>NC_134265.1:298752373-299392373 GCF_031893055.1 Leptodactylus fuscus
TTATACCAATGGGGAAACCACTTCCCGTTTCTGCAGATATAATTGACATGCTTTGATTTCCAAAAGGACTTACGGTTTGTAAACATTGGCCTAGGAAGTATTCGTCCTACTACTGAATCACAGTAAGTCCCATTGGTTTAGTTTGTATGGGACCGCCGTGTTCCATGGTTCTTTTATTAGGGCATTTCAGTATTGGCTTATTTTATTGGTTTATTTGGCCCTTAGCCTTCTTGGGGACTTTTAATATTTATAGTATATGTGTTTTAATCATATTTAAATTAAGGGTTATGTTTTATGATTTTTTTGCTCTTTTGGATTATCCAACATTTCAGTCAAGGAACAAACTTTGATGAATCAGCTGATCTGCGGGGGTCCTGGGTGTCGGACCCTTAAGGCTCTAAGGATACACCATCAATCTTACAAAGTAAATAACACCTTTAGGCTAAGACCCCAGGGGCCGAAAACGCAGTACTAAAGCGCTGTGGGAAAAACCGCAGCGTGAACACATCGCGGGTCTTCCCGCAATGCTCTGAACAGAAAGTTCACAGAGTTCTCCTCCGCAGACTTTCTGTTACCATTATATCTACGGGAAAGCTGCTGGCTTTTCCGTAGATATAATTGACATGCTGCGATTTTCAAAACCGTGACAGTTTTGGAAAACGCAGCATGTCCGCGCTGCGATTTTTTCCGCAAAGTGGGCAAGGGATTTGCATGAATCCCATCCACTTTGCAAGTACAGTAAAACACTGTGATTTTTCCCAAGGTATTTTTGCTGCGGGCAAATCACAGCATTTCTGACCCGTGGGGCCACGGCCTTAAACTTTTCAGATTGGCAATGAACTGGAAAATGATTTATCCAAATTAAGTAGCCCAAAAGATTTAATTAAAGGAATTAAAGCTGTTGGCTACTTTGTCCATGTTGAAGGTATTTTCTGCATGAAAACACATCTCACATGTCCCAGCATACTTTTACTACATACAATATATTTGCCATTTCCCCATATTCTGTCACTC
Organism: Leptodactylus fuscus; assembly: GCF_031893055.1. NCBI lineage: Eukaryota > Metazoa > Chordata > Amphibia > Anura > Leptodactylidae > Leptodactylus > Leptodactylus fuscus. The sequence continues at coordinate 298,753,388 of NC_134265.1, forward strand.
AAGCACTGTATGGATTTACATTGTCTCATATGCAAGCCTAGCCATAATTTATGACATTCTTGAACTGTAAAATATTGCCACTTGTAAGTTTCTTATTGAACTGTTTGGTTTACTTTTGGATTGAGTCTGACATGCTTATTTTTGCTCTTTTACTGGAAGAAATATCTTAAGATGTGAACTTCCTTAAACGGACTGTGACACTTATGACATTGTGTCTGACTGGCAACACTTGTCTGCATATCAGCTGTAACGTGGATAATAGAATGTGTATTAAATATACATATGTAATTTTGTATACTTCCTTAAATATTTGAGACATAGCAGACTGGGAAGAATAAACAAAATTTCAATTTCATAGTGTCAGAACATCTAATAGACAGCACAATCCACATGTGTTCACTGGAGATACTAGATGCATATCCAAAACCGTCATAGCAGTCATAGTTCTTGTAATCTTCTGTACAACCGAATGCTTTCTGTCATGCCTCATTCAGCTGGCAAAAACTGTTTGAGTCAATTGACTGTCTTGGGACAGATCTTTGGCTCCTGTCTTGAAATGCGCTTCTGGTTGGGATTAATACCAAAAATAGTATTTATCAATAGAAGATTTATGCTCTTGATCCAGCATAAAAACATCTTATTTATTTAAAGATTCTTGTAGTCTTATCATTGGCTGTCATAGTTAATAAAAATCATTTTCAACCTGTGGAATTTTTTTTGCACATTAATTTTTGTCAGTGACAAAATCTCAACTACTTTCTATTTTCTTCTTCATTAAATATGAAAGGAGAGAAGCCAAAAGAAGCTCCATCATGTAAATGTTGTCTGCCGCATCTGACCTTACAGGTCATGGCTACATCTTAGATCCTTTTTGGAGTAAGCTGTACATGAAGGAAAGTTTTAATGTTGTGTCAAGTTTCAAGCAGCACTCTTCTCTCCGCATGATTCGTGCGGACGCCACGCAGAAAACACACGGACCCCATTATAGTCTATGGGGCCCATGTGGTTTCTTAGCTAACCGCTTTTTAATGCATATAGGTTTCCATTCGGGGGACCCCCAAGCAGACTTCCTGAACAGAATACGGAACACACATGTGAACCAGGCCTAAGTCTTCCACAACAGTAAAACAGTTCTTTAATGTTCCTCTGTATGTTCTTAATTCATATGAATGCCTGCAAACTTTTATGATATTCTTTGAAATCAACACAATAAATAATAAGGACATGTTCATGTCAGTCACCAAGCAAACGTCAAATCCTGACTTTCCCAGGCTATAACACCAAGATATCAATATTTCGGTTCCTTCAAATAAGAGACACTCACTCTTTAACCCCTGGATGTAAGTAATGACTAATAGGCCTGGTGGGCAACATCTTTGGGCCCCAACATCTCACAATGTCAGAAAGATCCCATTCATACATTTTAACAGCATTTACAATTCCCTTTTTCTTCTCTATCAGTGCTCACTCTACCATGAAGAGTTGTACAGAACATTTATGTGCACACAGACTTCCCATCAAACCCAGCCACCGTCAGTGCCCACCCACAATAGTCAAGCTTTCTTTTGTTCCACAGCCCCTACACAATATCCCTATTTGACAATATTTTGACCACCTGCTGCTTTTGGAATTCAAAGTTTAGTTTGCTCCTTTCTGACAGGGAAAGGCTTTGAATCATAAATCATTTTCATCTGTCTTACTTCAGTACACCAGAGGGCGAGAGTAATACATTTACAATACAAAAACTGCTAGCCATCAAAGGAAATCAGAAAGGAGAGCAAAGATGTTTAATCAAGGGGGTAACACAGTGGCTCAGTGGTTAGCACTGCAGCCATGCAGCACTGGAGTCCTGGACTTGAATCCTGTCAAGGACAACATATGTAAGGAGTTTGTATGTTCTACCTGTGTTTATGTGGATTTTCTCCCATACTTCAAAGACATACTGATATTCAATATATAATATAATTCAATTCGGTCCAGGGGCCTGGTTTGGCAGCCGTGTTGCATGGACGCATGCCAAGGTAGCTCCTGATTACCTCAGCTACTCCACAGCATCCCTACCCTGAAATAAACGATTGCCTGGAACCTAACCTGTTTTCTGGCCAACTCCCGGGCTGCTCTGGCCTGCCTCGCTGGGTGTGTTTTCCAGCTTCAGTTTTCAAGCTCCAGCAATGGTTCGCAAACAAAAACCAAACACTGCTCCGGTTAAACTCTTGAACTTTTTCTCTCAAGCTCAGCCTGATCCCAATCAAGATGGCACCGCGCTTCAACATGCTGCCGTGCAACCACCTACCTCTGCCTCAACCTCAGCCTCAGTGTATACCATGGTACGCAGACGCTCCAGCTCTGTTCCTCCAACTTCCAGATTTCAATCAGAGTTACCTGAGACCGGCTCTCACCCTGGCCATCTCTCAGACGGTGGGTCACCTCCCCCTGTTGCCACTGATGGACCCCTGAGTGACACTAGTATTTTGCCTTCTGTGAATTCAATGATTTTGTGCAAACAAAATTGAAGTCAGAACCTGATGTAAAGATGTTTAATCAGTCTTAGCATGGTGAAGATCACCTGTGGGCACCTTGACTTATGGTCCTGGGCATAGCTGTGGCCCCCTATATTTACATCAACCCTATAACTATAAGATGGAAATGTTGTTCAAGAAATATTCCACTGCTGTTATTCCCATTCATTCTTTTTGCGTGTACAAGGTACTGTATTTTCACTATAGTGATGGTCATTGCATGGAGCTCCTGATTATTGTAAAATGGCACAGTTATCTCTGGATTTATATATAGAGATAACAAAGACATTGCTCCAAGAAACTTTACAAGTCCTTATCAGGTCTCCATAACAGAAAGATATTGTATAAGCAGAAAGAGGGACAGAAGAAAATATAAACAGTCAGGAGTAGAGATGAGCGAACACTGTTCGGATCAGCCGATCCGAACAGCACGCACCCAGAGAAATGAATGGAAGCACCTGTGACGCTGGCCGGCCGCCGGCAAAGTCAGCGTCACAGGTGCTTCCATTCATTTCTATGGTGCGTGCTGTTCGGATCGGCTGATCCGAACAGTGTTCGCTCATCTCTGGTCAGGAGCAAGGACTGAGCACCATTCTGACCTGTAGGAGCTGTAAACACTGAGGAGAAAGGGGTTTTTTTGTATCTGGCAAACACAACATGATAGATAAAGCAATGTATTGGGTAAACACTTCAGTTAGCTTCAGCTTCAAGTCTGAATATGACCTGGGGCCACACAGTGGCTCAGTGGTTAGCACTGCAGCTTTGCAGCGCTGGAGTCCTGGTGTTCAAATCCCGCCAAGGGATAAAAAAAAAACCATCTGCAAGGAGTTTGTATGTTCTCCCTGTGTTTGCATGGATTTCCATCCCATATTCCAAAAAAAAAAGCCATACTGATAGGGAAAATTGTACATTGTGAGCTCTATGTGGGGCTCACAATCTACATTAAAAAAAAAATATGAATATGACCCTTGAGATGGGAAAACCCTTTTAACTGTGTCTTATTTTCCTACTCTATTTAAAATTTGAAGGCAAAATTCAGGGTTGGAATGGATACAAACCCCTCGTATGACCCTCATTTTAATGGAAATCCTTTGTGTATAAGAATAGACGGAATGAGAAAAACACAAATAGATTTAATACAAGATTTTTCCAGTATTGCTCATGTGATGCCATATCTCAGTAATAAATAATTTCCATTTCATAAAGGACTGTGGATATCTTCTACATAGACAGAGTGCCAGAGATAAGAAATCCGCACGTATCGCTGCAATAGGGGACTTACAAATATAGTTAAAGAGGACTTTTCATGGGTTTGGGCACAGGCAGTTTTATATACCGCTAGAAAAACAACAGTGCGTTGAATTCAGCGCACTGTCTGCTTTCACGATCTGTGCTCCCAGGTGAAGAGCTATCAGTACCGGTGCTTTAGCTCTTCACAGTCAGAAAGGCATTCCTGACAGTCAGTCAGGAACATCCTTCTTCCCAGCAGCGCCTATAGCGCTGTACTGTGTGAACGGGGAGGAACGCGCTATAGGCGCTGCTGGGAAGAAGGATGTTCCTGACTGACTGTCAGGAATGCCTTTCTGACTGTGAAGAGCTACAGCACCGGTACCGATAGCTCTTCACCAGGGGCACAGATCGTGAAAGCAGACAGTGCGCTTAATTCAGCGCACTGTTGGCTTTCTAGCAGTATATAAAACTGCCTGTGCCCAAACCCATGAAAGGTCCTCTTTAAATGTGATCCTTAAATATATTATCAAATAATACACACAGAGGAAGACCACAATGGCTGTGCAGCACCCAGACAAACAGACTATGCATGTCTGAAAGTATACAATAAAGTGTGTACACACAAAAATTTGCGCAGTCCGCCATTTTCCTGTAACTTAACGGGAGAGACCACAGGAAAACAGCCGACGGATATGAGCAGTCCGTGCTTTTGGATGAAGATGTGGCTGTTGATCCAGAAAGAAGAGGCGGCAGGCAGAAGAAGACCGAGGCATGGCTGGAGAGTTTTCGGACAGCACAGAGGACGTCCCCTGTGTTGCTTAAGTGCAAGACAGCGCCTCCAGTGCTATCTGAAAACTCCTTAACATATGGAAGAAAGAAGAAATTTATCAGAATAATCAGAATAATAAAGGTAAGACAAAAATAAGCTTTCTTAAGGCTATTCCTATGTGTACTTAGTTAAAAAAGGGCTTCCAATATGACAAAACCCCTTTACTCTGTTAAAAAGCTTGATTTCCTCCATCTCTTTCACTCTCTCCCTCCCACTATTTTTCCCATTTAATAATAGGGTTTGGAAACTCAGTTATTTTTATAGAATTGACCTTTACAATTTTCTGTAATAACTGTGAGGTTAGCATAAATAGCCATAGACTACAAGTGGCACTTTTGCATAGCCGCATATTTGTATATTAAATATACCAGTCTTTATATACAGTTAATGTAGGTCGGCATGACACTGACACTAATGCATACTTACCACACACAGGCGTAATATATATATATATATATATATATATATCATATTTTGCCACCCTGCAAGTTTTCATAATTGATAAATGAGAAAAAATGCTATGAATATTTTAATAAATATATATTATATCATATATACAGTATGACATTTCTTAGAAGAACATGGTTTGTAAGAACATCTTGCTTCAGGCACACTATATTCCCATGTTTCTCTAAACTCAGGAAAGCAATCAGAAAAAATGAAAAATAATAAAAAAAAATAAAAAAAACTAAACTCACTTTTTTTTTTATTAAAGCCCATCCAGAATAGTGAGGCAAGGTATTGTTGGCCTTTGTGACACAGGAAGGATTAATTCATAGCTTTCAGCAATTTGCCACAGAAAGAGAACTGCATCTCTCAGTCAATGGAATAAAATTATTTTCTTGAAAGTTAGAATCTGAAAAAAATGAATTCAAGATTAATATTTTATTATTTCATAATATATTTAATACATTATACATTAGGGTACAAGCAGGTGAACTTCTTCATCCAGTGCAGCTTTTTTCATTGTAGAAATTATTTGCAATATTTATAAGCAGCATGTTTTAGAAGAAGCCATTTTTTCATCACATTTTTAGGGAAAATTTGGCATAGTCAAATTTGTAGAATGTACAGGTAATTATATTAATGGAGGAAGTTCTTCTTTATGTGAGTGCCATGTGGAGGCGAAGGGGAGATTCAAATATTCCTATAAAACATTTTGGCTGGGGCAATTTCCAAAAATGTTGCGTTTTGGAAAGTGCAACATGTCAATTATATCTACAGAAATGCTAGTGGTTTCCCTATAGGTATAAATGAAGCAGAAAGTCCATAGAGATTTTTTCCACATCGATTTGTCACTGCGGCCCGCTACGTGGGGCCTTAGCCTTAGAATTACAATTAATTTAGTTGTTTTATGTTAGTTTATAGACCAGAAATTTTTAAAGCTGCTCAGATTTTAGGCTGCTAGATTGCTATATTGCTACAGGGTCACAATGGAAGAAGAGTTGTCTTGGGTTGCATATAAAATGTTATATTAAAATATTACACAAACACTAATGAAAGCTTATTAGCAATAATTTTTGTGATATCCACCACGACAGATGTGTGAGACACCAAGATGTGGAGCTACCCTTAACAATCAAACAAGAATGCTTACCTGATTTATAAATAACATTAAGCCCCAACATTGCAATGGTAAGTTGGAATATTATTGTTACACCATGTAACAATTTTCAAAAACATTTTTGTTCCCAGTTGTGAAGTGTGTTTTCCTGATTGTTTCTACCTCAAATGAATAGACAAAAGTTATTATTCTCTGTAAATTTTGCTTTTGTGGTCAGCAAAATGATATTTTGAAAGTGATCTATTTTTAATGATATTCACAATATTTCAAGATACTTAAGAAGCTTCTGGAATTGTGAGAACTATCAGGAAGTTTCTAAAACTGTCCAGAATTATCTAGAACTTTCTGGGACTGTACAGAATTGTAGATAGCTGTATAACTACAGTTATATAGGGCCACTATAGCCCTTCCTGAGAGACGGAGAGACAGGATCTAATTGATTGGGATTGCATAGTAAGTGGGCAATGGCCATCACAGACAAAGGGGAATTGACCTAGACAGACAGGTGTGAATTCAATATCTATTCAGATTCTGATAACGGCAGTATTCACACTTCACCCCACACCCATTACAGGAGGAGCTTATGAATGTAAATCCGGCAGACGCATTTTGCTACATATGTGGCCAGTTTACAATGTAAATGCAAGAGCGAAAAAGTACTCTGTGGAAGCATCTGCTAAAGATGTGTGAGGCCTACAAAGCATACTTCGACATGCCTGTTAATGACCAAGACAAACCATGGGCTCCTCATTTCACATGTGAGCACTGCAAGAAAACTCTTGAAGGTAAATGGATAAATGCTACTCTCTTAAATAGCAGATTAACTGTGTTAATATTGTAAATATCACTAGTCATTAGTGTGAAATAGGCCTAAATCAAATTCTCAATCCAAATTTTATTTTGTTTGCTTATAGGTTGGTACAGGGGAGAGAAGAGAGCCATGCATTTTGCTATCCCAAGAATTTTGGCATGAACTGACTGATCACTCAACAAATTGCTACTTCTCCATGGTGGACCCTTCCAAATGTCGCACTGGCAAAAATGCCTGTAACGTATCCTGACATTCCTTCATCTATTGCCCCAGTACCACACTGCCCTGAACTTCCTGTACCAACACCTCCAGACAGAGGTACACCATCTTCAAAAAAAGCAGCAGGTCAGACACCGAGGAAGACGTTGAAGATCACAATTTCTCTTCATATGCAGATGAGGAGCGGAAGCCATACTCCCCTAACCAAAAAGACCTCAACGATCTGATCAGAGACCTTGGTCTCACCAAGTCCAACACTGAGCTTCTGACATCAAGGCTCAAGCAATGGAACTTTATTAGATGAAAGCGTCCAAGTCACAGATCAGAGGAAGCGTCACCAAGTTTTTTCCATCCTCTTCAGTCATCAAGATGGACTGTGCTTCTGCAACAATGTGGCCGGTCTATTCGAGGCTATAGGTATCACCTGTAACCTTTTTTTTCTAATTTTGCGGCTGCATGTCAGAATGCGGACCTGTTAACTCCGTTTGAACTGGCCCTTACATGACATTGCAACATATAATCACAAAAAATTCATAACGTTTTAAAAATGTTGTCCCATCTCAAGGATCCTATCTATACTGGTAGCTTATGTAAATTAAAGACTTTTCCTATATATATTGCTTTAGAAATGCTGCTTTGTTTGCCAGCTATGTGACCTTCTGCCTCCCATTGTTTACACAGTGTTGCTATAACCACAGACTTGTGAAACAAGGAGATGGGAAAACCCCTTTAAGGCCCACGGGATGTAATTGCAGCGCTAAAGCACTGCGGAAAGAACTGCTGCATAATCGCATTGCGGTTGTTTCCGCAGCACTTTGAAGAGAAAGTTCACAGAGTTTTACTCTGCGGACTTTCTCTTCCCATTATATCTACGGGAAAGCCACCGGCGTTTCCATAGATATAATTGACATGCTGCGATTTAAATCGCAGCATGTCCGCACTGCGGCTTTTTCCGCAAAGTGGGCATGGGAGTCGCATGAATCCCATCCCCTTGGCTTGCACTGTAAAACACAGCGATTTTTCACGCAGCGTCTCTGCTGCGGGCAAATCACGGCGTTTACGTCCCGTGGGGCCCTGGCCTAAGTCAGCTTACAATTTTGGGTTGAGCCACATTCATAGCCATCCTGGGACACCACAGATTGGAAATTCCAATCTACATTATTCTGCTCCAAAAAAGTGAAGGATATTACTGCAGATTTCACTCTTATCATTGCAATGTGTGTTGCAGGCTTTCAGTGAGAATTTTGTTAAGGGTTTGTTGTAGAGTCCACCCATAATACTGTAGTGTGCATATATTTACTGACATATTAAGTGCTCTGTTAAATCCCTTGTCTGGTCATCTTAGTAGATTGCTGTGCCAAGACAAAACTTCCTGGCCTCAGGTCCCATGGGAGGACTTGTCTAGGAGAGGGAAGGAGCAGAAGTAACTTGGCTCAAGTGGTTAGCTCAGCAGCTGCAGGGGGAGACAGGCAGACATCTCCATGAACCCTGTCATCTCCATTGGACTGGCAGTCAATTCTTATTTCCCCTGCAGCAATGCCGTAAGAAGAATGCTGTAACGAAATGAATGTGTAATTCCGATAAAGAATTGTTTTTTTCTGCAGCTCTCTATTCTACTGTAACTTTTTTTTTTTTTTTTTTAAACCGTAAACTGCTATAAAAGAGTTTTTATTCCTCTTTTTCGCAGCATGTGCAGTCCTTTAGGGGTCCAAGTGGACATATATATAAATTGTGCACTGGGTATTCCTTGCATTCGCTCACCATAACCACTAGGTGAAAATGCTGAATATATATGACACTTTGTAATTGCAGGACTGTAAATCATTTCCAAAGCTCCATTTGGGTATATACAGTTATCAGGGGCAAGTTCTGGAGCTGTGCAAAACTGCCATTTATGTGAAATATCTATTAGGTCACACAGGTCGTGATATATCTAATACTACCGCCTGTTAGAGAGCAGCTCTGCCCCAGATCTGATGTTTCATACTGGTGTAATGTTCTGTGTTCAGACATTGAATAATATGTTCTACAGCTGTGAATTACATTCTCATGTTCACAGCTGGGGCCACACACAATGGACTTGCTGCAGAATTTCCCTGACACAAATTATTCCCCTGGAAGCAGCCTGAAGGCACAATACCTGAAATCCGGTGGTGTTTACTGTGCTTCACCTGCAGGAGGTTAAATGAAGGGTTAAAAGCTGAAACCTATAACAATAATTTATAATAAATACTAGTCACAGGATGTGGATTTGTAGAAATATCATTCAGTATGCTTCTACTGTACATCACAGTGGGTTAGCCACTGGTAAATTTTTTCGTATCTAACCAATTGCAAACACTGCCAGTGCTTCCTCAAAGTTAGGATTATTTCACACTAACTGATGAGTCACCAAGTCTCGGGAGCAGTCTGTGCGTGAGACGGATTTACTAGCCTTAGAACCAAGGCTATTGCTGGACATCTCCTGCTTGGCCTGAAGAAGACACCCACCCATTGTCGAAACGCGTAGTCGTTTTAAGCTGTTGTTCAAGTCCTTGGAGCAATAAAGAGGACCAATTCATCATAACCTTCCACATCGTTATCTTTATTTTCAAATTTATTATGGATTTTGATGCCGTTAGCACTCTACCATTTCCTGGTTTTTCCATATATCCTTTCAAATTTGCCTCACCACCCACTGTGTTGGACAGTGTCCGGGTAAGAGCTACAATTGGCCCGGTGGGCTCCTAACTGGAGTCTACTTTTTCCACCAGACGGGCGCCAGGTCACCATTTTTTACTTCTCTCTTGCCAAGATTAATGTTATGGAGTTGCAACGCATTCAATTCCCAGGTAAAGACATTCCCTAAAATGCCCTAGGAAGAGATTTGGTCTAAATTCTACAGGTAAACAGCAACTTATTATCTGATACTATCTTGGATTGTGGAGCCTAACAGAGCCTGCTACAATGAAGATGGACTTGTCTGCTCGGAACCTAAGACAAGTATAAGACAATAGGGTACACTTGCAAACATAAAGAATGAAATCAGTTACCTTTTAGAGAACTAAGAGAGTAATAAACAAGCCAAGGACATACCAGGAGTGTAAGGAGATGCCAAAATAAGTATCAGTGGAGAATTCAAGCCATAGTCAAATCCAATATGTCACAACCAAATTGAAATCAGAGGCCAAGGGGGATAACCAGGAAAACAAGAAGGAAAAGATCAGTAGTAACTAGGGTTGAGTGATCGGGATCGGAAAAGATCGGATTCCGATCGGCAATCGAGTAAATTTCACTATTGAAATCGGAATTCCGATCCCGATCTTTTTAGGCGGGATCGAGGTCGGAAGTTATTTCCCACAACGCTTTTCTACTGGTAAAGCATTGTGGGAAAAGGTAACAATGTTAGCTACTAGAGATGAGTGAGTACTATTCGAAACTGCCGTTTCGAATAGCACGCTCCCATAGGAATGACTGAATGCCAATCAACGCTAGTTCTGCCGGAGGCTCGTCTGTGAGGAGGCAGAGTCTAAGATCGGACCACAGCAGACTCCATTATGGTCCGATCTTAGACTCCGCCTCCTCACAGACGAGCCTCCGGCAGAGCCAGCATTGATTGGCCGAATGCTGTACACTATATAGCATTCGGCCAATCGACGCTGGTCAATGCATTCCTATGAGAAAATGTCAGCTCCCGCATAACACAAGCTGCCAGCTCTCCCGACTAGCAAAGAAGAGCCTGCTGCAGAACCAGCGTTGATTGGCCAAATGCTATATACTGTATAGCATTCGGCCAATCAATGCTGGTTCTGCAGGACGAGTAAGTTCCATCCGGAAGGAGTCCGCAGGAGGACCCCCCCTAACAGAATATCAGCGCAACTGTAAGCGCTGTGCAGTTAAAGCACACGGACCCGTTATAGTCTATGGTGTCGGTGCGCTTTAACTGCATAGCGCTCCTCCTAATCACTCTCCTCCTGCTACTCGTGGACTTGGTGACCCTCCTTTAGTCGAATAGTGTTTTCCCCTGAAACGAGCATTTTTTCCCAAAGACTATAATGGGATTCGATATTCGATTGTGTAGTCAAATATTGGAGGCTCTACTCAAAACGAATATCGAATCTCGAATATTTCACTACTCGCTCATCTCTAGTTCATTTATTTCAGTAATTATATTGGAAAGTGAAACTAATATATTTTGGATATTCCTTGAATGCAGAGTTATCTTTCTCATGTGTTTCTTTTTTAAAATGTTGTTGATTATGTTTTACAGCTAATGAAAACACAAAAGTATCTAAAAAAAAATGAGAATATTGTGAAAACGTTCAATATTGTAGACTCACATTCTAACCAGCTAGCTAACATAAAACAAGGTTTACAAAGGTTTGCCAAGGTTTACAAAGCATTTAAGTGATCTGGTTCAGTAGCCGACATAATCAAAGGGAAAACCTCTGATTTGATAGTTGTCCAGAAGTCAGTCATTGACACTCTCCACAAGGAGGATAAGCCGCAAAAGGTAATTCTTAAAAAGCTAGCTGTTCACACAATGCTGTATTCATGCATATTGATGGAAAGTTGAATAGAAGGCAAAAATATGGTAGAAAGTGTCTTAACAGGGCTAAGGAAAGAAAGCATTGGACTGTTGCCCAGTGGTCCAAAGTACTGTTTTCACATGAAATTAAAATTTAGATTTCATTTGGAAATCAAGGTCCCAGAGTCTGGAGGAAGAGTAAAGAAGCAAACAATCCAAGTTGCTTGAAGTTTCCTCAATGATGGTTCAGGGAGCCATGTCATGTGCTGGTGTTGGACCACTGTTATATCAAGTCCAAAGTCAGTGCAGCCATCTAACAGGAAATTTTAGAGAAATTCTTGCTTCCTTCTGCTGATAAGCTTTATGAAGATACAGATTTCATTTTCCAGAAGGTTTTGTCACCTGCTCACACTGCCAAAAGTACCAATAGCTGGTTTAAAGGAATGATATCATTAGAATCCCATTTTAAGCTAAACCCACATTGGAATAGTCTTAAGAAATGCTAATCTTCCCCTACCTTTAGGTGTCTTCTCCATGCTGCTGTTCCTTAGATATCCCGGTTTTTGTCCATATGCTAATTAGTTTTCTCACAGCACTGGGGGCGGTCTCTAGCACTCAAACAGCACTGGGGCATCCCCTGTTCTGTGAGAAAACTATCCAGCGCCACCTTCTTGTTCGTCGCCTCCGCCTCTTCTTTCCTGTTTGGCCACAGGAAAATGGCTGACAGAAATGCACAGTGAGCACAGTCAGCCATTTTCCTATGGCATTTCCTGTTCGGCCACAGGAAAATGGTGACAGACATGTGCAGTCAGTGCTTTTTGGAGAAGACATGACAGGACAAGGAATAAGAGGTGGAGGATTCGAAGAGGAAGAAGGCAGCACTGGATAGTTTTCTCGCAACACTGGCTGATCGTCTCCATGCCACTTTGCCGTGTTGTTGCAGCCAATCATGCAAAAGGATCCTTGACTCTCTGATGTATTGAATGCATATACCCTTACATACTTTTCAGTAGACCAACATTTCTGTTTGAAAATAATTTTTTAAATTGTTCTTACATAATATTGTAATTTTCTGAGATAGTAACTTTGGATTTTAATTTGTTACCATAATCGACAAAATTCAAAGAAATAAATGTATGACATAGATCAGATCACTCTGTGTGTAATGGATCTAGAAAATCGATTAGTCTGTGAGTAATGACTATGGAAAATATATGAAGTTCTCTTTTTCAATTAAATTACTGAAATCAATTAATTCTTATTTATTGAGATGCAGCTGTATACATATTCCAATGCATGTACATTGTATTAAAACATCAATTGATGTTTGTATGGAATCTGTGACTGGTTAGAGGGTTGCTTCTAGTAAGAATTCTATGGACATAAAATACCTTGTTCAAGGGAAGACTACTTTATTTTGACTTGATTTGTTGCAAAAGCAATGACTCTAAAAATAAAAAAGAAGCATAGGGCAATACAACATGTGACTAATAGAGAAGAGATAAGAATAATAAATTACAAGTACTTTAGAACCCGAGCAGTTGATGTGATATTTTAATTGCTTCTTTCCTTATTGTATTGACAACTATTTCTATTAGATTCCCTGCTGATGCTAGCAATAAAGTGACATTACTGCAAATCATGCCGAGCTCTATGTCCTCGCTGCTACAGGTTATTCTGGCTAATGCTTGAAGGCAAAGCATAGTCTATATTAAGTAGAAATGGATTCCTCTTACACATATTTTAGGAAGAAAGATATCGGTGGCAATAAAATATCATAGAAATGATCAGAACACAGAATATACGCTAACATAAAGGAAAAAGCTTGTTAATATCCCTATGTATCAACTGAGTTACATCAACAAAGATGTTCCAATTTGTATCTGAAGCCAAGAGAAGATTAAAATAATTGATCCTGCATACTGAAGACTATCGAACGGGTGGCCTGTCTTGTCATTTTTGTATTGATATACTGTGGAGCATGGAATGTATTTTTTACCCTGTCTCTTAGTAAATGTCAAATGTGGCAAACTATTTTGTTAACTTTATAGCGAAGCTTAAACACACAGGAGTAAGCATAGGGGTCACAGTGGTTACAGCTGCCACCAGGTCCATAAACTGGGGGGCCCACAGGTCATCCTCACTATAATAGGGCTGATTACATTTCTGATCTGATTTCTTTTGGTGGCTGGCAGTCTGTACATTATACATTTATTACCTCTGCTCCTTTGTGTACAGGTGAAGATTTATGATACACAGCCTTTCACTGTCAGAAAGGAGAAAATTTACACTTTAATGCCAAAAGTAGAAGATGGTCAAGGCTGTGGCACACAGAAGAGCGCACATACTCTGTAGGGGGCACTAACAGAGGATGGAAAGGATGGGATGCTTGTAAGGATTGGAGTCAGGGTCAGGCAGTGCAAAGTGACACAGCTGGGAAAGCAACACTGTGCAACTAATGACAAAAGGGGTCGTAGGCCCTGCAGCTATAACTATGCTGTAATATCTGAGATGAGGCAGACCAATGCACTTCCTAATTGAAGTGCGCCTAGCACGACTCCTTACGCTTCTATCCCGGCGGCTAGGATAAGGGAAGAGGAGGCCCTAAACAGAAAGCACAGTGTAACTGCAATGCAAAACAAAAGACTAAACAGCATGGAACCAGGGAGGACCACAAGTCCCAGCAAGACACAGAAGAGAAGGCGAGGTCAGACGAGCAAGAGGTCAAGCCAGGAGATATAATAAAGGTACCGAATCAAAAGACAAGGGATAGTCAAAAATTCAAGCCGGGTATATAACCAAGGAACAGACCGAATACAAACAGACAAGGAAACAGACTGAGCAGGGGGACCAGGAAACCCAAAGTGAATGGCTGGCAAGGATCCATGCCTGGGTGGGGTTTAAATAGCAGCAGAGAAACACACCTGATGGCTAATGACATGGAGACTGAGAGCAAGGAAAAGATTAACCCTTAATGACCTAAGCACACCCAATAGAACTCCTAACACGTCTCCCAGGGAGACGCCGCGCAGCAAGGAGACCGCGGCGACTCCGTATCCTGACAGTACCCCCCTTTGAGGAGGGGCCTCCGGACCCTCAAGAGGACCCCCTGGCTTAGTAGGGTAAGAATGGAAAAACTCCTCCACCAACCTAGGAGCATGAAGGTCTCTGGCTGCCACCCAAACACGCTCCTCTGGTCCATACCCCTTCCAATGTATGAGGAACTGAAGGGAATTCCGCACTCTACGTGAATCAATGACCCGTTCCACCTCATACTCTAATTCCCCCTGAACGATCACTGGTTCACACACATTCAGTAGAGCTGAATGTGTGTGCTAAGCACACACATTCAGCACTGCTTCATCACGCCAATACAATGCATTAGCCAGTGCTGATTGGCCAGAGTACGGAATTCGGCCAATCAGCGCTGGCTCTGCTGGAGGAGGCGGAGTCTAAGGTCGGACCTGAATGGAGACTGGTGTGGAGCGATCTTAGACTCCGCCTCCTCCAGCAGAGCCAGCGCTGATTGGCCGAATTCCGTACTCTGGCCAATCAGCGCTGGCTCTGCTGGAGGAGGCGGAGTCTAAGGTCGGACCTGAATGGAGACTGGTGTGGAGCGATCTTAGACTCCGCCTCCTCCAGCAGAGCCAGCGCTGATTGGTCGAGTTCCGTACTCTGGCCAATCAGCACTGGCCAATGCATTTCTATGGGGAAAAGTTAGCTTGCGAAAATCGCAAACTGACAGGGATTTCCATGAAATAAAGTGACTTTTATGCCCCCAGACATGCTTCCCCTGCTGTCCCAGTGTCATTCCAGGGTGTTGGTATCATTTCCTGGGGTGTCATAGTGGACTTGGTGACCCTCCAGACACGAATTTGGGTTTCCCCCTTAACGAGTTTATGTTCCCCATAGACTATAATGGGGTTCGAAACCCATTCGAACACTCGAACAGTGAGCGGCTGTTCGAATCGAATTTCGAACCTCGAACATTTTAGTGTTCGCTCATCTCTAATAACTAGGTATTCAAAATGACCTTCCGGGGTATTAAATGCGGTTTTCCACTCATCCCCGTCTCTTATCCGAATCAAGTTGTAAGCTCCGCGGAGGTCAATTTTAGAAAACCACCGAGCCCCCACCACCTGGTTAAAAAGATCCGGGATGAGTGGCAGAGGATGTTGGTCTTTGACCGTAATTTTATTCAATTCCCTGTAGTCAATACAAGGTCGGAGGTCACCATCTTTTTTTTCAACAAAGAAAAACCCCGCCCCCACAGGAGAAACTGAAGGTCGGATATGTCCTTTAGATAGGCTCTCTTTAATGTACTGGCGCATGGACTCGCGCTCTGGAGATGAAAGGTTAAAAATGCGACCTTTGGGTAGTTTAGCTCCAGGAACCAAATCAATTGCGCAGTCATAAGGTCGATGTGGAGGCAAGGCCTCCGCACTGAGCTTGTCAAAGACGTCTTTGAACTCGGTAATAAATTCCGGAATTTTGATATCATTTTTGATAGTACAAATAGTATTAATATGAGAAGTACAGGAATCTCCCCATCTAACCAACTCCAAAGTTTCCCAATCAAACACTGGATTATGTACACGCAACCAGGGTAAACCAAGAATAACGTCTGCAGCCAGTTTTTTCATAACAAAAAAATGACACTTTTTCAACATGTAAACTGCCGACAAAAAACTGCACCTCAGCAGTACGGGCTAAGATTTTCCCTTCAGACAAAGGGGTTAGATCTGCTCCAGATACCTGAAATGGGTATTTCAAGGGAATTAATTCACTTCCTAGAGCTTGCGCCACCACTTCATGGATGAAGTTCATGGTGGCACCTGAATCCACCATCGCCTGACATGCAAAAAGTTTTATTACCATTAACAAGAATAGCAGGGAGTAAACATTTCTCAATATTATTAGGAGGTACCTGTGTGCCTGAGTGACCCTCCCGGCAATCACTCAGGCATTGGCGTTTTCCCGGCGGTGGTTTAGGTCTGGTTGGACAGTTTCTCAGGATATGTCCAGGTTTGCCGCAATACAGACACAGAGCGTTTTCTAGGCGACACTTTCTCCTGGAGGCGGATGTGGACCCCAATATCATTGGTTCTTCTTCAGGAATAGAACAAGAGGTAGGAACAGCAGAAGGGGGTATACGTTCCGAAAGGACAGACCAGGATTTAGCTGAGGACCCAGGTTTGCTTAATTTCTCTCTACACCTTTCCCTAAGCCTCCTATCAATAGAAATAGCCAAGGACATAAAGTCTCCTAGATTTTCAGGGACTGGATGACTTACTAGAGCATCTTTTACAGAATCAGATAAGCCTTGTCTAAAAAGGGTTAACAAAGGTCTGTCTGTCCACCCTGACTGAGAGCTCCACTGACGAAACTCCGTACAATAGTCCTCGGCCGTTCTAACTCCCTGCTGAATAGACAACAGATGGGACTCGGCCAAGGCAACTCTATTAGGGTCATCATAAATCTGACCTAATGTTTGAAAAAACTTATTTAATGAATTCCATTCAGGAGCTCCAGCAGGTAGAGCCAAGGCCCAGTCTTGTGGTGACCCTCGTAGAAGGGACACCACCAGCGCCACCTGCTCTGCTTCAGAAGAAAGGAAATTAAAACGAAAAAATAAATGGCAAGATTCCCGAAATGTTCTGAATCTGTCTGGTTTACCGTCAAAACGGTCAGGCAAGAGCATTTTAGGATCCTGACGGGTATTCAATATAGGAAGAACTGGCGTTTGAATAGAAGAACCTGCAGCGGCTGATGCTGGATCAGGCAAAGCATCCAGACGCTGCGAGACTTGGTTAATTAACCCAGCCATGCCCTGCACCTGCCTTGACAGTTCGTCCAGTCGGTCAGTTACGGAGTGTTCGGCATCCATACTAAACCGCCGGGCGGTCTGCCTAGGTTAAGGGCCAGCCATTATGTAAGGATAGGAGTCAGGGTCAGGCAGTGCAAAGTGACACAGCTGGGAAAGCAACACTGTGCAACTAATGACAAAAGAGGGTCGTAGGCCCTGCAGCTATAACTATGCTGTAATATCTGAGATGAGGCAGACCAATGCACTTCCTAATTGAAGTGTGCCTACCACGACTCCTTACGCTTCTATCCCGGCGGCTAGGATAAGGGAAGAGGAGGCCCTGAAAGTCCTAGGGACTGGAGTCACGGGGTCACACCTAAACAGAAAGCACAGTGTAACTGCAATGCAAAACAAAAGACTAAACAGCATGGAACCAGGGAGGACCACAAGTCCCAGCAAGACACAGAAGAGAAGGCGAGGTCAGACGAGCAAGAGGTCAAGCCAGGAGATATAATAAAGGTACCGAATCAAAAGACAAGGGATAGTCATAAATACAAGCCGGGTATATAACCAAGGAACAGACCGAATACAAACAGACAGGGAAACAGACTGAGCAGGGGGACCAGCAAACCCAAAGTGAATGGCTGGCAAGGATCCATGCCTGGGTGGGGTTTAAATAGCAGCAGAGAACACACCTGATGGCTAATGACATGGAGACTGAGAGCAAGGAAAAGATTAACCCTTAATGACCTAAGCACACCCAATAGAACTCCTAACACGTCTCCCAGGGAAACGCCGCGCAGCAA
Source organism: Leptodactylus fuscus (assembly GCF_031893055.1). Lineage (NCBI taxonomy): Eukaryota > Metazoa > Chordata > Amphibia > Anura > Leptodactylidae > Leptodactylus > Leptodactylus fuscus. The sequence goes on from NC_134265.1 coordinate 298,771,679, forward strand.
GGAGACCGCGGCGACTCTGTATCCTGACAATGCTTTTGTGCACAGATACGTTTTCAATTAAGTCTTTATAGTGGTCTAGTCCAAGACAGCGAGGAAAGGAAAATGGATATCACACAGCTGACATTCATGAGAAGAAGTTGGGCAGTGGTTCCCAAGCTGAACTTTTGCACCAGAGCCCACAAACCTTTAATTACCCCCCTAATATATTACCTGTTTTGCTCTTCATATGTTCTATAGAAGAGTCTTGTACATAGACCTCTCATGTTTATATCCATTGAGCCCAGTAGCATAACTAAAGGCTCACAGGCAATGATGCAAAACTCATTTTGGGACCCTCTGCGCAACTTGCAACCATCAACCATGTCTAATATGTACAATATAGCATTTACATGTCCTTTTCCTTCTCTATCTGGGCCCCAGCACCATGAATACTTGTTCATAACATGTCTGCACACACAAGTTTCCCATCAATCCCAATCCCTGCCAGTGCCCCCCACCCCGTAATTGTGCCTGCTATTGAGTCACAGCATCCCACACAGTGATCAAAAAAGTAGAGTCCGGCCTCTCTCCGATATAAAATTTAACTTTTATTTAATTCCACATCATAAAAATGACAAAAAATGATGTAACTAAAAATAAACAGAACAATAAATTCCCCCTAAAAAAACGCAGACGCGTTTCGGAACATCAGTTCCGGGGAAGGAACTGATGTTCCGAAACGCGTCTGCGTTTTTTTAGGGGGAATTTATTGTTCTGTTTATTTTCAGTTACATCATTTTTTGTCATTTTTATGATGTGGAATTAAATAAAAGTTAAATTTTATATCGGAGAGAGGCCGGACTCTACTTTTTTGATCAAAGTTCTTCACACCCAAGGGATAGAGTGTGCCGTGCACCCCGAAGCCGCATAAGAAGAAGCCGAGAAGCTAACTACATTTGGGTGAGCTAAAGAAAAACCTTTTTTCATTATCCCACACAGTATCAAACCTGTGTGGTTCTAACCAACTGCTATTTTGTCATTAAAGGGTTAATTTTCTCCTTTCTGATAGTGGAGGGCTATACACTCACCGGCCACTTTATTAGGTACACCATGCTAGTAACGGGTTGGACCCCCTTTTGCCTTCAGAACTGCCTCAATTCTTCGTGGCATAGATTCAACAAGGTGCTGGAAGCATTCCTCAGAGATTTTGGTCCATATTGACATGATGGCATCACACAGTTGCCGCAGATTTGTCGGCTGCACATCCATGATGCGAATCTCCCGTTCCACCACATCCCAAAGATGCTCTATTGGATTGAGATCTGGTGACTGTGGAGGCCATTGGAGTACAGTGAACTCATTGTCATGTTCAAGAAACCAGTCTGAGATGATTCCAACTTTATGACATGGCACATTATCCTGCTGAAAGTAGCCATCAGATGTTGGGTACATTGTGGTCATAAAGGGATGGACATGGTCAGCAACAATACTCAGGTAGGCTTTGGCGTTGCAACGATGCTCAATTGGTACCAAGGGGCCCAAAGAGTGCCAAGAAAATATTCCCCACACCATGACACCACCACCACCAGCCTTAAGCGTTGATACAAGGCAGGATGGATCCATGCTTTCATGTTGTTGACGCCAAATTCTGACCCTACCATCTGAATGTCGCAGCAGAAATTGAGACTCATCAGACCAGGCAACGTTTTTCCAATCTTCAATTGTCCAATTTCGATGAGCTTGTGCAAATTGTAGCCTCAGTTTCCTGTTCTTAGCTGAAAGGAGTGGCACCCGGTGTGGTCTTCCGCTGCTACAGCCCATCTGCCTCAAAGTGCGATGTACTGTGCGTTCAGAGATGCTCTTCTGGCTACCTTGGTTGTAACGGGTGGCTATTTGAGTCACTGTTGCCTTTCTATCAGCTCGAACTAGTCTGGCCATTCTCCTCTGACCTCTGGCATCAACAACGCATTTCCGCCCACAGAACTGCCGCTCACTGGATGTTTTTTCTTTTTTGGACCATTCTCTGTAAACCCTAGAGATGGTTGTGCGTGAAAATCCCAGTAGATCAGCAGTTTCTGAAATACTCAGACCAGCCCTTCTGCCACCAACAACCATGCCACGTTCAAAGGCACTCAAATCACCTTTCTTCCCCATACTGATGCTCGGTTTGAACTGCAGGAGATTGTCTTGACCATGTCTACATGCCTAAATGCACTGAGTTGCCGCCATGTGATTGGCTGATTAGAAATTAAGTGTTAACGAGCAGTTGGACAGGTGTACCTAATAAAGTGGCCGGTGAGTGTATATCATAAATTTTCTCACTCCAGTGCACCATACTTATATTTTTTTTACTTATATTCTGAAATGTTGTCTGAACCACTATTTTTGTGCCAATGAACACCTCTTTATTTTGTATTTTTAAAGCTGTGTGACCGCAATATATTTAGTAATTGCTTTGTAAATGACTCTCTAAGGGTGCATTCACACTGAGTAAACGTTAGCTTATTCTGAACGTAAAACACGTTCAGAATAAGCGGCGTCTAAAGCAGCTCCATTCATTTCTATGGGACCGGGGATACGAGCGCTCCCCATAGAAATGAATGGGCTGCTTCTTTCACTCCGTGCAGTCCCATTGAAGTGAATGGGGAGTGCCGGCGTGTACGCTCCGGCATGAGCAGAGCTTGCCGTATACGCCGGCACTCCCCATTCACTTCAATGGGACTGCACGGAGTGAAAGAAGCAGCCCATTCATTTCTATGGGGAGCGCTCGTATCCCCGCTCCCATAGAAATGAATGGAGCTGCTTTAGACGCCGCTTATTCTGAACGTGTTTTACGTTCAGAATAAGCTAGCGTTTACTCAGTGTGAATTCACCCTAATAGTGAAATGAACAGAAACCTTAAGGGAGCCTTCACATGGAGTAAATGCGTGTGTATTTTTGCAAAATACACGTGTAAAAATACACGTGTAAAATGTCATTGAAGTCAATGGGAGTCTTATTTTTACGTTTACTTTGCGTTTACTCCGTGTGAAGGCTCCCTAAGAAGAAATGCATGTGGGGTGAAAGTGCCTTTCCCTTGCGTAGCATTCCAAGCTAAGACCGTATGTGTACAGTGCCTTACAAAACTATTCGTACACCTTGAACTTTTTCACATTTTGTTACCTTACAACCACAGACTTAAATGTATTGAGATTTTAATTGATAGATCAACACAAAATAGTAGGTAGTTGTGAAGTGCAATGAAAATGATATAAAGTCTCAAAACTTGCATTAAAAAAAATCTGAAAAGTGTGACATGAAAGTATTCAACCCCCCCCCCATGTCAATACTTTATCAAGTCACCTTTCACTGCAAATACAGCTGCAAGTAGAGAAGTGATTCAATAATATGTATAAGAGACATAAAAGAATACATAAAAATGCACAGTATGCGCTGAGTTTATTATATGTACAGCTCCACTACCATGAATAAAATATTGTACATATATTTTCTATTTTGCGCTACATTGTAATCATGAATCTAGTATGTCAGTTATGATATCATCGATTAAATGAGAATTTATGGCACATAAATATATTTCAGAGATTATCATAATTTGCATAAAAACATATTAAACTACAAATAAACTGGTGAATTACAGAATCCAGTCAATAAATCAATGAACATAAAACTTGTAACACACAATAATCCCTGCGCAGAAAAATGCATATTAAGCTTTATGGATCATATTTCTATTTTCTCTCAATGTAGAAATCAAATTGTTAGAACTCAAATCCTGATCGTATTATTGGCAAAGGCAGAATGCAACCATTATAGCGCAATACCTGATAGCTTGCTATATTCTAGAGTTCGATTTCTTGTCATGTTGCACATTTAAGGGATAAAATACAGCCCTTTACAGTTATTGCTTTTCTCCCAAATGATCATAACATTATTTTAATAATTATTTTATGTATGTATTTAGATATTTTGCTTTTTACTTACAGTATTTTAGTATTTTGGTGATTTTGTACCGGAGTCAGCAGGGAGATTGATCTGAAACCAGCCACCATACATTATAGGGAACATTATGCTGTGGGATATTATACCTTTATATAGTCAAAAGGATGCACCACTTCCACGAAAATTAAATTTTTGTAGATATGCTCATGACTTTCAAGTACAGAGGGGGGTGCTAGGGCAGTGAAAGGATCCATCTCCAGCTTCAAATCTCTACCAAAACTTTGCCTGTCAATAATCCTACACTTGATTTACAGCCTCTTCACATCCTCTAGCTATTACACTGATTTGCAGGTGTTCTCTGACCAACGCATGTACAATCTGCTTCAAGAATTGTACTGCGCATGCGCCAACCAGAAATCGCTGGTGATCAGCATATTAGCCAGAATATATTAAGAGGCTGTCCATAAAGTACAGGGATGAGGTTTGTGGTGGAGATTCACAACAGGAGACAGTGCCCTTGTTGTTTCTGGCAAAACCCCATTAAATATGAAACTCATGTATAAAAATGGCAATTTTTAGAAATGGTGCATCTATTCAACTACATAAAGGTGTGATATTGCTCAGCATAATGTGCCCTACAATGTACGTGGACTGGTTTGAGAATGATTTCTCTGCTGACAGATGCAACTGCACACTGGGCATCATACAGTTGCCTTGGCAAGTGTCCCATCCAGCACACAGTTTGAGCTCTACAATCCCTTTATTAGTTATTTTACAAAGACAGGTAAAAAAATCAGAATTTCAAATCTTTACATCTTTATATATTATAACTAACACAATACACAATATAAAAATGAATTTTTACGTTTGGCTTAGCAGGAACTGTCTAGATATGAGTAGCATAAGATGGCCAGGCTGTCAAGACAACATGATTTTGCAGCACTGTGTCACAAGTAATATGCTACATGTGTCTATATGAAGCCACCTGATGTTGTGTTGCCATTTGCAACCTGTCAGGGATTTTGCTGTCAGGTCCTGATTGGCTATAGAAAGGATTTTATGACATATTGAATCCCTTAACCATATTCAAGCTAAGTTAGTGGAGATACATCTGTATGTTTTGGCTGTTTCCCATCCAGATCATCAAGCTAAAGTATTGTATCATGCAGGGCTGAAAATAAATAGGTGCAAAATGGCATTTTATCATGTAACAGGGTTCAGTCACACATATTTCTATTGATTTATTAACATATTAATGAGTTCATCCTTACTGTATCTATAGTGTGATGTAATATGGTGATATTACACAAACAACATGGTGAACAGCTTGATGCAAATATCTTATGGCTCTACATAATGATGTTCCAATTCAATTTACAATCAGACCACAAAAGGTTGGTTACAGTCCAGCAAATCCACTAAGGGAATTGCTTTGTATCTCTGTGATGGACAACCATTAATCTGCTTTCTGTGCTTGTGGAGATTGTAATATATTGAATGATAGTAATACTGTATACGCAGTGATTTATATAGTGACACTGTCTTTATGTGAAGTATACATAAAAATCAGGTTATTGCTATTTATGGTATACTTATGTTATTGGTTACACAGTAAGGACCTGTTCACATTAAATATACTGTAAATCTTATGTATTTTGTTAACACTGCTTTATACACACACTGTGCCACTCAACTCTGTACAGTTGTTGTTAGGTACTGTACATAAAACCAAATCATTATATTGCACACATTAGATATACTTAGATACGGAGGAAACATTCAACATGTCAGCCTGTGGTTTATAAGTCTAGAATTCCTTCCAATTTAGAATTCATTGTAGCGACGCACAATTTATTTAATAGAAGGTGACCTCTTAGCATTATACAGATGTAGCAAAGGTCAACATGAAACATGACTCATAACAACATTCATTGTGGCACAATATGCTAACTCAACTGCTTCAATGGCTTGTGTTGTCTTCTGAAATAGGATATCACAGCACAGAAAGTTATCACGCTGCAGAAAGTAAAATGCCGTATCTGTACGTATCTGGATAGCTGGTAACAAGGTCATAAAGTATGATGGAGTTGACGTAACCCTTTAGATCTAGGATTCTATGGCCTTGATGTTAAAGTGGTTTCATCAGAGGACTGAGATGGAGAGAGTGATAGTACTGGTGAAATGTTTCTTAGAAAGTGGCAGCGAGCTGTATGGTTTCCTCTCGGTCACCTCTTACCTGGTCAGTAGGGTTGAGCCGATCTTGACTTTACAGGATCGATTTTAAAATCCGATTTCCGATCATTTTTCATTCGAACCTGATCTCGATCCCAATTCCGATCCCAATGCAAGTCAATGGGATTTATTTTTATTATTTTATAATTATATTATTATATTTTATAATTATATTAATTATATTTTATAATTATATTATTTTATCCCCATTGCTGCCCGAGAGTTGTTTCCAGCACTGCCTCCTTCTTGAGCAGCAACTCCGCCTCTTCTGTCTTCTGATGCGGTCCAACTTCCGACACCTGCGCAGTAGGCTCCTGTATTGAACTACAAGAGCGGCCTCCCAAAAATGGCCGCCGGCAGGCGGCCATTTTTGGGTGGCCGCTCTTGCAGTTCAATACAGGAGCGGCCGGCGGCCATTTTTGGGGGCCACTGTAATATGCTCCTGTATTGAACTACAAGAGTAAAATTATTGTTCCCTATGAGCTGTACCCCAGGTTCTAATATATTACATTGCTGGTGAAATTAATTATGACATCACTTTAAAAAAAAAGCATAATATAAAATGTCATGCAAGTTATACAGTCTTCTACTAGTGGCATATTAGCACCTTTACGTACTACATACAGATGTAGCAATGTATTAGGCCATCTGCGTTCGGTATACCCCCTGAATTGAATGCCAAATATATTAAAAAGTAGTTTGTTCAGAAAGCAAACGAATCCTATATACTATAATGGGGTCTGTGTGGTTTTTGCATGGCATCGCATGCAGCACTTTTCTCTCTGTATTATTCCAGTGGACTCCGTGCGGAAAACTCATGGACCCCATTCATGTTTATGGGGTCCGTGTGCTTTCTTAGCTAAACACTTTTAAATTTGTTCAGTATTCTGTTTGGAGGGTCCCCAAGCGGACTTCCTGAACAGAATACCGAACGCAAATGTGAACCAGGCCTTACTTAACTTTCTGTATCAGGATAACTTTCTGCAGTGTAATATCCTATCAAAGAAGAAAACCCATTGAAAGGGTTAACACTTTGGGTCACGTTGTTAATGTTTTAAATGTCAAGTTAAACTATGTTTCATCTGTACTCTGATCACTAGGTATTATTTTGCACTGCATTTGTTGGGTATGTTTTGAACATGATATATAGGTGTGTATATCCAAGTCTCAAATAAGATTCCTTTTCTACAAGCAACCTGATCTTCTCATAAGTTAACACTTGTGTCGATCAACGATAAGCCTCTACGTTACTCCACTATAGTTATGGTGCACGAGTAGGGTCTTCCCATTATCAATTCCTTATATAAGGTACAGTCCTATGAAAAAGTTTGGGCACCCCTACTAATCTTAATCATTTTTAGTTCTAAATATTTTGGTGTTTATAACAGCCATTTCAGTTTGATATATCTAATAACTGATTTCAGGATTGAAATGAGGTTTATTGTACTAACAGAAAATGTGCAATATGCATTAAACCAAAATTTGACCGGTGCAAAAGTATGGGCACCTCAACAGAAAAGTGACATTAATATTTAGTAGATCCTCCTTTTGCAAAGATAACAGCCTCTAGTCGCTTCCTGTAGCTTTTAATCAGTTCCTGGATCCTGGATAAAGGTATTTTGGACAAACAATTCAAGTTCTGTTAAGTTAGATGGTCGCCGAGCATGGACAGCCCGCTTCAAATCATCCCACAGATGTTCAATGATATTCAGGTCTGGGGACTGGGATGGCCATTCCAGAACATTGTTCCTCTGCATGAATGCCTGAGGATTTGGAGCGGTGTTTTGGATCATTGTCTTGCTGAAATATCCATCCCCGGCGTAACTTCAATTTCGTCACTGATTCTTGAACATTATTCTCAAGAATCTGCTGATACTGAGTGGAATCCATGCGACTCTCAACTTTAACAAGATTCCCGATGCCGGCATTGGCCACACAGCCCCAAAGCATGATGGAACCTCCACCAAATTTTACAGTGGGTAGCATGTGTTTTTCTTGGAATGCTGTTTCTTTTTGGACGCCATGCATAACGCCTTTTTTTATAACCAAACAACTCAATTTTTGTTTCCAAAATGAAGCTGCCTTGTCCAAATGTGCTTTTTCATACCTCAGGCAACTCTATTTGTGGCGTACGTGCAGAAACGGCTTCTTTCTCATCACTCTCCCATACAGCTTCTATTTGTGCAAAGTGCGCTGTATAGTTGACCGATGCACAGTGACACCATCTGCAGCAAGATGATGCTGCAGCTCTTTGGAGGTGGTCTGTGGATTGTCCTTGACTGTTCTCACCATTCTTCTTCTCTGCCTTTCTGATATTTTTCTTGGCCTGCCACTTCTGGGCTTAACAAGAACTGTCCCTGTGGTCTTCCATTTCCTTACTATGTTCCTCACAGTGGAAACTGACAGGTTAAATCTCTGAGACAACTTTTTGTATCCTTCCCCTGAACAACTATGTTGAACAATCTTTGTTTTCAGATCATTTAAGAGTTGTTTTGAGTAGCCCATGATGCCACTCTTCAGAGGAGATTCAAATAGAAGATCAACTTGCAATTGGCCACCTTAAATACCTTTTCTTATGATTGGATACATCTGGCTATGAAGTTCAAAGCTCACTGAGGTTACAAAACCAATTTTGTGCTTCAGTAAGTCAGTAAAAAGTAGTTAGGGGAATTCAAATCAATAAAATGATAAGGGTGCCCATACTTTTGCACCGGTCAAATTTTGGTTTAATGCATATTGCACATTTTCTGTTAGTACAATAAACCTCATTTCAATCCTGAAATATTACTGTGTCCATCAGTTATTAGATATATCAAACTGAAATGGCTGTTGCAAACACCAAAATATTTAGAACAAAAAATGATTAAGATTAATAGGGGTGCCCAAACTTTTTCATAGGACTGTATATGAGGTATCCTATGCCTATGTGTAGCTACTTTGTGTAGGATTATATGTTGGTGTGAATTGCAGCCTTTCAAAGCTTTTGCTGGCATATTGTGATATTGCATTAACTAAAGAAATATGGTCACATCCGTATCGCAAAGTTATCCATAGGTCACATGGCCATTTTTACCATGAAAGTTTATAGGCAATATGTTGTATGCCGCTATATGCAGTTTCATGAAAATTCGTCGGGGTTGGCCCCATTTTGTTATCTAGATAAAGCCGGATGTGCTATTATTATGCTGTGGAGTCTCATCAAACCCCATAGTATAATAAGTGGAGACCCAGGGAGCAGAGGAAAATAACAAACACTTATATTCACCTTGTATGAGCATCTTTGTGGCGTCCGGCAGTCCTCAGCGTTCGCGTCCGGCAGTCCTCAGCGTTCTCTTCCGGCCCCTGTCTGATGTCATGTGCCCACACAAAACTTAATGGTGACCCTAGGGCACATGATGTCAGTCGGAGACCAGAAGAAGTGGCCGAGGATGCACCAGGATCCTTCTCTAGGCCTCCACTTAGTATATTCTGGGGCTGAGTATAATAATGTTTCATGAGTGACAAACCCCAAAAGCCTCATGTTCAAGTGAACACAAAACTTTTTGAAATTTCAGGTTGATACATCAGGATTGTCATAGAATATACAACACCTCTGAACTACACTGTAATCGCAGTGTTAATGAACCCTAGTTCAAGCCTTCTGTGGAGTTTCTTTCCCAAATTACCAATACTGTATAGTATTTGCTATTTGTGCATGTCTGAATTTTGCAGCTAGGATCTAACCTTGAATGCAGGGAAGCAGTGACATCTAGTGGTAAGTGGATGCCCCACATTGAGAAACTTATCCCATGTTTACATGTACTCTGCTGACCAGTGACCACTATGTATAGAGCAGAACATTAATTCATTTGGTTTGCAACCTCAGTTTCTGAATTTCTTCTGAAAGTATAATGCTAAGGCCCCTTGCAGACGACCGTCTGCTGGTCACTGGCCATGACTGAACGGCTGGCACATCAGAGGCACATACACACACACACAGATGTCATCCGTGTGCCGCCCATGCACACGGAACTACAGAAACAGAGCCCCAAAACTGTTGGGTCTGTCGTGTCCATAGGCCAACAGAAATGAATGGGTCAGTGTGCAATACAGGAAAAACACTGGAGAGCACTGAACTACGCAATGGTATAATATGTCATAAAAGGTGCAGACTAATCTACCTGGACATGTACTATCATTGTAGAAGTAGAAAAAGATAGGGGCCGCACGGTGGCTCAGTGGTTAGCATTGCAGCACTGGAATCCTGGTGTTCAAATCCTGCCAAGGGCAGAAAACCATCTGTGAGGAGTTTGTATGTTCTCCCCGTGTTTGCATGAATTTCCATCCCATATTCCAAAGACATACTGATAGGGGAAAATCTACATAAAAAAAAAAAAAAAAAAAGAGGTAGAAAAAGATAAAATGAATAGAAAAAAATAACAAAACAATAATATGCAAAGGTCACCGTGATAAGATAAAAAATGACTGACTCTAGTGGACCCGAAAAATGGAAACCCAATCCGCTTAAAAAGTGGCTACCACTGGAATCCCAAGGACCCTTTAGCCACCCACGGTCATAGTTAACCACAAAGATCAGTAGCGTAGGGATTTACATTTAATTAAATTAATTATAAAAAAAAGTTGCTGGTAAAGTTACCACATAAAGCCCTTGGGCCCAATGGTTTACATCATTGGGATCTCAAAGAACTTATCTGTGTTATTGACATTTAAAGAGGACCTTTCACCACTTTTGGGCACATGCAGTGTTATATACTGCTGGAAAGCTGACAGTGCGCTGAATTCAGCGCACTGTCGGCTTTCCCGATCTGTGCCTGGTGTAAAGAGCTTACAGTGCCGGTACCGTAGTGCTCTATGGTCAGAAGGGCGTTTCTGACCATTAGCCAGAGACGTCCTTCTGCCTCGCGGCGCCAATCGCGCTGTGCTGTGGAGCGGGGAGGAACGCCGCCTCCCTCTGCTTACAGCGCTCGTCCATAGACGAGCATTATCAGGAGCGGGAGGGGGGCGTTCCTCCCCGCTCCACAGTACAGCGCGATTGGCGCCGCGAGGCAGAAGGACGTCTCTGGCTAATGGTCAGAAACGCCCTTCTGACCATAGAGCACTATGGTACCGGCACCGTAAGCTCTTTACACCGGGCACAGATCGGGAAAGCCAACAGTGCGCTGAATTCAGCGCACTGTCAGCTTTCCAGCAGTATATAACACTGCATGTGCCCAAAAGTGGTGAAAGGTCCTCTTTAAAGGGAGTTTATCATTGGAAAAACTCATTTTCAACTAAAGGCACATTGGAATAGCCTTTAAAAAGTCTCTCCCTGCCTTTTCTCCCCCCTCCCCACCCCCTTCCCTATTGCTTCCAGCGTACTGATGGGGGCTACAAAAAGTCAGCCTCAAGATGGAGAAAATTCCAGATAACCTAATAACCGCAAAAATGTAAACCAGTACCCTAATTCATTTATGAGAGCCAAAACCTGGACAACAAGTGATGTAGCAGAGCGACAATTTTGTGGGTGTCTAACTGAGCATACGAGCGCAGCAGTCCAACACAAAATGGCTGCTCGAACATGCGCAATCGCAATGATAGAGCCCCTTTAAGGATTCTCTAAGTTACTCTCTAATTTTAAAAAGTGCGAGAGCAGACCTCAACAATTATAGGCTGGTGGGCTGAGTAACACAGGGGTCTGTATTGAAACATTTGTGGCTATCCCATTTATAAATGATGCAAAAATTCTGCTTAATAGTTCTATAATTTCTAGTGTTGTAGATATAGTACAGGAGGTCCCCAATAGTACAGGAGGTCCCCAATAGTACAGGAGGTCCCCAAACAACAGGCCGCGGCCCAGTACCAAGCCATGGATCACCTGGTACACAGGTCAGGAAAGGTTGGGATTGGGGAGCACTGCAGTATGGAATGCCCCATTCCAACTGGGTGACCTGTCTAATTGGGCAGCAAAATGGCGGTTAAGGTTAACAGTATACATAGCGTAACCTTATACATAGTGTAGGGATTTCTATTTATCCCGGACAACTCCTTTTACGTTATGTAAAGGTTATACATTATAGAATCTCTGATGTAGTAGTGAATGTTTTTACCATAGGCCTCTCTGTTTTCTTATCAAGACTGCAGCTGATGTAGTACCAGTAGATAAAGAGACCATCCCCACTACCATGTGTGGTCTAGAAGTGAGGGATCGGCAGCACTTTGTGAGGGTGGTGTAGGGGAGAGATATAATGGATGTGCACTTGTAGGGGACAGAACCTGTTAGTGGTATAAGGGCCTATACTGTAGATGAGATACATGGGAGTTTATTAGACAGCTCACAGCTTACCTACATTCAGGAGATCTGCTCTTTAGTTTGTAAAGCTGCTGTCGGGTTGAGAGGTATAAAAATACATTTTAAAATCAATATTTCATCAGCGCACAGAATAGCTGGATAACTGCGCTGCAGAAAAGGGATTAGGGCATAATAGAAACTGGATAATAAAGATGGACAGCTATGTGAATGAATGGAGAGTTGGGACTAACCATGTACGTACAGTATTTAAGAATTACCATTATAGCCCAGTACAGAGTTCCCTGACCTCTTTAATGGTTGCTGTGGGACTTTATGTTACAGAGTTACCTTGTTATGGTGCGGTCATACAGCTGCAGGCAGGGGCAGTCCTACCATTGATGCAACTTTCTATAATTCATTTAATTAAATGTAAACCCCTACACTACTGATCTTTATGGTTAACTATGACCGTGGGTAGCCACTTTTTAAGTGGTTTGGTTTTCCGTTTTTATCGAGCCCACTAGAGTCAGTCATTTTTTATCTTATCACAGTGACCTTTGCCTTTTATTGTTTTTTTTTTCCTTTTATATTCATTTTATCTTTTTCTACTATTTTTTTTTTTTTAAATGTAGATTGTGAACCCCACATAGAGCTCACAATGTACATTTTTCCCTATCACTATGTCTTTGGAACATGGGATGGAAATCCATGCAAACACGGGGAGAACATACAAGCTCCTTGCAGATGGTTTTCTGCCCTTGGCAGGATTTGAACACCAGGACTACCAGCGCTGCAAGGCTGCAGTGCTAACCACTGAACCACCATGTGGCCCCTATCTTTTTCTACTTCTACAATGATAGAACATGTCCAGGTAGATTAGTCTGCACATTTTATGACATATTAGACCATTGCGTAGTTCATTGCTCTCCAGGTTTTTCCCATATTGCACACTGACCCATTCATTTCTGTCGGTCTATGGACACGACACTTTTGGGGCCATGCACCTGATTTTGCTCTACAGTGGGCTCTCTGGCACCTAATAATGCTTCCCCATCACCCTCAGGTTACTAATAATGCTCCACAATGACCCCCAGGCAATTAAAAATTCTCCCTTGTGGCCCCCAGGCAAGTAATAATGCTCCCCAGTAATATTTACCCATCTTCAATCCCCCACAGCACTTTCCCTGCAATGTAAGGGATCCCGACAAGGTACGGGGTCCTCGATCAGCTGGAGATGTTCGAGGCCCGGTACCAATATGACAGTGGTCGAGGAAAGCCAAAAGTTTGCACTTGGGCCCACAAGACACTTATTACGCCACTGGGTGTGGCCCCATGACCTTTGGGCCAAATCTAAAAACCTTCCCCCTTATTTGCTAACATTGCACTTCCTTTGGAGGGGATAGATCATAGAGGTGCATACATAGCCCTATTACTTAGTGTGGCTGGGGTGATGACATTTATGGCCTCTAATACCTTCTTATTCAGGTGTGTCATTACACACTGATGTGTTTGCATTTTATTCAGGTTATGGATTATGGTTTGTACTGTCCATTTTATATTTATGTATCATTGGAGTGAAGCAGGCCTCATGTTCTCCACCTACTCATCTATTCATAGTGTCCGTGTATGGCTTGTAAATCAACAAAAAAGATCCATTATGGTATAATATACATTTTTTAACTACCATTTTGTCTTAATTTGATTAGTGTCATTATAACTAGAGATGAGCAAGTAGTATTCGATCGAGTAGGTATTCGATCGAATACTACAGTAGTCGAAAGACTCGTACTCGATCAAGTACTACTCGCTATTCGAATGGAAAAGTTTGATGCAGAACAAGCATTGATTGGCCGAATGCTATACAGTCGGCCAATCAACGCTGGTTCTTCTCCTACCTTTAGAAGTCTTCTCCATGCAGCTTCCCCGCGGCGTCTTCTGGCTCTGAATTCACTCTGCCAGGCATCCAGCCTGGGCAGAGCCGACTGTGCATGCCCGCGCTACAAGAAAATCTCCGCTTTGACTGTAAGCGGCCATTTTCTTGTAGTGCGGGCATGCGCAGTCGGCTCTGCTCAGGCCCGATGCCTGGCAGAGTGAATTCAGAGCTGGAAGATGCCGCGGGGATGCTGCACGGAGAAGACTTCTCGGAGGATCCAGCCCGACCCTCACTCGTGGACTTGGTAAGTGTAATTTGATCGAATGTTGCCTACCCCTGAAACGAGCATTTTCCCCCCATAGACTATAACAGGATTCAATATTCGATTCGAATAGTCGAATATTGAGCGGCTACTCGAAACGAATATCGAATATCGAACATTTTACTGTTCGCTCATCTCTAGTTATAACCTGATGGCCTGAAGTTTTATTCATGATTGTTCATTATATATATATATATATATATATATATATATATATATATATATGCTGTATATATATATATATATATATACACACACACACACACACACACACACATATCTAGAACATCAGAGCTATCACCAGCCTGTCATTTCCATCCTCCACCTGTATTATTTCATGTATTTTTATCAATTTATTTTTTTAACCCCTTCCCGCCGATGGCATTTTTTGATTTTCGTTTTTGACTCCCCTCCTTCTAAACCCCATAACTTTTTTATTTCTCTGCTCCCAGAGCCATATGAGGTCTTAATTTTTGCGGGACAAATTTTTCTTCATGATGCTACCATTAAGTATTCTATATAATGTACTGGGAAGTAGGAAAAAAATTCAGAATGGGGTGGATTTGAAGAAAAAATGCATTTCTGCGACTTTCTTACGGGCTTTGGTTTTACGGCGTTCACTGTGCAGCCAAAATGACATGTCCCCTATATTCTGTGTTTCGGTACGGTTCCAGGGATACCAAATTTATATGGTTTTATTTACATTTTGACCCCTAAAAAAAATTCCAAAACTGTGTTTTTTTTTTCTAAAATTCGCCATATTCCGACGGCCGTAACTTTTTTATACGTAAGTGTACGGGGATGCATAGGGCGTCTTTTTTTGCGGGGCCGGGTGTACTTTTTAGTTCTACAATTTTCGGGAAATGTTATTGCTTTGATCACTTTTTATTCAAATTTTTATCAGAATCAAAACAGTGAAAAAACGGCAGTTTGGCACTTTCGACTATTTTTCCCGCTACGGCGTTTACCGAACAGGAAAAATATTTTTATAGATTTGTAGAGCGGGCGATTTCGGACGCGGGGATACCTAACATGTATATGTTTCACAGTTTTTAACTACTTTTATATGTGTTCTAGGGCAAGGGGGGTGATTTGAACTTTTAATACTTTTTATATTTTTTTTATATTTTTTTCTACTTTTTTTTTATTTTATTTTTTGCATTTATTAGACCCCCTAGGGGTGTTGAACCCCAGGGGGTCTGATCACTAATGCAATGCATTACAATGCTAATGCATTGCA
This sequence comes from Leptodactylus fuscus, assembly GCF_031893055.1. Taxonomy (NCBI): domain Eukaryota; kingdom Metazoa; phylum Chordata; class Amphibia; order Anura; family Leptodactylidae; genus Leptodactylus; species Leptodactylus fuscus. Next base: position 298,787,535 of record NC_134265.1, read on the forward strand.
AAAAATCATCCTTTCTTTTGCAGGCTGCATAGACCAGCCTGCAAAAGAGAGAATTTGCAGACAAGCCTGGGAGCCTTGTAAAGGCTCCTGGCTGTCATGGCAACATGACGTCAGCCCTGGAGCATGCTCCAGGAGCCGGCGATCCCGGGCAAAATGGCGGCGCCCATGCGCCGCCAGGAATATGGCGCCTCCGGCGCCTTTGACCGCGGCGCCGGAGGGGTTAATGCCTCCGATCGGTCCGGGGACTGATCGGAGGCATTAGAGCCGGTTGTCTACTGCTTAAAGCAGTAGACACCCGGCGGCTATGGCGGCCGCCCGGCTCCCGGGCGGTCGCCATAGTTACAGACCCGACATGCGCCGTACTATTACGGCGCATGTCGGGAAGGGGTTAATTAAAATACTGCTCTCTGATTTATTTTTTTTAAAATAGAAAATTTGCATAAACTAAAAAAAAACTAATTATTTTAGTTTATAAACTTATGACGTGTTTAGATCAGGAAAGGGTTAAATTAGTTTAGGTCAATAAAGGGTTAAAATAATTACTGTTATAGAGCCGTGATGTCACAATCTGCACGGACTGTTCGAGGCCTGGAGTTCTGATGACATCACAATGACCTCAGTTAATAAGCCTGAGCCTAGAGCCCTCTTGTCATAACAGTGTGTGACTCCGTGCCGGATAAACGCAACTTCTGATACAGAGAGAAAAAAAAAATGTGACAGACGTCATCATAAGGATTCATGATCGTCACTATCGTGCCCAGCGGCTGCTGGACACCGGTCTCTCATCCTGCAAGTTAATTGGCTCCTTTATGCTGACCCCAATCAGGAAAGTCTATTCCAAATGTAGAACCCTGACGATGAATTCCAGCTTCATGGCCAAAAAATCCATAACACAGGTCAGGAGCTTCCTCAGGCCAGTAGTAGAGATGAGCGAGTAGTATTCGATCGAGTAGGTATTCGATCAAATATTACGGTATTCGAAAATTTCGTACTCGGTCGAATACCACGCGGTAAACGCAGTAAAAATTCAATTCCCCTCCAACCTTCTCTGGCGCTTTTTTTAACACCAATAACCATGCAGGGGAGTTGGGACAGGAAGTAGGACAATGTAGGCATAGAAAAAAAAATGTATACAGTCATTGGCTGACTAAAATCAGGTGACTTCAGGGATAGACCTTCTGCCAGGGTTAGCTAGGAATTAGAATTATTTAGGCAGGAATCTTACACTAACAGCTCTTATAAGAGCTAAACTTAGATCTACCACTGCTTGAAGATTGTATATACACCATCAGTATAAATACACCATCTGTATATACAATCTTTTTGCAACTAATTTAAGCTAGGTGTATACTTGCTATACAGTACGCTTGTATACATCTAACATACAGAGGATTTTGGGCTCTATACACCTTGCCCTTCTCCTGTTATAAACCTGTTTTGAGCTCAGTATATACTTCAAACATACAGAGGTATTTGGGCGTTATATGTCTTGCCCATCTTCAGTTCTTGTTTTAAGCTCAGTATATACTTCTAACATACAGAGGTATTTGGGCACTATATACCTTGCCCATCTCCTGTTATATAGGTGTTTTAAGCTCAGTATAGATTTTAACATACAGAGGTATTTGAGCGCTATATACCTTGCCCATCTCCTGTTATATAGCGCAAAGGAACGAGGATGAGGACGTGGAAATGCAGCTAGGGGCCAAGGCCGCGGTCAAGCTACTGCGGATGCAATGCCTACTGGTGAGGGGCAGCCAGAATTGTGCTCATCCACAATCCCTGGCTTGATGGCAACGTTAAGCAGGGTGCAGGGTACAACGCTGATGAGGCGCGAGCACCAGAAACAGGTGTTACAATGGCTAGCGGATAATGCTTCCAGCTGCATTTCCACCAGCCAGTCAGCCACTACCTCCAGTCGTGTTGTTGCAGAGTGCAGTCGCAGAAGAAAGCTTCAGAGTAGATTATATAGGTTAATCTTCAGTTTACTTCTCAGAACATGAGGTAACATCAGCATGTCTACAGCAATATAACAAGGAATACACTGGAAAGGAGTAACCATAGATATGCAGCATTCTGAGATACAGACAAGTCTCCATAGCATATCATTACATGTATTCAGCACATAACAATAATAACATCGCCATCTAGTGTCCGGAAGCTGTAAGTTCCTCCAACACAGTATAATACAATAAGTCTATATCTGTTGCATATATGTATATACCAACACCCTTTCTCAACAATAAAGACTTATTCAGTCAAACTTAATTTCTTCATCAGTTTCTGATGTCTTTCAGCATTCAATGCCTTAATAAGAATATCGGCTGTCATATCTTCAGTTGGACAATATTCTAACTTCAGCATTCCTTGCTCTTGGTAATCCCTCAAAAAATGAAACTTTATATCAATGTGTTTTGTTCTTGGATTAACTCTTTTCATCTGATCAAGAACAACCTTGATTGTCTTCATACAACTTTGTTGGTTCCAACAGTTGTTCTCCTAAGTCTGTCAGTAGTTGTCTCAACCATAAGACTTCTTGAGCTGCTTGTGCTGCGGCAACATACTCTGCTTCTGTTGTCGACAGTGTCACTAGTGATTGTTTTTTACTAGCCCAACTAATTGGTCCACCTGAGAGTAAGAAAACATAACCACTGGTAGATTTTCTGTCAAGTGTATCTCCAGCCCAGTCTGCATCCACGTATCCAGTTAAAATGCATTTGTTACTTGCAGGTAGTTTTAGTTTAACATCGATAGTTCCTTTCAAGTAACGTATTACTCTCTTTACGGCATTCCAGTCCATTTTATTTGGTTTTGACACTTTTCTGCTCAAAATTCCTACTGCTGCTGCAATGTCTGGTCTTGTAACAGTTGCAAGATACAGTAATTTTCCCATTGCCTTTCTGTACTGTTCGTTGTCTGGCAACATATTTTGTTCACTGTTCATCTCCTTCAGATAGTTGATTTCCATTGGAGACTTTATTGGTTTCGCATCTTTCAAACCAAATGTTTCAATAATGTCTTGAATCGTGTGACTTTGGTTAAAAAGATAACTTCCATCTTCTTCTCTTTCTACTTGTATCCCTAGGTACTGTTTCACATTTCCCAAATCTTTGATCTCAAAGTGTTGATCAAGAATTTTCAGTATTTCTGTTATATCCCTTTCTTTTTCAAAACAAACTAAAATATCGTCCACATATATCAGTACATAGATCCATCTGTCTCCCAGTTTCTTTGTGTATAGACACGGATCTGCTTTACTTCTTTCAAAATGTTCATTTGTGAGTACTTCTGTGACTTTATCATTCCAGGCTTTAGCGGCTTGCTTTAAACCATAGATACTTTTCTGTAGTTTACAAACCATGTTTGGTTTTCTTTTATCTTTGTATCCTGGAGGTTGTTCCATGTAGATATCTTCTGCTAAATCTCCATTTAGGAACGCTGTCTTTACATCCAGATGTCTCAATTGCATTTGTTTTGTTGCTGCAACTGCAAACAAGGTTCTAATTGTAGTATGTTTGACGACTGGTGCAAAAACTTCATCATAGTCTTCTCCATATTTTTGAGTATAACCTTTAGCTACGAGTCTCGCTCGATATCGTTCAGCTGTGCCATCCGTTCGATATTTTACCTTAAAAACCCATTTACATCCTATAGTTTTTCTTCCTTCTGGTAATTCTGTCAGTGTCCAGGCCTTATTATCACGCATGGATTTCATTTCTGTTTCTGTTGCTTTTATCCATTTGTTAGCTTCTTCTTCTGAGAGTTTTGATATGTCTTCCCAAGATGTAGGTTCATATATCTTCTTTGTACTCGCCTTGTATGAAAGACGTACAGGTGGTTTTCCCTTGTTCTCTCTCATTGAACGTCTTGGTTCATTGTTTGCCTGTTCTTGTATGTCTTTACTTTCAGCAATTTCCACTTCTTTTTCATCAGATATTCCTGTATTGATATCACTGCTTTCATCATTTCTCATTTCCAGTGATGTCATTATGTCATCATTTAGATCCTCAATGAATGTCACACTGTTACTCACTGTAACTCTGTCTGTCTTGGGATCTAGGATTCTGTATCCTTTGCAGTTTTCACAGTATCCAACAAATATTCCTTCTACGGCTCTGTTTTGAAGTTTGGATCGTTTCTCTTCTGGAATAAACACAAAGGCTTTACAACCAAAAACTCTTAAATGCTTCACACTTGGATTATTACCTTGCCATAGCTCATATGGGGTCTTTTTCAGTTTTCTTGAAAAAAGTCTGTTTTGCAGATAAGTGGCCGTCATTGCTGCTTCACCCCAATATTTCTCTGGTAGTTTGGAATCTGTCAGCATACATCTTATCATTTCAGTCAAAGTTCTGTTTTTTCTTTCTGCTACCCCATTCTGCTCGGGTGTGTATGGAACAGTCTTTTCATGCTCTATTCCATTCTGTTTTAAGTAGTTTTCTATTTGGTGTCCTGTAAATTCACCTCCATTATCACTTCTAATGATGATTGGCTTCCTTCGAAACTTGTTACTCGACTTTGTCACATAGTAATTTACTGAAAACTTCACTTTTGTTCTTTATCAAGTACGTGACTGTGTATCTTGAATAGTCATCTATGAAAGTCACCATGTATCTATTACCTCCTGATGTGGTCACTTTCATGGGTCCACATACGTCAGTATGTACCAAGTCAAGTGGTCTTTTGCTTCTTGTTTCACTTTCTTTAGACATTGACACTCTTGTAGCTTTTGATTTTATACAACATTCACACTTCATGGTCATTGAGCAATTAGATATTAATAGATCTTTTGCCAAATTTTTCTTCTGTAATGCCATTATACTTTCAGGATGTTGGTGTCCTAGATGTCTATGCCATACATGAATACAATCCTTGTGATCATGTGTACATAACTTCACCTGTTCCTGTACTGTGTCTAGATGATATAATTGCTCTCCTGCATTTACACTGACTATAACCTTGTCTCCTGCTAGGATTGTACAGTTATCATCTTTGAATTTTACAGTAAGTCCTTTAGCTGTTAGACGTTTTACGGATAACAACCCTCCTTCTAGTCCTGGAACATACAATACATCCTTTACTAGGACTTTTACATTATTTCCAGATTTATCAGAACAGATCAACATTCCTTGACCAATACCTTCTGCTGTTATTCTGCTCCCATCTGCAAGATAAATGGCTTCTTTCTTATCTAAATCAAGCTCAGTAAAGAAACTTTTATTACTTGTCATGTGACTTGTTGCTCCTGAGTCAATAAACCAACTTGATGATGATGATGATGACTTTTTATCAGTTGCTTTAAACGTACCATTGCAGTGATCTGCATGTGAGATAGAAATGGAGCTTTTCACTTTCTGTTTACTGTCTCTCTGTTGTAATTTTTGTTGTTCTGCTCTCCATATAGAACAATCTTTCTTTAAATGACCCTTTTTCTTACATCTGAAACACTCTCTTGTTTCTGTCTTGTGGCGCTTTTTATCTGTAACTTTAAGAGCATTCCCACTAACCTCTTCTGTGGATTCTTTGGTTTGCTCTTTCCTTCTCTCGTATTCATCTATGAGTCTGGTCTTTACAAACTCTAGTGTGATCTCTGCTTCAGGTCTTGTTTCTAGAGCGTTTATTAGAGCAGTATACGAATCTGGTAAGCTGCATAATAATATCGCTGCTATATGACTTTCCTGAATATCTTCACCAATAGATCTCAGCTGTGTTATCACTTCCATCATGGAGTATATGTGCTCATGCATGTCTTCCTCTGCACTTAATCTCATCTTGTACAGTTTCCTTAGCAGAAATAACTTGTGATTTAAACTGGATCTTTCATGTAACTTTTTCAAAGCTTGCCACATTCCCATTGCTGTATTCTCATTTCTTATGTGAATGAGCTGATCATCCTCCACTAATAAGCTGATTGTAGCTCTAGCTTGTCTGTTTTTCTTCTCCCATGTCTGATCATTCTCATTGGGTCTATCTGTAGTGATTACCTCCCATAAATCATCCTTAGACAACAACATCTCCACTTTGAACTTCCATAACTGATAGTTCTCATTGTTCAGCTTAGCTACTGTAAGTCTGAGCTCTGAGCTGCTGTTCATCTTTAACATATCTTACTTGGTTGTAGAGACTTGTTCTGGAGAATTCTTTTGCATTCACAGAGTCCTCTTGTCTTCTCTGTCTGGTTGCTGGGTCTGGTTGCTGGGGTGTCTGGGTCTGTCTGGGTCCTGGGTTGTCTGGGTGCCTGGGTCTGTCTGGATTCCTGGGTGCCTGGGTTGTCTAGGGTGTCTGGGTGCCTGGGCTTATCTGGGTTGTCTGGCTGCCTGGGCCCATAACCTGTTGCAGAGTGCAGTCGCAGAAGAAAGCTTCAGAGTAGATTATATAGGTTAATCTTCAGTTTACTTCTCAGAACATGAAGTAACATCAGCATGTCTACAGCAATATAACAAGGAATACACTGGAAAGGAGTAACCATAGATATGCAGCATTCTGAGATACAGACAAGTCTCCATAGCATATCATTACATGTATTCAGCACATAACAATAATAACATCGCCATCTAGTGTCCGGAAGCTGTAAGTTCCTCCAACACAGTATAATACAATAAGTCTATATCTGTTGCATATATGTATATACCAACACGTGTTCCTACCCAAGAATCTGCCTCTCTTTCCTCCCAACATGGCCAATCTTCCCAACATAGTCATCCCACCCTTGCCCCCACCCAGGAGCTGTTTTCGGGTCATTTACCACTCTTCCACTCTGTTCAACCACTTCCCGAATCCCAGGAGCTAACAGACGAATTTGTGTGTCCTGATACCCAAATACTGAAGCATCTGCCATCTCCTGTCGATTTTGTGGCTGTGGACCCGCAACAAGCATTTCTTGTCCTCAGTGATGATGACAAGACACAGTTGCCATCAGGGCAGGCTGTTGTTATGTGCGTTGTGCAGAAGGAGGAGCAGAGTGAGGAATTGGAAGAGGAGGTGGTGGACGACGAGGTGACCGACCCGACCTGGACAGGGGTGATGTCTAGCGGGGAAAGCAGTCTAGATGTGGAGGCAATCGCAGCACCAAAAAAGATGGCTAGAGGCAGAGGCATGTCCAGAGGCAGAGGAGTAGGGGCTCTAGCACTGGGCTCAGTGGGAGAGAGCAAATGCCTGGCCCATGTTTTCAACTTGGTGGTGCAAAGGTTTTTAAAAACCTACCCCAATGTGCCTGAGCTACTGGTGAAAGTGCAGCGCTTGTGTGCCCACTTTCGTAAGTCTACAGTATCTGCTACTAGCCTGAAAACCCTCCAGCAATGCCTACATCTCCCGCAACACCGGCCATTGTGCGATGTCACCACACGCTGGAACTCAACATACCATATGTTGAGCAGAGTGTGTGAGCAGCAGAGACCTTTTACTGGAGTTCCATCTCTAAAACCCAAGGGTTCCTCAAAGTCAGCTCCCTCAGTTTGTCAACCTTGAGTGCCCACAGATGGCAGACTTATGTGAAATCCTACGTGTCTTTGAGGAGTTCACCAAGAGGGTCAGCTGTGATGAGGCATTAGTGAGCGTAACCATCCCTCTCCTCTGTGTGATGCGAGAATCCCTCATCGCAATCAAGGATAACGCATTGCAGACTGAGGAGTCCGGGATAGGAGCAGACCCATCACAGCTAGATACTCAGAGCACACTCCTGTCCACTTCTCAGCGTGGAATGACGGAGGAAGAGGAGGAGGATGAAGTAGCAGATGATGTCATTGTCACACACGAGGCTAGCAGGGAAGTTCAGTACATCCCATTGCTTCAGCGCGGATGGGGCAAAGGGGAAGAGGAAATGGAGAGTGACCCTTCTGGTGGGGGCAGCAAAGTCATGCCAATTAACACTCTGGCACACATGGCTGACTTCATGTTGGGCTGCTTTTCCAGTGACAAACGCATTTTACACATCATGGAGAGCAACCAATACTAGACTTTTGCAATCCTCGACCCCCAGTATAAAAATAATATATCGTCTTTCATTCCAGTAGAGGGGAGGACCAATTGGATAAATGATTGCCACAAGCAACTGGTGCAGAATATGATGGAAATGTTTCCATCAACCCTCGCTGGTGGCAGAGAGGAGAGTTCCTCCAAGAGGCTAACAACTGCCATCCGGTCCACACCCACCCGGGGAACACTCTCCAAGGTGTGGGACACCTTAATGGCACCCCCTCGCCAAACTACCGCCACTGGGGGGCTTAGTGTCACCAGGAGGGAAAAGTATAGGCGCATGTTGCGTGAGTACCTGGCCAACCACAGCCCTGTGCTAGCTGATCCCTCTGTGCCCTACACATATTGGGTGTCGAAGTTTGCCCTGTGGCTGGAACTGATGCTTTACACCTTGGAGGTGCTGCCCTGCCCTGCTGCCAGCGTTCTATCTGAAAGGGTCAAAATGTGGCCAAAATGTGACTGCAATATGCCTGCTGGGCACCTCAGTAGCAGATTGCTTGGCGTGGGCACTGTTGGTGGTTTTTAGGGATCAGGTTTTGTTCTTCATTGCTCTTCTGTGGGATTTCAGCCCCTGAACCCCACCAATCAAAAGGTATGACATATCTGTCACTGTGACACATGAAAGCCTGGTAAAATTATAAGTGCCCTTTAAAAGAAAAAGACTAAAATCACAAACTAGGTTTAATATACATTAAAACCTATGGAATTATATAATTTTATACATTATTTGTAAATGAATTCATTAATAAATATTTGTGTGTATCCAGTAATGACTTATGCATTTTCCAATTTTATAGTATTTTTTTAATATTTCAGAGTAAAATTGAATTAATGCAATAGTTTTACTGACCCAACTTTTGTATTTTAAGGCTTACTGTCTTCTGGTAATATGAAAATGAATGGATTTGCTGCTGAGTAAAAATATATATCAAAATCACTACCCTACTTACATCTAATGTGAAAATGATTTCCAAAGAGGTTGACATACACATGTAGTCCACCAGATGTCAGCAGAGGGCTTCAGATCACATCCAATCTACTACATTAAGTTCTCGCTTCATTTTAATTATAAAAATCACAGCTGATTATTCTTTTGATAATACATCTAGAAAATTGTTCTAAATTCTAATTCTTGTATAGTTTTAACAAAACCTAAAAGTGGATCGTAAACTAAGCTGAACTATGTACAGTGTTGGGTTAAATCAATGCAGAAAGCACTTAAAGGCCACGAGTTTACCATTTATCGATGGCTCTTCTGTCATGTTATGTTCAATCAATAGGCCTAAAAGCAAATAAAAAAACGACCACTTCTGACAGTGTCCATTGCTAGCAAGGATCTATCACCAATTTCAGAAAATACCACTTCGTACTTTTACGATTTTGCTTTTCCTACCTTTTTGTAATCAGTGCACTGTTTATTAAATGTGTTCTGGTGTAATACTACAGTACTGACCAGGGCCAATAAAAACATATTCATCTATATTGGAGTTAAAAGTGTTTCCCAGCCCCAAATGGATTGCCAGACGCTGCAGCGGACAGGGATCTTGTGCTGGCTAATGCTATTCATGGGAACGGAATTGCAGCTTTGTCCACTGACTATCAGTGAGCGCTCCCCATCCACCGTGGATAGGTCATCAGCATGAAAAATTAATTTGGAGCTGGAAACTCTGTTAAAAATACTCCTAGTACACGGACAAAGCATAGATGGGCTTAATGTATTAACCATATGTTGTCGGCTTGTAAGGGTGCATCTGATAGAGGGGGATGCTATAGGGGAATATGCTACTGCTGTGGGGGAATATCATGAAGGGGATGTACTTGGTCTATAACAATGTTTAGTTGGTTCCTGCTTACTTGTGCTTTCTGGTTCCATCTCTTCTGCAGGTAAACAACATACATACCCCGAGTGTTCCAGATAATGTAAAAAAAATGTCATTCACCAGACTGGGTTACCTTCTTCCATTGTTTCATCCAGTGCTGATGTTCACTCTCAGCGATGGATAGGGCATGGTATGGGCGCTATGACTGGTCTGTGGGTGCACAGCGACCATGCTTTCATATACTGTGTGTTCTGACAGCGATTCCTATAAAATGCAGAAACTGGCTGATACCAGAGGGCAGTAGAACAAGCTACCTAATTTCTAAACAGCACTGGGAGTCTAAGGCTGGGTTCACATGGGGTTTTTTGGTCCGAATTTTGACGTGGAATCCGCCTCAGAATCCGGCACAAAAAAACGCCTCCCATTGACTCCAATGGGAGCCATTCACTTCCTTTTTCTATGAACAAGCTGTGCTTTCTTACCGCGGATTCCACGACTGAATCAACCGCAAATGTCCAGGGCACGACAGTCCCTCCTGACTAGAAGTGGAATGCCGCAACAGTCGCACTAGCCGAGGGATGTGTTTTTTGGATTCCGGATTCTGGCGTCAAAATCCAGTCCAAAAAAGCCCGTGTGAACCTAGCCTAAGTTAGCTGAAATGACATCACCAGAGCCCACCCCATAACAACTGCCTCAATGTGATCACAGAACAATCTGCACAACATGGTGAAACTCCTGCCAAGTGTACCACAAGTAGCAGCAGCACCTCAGCCTATGCAACAACTTGCACCCTGTCCACACACCCTCTCTTGTTATGATGGAACTTCAGAACCCGCCAAAGTTTCCAGAACTAGTGCTTAAAGGGATCTATAGGGGTTGTTATATAACAATTAAATGCATTCTGTTTACCTGCATGTACTGCAATGCTGTGAGGATAGTTTTCCCTCTGTAATTATCTGTAATTTCTTTGGTGTTTTCTATGTCCCCTCTAAGTCATTAGTGGCAACAGTTCTTCATTGATTCGTCCATTTGAATTTAATAAGTAGATTGGCCAGAGTTCCAGATTGCTTAGCGGCTGTAGCCTCCTTTCTCTCCTCCCGCTTTCTCAAACTCAACATGGAGAAAACAGAGTTCATAATCTTCGCCCCACCCCGCACGGCCCCTCTACCTGACTCATCTATGAAAGTTCATAGAACCACGCTTTCCCCTGTCCCACGGGCCCGATGCCTTCGGATAACCCTGGACTCTGACTTATCCTTCAAGTCATACGTTCAAACCCTCAACACCTCCTGCCACCTCCAACTCAAGAACATCTACCGAATCCGCTCCTTCCTAACCCCTAGAAACTTCTAAGATGCTCGTCCATGCCCTCATAATCTCCCGCTTAGATTACTGCAACATCCTTCTCCATGGACTCCCAGCAAACACCCTCACCCCCCTCCAGTCCACCTTAAACTGTACTGCTCACTTAATTCACCTCGTCTCACCTTCTTCATCAGCTGCTCCCCTCTGCCAATCCCTTCACTGGCTACCTATAGCCCAGCGAATTTAGTTCAAGTTACTAACACTAACATACAAAGCCATCCACAACCTGGCTCCTCCATACATCTCTGAACTAATCTCCCGCTACCTGCCCACACGTAACCTCAGATCCTCCAAAGACCTCCTACTCCGCTCTGTTCTCATCCGTTCCTCACATAACTGTCTTCTAGATTTCTCCTGTGCATCCCCCATACTCTGGAACTCCTTACCAAGACACAAGACTAACCTCCACAATCACAGGCTTCAAGACGGCTCTGAAGACTATCCCTATATTGTGACATCATAGCATCGGGAGCGGTGGTGAGCGTTTTATGCTCTCCGCTGCAAAACCGTTTTTTTTTAAATCGGACAAAGAGTACTCTGTGTCTGATTTTAAATGAATGGGTATGAAAGAGTCCTGCAGGTTTCCGTATCCTGCCTCTGTTTTGTGCAGGAAACAGAAACCTGCAGAACGGAGACCAGGCGCAGATGTGAACGAGCCCTTATTTGTTGAGAGGTTTAATCCATCTTATTCCCTCTAGCAAATAATTCAGTGTTTTGTAAATCAGGATACAGTGTATCAGAGCAGGAGAGAGTGTACTGCATGTTTCCAAAAAAGGAAAATTATATACAAAGTCATCTTTAATAAATACATTTAAAAAGAGGAGAAAAAACAGAGATCAGCGTTGTCTGAGTCTGGGGTAAGATAAAGATAGTACAAAAATAAGAAAATAGTATCCAGCCCTGTCTGATGGACTGTACTATACGTGGCATTGTTTATCCAAAACCAAGATATGATCCCGTAGTAGTGTCACATGTATTGTGTTACTTATGATACTGCTATATCGCCCCAATATCGCTCCACTAGCACCTGGGATGTGCACACACTTTTGTGGAGTATATAAATATCATGAGCCAAGTTCATGCCTTTAATAATCTTTAACTAGGCATCTTATGTATAGCTCTGTGCTGTAGAAAAAGTAACTCAGACAGTTCTTGTGATATTGGGCAGTTTTTGTCCCAGTTATGCAGAATAAGGGCCTATTCACACGGAGTAAACGCGGCAGGCAATGTGCCGCGTTTACGGGACGTTTGCGCCACGATTTTGACGGTGCATGTTTGCGATCGCGCTAACGCGATTGCAAACATGCACCGTCAAAATCGCGGCGCAAACATCCCGTAAACGCGGCGCATTGCGCGCCCATTTACTCCGTGTGAATAGGCCCTAATTGTACTGGATCTGGGTTTGCCAGCGTCTCATCTCATTTTCCAGGTCTTGACCTCCATTCCTCCACCAGCTTAACCTTTCTCACGTCGAGAGAGGTTGAAAAACTTGGTAAACCTTCCCCTCCAGCTCTGTTTTTGGTTCTGAAGATGAGTATGAGGACAGGTTTGACTAGAATAGGGAGGGTATTGGTTATGGTGAGTCTGAACTCAGTGACATTTCTGACTCCAAAGAGATGAATTGGAGTGATGTAGGCCCTGTATACACCAATTCTCTTGCCATTATCCACTCTGGACCTCAGCAGAGGATGCTTAAAGGGGCTCTATCAGCAAAATCATGCTAATAGAGCCCCACATATGCGTGAATAGCCTTTAAAAAGGCTATTCAGGCACCGTAAATCTTATATTAACCCCCGGTCCCATTTTTAAATTAAAAGATAAAAACATATATGCAAAACTTACCTGAACGTGCACCCTGGGCGGGGATAAACGATGCGACGTCATCTTCGGGCATGCCTGCCTCTTCTGTCTTCTTGGAGTAATGCCCTCTTCTCCGTATCTTCTTCCGGCTTCTTCTCGTGAAATCCCGCGCCTGCGTAATAGCGCTTCCCTCCGAATCGCTACTGCGCAGGCTCAGTCCCCGTAGACGTACGAGACAGTACTGTGCATGCGCAGTACAATCGCGAACTGCCATTAAGTGAAATGGCAAGTGAGCCTGCGCAGTAGTGATTCCGAGGGAAGCGCTACTACGCAGGCGCGGGATTTCACGAGAAGAAGCCGGAAGAAGACACTGAGAAGAGGGAGTTACTCCAAGAAGACAGAAGAGGCAGGCGTGCCCGAAGATGATGTCGCACCGTGCCCCCCCCCCCCCCGCCCAGGGTGCACGTTCAGGTAAGTTTTGCATATATGTTTTTATCCTTTTATTTAAAAAACGGAACCGGGGGTTAATATAAGATTTACGGTGCCTGAATAGCCTTTTTAAAGACTATTCACGCATATGTGGGGCTCTATTAGCATGATTTTGCTGATAGAGCCGCTTTAAGAGAGGAGGTACTGTAACACCAGCAATCTGCGCCACCCAGTATACTATCGTGCTGCCCAGGCAGTCACAAGTGACACCTGCCTATGTAAACCTGTTCAGCCCTCTGTGCTACATCTAATAGGATCTTGGTGAGCCAGTTCTTGTGAGGGGATCCTGATTCTGCATTACGGATTGATTCACTATACAGTATATTGACCATGGCCTTTTTTTTTACTTTGCTATTGACTGTGTTCCTGATCCACAACTATTCTGTGTATAATCTCTGCTTGTCCACCACCCGTGAATCCGAGTTGTTTGAGCTTATTCTTGACTTTGAACATTTGCTACCTGCCTCAGACCATTGGCCCCTATACAATTGGTATATGTATTGTTTAATTTCTCAACTTCTGTATTATAATAGAAAAGGTTGTTTTATAAAAGCTTTATTTTGCAATATCTTTAGTACCCACCTAGAGAGTCCTCAATATTACTTGGATTTTAATTACCTAGTCTTAAGATTATTAGAATGCTCTTAAGGCTGAGTTCAGATGGGTTTTTTGATCTGGAATTTGACACGGAGGCCGCCTCAGATTCCGGACCAAAAAAAACAGTAGCCGCAACTGGATGCCGGTGCAGTGCAACATGCCGCTCACGGAAAAAAGTAGCCTGGCGGTCTCCATAGACCACCATTATGAGGGACGGATTATGACGTGCATTACTCGGCATAATCCGCCCCCTCTATGCCTGTGTGAACTAGCCCTAAAGGTGCATTCCCACGGAGGAAAATGGTGAGGAATTTGGTGTGGAATTTTCCACGCTGAAAAAAAGCCTCCCATTGATTTTAATGGGTGCCGCTAGCCTTTTCTTTCCACCAGCGGAATTTTCCGCTAGTGGAAAATTCCACTTGTGGAAAAAAAAAGCTAGTGGCACCCATTAAAATCAATGGGAGGCTTATTTTTCAGCGTGGAAAATTCCACACCAAATTCCTCACCATTTTCATCTGCGTGAATGGACCCTAATTTTTAGTTGTAGACTTTGTGCCGCCTACCTGTGGACCCCATATACCATTGCTTTCCCTCCCTGTAGTTTAATTATTCATTGTAGCACTTTATTCTTTCACTTAATTTTTGCTCTTGAGTGACTAATTACTAACAAATAATTTTTCATTTATATTATAAGAACATAAGCGTGCAATTAAAATTATAATATTATATATATATATATATATATATATACACAGTATACTGTATATACATGCATATAGTGAGATGCAAATATTTTAGACAGATATGGAAAAGCACTGGCAAATAAGGGCTAGTTCGCCTCAAAGTCTGCCTCCATACAATGGTGGTCTATGGAGACAACTAGAGTTCTTTTTTCCGATAGCGGCGTGTCACCGCTAGCAGAAAAAAGAAGTGAGCTGCCCTTTCTTCAGGCGGCCAGCACTGCTACATCTCGGCATAGGAATGCATTGACCAGCGTTGATTGGCCGAATGCCATATAGAGTACAGCATTCGGCCAATCAACGCTGGTTCTGCCGAAGGAGAAAGTGAGCAAGACAGTTCCCCGCATATAAACATTACCTGAAGTCATGCTGTGCAGTTGATATGTAGGATTCCTGGCTGTTCGACATCCACAGATCTCAACCTAATGGTGTGATGAATTATGTATATAGTGGTTATTTCTTTTTTTTATATGACTAATATGTATTGTAATTCTAATAACAATCCATATCCCAGGATACAGATGTTCAAGAAGTTGATTAATACAAGTCAATGCAAAGAGCCCAGTGTCTTTTTTTTGCATATGTGTGGAGGAAAGAGAAGGGGGGGAGGAATATTCATTAAACAAACGAAAAATATAGCATCAAAGGCATGGGTGTCATAATTCATGTTCCGTAACTATCTGCATATATACACATGCGTTTCTTACATTAAGCATGTGGTGCGGTAATGTTCATAACACCCCAAATTTTGTATGTGTAGAAGGGATGATGCTTTTATCTCCATGTTTGGTATGCCTGAACTTGTAAAAACATTTAGCATTGCTAAATCCCTATATGAGGTACCCATACATAGTTGTGCCATATTCCCCAAAACATTCAGATATTTCTTGATTTGGCACATTTTATTACCCAGATTGGTCACAGGTGAGAAGGTCCAGAAAGGGGGCTAGGTTAGGGATCTTTCAAAAATGCATGACAGACAGGACACCTTTATACCAGGAGAGGCAACCAAACTTGTCATCTTACCAATTACTCTGCTGATCTTCACATACAAGCTTGAAAAGAAGTCTGTTTCCGGAGTGTATTCCCTTCTTATTTTGTGTGCTATTCGCTTGTATTTATTACATCTTTTTCATTGAGGACTGTACTTTATGTTTATTAAATCTTAATATTTAATAACAATTTCATTGGGTCTAAACATCCCCACCATCCCAAAGAGTGGAAATACCATTTAGCTTTGTTATCTTTTGTGTGTCAGTGTTCTAGAGGTTCACTAAGTGGTGCAATGGGTGCGGGTCTGAGTGATTTCCGAATATCATTGTCTCTTCTACCATAAATAGCAGCTGGTTGTGTGGAAGTGTAACTAATGGAGTCACTTTATAACTTTGTAGCCTGGTATGACAGGAGAGTATGGAGGTTGAGGTCCATAGCCAGGGTAACACGTCTGTGTGGTGAGTGAGTGTTTAGAATCCTGACAGATAGTTATCAAATCACTTGCTTATATTGATAGCCTATCTTATTTGTGTCTATAAGTGACCACCCAGTCACTAAAATCCTTAACGAAATTGCAGATCGGTTAAATGTACAAACTAGTGATGGGCGAATCAGTCCGTAACAAACTGAACTTGACCTGAATATCCAAAATTGTTCAGTGATTTGTTTCAGGAGAACTACACTGGCTGACATATTATACTCTGGGGTCTGAAGGGTATAATAGGTGAAAAATAAAAAAACATTCATACTCACCTTCCCTTACCTCTTATGGGGCCTTCTTGCAGCGTCCAGCATTTTCCTGTTGATATCTGGAGCTCCTCTGTGACATGGGCCTGGGGTCACTGCTGAGGCTTGTGATCAGGCCTCAGCGGTGACAGGGGCACGCCATGGATCATGTTGCTTGGCATGACCATGTAACTGTTGGTGGCCCAATCCCGGGTCCATGATATTACAGTAGAGTGCTAGTTGCTGTAAGCCCTGCAGATCAGCATCTCTGGAACAGCATCGCTCCCAGTAATGCTTACGTGTTGGGATCTGTGCTGCTCACTCAACATACAAACTGTAGTGGCGGCTTATTGCATCACTGCCTCATTGAAGGAATGTAATGTAAATGTTACCGGGAGCTGCACTGTCCTGGAGCTGTTAATCTGCAGGGGTCCAGATATTGCACCCTAGTGGATCTAATATTGATGGCCTATCCTCAGAAAGCGAATAACTCCTTTAAGGTTATTGAGTAGTCTCTGTGTATCTTAAGCAAGCCATACATCAACCTGTTAGAGGAGACACCTGTATATAAATGTGGATTTCTACATGCATATACTAAATAATTGAATCTATTTACATATATAACGATAAAGCTGACCATACATATTGCATTAATTCAGTCAAAACCAACAATTTCAGGGGGATCAATTAATCATCCAATGTGTGTTGGGGCCTTCTAACTCTACCAACAGCAGTTGGATTTCAACATTCCTGATGCTTTTTTTTTTTTTTCTTCAGGGACATAAGCAGTCACCGGAGTTGTCTGGCAGTAGTTTACTATCTTTAGCCATTCATTGTACTTGTATGCTTGGTCGAGTTGAGATACATGGAGATACATGGAGACTACAAAATAAACTTAAAGGAGTTATTCTCTTTCTAATATTGATGGCCTACCCTTAGGATACCTAAGGCAATACCTAAAATCGCCACTGCAGTATGTATGCTGAGATAGCAGCACAGGTCCCAGCAAGTAAGCATTACTAGGAGCCATGCTCTCACCAAGATGCTGATCTGTAGCGGACCTGAGTGTTAGACCCTCACAGATCTAATATTGTTAGCCTATCCAAAGGGAAGAAAGTGGATAACTCCTTTAAAGGCGACAAAGACAAAGAAAGCCTTGTGCCACTTTATCTCCCACTCAGCTAATTAGTTTTCGGGTGACAGCATGGCCAGTCATTGACTATTTGAGTAACCAGCAATGGAGAAAGCCAAGGGCAGTCAAGAGGAGAGTAACATACCCAATGCTTCTAGCTCTATTATCCCTTGTTCACATCTGCGTTGGTATTCCGTCTGGCAGAGTCCGCATGGAGACCCCCCTGAATGGAATACCAAACGCAATTGCAAGCGCTGTGCTATAAAAGTACACGGATCCCATAGACTGTGATGGGGTCTGTGTTCTTGCTGCCAGATCTCTGCACAGAACATGTGGACAGGAAAGTAGTTCACAATCTACTTTCCTGTCCACATGATTCAGGCAAACAACACGCAGCAAGCACACGGACCCCATTATAGTCTATGGGGTCCATGTGCTTTTACTGCACAGCGCTTGCAATTGCATTTGGCATTCCTTTTGGGGGGTCCCCATGCGGACTCCCCCGGACGGAATACCAACGCAGATGTGAACGAAGGGTTAGTTGTACTCTGTAGATTTAACATTGGTACCATATCCTGGTGATAATAGAAGCCTGAACCCCATGGAAGAATAGCTAAAAAGCCATTTAGCAATACAGTATATCTCTAGGATACTGGATTTTGTATATTACGTCTATCCGCATTTAAATATCACCTCGTGTTCTATAAAGGTATCTTGGGGAAAGTAGACTGTAAAAATCGTACCTGTAAATAAAAACATGTCACCATGTTATTTCAATTCTAAATTTACCCCGATTGCAATTACTTATTTCAGGGATATGCTTTCAGTCCAAAAATGACAAGTGATCGACATCGCCAGTGGTGTCATTGTGTAAAAGAAACAAGCGGTGACTACCAGTAAATACACAAAGTACACAAGTGTGTTTATTACATTTTGCAAGCACTTTGTTCTACATTTCAAAAACGCCACCATGAAGCTGTTGGCACATTTATGTACAAAACAGATTAATTATAATGCCTGCTACAAAGCATTCTTTGTGAAAATACAAACTCTAATACCAGAGGAAAGCCAAAAAGCATCAACATTGTTACACTGATCCATAGGACATTTCTTTAAAAATCACAAACTGTTTGAGACACAAAACTGAAACACTACAATATAGAATTTGAAAGAGGTTTAGAAGAATATTTTTGAAAAGAGTTTTTTTAATACTGCACAAATTTGAGAACTGTTGACGGACAGAAATGTCAAAAGAAAATCTAACTAACTATCACTACTAGATGTTCAAGCATGCAACGAGTAACTAGATTAGCATTATGCTTAGCGAATTTCTTTACAAAAATCCCCATCATGAATGAGTAATATTAGATAAAAAAATGTTTTCTTGGGGAAAAAGTAATAAAATTGCTAACTTATTCCATACAAGTCATTCTTTTCTTGTGATTTATAAACAAGACAAGACGCGTAACTTGCCGCATTTCCGGTGTAAAATGAAAAATTGTGATATTTAAAATTATTGTCTATGTGTGAACTTAAAACGAACTTAGAAAATGATAATTTAATTGATTGCCCAAATTGAATCATATTGTTGTTTTGTCTACGTAATAGAATATCTCCAATCATACCGCATCTCCCGATTATGACTGGTGTGTGACCAGTGTCTCCTTCCAACTACTCTTACCAATTTTTGGGAGAATCCTCTTATGCAGGTGTTGGAACGTTGGACATTTGAGAACCACTTTGACAACTCAATTCAAGAACTGCCTTGCACAAAGCACAATTGAAGGGTCTAGAGGCGGTGATAGACGTTACACACCAGTCAAAAACTTCTTTTTAAGTTTCTCACTGGACCCTCTCTTTAGAGTAATTGTAGTTTTATAACTTTTGACATGTCATAGCGGCATGTCGAAATTTCATGTGGCAGTCAGGTGCTGAGACCTCGACCGATCACTGAAACAGGTGCAGAAGTGATCAAACTGTGCATCTTTGGCTGTGAATCCATACCCAGCAAAACCCCAACTGTCTTTCAGTAATCCGTGGGTGCTCAAAACTTTTGACATACCATCATGGCATGTCAAGTTATATAAATCACTTACACTTCAAGAGTACCCGATTCCTCAACACCCAAACTATTCCTAGCTCAAAAATATACTATCACTAAAAACTAGTCCATTTACACAACCGTGAAGATAGTCTTTGCAATTTTTTGGATTCCACTAAGAATAACTGTTTCTATACCTTAATAAAGTAGTATGGCAAAGCATGACTATCTCAATGTACGTCAAACCATCACTATACAACTGTAGACGTTACCATCATAACTAGTGAATCAGTTGACAGAACTATTGTCTTTTCTACCATGTAGAATTTCTTGGAGGTCTGCAGGTATGGATAGAATTCGCAGACTCTCGACTCTGAAGTACATATAACATGACCACAAGAGCTTTGATGTTCACAATCCATAAAACTTTATCCGTTGGCCATGAGAACTCTGCAACGTAGATCTATGATTTCTAGTCTATCGATCCGCTGCATTCTGGGCCATTTTGGTTCACTACAAAAACTGACGCTCTCTGCTATATGCATATAGAATCACTTTCCATACAATGAAGAAAACTCAAGTTACCTCTTGCTGTCCTAGAGTCCAAGGTTAGAAAATAAAACAGCAGACCAATGTACACGGCCATCCTGATCTATTTTGTCATCTCGCTGGTTGAAGATGGTGCCATTAGGTATCAATTTTGAAAGGACTATTTACTTCAATATCCTAGATCTCAGCCGCAGATACGTCAATGAGAAAAGCTACCTTGAACTATATACTAAACCAAAAAAGCAGGTTATCCTATTAGCATGCACTATGCTATTTTGCAATGTGAAGCCAAATTGATTGAACCTGATAGAGACACTGCAACAAAGCTGGATGTTCTCTAGTGCAAAACGATGACTATGGTACACCCTCCTAAATACCAGAAGTGTATATGTTGTCACACAAATCTCTGGTTTTATGTCAGTTTCAGTACAAATCATAGAAACAGCATCTATGTGGTCATTTACATGTATAGAGATAAAAATCTAAGTGTAGAATGCAACACCCCATAGTCCAATATTGTCACTTACTAAACTTCCAACAACAACTACTCCATTACTAGAAGTGCAAAATACCAAAAAATTCTCAATGCAAGCAAAGAAAAATCATAGAAAATAAATGGTGAATTAACCCCAAGAGCTATCCAAATGATCAATGCACTAACACTGAACGGTCACAAAATTCATCAATAAAGTGCACAAAACAATATGTGATTTTGTTTAACCGTTGACAAAATTTTTGCTCGATTTTCATAAACACATCACAGCATTCCCAGAGCATTCCAAGAGGCAGAACAGATGGAAACAGCAAATTTGGTCCAGTAACACTGTTATGTTAAAACCCTATGGAGGGTTTCACTGAAAAAAAAAAACTTGTACAGTACATTGGTTTGCTGGAATGATCTCAAAGTAGAACTACATATACAGGTCCACGGCTAGTAAGGGTTAGAATTCTGTATACCCAGAAATATTTCACATTTCAGACAATTTATGAAAGAATATGTGAGAAAACATTGAATTCAGTTGATAGCATGACATTTATTTTACAACAAATATAAAAAAGCAAGGGTTAAATAATAGCTAGATGCCTACATATGGATTTCAGCTATAGATTATCTGTTGGTTAAACACCACTTACATATTTGATTAAAACTGGGCATAAGATGTCATTTAATGGGGCGTGCCCATGCACTATCCTCACAATATGCATGCTCACATGTTATACAGATGACTATGTCACTGTTGTTGCCAGAACTTGAAAACTGAGGTTCTAATAGCATACATTAATACTGATACATAACACCAATAAAGAAGCACCGCTAAACCTGCCAAACAGAAATTCTACCTATGACTACTCATAGGGCCAAAACACTACTAAGAAGCCTGAACAGTCCATGCATGGTTTAGAACTTAGAGCTGTAAGCATATTATTGTACATGCTTTCTGTACAACGATCCCTTTGACGTTTACCTGTAGGTAAAAGTAGTTTTTGAAACTCAAAACTAAAAAGTATAAAAAGCTTTCTCTTAAAAACATAGGAAACAATGCAAAATGTTTTATGCAAAACACATAGAAAGTGGTTAAAAAAGGAAACAAACATCTTTATTTAACAGTTAATTTTCTTTAGCTAAGAAACCAGTCACCTTATGACAATTTAGGAAAGACTATAAGGGTGTTCCATATTATATGACATTGTCACACAGACCACTGTGAAGATGCCAAGTGCTGGTCAATCAAGGTTATGTAGATAGGTGGCATTTAACCCATCTTTAGGAAAAGCACTTCATTTTCATTTTACAATGGAAGGGAGGCTGTTAGTTGAAACAACAAAGAACTGAAATGTTACAAAGATGTGGGAGGTTAGTTTTATGTGTAAGCATTGAGTCGCTCTTTGGAGCGGGTTGAGTGGATGTCATGCAGTTCCTGTTCTTCCTTGGATTTGATGTCCTCGTATTTCTGCATTCGGCATGCATCTTTCACATAGGCCCAGTTAGCAGATAGCACCATCAGGTAGTGGACCTGGAAGAGAAATAAAAGGAGAGTGAATATAAAATATACAGAACATAATATAAGAGTTAACAATGTTTCAGGAAAGGCCTTTACTAAAAGTGTGTCGCA
Organism: Leptodactylus fuscus; assembly: GCF_031893055.1. Classification (NCBI taxonomy): domain Eukaryota; kingdom Metazoa; phylum Chordata; class Amphibia; order Anura; family Leptodactylidae; genus Leptodactylus; species Leptodactylus fuscus. The sequence continues at coordinate 298,809,875 of NC_134265.1, forward strand.
GCACACTCTGCCTCCATTTCTGAGATATCTGATCTTCAGACAGCCGGGTACAGAGCAGATGGAGCTGAGAAGTTATTCCAATTGTTCCGAGACTCAACCTTACATGTTACAAAGAAAGAATATGTAAATCTGACTTCCATGATGTAATTAGGATGCCAGTGCCTCAAATATGCACACCAATAGAGGGCGCTGACTGAGAATGTGCAAGTCTATCTTCCATGATGTAATTAGGAAGACAGAGTCTCAGTCAAGCACAACCTATAGAGGGCGCTCCCTTTAACATCATGCCGACCTTCTCAGAGGCCTTTGTTTGCAATGATGTTGGGATTATACCAGATACGGTCTCTCAGCCAAGGACAGCTGTTTCAATGTACTTGCATCTCATCAGCTTGGCGCAGAGAGGACTGATCTGGCAGAGGTGAGAGGCTTAGACAGGGTTGAGGGTATATCGTCACTCCATAGGGAGAGACCACCACATAGGTGTGTGGAGTCTTATTAAGCCATGAGCGCTCCACTGCAAAGGAACATGGGAAAAATATGCAAAGCTGACTTCCATGATCTAATTAGGATGCCAGTGCCTCAAGTATGCACACCAATAGAGGGCGCTGACTAAGAATGTGCAAGTCTATCTTCCATGATGTAATTAGGAAGACAGAGTCTCAGTCAAGCAAAACCTATAGAGGGCGCTCCCTTTAACTAATCCTAACCCTTTTTTTTTTTTTTTTTTTTTAAAGAAGACAGTGAGCCATCTGTGACTAACACAAAGCATGGATAAAACCGTGATAATGTACAAAGATCTTTGTTAAAAAGATTGGTTATCAAAACTAAAGTTATTTAGTCCAGAGAAGAGAACGCTGAAGGGAAACATGGCTTTATAGAAACGTAGATATTCTTAATAAACTAAATGCAATGAATTATTTATTCCACAGATTGGGCATGGGGTCACTGCTTATAGTTAGTAAGTGCACTTTCATCATTAAGTTCAGATGCATTACTTTAAGTCTTGGAACACGATTTGGCAGAATTTAGGAATTGTGTAAAATATGGCAATCTGTAAAGGGATAATGCCATGAACATTATTTATCCTCTATCCATAGAATAGGCTTAGCTTAGTGCTCTCCAGGACTCTCATTCAAGATATCTCCAGAACACCCACTGAATGGGAAAGCGGACACCTGTGCGTCTACTAATGGTTTGGCTACTTTTTCAATGGCTGCATTCACAACAGGTGTGAAGCATCCCTCCTATGGAGAGAAGATCAGCATTGTTTGTGGCATAATCCCTTTAAAAAATAGCTGTATATCCACCTTCTAAACCACAATATATAGTACTACTGGGATTAATGTAAACTATTGATCCAGGGATCAGTCCAATTGCCAGCAGGGTCTGTGTCATTAACACAGTGGATTTTGTCTTCCTTTAGATCCTCTTGGGTTTATAAGTTTAAGATGACTGAACTTTCTTCAAACTTTTTTTGGGTTTTTTTTTACAGACTACTCAACTTTTTTCAGACCAGCATCATTCTTTGGATCTACCAGACAAAGTGATTCTGGTGCTTACCCTCCACCGTTACAAAGTATGTGTATGCCCACATGTTCACCCAAGAGGAAAGCTAATGAAGTAGACGTTACTAGATCTGTGTTTTTTTTCAACAAAGTTTCTTACATATTTAGGAGACCATCCATCTTGTACAATACATACAATTCACACAATTTTATATCTTGACATGGCTTACTAATTTCTGAGTTTTCTGCATTAAAATCTTGACATTGGCTATGTTAAGCAGAGGAGTGAAGTTTAACAAGTTTGGACAAGGACAAGGGAGAGCATAGATGGTACCTGGTAAGTAGAGTTGAAGATGGGTCAGCAAATACTTATTTATGTGGTGTAAGAAAGTAATACGTGGGAAGGGAAGATGCCAAAAATATACATGTAGGAGGGAAGAAAGATGACAGCTAAAGGGAGGCATGATATCTAGAAAAGGGTAGAGAGAAGAAACTAGAGGAACAGGGGTAAGGAGAGAAGTTATCGTGAGGGAATGTGGAATAATTGATATCAAAGCAAGAGAAAAGGAGAGAGCAAACCTTCAGGGAAAGGCCAAGGTAATACCTGGGCAAATACAAGTGTAGCAGTCATTAAACAGACAGGGGTCCTACCATATTGTACCTTTGCAGGATTACATTCTCCTACCACAGAGCACTGCTTGAGTCTGCCAGTAGATGGCAGTAGAAGAAATGAAAATAACGATATGGTGGTTTTGCATATTAAAGTAATTTATAAGAGCTGTATGGAGCGCACAGCATCACATACACATTGGGATTCAGGATGCTAAAGCAGCTAGCAGATGGGGGTATAGAAGACAGTAGGATAGGAGACCATTGTGTAGGTGGCCATTAGCCGGTAATTAAAAGGAATTTTGTGGGCATTTTTTTTATAGTGCATTCATTGCACTGTATAGAAAAAAATTCCCAGCACTCCAGTGATTAGATTTGCTAACAGGGTGGAGGTCTCAATGCTCAGCCTCCATCACTGCTGCTCCAACTCTCATACGACTGACTCTATGGACCTACATCTGGAATAGAGCAGAATCAGTGATGTCACAGAGTCAGGAATGAGACCTCCACCCACAGAGAAGGCAACTTGCATTTTGTATGTGCAGTTGCAATAGTTTGTATATGGAATCAGAAAGTAGTGAGGGGGTGAAGTCAGTGGGGAAGCTACAGTATGTAATATAGAGGCAGAAAAAGTGTATGTAGTCATGTGCAGGTCATAAGAAGAGCAGTGGCAGTTGTGTGGGGTACGCAACAGTGGCTGAATAGGAGAGGCAGCGGTAGTTGTAGGGATAACCTAGAGACTGAATAGGGTGAGTGGCAGCAGGTCATAGGAAGAGCGGTGGCGGTTGTGTAGGGTCAGGGACGGCTCCAGGTTTTTATGGGCCCTTGGGCGACAGAGCCTCAGTGGGCCCCCTTGTAAAGGAGGTGGGGGAGCAAGACACTGTGTGTTGCAGATGAAGCGAGTGACGTCACACAGGAGTGTGGCGTCACCAACGCCATACCTCCCAATTTTTAAAGAATAGAAAGAGGGGCAAAATGGCCCCACCCACTTATGTTGACTCTGCCCATTCTCATTAATCACGTGCTCCCACACAGTATAATCCTCCTACAGTCACCCGTAAATTATATGCCCAGTGCCGCACCTCCCATGAGGCGACCTGAAGCGAGCGCTTCAGGCGGCACTATTCCAGGGCCTCAGGGAGGGCGGCATTTTTGCTAACCTAAGCCAGTCCAGGACAAGCTGTCCTGGACTGGCTTATCACCGAGCGGTGGTTTGGGGAGGCCACTGAAGCAGCGCTGCTCCGGCAGCCTCTCCTCACGCTCAGGCAGAGAGCAGGCAGTCTCCGGGCCTACTCTCTGCCGGCGAACGGGGCTAAGCCCCGCCCCTTCACTCGACCACGCCCTCAATCCACCCGGCCACGCCCCCGATCCACCGGCCACGCCCCCGATCCGCCCCCTCCTCCCGGCGGGGGGGGGGCGGCTTTCTGCAGTTAGCTCGGGGAAGGTTCACCCCTGTATATGCCCCCCCTCCATCTATCCCCCAGTTTCATATACACCCTTCCTCTGCCCCCAGTTTCATGTCCCCCCTCCATCTCTGTCCCCAGTTTCATCACGTTCTCCCCCTTCATCTGCCCACAGTTTCATGTCCCCCGTCTCTGCCCCAGTGTCATGCCGTTCCCCCCCCTCCATCTCTGTCCCCAGTTTCATGCCATTCTCTCCCCACCCCCTTCATCTTCCCCAGTGTCATGCCGTTCCCCCCCTCCCCTTCATTTGCCCCCCCAGATTCATTGGGCCCCCTCCATCTCTGTCCCCAATGTCATGCCATTCCCCCCTCCCCTTCATTTGCCCCCCCAGTTTCATTGGGCCCCCTCCATCTCTGTCCCCAATGTCATGCCATTCCCCCCTCCCCTTCATTTGCCCCCTAGTTTCATTGGGCCCCCTCCATCTCTGTCCCCAATGTCATGCCGTTCCCCCCCTCCCCTTCATTTGCCCCCCAGTTTCATGGGCCCCCTTCATTATGTTCCACCTTAATAATTAATACAAAAAAACCACACTCACACTTACACTCCCCTTCCATCGCTCCCCCGACGCTCCTCTCTCCGCTCTCACTCCATTCACCTAGGCGATTAAAGCAGGAGCTGTGTGTGAGATCAACTCCTGCTTTAAAGCTGCGGCCCTACTTGCGTCTGTAGGCCTACACACGCACGCCGGGCCACAGCTTTAAAGTAGGAGCTGATCTCACACACAGCTCCTGCTTTAATCGCTTATGTATTTAATTCAGCTCATCGGCGTCCGTCGGACGCCGATGAGCTGATATCGGGACAGGCAAGTGCTGGGGCGGGCAAGTGCCGGGGGGCCCCCAGAGGCTCTGTGGGCCCCGGCACTTGCCCGACTATGCCGTGCGCTGACGCCGGCCCTGTGTAGGGTGCACAACAGTGGCTGAATAGGAGAGGCAGCAGTAGATGTAGGGGATAACCTGGAGACCGAATAGGGTGAGTGGCAGTTGTATTAGGTTAGTAACAGCTGTATGGGATGAGCAGATTACAGAAGAGGTTCAGAGATATGGAGGCTGAGTGAACAATAGGTTACTGTTCATCATGGTAAGGGGTGGTACAGACATGATACTTAGATGATCATAGGGAAGAGAGAAAGTATAGCAATCCCGGTGAAGAAGATGAGTAGATGCAATCATGGAGGATGGGAAAAAGCAATTATGAAAAGGCAGATTTGGGAATGGAATGGAAGAAAAGGCAATCATAGCTGAGAAGAAATGATCCTAAGGTACAAGAAATAATATTGGGGGATTGGAGCAAGATGGTACCAGAAGAGGCAGCTATATTGCCTTAGGGATAGAGGAGATGATGCTGTAAGTGAAAGATGGATGGGAAGTTATATAGGCCACATGGCTCTGAGAAACCAGGGCACCCTGCTGTGAATATAACTATAACATCACACAGAGGGAACCCAGAGAGAAGAATTGTAAGTATATACTTGTGTGTCTACTGCATGTGTATCAGATGTGGACGGCATATACTAGCATTATGTCACTAATGTTTATCACGATGAGACAACGTCTTTGTGTATTGTGGCACAATGTTACCATGCGGGGTAGATCATATGGAGGGCTTCCACAGCAATCCTCAATAGGATGTCCTCTAGGCCTGCACTGGTTGTGTATTTACTGTATGTTACCAAAATATCCTAAACTTTTAACAGATCAATATTGTGTTGTTCTGATTGACTGGCCGGTGAATTGTGCTTGAAGTCATGGTAAGTGTCGTTCTTCTACATTGTCAATCTCTCCTAGTTGTCATTATGTAAGTAGACATGAAATGGTGTTAGTCTAAACATGTGCATCGCATTGAAAATTGTCTGGTATTTTTATAGACATCTGATATATCCTCTGGCTACATTGCCATAGAAACACAATGGATAGACAGACGATGGGTAGAATACACTATCTTTTATTAGTCATACTGCTTTACAAAACCAGAATTATTTAGAATTTTTTTTTTGGCTTAAACATCAATAATTGCATATCGTTTAGTTTATTTGCAGTAGCAATGTGGGCTTGTTGCCTGTAGCAACCGGTCAGAATTACATGAAAAATAAAACATGTTGTCTGCTCGATACCAACATTTTATTGTACCGGGCCTATGTCACAACACATACCAGCATTATTCTTTCTTTATAATAAAAATACAGAAAATAAAGTTATGTGAAATGAGGCCGTATTGGATTATTGGAAAGCGTACAGATTTTTTACAACATTTTTGGCTACAGATTGCTTGTTTTTCGCAACCATTGGTGGGAGGTTTTGGTCAATTCTGCTAATAGCATCATAATATTTAATAAATCACATTAGCACAGTGGTTGACTTTACCACCTTACAGTACCAGGACTATGCTATGACGGTTGGCATCTCCATGTTCCTGTGTTTGTATGGGTTTCCACCAAACTCCAAAAAGCATATATTCTACTGATAGTAACTATGATTCAATGCATTGATTTCACCATGCCACTATATCAGCTTACCATAGCAATAACTGCAGCTCCAGCTCCAGCCAAGGCAACAATAAAGAGATGGAAAGTCATGTTGAGCTGTAAAAAAAAAAAAAAAAAAGGAAAATAGGGACAAAATAAGACGAGGAAAGTTGCTTAAATGTCTTGTACACTAATATAGTAAGTTTACACGAAGTGTTCAGCATGATCTTGTAACGCATAAGCAACAGATAGCTTTATTCTATTTAGTAAAATGGTGATCAAAGGTGGACGTTCACTTTAACGCTGAGGCCATACGTTGTAGATTTTGCTGCAGTTTTTTGAGCCAAAGTGTCTGATATGTTTAGAATTCGTTTTGAAGTGACTCTTGGCATGGGATCATAAAAAAGCTCTACTTTACTGATACGGAGCCCTCAGTGACAGCAAAATCTGCAACACCAAAAAACAAACAGCTTTTCTATAACATGTGGCCCCAGTCTTAATGTAAATGTCCACCTTTGAACACATTTTCTAAATAGAATAATTCTATTTATTTTCTAGATATATATTACAATGGTCATATCGCTACTTTACTGATATAGTGCTATAAATGACATGCAGTGACAAAGAACCAAATGAAATATCAAGATTAGGAGCATAGTATTGTGCTATCATACTACTGAACTTAAAGGGGTTGGAGAAACTCATGTGGAGACTCGGGAGCTATAAAATAAAAACAAAAAAAAAAAACAAAAAAAACATTCACCTGTCCCCAATGCTCCATTGTTTACTGTAGCCTATTCATCAATGCTGGAAGTCCTGAGCCTCACCTGTGACTCCTGAGACCAGTCAGACACCTCAGCGGTCACTCATATACGTCACTGGTTCTTTCCCAGTGTCTGTTAAGGCTGCTGACTGATGACTTCCACCATTGATGCGTCGGCAAAAGACTGAATGGACATAGGCAGTAGACAATGGATCACCGGGGGACTCTTGAGTATGGTTTGTTAAAATTTTACACCTCCCCAGGCCTGTACACGGGTTGCACCAATTCCTGGACAACCCCTTTAATGTATCAGCAGTATGCACCCTAAACTCAATATAACTCTATAGGGCAAACGTAGGTTAAACATGCTGTCCGACTTACTATAAAAATGTAATAGTGGTATGAAATTCTATAATGTGAAAAGAAAAAACAGATCACCTCATAAATGTTCCCTGCTCCAGTGGTGACAGCCTGGTCCTGGACTCATTTGTTATCATGTGACAACTGCAGTAAATCATTGGCCTCGGTGGTGACATCTGCACATGCAGCACATGGCCAACTGGACTTAGAAGTTTAAGGCCTTATGCTTTTTCACTTTATACATGTTCTCGTGTTTATTACATTTTTTAGTAAGTCAGACAATTTCTTCAAAACTAGACTGTATGCGCTAAATTCATTATATTGGTATACGTTGGATTGCAAATTTGATGTAGCCAAAGCCATGCCCCATTTTTCATGGGCCACACCACTTTCTCCAAGAACCAATGTTGTTCGCGACGTGTGGGTCAGAATTCTGGAGCATTTTAAAATGGATCTTCCCCTATGTTTCTGCAAGTGCTTTGTAGCTCTATATCAGAACAAATGGATGTCCAACTGCTATAAACAAATATTAAAAGACCTAACACCCATGTGGTGCTATATGGCATGCATATATATTTCTATATTGTTATGACACTGAAGTGTATATCAAGGCAAAATGTCTGTTTGTGACAGGTCTGAGAACATGGGAATAGCCGTGTATAGGGTATGCTGGCCTGATCATCTCTCTATGGGAAGACACAAGTGCAAAATGCTGCATCACTCATAGGGCCGGGGCTCATAGGTTTGTTGCTTGGACACGTGGTAGGCAAACACATGGCAGATGAAACAAAGATTAGGCAGAAAAGAGATGTCCTGGATACCCTGTAGTTGATATTTGGACCTTCAATCCTACAACTGGCAGCTGAGGCTTGTGGTTAGTCTTGTCAGGTGGAGTCATACAGTCAGACAACAATCAAAGTACAGTGACATGAGACTAAGGGGCTATTCACACTTTGCAAAATGAAGAGGAATTGAAGAGGTCTCCTGACTCGGATTTCTCTTCATTTCCCAGTCCTTCAGCTTTCTGCTGCAGATTTCACTTGCTGATCAGCTTCAGATGAATGTGGCTATATGCGGAGTATTTTGTGTAATGGGGTCTGGGAATGATCAGCCTTATTTTCTCAGCGTAATGCTTTGATCATTGAAATGGAAGAATCTGATGCTGATTTTGAGGCAAGAATCACCTGAAAATCAGTGCCAAATTCCTACATGTGATCATATCCTAAGAATGGCCTACATGCCTGATATGGCCACTTTGCCCTACAGACAGAATCTGCCAAGTTTTGTTGAAGTGTTCTTGCTTCAATGTTTTCAGGCCATATACTGTATCTCTGCTGTAAAGAGGAAAATTAAAGAGCTTTTGCTTATTTTTTCATACATCAATTGTACAGGTAGACAGGACAAACTTTGCAATATACTTCACTAAAGAAACGGGCTGTGTCTTTAACTATTACTCATTTCTTTGCTTCTTATTGTCCGAGTGATTTTGGTCTGTACTTTGTACAAAAGCAGATAAGTTTACAATGAAATATATGGGGAGGGGAGAAGAGAGACAGAAATATGGGACCATCTACAGGGTGGATTGGTGGACTGACTTACCACCCAATAGAACGATCTTTTATAGACATCTATCACATATCCTTATTTAACGGATTGTTCTGTGACTAACATATTGATGAACTATTCTTAGGATAGCCCATTAATATCAGATCAGCAGTCATTTGACATCCAAGAAGCAGCAGTGCCATTGTGACAAGTGCTGTTTCCTCTTCACAGGCCATGTGACATCATCCTAATGACAGGTCTTCAATAGTTTAGTATGTTCACACAGCGGAAAATGGAGAAATCCCATTTTCCACCACCGTATTCAGATGCAGTGATGTCATTGCAGATGGGATACTGATGCAGAGCATTGGAATTAAATTGTGGCTTTCCACTGCGGATAAATTGCCTCAGTAGATTTTGAATAAGTCAGTTTTTATTCATATGCTAATGAGCTTCGACCGTGCACCAGAAGTGTCTGTGTGTCTGCTCTATGTGTATGTACAGCAGAGGCTGCTGTGCTGATGACTCGTCTCTGCTGTACATATACATAGGACAGACAGTGCACACAGACACTTCCGGTGCATGGTCGAAGCTCATTAGCATATGAGTAAAACTGACTTATTCAAATCTACTGAGGCTATTTACATACTAAAGGTAGGTGTGGAATAGTCTTTCTAAAGCTGTGCAAGGATGTGCTTATCTAAAAATGACATTTCCCAATGATGGAGCCCCTTTAAGAAAAAAAAAAAACATAAAATGGATAAAATTAAAATTGTTCTTTGATTTTTAACCTGTAGTGACTCAACTACTGCCCAAAATGTCTTCCCAAATCAGAGCTGCTATTTAGGATCCAGACCAGCTATATCGATATTATATTATCTATAATCTGCTTTGACCAGAATTCTTAAATCTGGTTTCGCTTTGATTGCTAAATCAAGGAACAGTAAAGACACGTGTGAAGTATTCATGTGTATTATGTGCTGCTCTATGGGAGATGCTCTCTATTAGTCAATGACATTTTAACTCTTTCTACGATGTTATTTCCAGCTACTTTGATAGGTGATCTCTACTAGCTAGTATCCAGTATATATTGTGATGAATTCTAGCTATCTCTTTCTCGGTTATTAAGTCAGCGTGTGTATTCAGTATCTTGGGTTATTAATGCTCGCTATTGTCATTCAGCATCTCTGCCTTAGTATGAAAGGAATCAGGTGTAAGATTCATGTGTGCAGGATTGTATAACTCACATCAGTAGATTCACACATCCTCAGGAAGGTTTCAGATGGAGTACACAATTTCTTTTCTTCACCAACAGTAACAATGCCTAAAAAATAACAATCATGGCAATACAGCATAAATAAAAAATATAATACAGAATTTTCAGCTTATATTGCAAAACCAGGCTCAATATTTGAATAGTATGCAGTATGGCATAGGGTTTATGGAGCCCTGCAAAACAAACCTCTCTCTGCGGGTTCTGTAAGATAAAATGAAAAAAGCTCAAATGGGTGGGTGGGTGGGGTGCAATGGAATGAAATAATAAATTATCCATTGTGGCTGTCACTAGAAACTAACATATCACCCAACCCTGCAGATAGATAGGTTAGAGTTAAAAAAATAAAATAAAAAATCAAACATTGTTTTTCCATTGTGAATTTGTTTTTCCGTGGCCAAGATATCGACATTTTTTTTTCGGTATGCGAGTGAGTCCTTTGGAGCAATGACAGCTCCTTGGTAGCTCTATAGAGGTGAGTGGCTAGGCCCTAGTGTCTCCAAAGAACGAATCTGCATATTGACAAAAATGGCAATATCTCAGCAATGGAGACATCATTCTACAAGAGGAAAACCTGTTTGATTCGGATGACCTTAACCTCTATCTATGGGGCTAGGTTCTGGTGACAGACTACATTTAAGTGTTGTTACTCCAATGCTTCCTACTGGTCTTAGTGTATTTTGCAATGAAATGCCCATGTGGCCACTGGAGCCAATTACTGGATTACAATAGTCACAGTATTACTAGTCTAGATTACAGCAATTGGCTGTAGTGCTCACACTGATGTAGTCAAGTAAAAAAGACCGGCAAGGACACCTGAGAGGTAGAAACAGTAGGGGAGCTAACAGGTGAGTGATAGCACTTTCTTTATTTTATGCCATCGCCTCCCCTTTGTGTTAATCTTCTTCATCTCGGACAAATAATTTAAATTAGGAAATTAACTGTATAAGTAATTCATATTAACCCCTAAAATATCAAGTAATACCAGTATAACCATTGTTAAATGCAAAATCATACACAGAGCCCTCCTGATCCACCAGACCTGTAAGGAGCCGATACAGATTATTCATAGCTTCTTAGACCCAATGTAAGTCGTAAGTCAATGGTCAGGAAGGCCCACATAGAAAGCATTCATATTATACATAAAGCAGAGGATGTTTACTTCCATCTTGTTAGTTATTTGGTTAAAGATGCCCTAATTTAAAAGAAGTGAATTTGGTAATGCATCAAATTCAAGGAGACTTTGTCATAAGAAAATCAACTCTACATGGAAGTCTGTTCTTTTGTATCATGGCACAAACCCATCAGAAAAAAAGAAAAGATCATCCAAAGGATTTAGCTGTGCAGTGCCATGTGTTGGTTCTTCTCAAGTCTCTTTGTCATGTTTTATTATGTTACAGATATCCCTGACTGTTCATATTACCTGCTGTAAGAAAAATAAGTTTCCTGTCATCCTTGTAAGATGTGATTTTCTCAATACTGCACATTGTACCAAAAGACTAACACTTTATGCAGAAGATGGAATTGCTGCTTTCTTGTATAAGGGTACCATCATGGTTGGAGTGGTCCACAAGGGTGCCAGAGGCTTGTCCTGGCAGTAAAGGCTCATAATAATAATAGTTTCCTTTTGGAGTGGACTAAATATAATTTCTCTGACCTTACTGATATGTCCAATGTGTGAAATGATAAAATTTACAACACTATTCAAAGTGGATTTGGACATTTCTGTATAAATGGGGAATGAGCCCTCAAAATCAGCATAAGGAACTCAGGTCCCAGCGGCACTGCAAGGGGTATGTGTCCCAGTTCTATTGAATGGTGCCCGGTGTCTCCCAGAAATCACCAAATTCCATTGAATCTGTGCCCCAGGTATATTTGGAGTCTTGCAATAACTCTGTTCAGGCCAAAAAAAGATCCAGTTGCCAGTTGGTCTACCTATAGATTAAGGCTGGCACCATTACTGGGTATGGAGTTCTTGCTTCACTTCAGCCATTCCTTTGTGACAACCTCTTTGAAAATGTAACCTATAATCCCATCACACAGCACAATACCATATATAAAAGATATTCCTCATTTCAGACTGATGCCTATGACAAGTATTATGCTTATACCCTGCCTGCTGTGATATATTGTGGAGCAGCATGCCTCGCTATAAAAATATATATCTCTTACAAGTATGTGTAATCATCTGTAAGTAATAAAATCCATCTAGATCTGAAATGATCAAAAAGAGTTACAATAATGTTCACAGGAACTCCTGACCTTAAAACTAAATCAACAAAGACAACTGCAGTCAAAGACGAGAGGAAAGAAATATTGTTCTGCCCTTATGAAGAGACACTGGACCGAGGCCGCGGAAAAGAAAAAGTGCGGATGTGACCTGAACTATAGAAGAAGACATATGAAAGAAAAGCGGCCAGGACTATTATCTCTTATTAGAAATGCGAGTTTGTTATCCATCTGGACTCTGATGGTTTACAAAATATTAAGATAATTCATTTATTATTTAGGACTTTTAGATTGTGGATAATGAGATATTCTGACAAATAAACTCACTTAATAGCTGCCTAACTGTTTTATTCATAAGGATGAGCTTTGTGGGCTTTTCTTTCAGATGTTGGATGAGCCGCTTTGTTTCCTCATTAAAATTCCTTTAACTCCTTATAGACACGACCTAGTTTGGTACTTAATGAACAAAGAAATTATATTTTCTTTCGATTCCATGTTTTGAAAGTTGTGGCTTTTAAACCTAAATCAACAGCTTATTTTTTTGCTGGAGAAGTTGTATTTTCAATGCTACCATTTTTAGATACATACAATGAGTTTAATTCTTTATAGAGAGGGAGGGTTGGCGAGTAAAGCTGCCATTATTTTTCTGATTGTATATTTAAGGAATTCATTGTATGGTATAAATGGCACAGCCAGGTGATTTATTATGACTAGCATTACCAGCATGTGCCAGTCTTAATAAAGAGCCAGACAGACGCAGGGCGCACCTGATTTATCAAGAGGATACGAGAGTCAGGAACTGGTGTAGATTTACTGTATAACTTAATAATATATCATAATGGCAATAATTTGTAATGCATCTTTCTCATGGGGACTCAAAGTGCAGGGAGCATGGTGGAGTGGGGGAGTTAGTGGCTGCCATACGGGTGCTTATCCCTAATGCCCATGCAAACATAGGGAGAACATTCATGAAGATGTTGCCCTTGGTTAGATACTAACCCACGACCTAGTCCTGCAAGGCAATAGGTCTAACCACTGAGTGACCGTGTGTAATAAATATGTCAACCCCAGCCTGCCCACATTCACAGAAAGTGGTGAGTGAGGTGCAGAACGGAGAAAGTGCTGAACGTTTGGTGTAAGGGTCAATTCACAAAAAGGAACCCAGTGAAGTCAATGGGAGGCTTTATTTTTTCAGCGTGGAAATTCCACACCAAATACCTCACCATTTTCCTCCGTGTGAATGGACCCTAAGAAAGTACTGTATATACTCGAGTATAAGCCGACCCGGATATAAGCCGAGGCCCCTGATTTTACCACAAAAAACTGGGAAAACTTATTGACTTGAGTATAAGCCGAGGGGGGGAAATGCAGCAGCTACTGGAAAATTTCAAAATTATAATGGTCAGAGTTTTTGGGTGCAGTAGTTTCTGGGGAAGGGGAGGGGGTGTTTTGGTTATCAGTCTGCCCCTTCCCTGAGCTTGAGGACCTGGCTGAATATAGGGTATCTGAAGTGCTCCTATTAACCCCTTCCCGATGGAACAGGAGCACTGCAGATACCCTATATTCAGTAGATCGGGAACTTTCAGACACAGGGATACCTAATGTGTTTGTGTTTCACAGTAATTCTCTACTTTTATATGTATTCTAGGGAAAGTAGTGATTTAGAACTTTTATTTATTTTATTTTTTATCATACTCTTTAAAGCTTCTTTTTTTTGCACTATTTTATGAGAGATTCTATACATTACTACTGCAGCTGGTCATAGACCCCCCCCCCCAAAAAAAAAAATAAAAAAAAAAAATAATAATATATATATATATATATATATATATATATATATATATATATATATATATATATATATATATATATATATATAATCTTTTTGCTTTACTCGAGTATAAGCCGAGGGGGGGATTTTTTTTTCAGCACAAAAACTGTGCTGAAAAACTAGGCTTATACTCGAGTATATACAGTACCTTGCACCAAATGTGCTCAACATTGTTACCCAACTATGCAACAAAACTGTCATAGACGGGATAATAAATTTCTTCCCATAAATTATTTTTAGCTTATTTTTAATGTTTTGCCTACTTCACAAAATAAAAACACTTAAAATATTGTTTTTCTATTTTGCTGCATTCAATGTCTCGTAACATTATTATTTATATGTTGGTGAAGCTGTACGGACAGGGCCATTATTGCAATTGCACCATAGTGGTATGCTCTTTCAGCAATGTACTTTTAGGGAACACATTAGAAAGGGGTTAATGCTTACTTTTATTTTTCTTTACTATTATTTTTTTTCTGACCCACAATAAAGGCAAAATTCTGGCCATTTTACAAGGTCAGTGGTTACGGTGGTAGAGTTAGGGCTCGTTCACACGCGGCAAGAGGGGGAGGATTATGGCGTTGAATCCATGTCATAATCCAAACCCCTCACAATGGCGGTCTATGTAGATCGTTAGCGCTCTTTTTTCCAACATGCTGCTGACGGAAAAAAGAATCGACATGCTCTTTCTTCAGGCGGATTGCGCGGCTGAATCAGCCGCGGTGTCCGCCTCGCGACAGTATCCTCTGGACTAGGCCTATTCATTTGGGCCTAATCCGGAGAGGAGAGCCGTGACGAGATGCCATGCTCTGCAGCCATGACGGAATATGACACGCGGAATCCCTATGTGAACTAGGCCTTAATGTAATATTTTATTTTGGGCTTTTCCATTACATGTTCTATACTATTTGGGTCTATTCAAATGTGGCAGATTTATTGAAGACATTTTTGCATTTAAAAAAAAAATCCATTCATGTGTTACAGAAACAGCCCGAGATGTATAGAACACATTTTCAGTCAAATGCATACCAGACTAAAGGTATTTTTTATTGTCACTTCATCATTACCCAGCTATGTATGGACCCCGATCCCAGAACAGCAATCTCTTCTCCCATATTATATGTAAGTCCACCACTTTCTTACTGCAGAATTTTTATATTAAAGGGGTTGTTCAGGAAGTCCCTGCCGCACATCAGCAGCCTAAGGTAGTGACTTCCTTTGTCCTTTCCTTAGGCCGCTGATTGGCGTCAGCAGTCACATGCAGCAGGGATTTCTGCCCGAAGAAAACATTGGAGCAGCAGAGCTGGACGATGGTGGGAGACACCACAGATAAATGAGACACAACAAGAGTGGAGGTCGCACTGGACTGAGCAGCTCCAGCAGGTGTATAATCTGCTAGTGGTGTAGGGGATGAGAACAGCCACAATTAATGTGTGTATAGAGAGGCCCAGTATTTTGTATATATAAATGTAAATAGGCTCCTATTGCCCACAATATCACAAGATCAGGGCACTTAATTGAAAAATATCTGTAGCATTGCAAAGATCATACCCACATCACCACTATATAGTAAGAACATATAAGGTAACAGAACCAATGTAAAGTTACACACACGCCAGTATTACATAAGCCAACCTACATAGGACAAAATGTGAAGCATATACATAAATCACTGCTCACCAGCTGCGACCTCCACTTCACCAGCTTCACATTTTGTCCTATGTAGGTTGGCTTATGTAATACTGGCATGTGTGTGTAACTTTACATTGGTTCTGTTACCTTATATGCTCTTACTATATAGTGGTGATGTGGGTATGATCTTTGCAATGCTACAGATATTTTTTCAATTAAGTGCCCTGATCTTGTGATATTGTGGGCAATAGGAGCCTATTTACATTTATATATACAAAATACTGGGCCTCTCTATACACACATTAATTGTGGCTGTTCTCATCCCCTACACCACTAGCAGATTATACACCTGCTGGAGCTGCTCAGTCCAGTGCGACCTCCACTCTTGTTGTTTGACATCTGGTGTTTTTATATGTTTTTATGTGTTTGTGTTTTCCTGATACCAATATTTTTTACAATTAAAAACATTTTTGTAACAATAAATTTAGATTTAAAATCAAAAGAATTTTTTGTGTTATTTATACATTGATACTTAGTTGGTGCTTTGAGTTTTTGCGGGTATCTTTGTTTTTTATCTAGTATTGAGATTGCTTTGGGTTTGTTACCACAGATAAATGAGTACGTTTAAAAAAAAAAATGGAACGCTTCACGAATTTGCATGCCATCCTTGCGTAGGGGCCATGCTAACCTACTCTGTATCATTCCAATTTTAGTACATGTGCTGCCAAAGCGAGAATAGTATGAGGTTTTTTTTTTTATTCTTCACCAGCCTCATTTAAAAAACTGGTTATCCTAGACAACCCCTTTAATCAGTTTCCTGGATGTTGTCAGGTGCTGAATGTCTAATACTAAATGGTAGAAATTTTACTAGCGTTGCCTGCCTGACTTTTCATTTTTTTCTGAACAGATTAACCAAAAAATTCAACAATTTTGCCAAAAATTGTAAATCTAAAATAAATAATAATGATTCTAAGTGATATATTCCTATAGTTTCTATAATATTATGAATAGATTAGCTGTATTGTTATGTGAGATATGACAATTACAAACACAATAACCTGTACAAGCTATTCAAGCTTCAAAAACATCACAAACATCAATGGAAAAAAAAAAGGTTTCTTATTTTATCAGACTGTCCTGGAATGTAATGGCCATTGGCAATCATGAGCCTTTGTTAGGCAGTATGCACAAAGCTGCACATATAGACAGGCCATGACTGAACGTCACGGATGACACATGAATGACATCCGTGTGGCACCCTTGCTTCCACAGCCCCATTCACTGCATTGAGTTACCACAGGCCACAAAATGGACAGGAATAGGCCCTGTCCTGAGATTTGCCCCAGGTTCAAGAACCCATATACTGGCCCGTGATAATATATGATCATGTGTAGAAATGAATGAGTCCATGGGATAGCCATGAAAGACAAGACTAGCACACTGACAATATATGTTCAACAAAAATAACAATTCTTAAAGGATTAGGTAAATCCCTTGAGAGATACAGTACCACCTCATAACGCAATGCTATATTTTACAAAAGGAAAATGCTCTTTCTCCAGTCATTTCCTTCCATCTGTCTCATTGATGAAATTTGTACTTAGACACACCACACACAGCTTACAGCTCTAGCCCATTGAAGTCTATGGAGAAAGGATGTGGAGGAGGAGGATGATCTGCTAAGGCATAGAGAACATAGAGAGAAATGATGAGACCCGCGCGCACCATTCAGTGAGTGTTTTATCTCACAACAGATACGGGCAATAGTTCAATCCAGTTCTTTTGCAAGATGAAATTTCTTACTACATGCTACAGTCAAGTCTCATTATCTGTCCTTCACCTCCCCATCCTTAGTCCATAGACTTCAATTGGGATGGATTATAGCATAAGATAGACAGGGACTGGCAAGTACAGAGGCTGGAGGGGAGTGAGTGGAGATGTGAGCATTATTATATAGTATACAGAGATTACAATGTTTGCTATTTTCACCTTTACAACATGTTATGATATTTTACACCCGGATTCCATTCCTTTCTGTGCTCTGTGTATAAATTACACTTAAAAAATTACAACTGTTCTATATTATAGAATATATTAGGTAATAAAATATAATAAAATCACATACCAAACTGACGAAGATCCAAGCAGAAGTTAGCTTCATTAACTAATGTAGCATTTCGGCAAACGGTCCAGATATTGAAGTACATGTAAACTGGTAGGGAGGTGAAGGCTGTGACTCCAAGCCAGGCAAGCATGAAGAGGTATGTCAGCATAATAAACTGAAATATAAATAGACACATTAATAAAGCTTTACATATACAGCAATATATACCAGTAAACACTTTTTATTTTAACTTTACAATAAATTGTGTGAATTTCAGTAGTATAATGACTATCGCATGTCTAGGAAAAAAAACTCGCTATCAGAGTATTATCCCACTGACCAATAAAACCTTATATATCTGTTTAAACAGGGAACGAAAGCATGCCATTGTAAGATAAGTAAAGTACTGTATATACTCGAGTATAAGCCGAATTTTTCAGCCCAGTTTTTGTGCTGAAAAAGCCCCCCTCGGCTTATACTCGAGTCAGCAAAAAAAAAATAAAAAATTATTTTTATTTTTTTTAGAGGGGGGGGGGGGGGGGGGGGTCTATGACCAGCCACAATATTAATGTATAGAATCTCCCATAAAATAGTGCAAAAGAAAAAAAAAAGATTTAAAAAAAATAAAAGTTCTAAATCATTCCTTTCCCTAGAATACATACAAAAGTAGAAATTTACTGTGAAACACACACACATTAGGTATCCCTGTGTCTGAAAGTGCCCAGTCTACTGAATATACGGGATCTGCAGTGCTCCTGTTCTGTCGGGAAGGGGTTAATAGGAGCACTGCAGTTTCCTTATATTCAGCCAGACTGAATTCCAAGTGGGGAGAAGAAAAAACAGTCCTCAAGCTCAGGGAAGGGACAGACAGACAACCAAAACACCCCCTCCCCTTTCCCAGCACCTACTGCACCCAAAAACTCTGACCATTTTAATTTTTGAAATTTTCCAGTAGCTGCTGCATTTCCCCCCTAGGCTTATACTCCAGTCAATAAGTTTTCCCAGTTTTTTGTGGTAAAATTAGGGGGGTCGGCTTATATTCGGGTCGGCTTATACTCGAGTATATACGGTCAGGGCCGCCGATAGGCCAGTACTACTGCTACTGGCGTCAGGGGCCCGGCCAAATTTAAAAATGGGGGGGGGGGGGGCGGTTTTGGCCCGCCACCATGTGCCGGCCCCCTGGCGCCGGCAGCAGTCATTGTATGTCCTGTATCAACTCAGATCTGGGGGCAGAAATGGAGGGGACATGAATCTGGGGGCAGAGATGTGGGGACATGAATCTGGGGGCAGAGATGGAGGGACATGAATCTGGGGGCAGAGATGTGGGGACATGAATCTGGGGGCAGAGATGGGGGACACGAATCTGGGGGCAGAGATGGAGGGGACATGAATCTGGCGGCAGATGAAGGGTGTATATGAAGCTGGGGGAGAGACGGAGGTGGGACATATAATTTACGGGTGACTGTAGGAGGATTATACAGTGTGCGGGCAAATGGAAAATTAATGAGTGGGCGGAGTCAACATAACAGTGGGTGGGGCTAAATTTCCTGCGGCGCGCAAAGCACATTTTGTCCCTCTTTTGGTTCTTCAAAAGTTGGGAGGTATGGGTACAGGGGGCAATGGAAAGATGTTAGAAGGTGGACGGGGGGGGGGGATTGTTGGGGCATCAGGTGTGCGGCACTGCGGAGAGGGAATTGGGGCAATAATATATAAGTTTTTAGCTGGAGAACTACAAAGCGCTCAATGCCTCCAACGGTATGTGTGCTTTGTATTAATAATGATGTAGGCCGCTATGCTACTAGCATAGCAGCCTGTTTGGGGGTGGGACTTTCACTTTAAAGGAGTGTTCACATTGTGTTTTTGGCCTCCCTTGCCGGGATACGCTGGTAACCAGTCACAATCAGCTCCCCACTTATCCCTGCACGGAGAACTGCAGGCCCCCCTTTTTTTTAATGGCCAGTTCTTCGTGCAGGGATAAGTTGACAGCTGATTCTGACTGGTTACCAACATATCCTGGCAAGGGAGCTCAAAAACGCAATGTGAATAAGCCCTGAGGATTTATTAGGAGGGCTCTTATAAATGGTGTTGGCTCTCTATAGGCCTGTCACACGTAGCAGATTTTACCTGCAAATAGAATCTGATTAAGCCTTGTAATGCTGCTAAATAAAGGGAAATATAATACATAATTGGTATGACGCAAAATAAGGTAGTTTTAAAATGGCGGGGGAGGGGGGGCCCAGACACTTAGGCTGTATGGGGCCCCAAAATTCCTGATGGCGGCCCTGTATACGGTACCATATTTGGAAAGAAATTACACATTAAGATTTAATCTATATTTAACATTTATAAATTTGTGAAGTTTTGTTTCAAAACTTCAGGTTTCGTTGGAATGTGTTCCAAACAATTTGCAAGAAAAGATGGCAACAACACCTGCGCGCTATGTATGAATGAGGCTTTATTCCAGTAAAAGTTACTGCCAGCAAACAATTATATTCCCTCAATGTATCAAGCTCACAGGAGTATGGGATCCACGTCTTGTGATGTTCACCTGTCATTTTTTTTTTTCCTACCTAAAGGTGCATTCACACGGAGGAAAATGGGGCTGAATTTGGTGTGGAATCTGCCTCAGATTCAGCGCTGAAAAAAAGTCCTCCAATTGACTTCAATGGGTTCCTATTTCTGGTAGCAGAGAAAGGAACCCATTGAAGTCAGTAGGAGGCTTTTTTTTTATTTTATCAGCGGTGAATCTGAGGAGGATTCCACACCAAATTTAGCGCCATTTTCCTCCGTGTGAATGCACCCTTAGGGTCCATTCACACGGAATAAACGCGCGCTCATTTTGGCAAAATACACATGTAAAAATAAGACTTCCATTGACTTCAATGACATTTTTTTACACGTTTAAAAAAAGCACATCAAAAAACAAATCAAAATACACATGTAAAATGTCATTGAAGTCAATGGGAGTCTTATTTTTACACGGGTATTCTTTACACGTGTATTTTGCCAAAATGAGCACACATTTACTCCGTGTGAATGGACCCTAAGGCTGGTAGCCCACGTTGTGTTTTACATTACTTGCAAAGTGGATGAGATTTTGGCCAATCCCATCCACGCATTCCAGAAAAAAATCTGCAACTATTTCAAAAACGCTTGCGTTGCGGACTTTCTGTGAAAAACGCGTGTGACAAAAAAATGGTGCGTATCCATTGCGGATTTTACCGCGGTATTCTTTGCAACGATCCGTTGTGTTTTTATTTTTTTATGTCTTAGCATAAAACAGTGAGTCTATATAAAGTAATTTTTCCTTTTTAAGCCATGTAGAGTTGCAAAGTACATCACTCTCCATTGTGACATCCTTGTCACATAGTTTCTCATCTAATAGTTAACAGTCAGTCTCACATTGTGTTTGTGAGGGGGCAGTGGGATATTACAGTTATCGATAGTCACACCAGAAAGGGATATACATCAATTTTATACACTTGATAAAGAGCACTGTTTTGCCGGAAACGAGTAATGTGTAAAGCTTCAATAAAGACATTTTTACTGGACCAGAGCTGGTTCCTCCATTTTTGTGGGAGTCATCCCATCATTGGACATCTGAAAGGGAGGGAGTATACTGTATCTGTCATAACCATACTGACCACCAGGGGTCATGCAGTTTTAGTTTGCCAATGCTGCAAATGACCAGCATAGGGTTAAGGTTTTTATAAAAAAAAAAAAAAAAAAAAAAAACCACTCCGACATTAGGTAATGGCTTGGGGATCAGCTATAGCAGTGTTTTTTGGCATTTGTTTCTGTTACTTGCTGTGATTTTCTCCTGTTTGATCGAGCTTTGACTTGGCTCACTTGATCTGTTTTATCCATGTATTAACCCCTAGCCTGAACCGAACCTTGTCAACTGAATAACACTGATCATATATGACGTTTCTTTAAATATAGATTGTGAGCCCCATATAGGGATCACAATGCACTTTTTTTTCCTATCAGTATGTCTTTGTAGAATGGGAGGAAATCCACACAAACACAGGGAGAACATACAAACTCCTTGCAGATGTTGTTCCTGGCAGGATTCAAAACTAGGACTCCAGTGCTACAAGGCTGCAGTGCTAACCACTGAGCCACCGTGTTGCCCATTGCCTTCCTATTTCTGACCCAGATCTGTCTGATTACATATGCTCACCATCTGCAATTTGACTGCCCAATGTTGAGGTTATTCTGCCCCAAAATAAATTCATCCATTGTCCCAGATTGTTGGTCCCGGTCTCTGTTTTCCAGATGTGTTATAATACCACATCTATGGAGTTGGGGGAGCAGAGACAGAAGAGTGACCAGGCAAGCGCCGGCACAGGACTATCACACCCTTTATTATTTTATACAATGTATCAACTGTTTAATTAAAAAAATGTATAACGCTTGATAACCCCTTTATCCCCACAATACAGTTCACTGGTAGAAAATCAGACCAAAAAAAAAATAAAAAATCATGAGAAAAATAGTAAAACAAAAATGTAAGACAGGATCAATAGGGAAGCACTGAATAAAGCTACAACACTGAATGGTTTCTGTAAGGAGAAGGCATTTATTGAATAGGACACTGCATGGTATTAGGAGACTATGGAGTGGTCACAATACTATACAGTAGTAAAATAAATCTGATTTCTCTTAAGAATCCTCATAGTAAAATCAGGATATATTCAGCCCCACAGAGTGTATGTATAAAAGGTCACCCTTCCTCTTTCTTACTGATACTAGTAATAGATGAAGAATATACATTAGGAACCTTTTCATTGTACCAGATCTAAACCCCCTTCAAGTGCACATTGAGCTAGTTTTTCAGGAAATCCAGGTAATGTACTTAAATATGTGCCTGACTATTTCCCAAGTTCGCAGACTGCTGCACAAATCATGTATTATTAGGGTGTATAGAAGCCAAATGGATCCTATAAGGGTTATTTCCTGAGTTCCATCTGTCCTCCTGCTAATTAGAATCTGCTGCCTATCAGCTGACAGTACTTGGCACCAATTACTATAGTGTTAATAAAAACCTTTCACACTTTATTAGTGAAGAATTCCTCCGTCACATTAACTCCTGTGAGGTGTCTGACTACAGCAGAAAATCTATTAGATTAAAGATAATGTTCACAAAACATTTATGGCAAATGGCAACAGTGATCAATGACAGCTATAGGGTGATCTAGTATATGACTTTCAACGACATTGCTTTACTGTAGCTAGTATTCTTAGCCAATGTTTTCTAGATTGTTTAGGAACCATTTAGAACAGTATATTGATGGCCTATCCTTAAATCTATGGGGGTTCAATAGCTGGGACCTCTGCAAATCAGCTTTCCAGCACAGCTCCTGGTAATGTTTATATGCCAGGAGCCATGCTGCTCCCTCGCCATACAAAGTGTAGAAGCAACTTCAGGTGCTGCAGTGCTGTCTCATAGACTTCAGTACCTATACATTGCTAAGAGTCACACGGCCATGGTACAGCTGATCTGTGAGGGTCCCAGCTGTTGAAACCCTTTAAATCTAATAATGATGGCTTGTCCTAAAGGAAAGCGATCAATATCACAAAAGACTAGGGATACCTGATTTTTACAGGTTATTCATCATCTTTAGATATTTCAATTTATTTTCAGACCCCAAATAAGCAGTTTACAACCACCTACTAGTTTGAAACTCATCTCATGTGTGTCCCTCCCAGTAATACATCCTGAATGTATATTCTTTGCATCCACAATGCTGCTACACTAGCTTTATTCTGGAACTTCATACCCTTTATTATACAGCCCTGCATGATGTTCTGTGCCCTGTGGCAACAAAGATACTAATGCTGCCGTTATGTATTATTGCTTCCATCTTACAAGGCAGATTCTGCTCTAAGTTCTCTCTGCTCTCTCTACACTGAGGTTTCCTTTGTGTTTGATCTCCCCACCTTGAAGACTCTGCCATATTAAGGGTTTCATATAACAAGTGCAACCAACATGAGGCAGCCTCACTGCCCCTCAGATTACTTGGGGACACGGTCTTATTTATAGACAATGCTTGCCATGTTTGGAGAGGGGGGCACTGTAGTTACCACTGTATTAAGGGCAACTGTCTGGGGGCACTGTAACTGTATGGCGGGTACCATATATGTCATTGTAACATATTGATATCACTCTTTTATATGTTAAAAATGTGCATTTATCTGCATGTATTAAAATTTTCCATATATTTTATTATATATTTGAATTGTAAATATTGGCCTGCATTTAGATTATTTTTCAGATAGCTCTTGGTTTGTTTGGAAACTATGGATCACTGTTTTCTCTATGCTCATATCATCCATACGATCTCCCCCCTTCCCTTATAATACAGCTTACTCTGATGTATACAATCTCTACCCCATTCTTATTATTTTCTCCATCACTATAGGACTCTGACAGCAGAGGGTGGTAGTGAGCAGATGACATCCGTCCGCCCTGAGCTGCCAGCTGCTAGGAGCGGTGAGCTGCCAAGTCAGTTTCACAAGCAGCAGCACAACCAGCTATATGAGGAGTTGAAAAGATTACAACAGCAAAATTGTAGAGGATTTTTAACACTATTTAGAGAGTTGTTTGAGTTATCATTTAGGAACAACATAAACAACATAAAGCTAGATTCACACTGCGCTTAGGCCCTATGCCAAAAACTTGGTGTAGTTGGTACACAATTGGTGTCCGCTTGACAGATCAAAGTGAACTTTATTTGCCTTGTCTTTCTTAAGACAAATACCAACATAAAATATGCAAATATATACAAAAATACATTTTTATGCCATAGACTTGTTTTCTAAAAAAACATCAAACATCAAATATTTAATAATAAGAACCATGACTGTCATATGTGCACTTTATGGATACTGTACAGTGTAGGCAGTGAGTGCCCAATAGTACAGCATGGTATGGTATAGTATGGTATGGTATAGTATGGTATGATATGGTATAGTATAGTATAGTACGGTATGGTATAGTAAGGTATGATATGGTATAGTATGGTACAGTATAGTATGGTATAATATAGTATAGGATATTATGGTATAGTATAGTATAGTATGATATGGTATGATATTGTATAGTATGGTATAGTGTAGTATGGTATGGTATAGTATAGTTTAATATGGTATGGTATAGTATGGTTTAGTATACCATCCACATTGGCCTACAGGCCCACTACCACATAAAAGACAACATTATTGTAAAAAAATATAAATTTATTGAAAAAATACATAAATAAATAATAATATAAGTTCAGAGGTAATTGGTGCAACCAGCAATAGATGCGATGAAATACATACTAATAGGCTTCCATGGGGTAATATGCTTTATAATTAGTCAATGCAATATTCAATGAAGAAGATACTCCATAGAAGTGGGTATCATTTGCTATATATGAGTATACAAGAGCTTTGAATCACTAAAAATTCTTACTAGAAAGCCAATGTGTTTACACTTAATGTTACAGACATAATATTGCAGACATAAAGAAAAGCATGTGAGCTACTTTGAACATTAGCTGTACGTATATCATGCACCGATACGCGCGTATCGGTGCATGATATACGTACAGCTAATGTTCAAAGTAGCTCACATGCTTTTCTTTATGTCTGCAATATTATGTCTGTAACATTAAGTGTAAACACATTGGCTTTCTAGTAAGAATTTTTAGTGATTCAAAGCTCTTGTATACTCATATATAGCAAATGATACCCACTTCTATGGAGTATCTTCTTCATTGAATATTGCATTGACTAATTATAAAGCATATTACCCCATGGAAGCCTATTAGTATGTATTTCATCGCATCTATTGCTGGTTGCACCAATTACCTCTGAACTTATATTATTATTTATTTATGTATTTTTTCAATAAATTTATATTTTTTTACAATAATGTTGTCTTTTATGTGGTAGTGGGCCTGTAGGCCAATGTGGATGGTTTTGATAATACTACCTAAAATTGCCCTATATTTTTGTCTGACACTTATGGTTTAGTATAGTATAGTATGGTTTGGTATGGTATAGTATGTTATGATATCGTATGGTATAGTATGGTATGGTATAGTATATTATAGTAAGGTATGGTATAGTATAGCATGGTATGGTATGGTATACTATATTATAGTAAGGTATGGTATAGTATAGTATGGTATGGCATGGTATATTATGGTATGATATAGTATAGTATAGCATAGTGTCTCCTCTCTTATAGTATAAAGCAGGCTTATAATTGTTAAAAAAAAAAAGTCCAGTCCAATATGGGAATTTTTATACGTGTTCAGGGAAATTCCCTGGAAGTAGAAATAGCCGTAGGCAATACCTGAACCACCATATGGTGCTCCTAATCACTGCTTGTAGGGAAGAACGGTTCTGTAATATTTATACAGAATAGAAAAAAAACCTCAGCATTTTTCTGTATGAAAGCTGGGGCACACGGAGGAACAGTACAGCCTCGTAGGTTCTAGAGTGTATTTTGGCCAGGTATATGAAAGTTTAAAGTCATGTTTGAAGGTTTGACCATGGGTGAGAGCCATATAAAAGTCCAATAGTACATCAAGGTTATGAGTTATTCATGTCCAGGTTCCAGAGTTATACTATACATGTAAGTATGTTTTCACACCTTAATACAACAAATCTAGACTTTTCACATATACAGAACAGAAAAGGGACATACCCATGCGCTCACACATCTACCGCAAGTTGTGATTTTGAAATCCCCATAGAGATCCTTAATGGCACCAGTTGTAAAGAATCCTTCTACCATCAGCAAAATGCCGTAGACAAAGAAGGCAGCTGCTATCCCATAGATGACATACTTGAAGATATCAATCCTAAATATCAAAGAGATAAAAGATTTCAAGATTATTGCTAAGGCTAATGTACTTGCAACACTTGCTTTTATCTTAATGACATATACAAATACATGAACAGTATACAGTGCCAGTATATACAGAAGATAATAATGTATTAAACCACATCGACCAGTAAAGCAAAAGGAAAAACAGCAAATTGGTCTTAATGATTCAAAGCAATATGGGAAGAGACTGGAAAAGTAAAGCAATGTTCTTAAAAGGGGTTTCATAGCTTTACATTAAAGTTATATTTGACTTGGGGTTTTGCCAGTAGTAAAAACTTTCTGCCCTATACTCATGATTATCAGCTCACTATCTGGCGGTATCATGAAAGATCCGAACTCTTGCATAGAATAACTGGAACACTTACTGTATGTATAGATAAAGTGGTCACCAATATAAGAAGTTATACGGTTATACAAATATGTAGAAGGGTTTACCTCTGTGATTTACTCTTATTTTTTATATAGTTTTGCCAACATAGTCAGGATTTAAAGGGACCGATCATCATTAAATTAGGACACAATATCTTTTATTCAGGGGCACGGTATGTGGAGTTATTATATGCAGCAAAAGTGAGTAGACAAAAAAATCTGGAAGACTAATGTGTCCAGAAGAATAAAGCTAACTTATTATTTTATTGAATTTTTATTGCATCGTCTATATCAATATTGTTAACTGGATGCACTGTAACAGTTAAAAACCTCCCCTTTCTAGTTGCCCAAAACTTGTTATTTAACTTATAAAATGCTCATTTAAATGACATGCACAGTCCAATACATTTTGAACACCAGGGGGAGCTGTTGCAAGCAGGTAATTGCAATATTTGTGCGGAGTCCCTTTTTAAAAATAATAATCAATAGTTTACAAAGATAATCTTAAATGTATATCAGTTTTGTTTTTGCCACTTGTAATGATGACACAAACTTTTGAAAGGTTGATTCACAAATAGCAAATTACATGGATACAATAACAAAGTTTAACATTAACTGACCCTGTAACCTGCTGCAGCATACTGTCACAGAACACAGCATAGACACTGGAAGAGTCAAATTAACCCTTTGTGCCACAGCATTTGAAAGCTTTAAAGGAGCCATTACAGACACATCCCCTATCCACAGGGTAGGGGATAAATGTTAGGTCACTTGGGATCTGACTGCTGGAACCTGCAGCAATCGGGAGAACAGGGAACAAACTCTTCTCCATTCTCTTCTTTGGGGCTGCTGGAGATGGCAGTCCTATAGAAGTGAATGGAGCACTACTTAAGCAAGTGCACTGGCATTTAATTCACTGGCAGGATTCTGAGGGATTTTTATTTCCTCTTCTCCTGACTGCAGGGGGCTCCAGTGACTGGACCCTCAGTGACCTGACACTTGACAATATCCTGTGCAAAGGAGCTGTGTCTGTAGTTTCACAACTTTTAAAGGGAGTCTGTCACTATAAACCAGCATATCAACCCAGGTAGGAGAGGAGCAACTGAACTAATCAGTGATTTCCCTTTATGAACTGTTGTTGCCAAGATAACATCGTATTTTACCAAATATGGAAGAGAGCTCTTTGGAAGAAGAGTGTTGCCATTGCTCCCAAAAGGTAAGTAGCAATGCTCTCGCTGCTCCAAAGAGCTAATTTGCATATTGGCAAAAACAGCGATATCTCAAAGAGGGTGTGTTCACATGGAGGAATTTGCCATGGATTTGGGATATTGCCCTTGAATCTGGAGCAGATTCCTCCCAGAATCCACCTCCCGTTGTTTTCAATGGGTGGCAGAGATCCCAGAAGGATGCGGAAGAAAGAAGCGTCCTACTCAATCTTGTTGTGGATTCTCCAGCTCGAAACTCCCTCCTGATTAGGCCCATTCATCTGGGCCTAACCAGGAGTGGGATGCCACGACGGAATGCTGATACTGCATCAGTATCCGGCAGAAATTCTGGTGGCAGAAAATGAAGAGGAATTCATTTTCATTTTTCCCAGTTGAGACACTAATTCACAAGAGGAAAAAGCCGTTTGATGCAGGTGACTATCTGTGGGGCTAGGTTGATATGTTGGATTCTGATGACTTATTCCCTTTAGGTTACATTTTGCTACATCCTTATGGATGTTCTGTATAAATTGATCATTGACCATGGAAATAACCTCTGTTGGGCCTAGATCATGTCATTTCAACAATATCACGTACATTCCCTTGAATACAACCATTTGGCAAACACAGATGTAACTAACTTTTCTAGCCACATCATTCTTTCCAACTGTGCTGAGGACATACAGTGGACAACAGACACTAGAGTGTCATCCAGGTACTGTATACCATAGACACTACTACTACAAATGTGATACGGGCCCATTGTCTTCTTGAAGCACCAAGCAAGTGTCAAAGCTCTTTATTTGTTTGATTTTGCCAAAGACAAAGAATACATCTCCTCCACATATCTCAGAATGAGTTTGTGGCCTCTTTCTAGAATCTGCCTGAAAGCAATTACACTGTCTGCACTTTCTGTACAGCATCATAACATGACAACTGTTCTAGAAGATCAAAATAATCATGTGTGACAGCTACAAAATAGTCAAAAGGAGATAACAGAAGACATCAAATATATTAATACAGCTGAGAAAATTATCAAACAATATACAGGATTATACTAATGTTATATACCTAATGTTATAAAATATACAGTAACATGATTTTGTGCTTTAAAGGGGTATTCCCATAACTCTTGTTCTGCAGCCTGCAGGGCTCTGTGCTCTTTTCACTTCCTGGATTTCTCGGCACATTGGTGGGCGGGGTTTCACTTGCTCTGCTATCTGCTATGTTTGCAGTCAGTAATGAGGGATTAGTTGTAAATGCATTACCACCAGGGGCGTAACTACCATAGAGGCAGCAGAGGCGGCTGCCACGGGGCCCGGGCCATTAGGGAGCCTGGTGACAGCCGCTACCGCTGCATTTTGTTTTTTTTTTAAATAGGCCGTTGTTAGGGCCCCTATTCACTTGCCGATCCTGGCTGGGCCGGGATCAGTAAGTGACACCGCAGGTAAGGGAACATAACAAACAGTGTTACTTACCTCTCCACGATCCTGCCAGGCCTCCTTTCTGATGTCTCTGACGTCACATGAACCCGGCCTGCGTCCCGGGTCATGTGACGTCTGACGTCATTTCATAAGGACGCCAGCAGAGAAGACCGTGTAAGAGCCGGGGACAAGTAAGAAACAGTAATTTTTTATGTTTTTATCCCCCCGGGTCTCCGATTATTATACTCTGGGGTCTGAAAAGACCCCAGAGTATAATAATTGTTTATGGGTGTCCACTATGGGGTATAATACTGTGTACAGGGGCCACTATGGGGGATAATACTGTGTGCAGGGGCCAGTAAGGGACATAATACTGTGTGCAGGGGCCAGTAAAGGACATAATACTGTGTGCAGGGGCCAGTAAGGGACATAATACTGTGTGCAGGAGCCACTATGGGGGATAATACTGTGTGCAGGGGACACTATGGGGGACAATACTGTGTGCAGGTGACACTATGGGGGATAATACTGTGTGCAGGGGCCAGTAAGGGACATAATACTGTGTGCAGGGGCCAGTAAAGGACATAATACTGTGTGCAGGGGCCAGTAAGGGACATAATACTGTGTGCAGGAGCCACTATGGGGGATAATACTGTGTGCAGGGGACACTATGGGGGATAATACTGTGTGCAGGGGACACTATGGGGGATAATACTGTGTGCAGGGGCCACTATGGGGGATAATACTGTGTGCAGGGCTTACTAAGGGACATAGAGTGCGGAGGAGGGGGTCGGTCGAGGTCTTCGACGTCGGTGTCGGTTGGGGGGGGGCATGTCAAAAGTTCACCACGGGGCCCCGCCATTCCTAGTTACGCCACTGATTACCACAGTATAAAGCTGGTGCGGAAACTGATGTAGCAGAGCTGGATTTGAGTCAGCTTGCATTACATACAGAGGTAACAGACTCCTTATCTCAGCCCTTATCAGCCAAATTCAATTACAGCCAGCTGATAAGTGGAAAAGCTGAAGATAGACAGCACAGTAATCCCGGAGCTCTCACCTCCCCCCTCCCCTATCTGAGGAGCTCTCCGTTGCTTGTCAGCCCCCCTACTTGACAGCTGGATGCTGGAACTAAAAGAAACGATTGCTCAGGAACTGCAGGGGGGGGGGATTCAAGGGCATTGGAATCAGTGGAGCAACACTTATTGAAAAAGATAAAGTGTTAAAGTTGGCAGAGATGGTAAAAGGTCCTCTTTAACATATTGTTCAGTGAGTCCTGTTACTTGATGTGTGGCACCCTGGGATAATTCCTAGGCTGTCCGTATGCATAAAGATTTAACCAAAATACAGCAGATATTTGGAGTTTTTATTAGAAATATGTACTTGTAATGTCTATGTTTTTTTATTATTATTTGCATTGAACAATAACTGTTTGGACAAAGCAAATAATTATTATCGCAAACTGGTTTCCCTACTGACTGAGCCACAAGCTCCATTAACACAAAGATGATGTATTTTTTTTTCTTTTACTTCCTCTCTATTCTCTTTCAGTAGTACATTTCTTTCCCTGTATGATGTATTAGTATGTATCTGCAATGGAGTAGTGGCAAAGTAGGAAGGCGAGTACTACTCCTTGTTTTATGTTAAATTACTGTCAGAGACTGAAAAAAAGAAAATCATGGAGGTCTGACTCTTATAGTAGGTCAAATAGCTCAACCACCAATGGGTTATGGAGGTACAGTTGCTGTTGGATAAGAGTATGCCAAAAGCTTACGAAAAGTGATGTGCAAAACAGAAGGTTCAGTCTTTAAACAACATCATAGTCCAGGCATAAGTTCGATTCAGTACCAATAAACATGTTATACAGGTATTCAAAAACTGGCAAAAATAGGTGCAGGTATAAAACTGGATCAGGGTAAACATATATTGGTTCTAACCGTGAAGATTTAAGATAATGACCAGATATGGGTTTAAAATACTGGACAGTGGAGCGGAGGCTGTGGAAAGCTGAGTTTTAGTGGCTTCATTCTCACAATATAAAGGCACAGACCTAGGAGTTTTGCATTTGTGATTTGGAGTACAGCCATAGAGCTAAACAGAACAGGACAGGGTCTAGACTTTTGGTTGCAGACGTTTAGGATATATGGGGAAGACAGTAGAGTCCACCAGAAGAGAACAACCACTAAGAAGATAACCAGGCCACTGATGTTGTGCAGCCGATTCTCAAGAGGTTCTAATTCGAGTCTAGGTAAAGTCTCCAGGGTACAGAACCAAGAACCGTGCTACAGGGTCTGCTGAATACAGGCACAGGTGGGCACAGAATGAAAACTTAGTCAAGATACAAAATCCAAGCAGTGGACAAATTCACAAGGTGGTGCATAAGGCAAATAGATCCTCAATGACTAGCACTGAGGCCACTATACAGGTGAATCCAACACTATGTCCACCACTGTGGTGTGAATGCAGAGCAAGGTTACATCACTCAAAATGCCCTAACAGTGTGCTAAGGATGTCCTACTGTTTTATTCATATCTAAAACTTAAGAACAGAGAATTAACTCTCCAGCCTTGTCTCAAGAGTGTTTGTAATGCATACAGCACATTTTAAGAGAAAACACTAAACATCCATTCCCTCCATCTCAACATATACCCTCTCGGGAGAATGATAATTTACAAGTAAAATATTATTACACTTATTGGAAAAATCCTTAATGCAACCTGCACTTTCATTTTACATTAAGATTTGAGAGTGCATATTAGTATGGGAAGTCATTAACACTTATGTACTGTTAGTGACATTGCATCTGCTTATACAGACTTGGAGTTTTTTGAAGATACATTTCTGAACATTAAATTTACTGTATTCACAGCCTGACACCACAAAGGATACTCGTACATGAAAATGTGGTTTTAAGCAGAAGAAAATGAGTTAACGGGATTATCTGCCTTACAGAACCCATTAAACCTTATTAAGACATTCGAAGTTAACAGAGGGGATCCCACAGTCACATCCTTTATCAATTAGCCAGATTATATGTCCTGCAAAAGTTTTAGGCAATGGCGACAATGCTGTGAAGTACGAATGCTTTCAAAAATAATAGTTGCCAATTAACACAATTAAATGGTCACTAAGTTTTCTGACAATTTAGTCTTATTTAATAGAGCATGTGATTCTAGACCGAAATGTAATGCACCTTCTATAACCCATGTATGCCAGAGGTTTATAAATTCTCACCAGGATGCCGTTCCAATAATGGAACTCTTGCCATAAATGGGTTAAAGAAGACCAGAGATATCAGTGTTGTTACTATTGGCTTCTGATATCACTGCAGTGACAGAGGGTCCAGCCTCACAGCCCCATGATGGTGCATTTCTATAGTCTTGCACAGTAAAGGAGGGGCATAAATAATATGTCATATCATAGAGGACATGAAAGGTCACGAAACGTCATCTATAAAAATGTTGCTGCTTTCTGCCTGAAAACCTTTCTAAAGTTGCTACCAATAGGGGTCTCCCTTCTAGATAATTTGCGGATCACTCCCTGTTACTAGGTGAGTTCCATCCATAGCTAGCTTTACACTTAAAGGATAGGCCATAAAAAGCATAAGTCTGACAACCTCTTTAAGACAGGTTCATAGTGAGTGACAAAGGGAATAGAGAGTGGCGAGGGGCTGATTTCTTCTCACAGCCTCTACCCATCTGCAGACAGCTTCTTCTGTACACTACAGGCACTGAGAGGTTCTTTAACCTCTACAGTATATAATGGAAGATCACTATGCACTCCTATATACTTGTCACAAGCTCTTTGTGTTATAGCTGATGGGATATTAGTCTCAAACAATAAGAAAATATTCTTGACTGAGCTCAGATCTCTCTTTTTCTGGGTCAGGGATCTGTTTAGCTGCATCATACCTGCAGTCCAGGTATAGGACACTGGGTATGAAGGCTTATATTGCCAGCCAGACCTTTCGCATATATAAGCAGAGAACAGATTGTCCAGCAAGACCTTGCACAAATAAAAATAATTTCAAATCAATATTTTGTGTGACCCTGTAGAGGAAGAGTACTGAAAATTATTATATGGTCCTCACAAAGCCCTGATCTCAACATCTAGTCTGTCTGGGATAACATAAAGACACATAAGGATTTGAAGACATTTACATCCACAGAAGATCTGTGGTTAGTTCTCTAAGATGTTTGGAACAAACTCCCTGCTGAATTTCTTCAGAAACTGTGTAAGAGTGTATATACAAGAATTGGTCACACCAAAAAATTTTTCATTTGCTTAGTTTTGCCAATTCCCAAAAATAATTACTTTTATTTTTTAAAGTATATATGTATATATATATATATATATATATATATATATATATATATATATATATTTATATAATAAATTGTATGACCAAAATTATAGAAACTCTGTACATCAGGCCGTACATCAGACATACAGCGTCTGAAACTCCTTTCCACATGAGAGGTTTATTCAGGGACATCAGGTCCGTAGGGTTTTTACTATTGACAAACAGAACTAGCTTTCAACATGACTTAAATTCAGGACAAGAATTGTATATATCTAAAGTAGTCCATGTTTTCCTAAAAGTCTCAGCTGTATTGTGCTCGTCATGTTATATTTTTCATTCATACAATACATCAGATGAGGAAATATACTATACAGGACATTTAACATACCTTTTGCAGAATTAAGAATTTCAGAGGCTATGTACTTACCATGGCTAAAGACTTCAGCTTATGGGACTGTTAGGTGGCTGCCTGTTCTTTGCTTAGGGTATAGTGCATTGTAATGGTCTTACTGCTAGGGGGAGCTTTATATTATATTAGAGGAACAATTAATACTCCCTTCTAATATGGGGAGCCATTGTACACCGCTTTATTTATTAAGACAATCACAGGCAGTGGCGTAACTAGGAATGGCAGGGCCCTGTTGCGAACTTTTGACATGGGGCCCCCTCCAAGAGGGGTACATGGGCGTGCAGGCTGTTTGTGAATAAGAGGGTGACGTGGGGTGCAGGGTGTATATAAGCAAGAGGGGAAATGGGGGTGCAAGCTGTGTGCGAGCAAGAGGGTGATCTGGAGGGGGGACCCCCCATTCCATCACACTCTTGCTCACCCACAGCCTGCACCCCCATTCCCCCTTCTTTCTCACACACAGCCTGCGCCCCCAGGTCACCCTCATTGCTAACACACAGCCTGCACGCCCATGTACCCCTCTTGTTCACATAGGGCAGAATGGGGGGGTGCAGACTCTGAGTAGGAGGGGTACATAGGTGTGCAGGCTGTATGTGAGAAAGGAAGGAATGGGGGTGCAGACTTTCTCACACACAGCCTGCACACCTATGTACCCCTCTTCCTCACAGCCTATACATGAGTCCCCCTGCGAACTTCCGGTTGGCACATGCGCAATGGAAGGGCGGCAAGAAGACTTCCTGTTCCTTAGTGAATTAACCAGGGCTGGGTATGTACTTCAGGGTATGGTCCTCGGGTTACGACGAGCCTGCTGCAGAACCTCATTTTCTGAATGCTATACAGTGTATAGCATTCGGCAAATGAAGGCTGATTGTGTAGCAGGCTCGTCCTTGCTACAAGCAGGTAAGTATGCTGTTACCAGTTGACTTTTTCTCATTGAAATGAATAGACCAGCGTTGATTGGCCAGTTGCCAGTGATTTGGCCAATCAACGCTGGTTCTGCCAGAGGCTCGTCTGAGGAGGCGGAGTCTAACATCGGACTATTCATTCCAATGAGAAAAACTCTTGCCTGCCTGTAGCAAGGACGTGCCTGCTGCAGAATCAGTGTTCATTTGCCGAATGCTATACATATATATAGCATTCGGCAAATGAATATATATACTGTATAGCATTCAGCAAATGAGGTTCTGCAGCAGGCTCGTCGTAACCACGAAACAGTATGCCTATACCCCTGCTAGACATGGCAAACTCTCAAAACCGGAAAGAGATCTTCGACCGGAAATAGGAAGGGCGGGACTTAATCCTTTGTTATTGTTGTCAAAGGGGGACTCATGTATATCCCATTCCCCCATTGTACACTGACCTGTACAATCCGGGAAGCTCCGCCCACAAAAGACACTCAGTCTGTGTTAGTAGATTAAAGGACCTTTGATGACGTCATTATGACGTCACGTCCCAGGTCCTTCTATCTACTAGTATAGATGCCGGCACAGGGCCTGGGGACTGCGGGCAGGAGATAGAAGTTTCTCCTGCCCGCTGTCACTATGCAAGTCCTGGGCGGCCCCTGCTTGGGTGCAGTAGTAAAGGCAGCAATTTGACTTACTGTCAAAAGATGGACTGTGGAGGAGACAGCTCCTCTCCATCTCCAGGCAGCCCCCCGTGCTGCAGTAAATAGGGCCCGTTACGTGCTGGAGTTACACCAGCAGGTAACAGCCTATTTAAAAAAAATAAATAAATACAGAGTGGTAGCAGCTGTCACCGGGCCCCCTAGTATTCCGGGCCCTGTGGCAGCTGCCTCCGCTGCTTCCCCGGTATTTATGCCCCTGATCACAGGACATAGTAAGTAATGGAGGCAGAGTTCCCTGAGAAAAATGAATATCAGTATGTAACTATAAATGTCTGTTCACATTAACGTTATGGCTTCTATAATCTTCCCTTGAGGAATCCCATTCAATTATAACGCGGTCATGAGGCTTAACAGGTGTCCGTAGAGTTCCTGGTTTTTTTTTGTTTTTTTTGTTTGTTTTTTTTTAAAGCAAAAAAAGACTATAATATTGTAATTTGTCACTCAAATGAGTGGTTGACATATACTGTAGTTCATGGCTTGGCCTGTTCTTTGCATAAACTTATAGTTCAAGCTGATATAAGAAACTGTGTAATATTTCTTAGGGCTAGTTCACACGTGGGCAAAGGGGCGGATTTTGACAGCGGATTTCGCTTCAAAATCCGCCCCTTTACAATGGTGGTCTATGCAGACCGCCGGGCTTCTTTTTTTCCGCTAGCGGCAGGCTGCTGCTAGCGGAGAAAAGAAGCGACATGTCCTATCTTCAGGCGGAAGCCGTGGCGCGATGGGCTGCGGCTTCCGCCTAGCGGCAGCACCCTCCTGTGTCGGCTCATTCATTTGAGCCGACATAGGACGGGAAAGCCGCGACCGCGATGGTTCGCCGCGTCTCTCTCTGTGTCAAAACCCGCGCGGACGGTTCACATGTGAACTGACCCTTAGCACAGAAAAATGCTTCTTTTTTTCGTTTAACAGGCTTTACTTCTCTTTCCCCTGCACTGCTATAGTAACTTTCACTCTTTGATACAGCTTATCCTTCTCAATATATATTTTAGGCAGGATGAACTGAACAATAGCTGAGGCCTGGTTCACATCTGCGTTTGGGTTTCCATTTGGGAAGTTCACTTGGGGACACCACGAACAGAAACCTATGCACATAAAAAAGCGGTTACTTTAGGAAACCGACGGGCCCTATAGACTATAATAGGGTCCGTGTGGTTTCCGCACAAAACATGCGGAGAGAAGAGTGCAGCTTGCAAAACCAAGTGCAGATGTGAACCGGGTCTGAAAGAGATGCATGCAAAGACTCCTGTTTAGGCCAGGGTCCCACGTAGCGTAAAACCATGCTGTTTTACAGTACCTGCAAAGTGGATGGGATTCTGGCTAATCCCATCCACATATTGCAAAAAAATATCCACAGCGGACATGTGTCGATTTCAAAAAACTTTGTGTCAATTATACCTACGGAAATGCTGGTGTTTTCCCTTTAGGTATAATTGATGCGGAAAACTCTGTGGACTTTTCGTGAAAAGCACTGCAATTAAAAACCGTGATGCGTATCCGCCAGCTGTGGCATGCATCATGGGGCCTTAACCTTAGACTCATGCTGCAGAAAAATAAGAATTATTGACCGCAGTGCATGTCAGTACTTCTACATGATCCTGGAGTTGTTTCTGGGTAAGAGAGAGAAAATTAGAAAGCAGATTCTCATCTACTTACTGTGAGCAATGTGTGGCAACTAGTCTCTACTTACCAGCTTAAGGAGAACTTCAAACTAAAAATAAAGCCTCCAGAGGAGAAAAACTGCTAAACTACAAAATCCAATGGCCAGAAATAGTATAGCTCCTCACATACATACACCTGCTTATCCTAAAAATTCACCTGAAACCTGCTTGCAGGACTTTTATCTCCGCATTTTTCAAGCAGAATGGTGGACGGAATCCCCAAATGGTCATAATTGCTCCAGTTATCTGGCACTTTTCAGTCTCCCCCTACCCCTCCCTGGTAAATTGACATTCACTCTAAAATCTATGAGCCACTCTTTTTGCTAAAAAAAATAGAAATATAAGAAATAATATAGAAACATTACATTACAGCTTCATATAGAAGCCTATGGAAAAAGGGAGGAGGAGTGAGGAGTTCACATTTCCAGTGCATAAGATCTCGTATATTCTGATATTTTACCATATGCTTTATTTTACCATATGCTTTATATAAAATGTATTACAGAAGATAAAAATATTTGTGACCATATGTTTCTGTTACATTGGTGTTGAAGTAATTCTATATATTGAAAACACATACCTATGAGCTGGACAAGTGTTAGCTGATAACACATTGAAAATAATGAACAAATAATGTGGAAAAAAGTTTGGTCTGATATTTCTAATGTAGTCCACTGCAAAATACCAATGGAAGTCTGTCAGCAGTAAACCGGTCATACATCTACCAATCACACTTTGTAGATGTGATTCTAAAGTTATAAAATATGCCTCTATATTCAGATTTGGAGTTCCATTTTCATATAAATGTGCAATTTTATTTGTATGCAAATAAGGAGAAAAGTGCTTAGCCAGGGAGCAAGCTAAGGCACACCCCCAAAGCACTTTTCCCCTCCGAATACTCACTACAGGGCTCTATATGTGGGATTTTGATGCTCACACACATCCCAGCTGGGTGTCTTTGAGTACGTAATTCTATTTGAATTGATCTATACAGCAGTATGTAAGGCAAATCCATTATTTTTATGGTCTCTTACATTGACCTATAGGTTAGGTTCATCATAAGACTTAGAAAATGAATATTATGTAAGATTTCTATATAGCAATTCTCATCGGCCTATATGTAAACTTTCTAAAGCACATAATACTTAGGTAAAGACATTGCATATGTTGCACTCTGTATATCTATCATGAAGGCAGTTGATATTGGCCCCTTGGTGAATGGGACCAGTTTGGTTTTGTCATATCCTTTTGCTATCAGGTAACGAGAACCTGTGCAAAATTCAATCTGTTGAGAAACTGTGGGAGTGGACTCTTGGCCCAAGGATAAAAAAAGGGAGTGGAGAGAATTCCAAAAATCAGACCCTTACCTAATAACTGTTACCCATACAGTAGCATTATGCTTTAAGGGCCCCTTCACACTACTGATACGCTGCCTGATTCTGAACATTAAAACACGGTCAGAATCAACGCGTATAAAGCAGATCCCATTCATTTCAATGGGGAGCCGGCATACGAGCGCTCCCCATTGAAATGAATGGGCTGCTTTTTACTCTACGAGCGCTCCCATTGAAGTGAATGGGAAGCGCTCACGTGTACGGCTCGGACTGAGCCGAGCGCTGGGCCCCTTCACACGGCGAGCCGTACACGTGAGCGCTTCCCATTCACTTCAGTGGGAGTGCTCGTAGAGTAAAAAGCAGCCCATTCATTTCAATGGAGAGCGCTCGTATGCCGGCTCCCCATTGAAATGAATGGAATCTGCTTTATATGCGCCGATTCTGACTGTGTTTTAATGTTCAGAATCAGGTAGCGCAGCGGTTCTCAACCTGTGGGTCACGACCCCGGCGGGGGTCAAGCGACCAAAACACAGGGGTCGCCTAAAGCCATCGGAAAATACATATTTCCGATGGCTTTAGCCGCTGAGAAGCCGCGCTGCCTTTGCAGCAGGGTAGATACTAGTGGGGTAAAGGACCTATGATGACGTCATGCCTATGTGATCGGACTCTGGTGTGGGAGGAGCTATTCAGTAAAGTGCCGAGTTACACAGGAAGAGAAGGCTGCAGTGAGTGGAGACTGGGAGGTAAGATGGAGGGAGGAGACAGCAAGTGTAAGCAAGGGGTGGGAAGGGGATGCAAGCAGTGTGTGAGTATGATAGGAGGGGATGCAGGCTGTGTGTCAGCATAATAGTGGGGTTCAGGCTGTGTGTGAGTGTGATAGGAGGTTCAGGCTGTGTGTGAGCAAGATGGGGGACATTAATCTGGGGGCAGAGATGGAGGGGACATGAATCTGGGGGCAGAGATGGAGGGGACATGAATCTGGGGGCAGAGATGGAGGGGACATGAATCTGGGGGCAGAGATGGAGGGGACATGAATCTGGGGGCAGAGATGGAGGGGACATGAATCTGGGGGCAGAGATGGAGGGGACATGAATCTGGGGGCAGAGATGGAGGGGACATGAAACGGGGCAGATGAAGAGGTTATATGAAACTGGGGGAGAGATAGAGGGGGGACATATAATTTACGGGTGACTGTAGGAGGATTATACTGTGTGGGAGCACGGGAAAAATGAATGAGAATGGGCAGAGTCAACATAAAAGTGGGCGGAGCCAAATTTGTTGCGGCGCACTCTGCGCGCCGCACATTTTATCCCTCTTTCTACTTTTCAAAAGTTGGGAGGTATGGGTTGTAGCAAAATTAAGGCCCGTTCACACAGGCACAGAGGGGGCAGATTATGGTGCAAAATCCACGTCATAATCCGCCCTCTCACAATGGAGGTCTATTTAGACCGCCAGGCTTGTTTTTTGTGTGAGCGGCATGCTGACGCTCACGGGAAAAAAAAGTGGGCTGCCCTTTCTTCAGGTGGATTCCACAGCTCGGTGACCCGTGGTGTCCGCCTGGCGGTAGCAACCTCCCGAGTCGTCCCATTAATTAGAGCCGACTCCAGGGGGGAAGCCGCGACAGTCGTGGCAAGCGTGTTTTGACCCGAGAGTGACGCGGCTCCCCGCGTCACTCTCAGTGCCTAAATCCGCTATACCGCCCCCTGTGTGAACTAGCCCTTACAGTTATGAAGTAGCCACCAAAATTATTTTTTGATTTGGGGTCACCGCAACATGAGGAACTGTATTGCGGGGTCACGGCATTAGAAAGGTTGAGAACCACTGAGGTAGCGTATCAGTAGTGTGAAGGGGCCCTAACACTTCTCCTATTCCCCGTGGCACCTAGAAAATCTATGTCTCAAAGGGGATAGGAGAGCTGTCAAATCATAATGCTACTGTATGGGGGGCAGGGGCGTAACTACCGGGGTAGCAGGGGTAGCGACTGCTACTGGGCCCGGGACATTAGGGGCCTGGCGTCAGCCGCTGCATTTTGTTTTTTTAATAGGCCATTACCGGCTGGAGTTACCCCAGCCGGTAACGGGCCATATTTACTTACTGATCCTGGCAGTAGAATAATTGTTCATGGGTGTTCATTATGGGGCATAATACTGTGTGCAGGGGCCACTATGGGACATAACACTGTGTACTGGGGACACAGCACTGTGTACTGGGGCCACTATGGGGCAATAATACGGTGTGCAGGGACCACTATTGGACATAATAGTATGTGCAGAGGCCACTATGGGGCATAATTCTGTGTGCAGGTGCCACTGTGGGATATAATACTGTGTGCAGGGGCCACTATGGGGCATAATAGTATGTGCAGGGGCCACTATGGGGCATAATACTGTGTGCAGGGGCCACTATGGGGCTTAATAGAGCGCACAGGTATGTGGGGGGTGTCGGCTGATCAAGATCTTCAGCGTCCGTGTTGGTCGGGGGGGCCCATATCCAAAGTTAACTACACGGCCCCGCCATTCCTAATTACGACATTAATAGGGGGAAAATGATGGCAGTGCTCCCCAATGTACAAGTAGCTTGCGTCGGTCAATGTAAAGGGAGTTGAAACTGAACAGAGATCAGAGCTTGTACCACTGAAGCTTCAGCCAAAATAAATTGGCTCTTACGATGGGTGGAAGCTGCAGGCTCTAAGCTAGGCTGACAGACAAAGCTGGGACCTAATGTGCATAAAATATTCTGCAGAACTTTACAATTTGGGAAGCAATAAACCTGTAAAATGTCAAAGTAG
Source organism: Leptodactylus fuscus (assembly GCF_031893055.1). Classification (NCBI taxonomy): domain Eukaryota; kingdom Metazoa; phylum Chordata; class Amphibia; order Anura; family Leptodactylidae; genus Leptodactylus; species Leptodactylus fuscus. Next base: position 298,851,644 of record NC_134265.1, read on the forward strand.
TCAAAACAATTGAACAAACAATGAGTTAAAAGGAAAAAGTCTACAATCGATATAGACAGCGCAGTGACACAACAGGTACGTGTTGCTAATTTTATTCCGGGTACTAGTCCCTTGTGTTGGCAGCAGGAATATAAATAAATCTGCATGAATCAGTCACAGGTATAAAATGCAGTAATGTGATGAGAGCAGCAAGTTATAGTTATACAGTAACATAGAGGATGTATTAAAGGAGGATGAAGGTCAAAGGTCACACTAGCTGAGCAAAGACCACGAGTGGGTAAGAAGCTGGAAATTAGAGAAGAGCTAGGCCTAGGAACTGTATACCTATATGACAGTGCAGCACATCAGGAGCAATGGGAATAAGCCCCCAAAGATCTTTCCATTATGGAGGTGGTCTCACTACACATTACATTGTCAGCCAATTGTATAGTGGGGGTGTTGCAATCATATCATTATATTGCCCGAGCCAAGCTAGGACTCCGACATCACATGTGGCAGATGATGGCATTGAATGGGAATCAAGTGAGAATTTATTTCTTTAATATCTTTACATATTTAGAATTACCATTAGGGGCCCTATGGAGATATATACGGTATGAGACTATAAATGGGAGCGCACTAGGAAAGCATTATTACTATTGAGGACACTATTATGAATATGGGACACATATATGCTAGGAAGTAGCAAAAATCTCTCTTTTTGTTCTTCAATTTTTATACAACCCCCTTTATTGTCTTATGTCCAACCATTGTGGTAACTAGAGCTGTGGGTAAAAGTATCAGATGTTGTACTGCACTTGTAATGTTCTTGTGCTGGTAAAAGAAGTTAATCTTTCTAATGTAATATTCTCATGCTGTGGTCAGGCTTTCCAATGTTATTATGTAAATCTCACATAACTAAAAAATTTCCTTTCTCTTGTAATGTAGTTTAAAGGAAACTGTTGTATGCAATGTAATGTGACTTTCGGCTTGTTTGGTAAGGAAACATCTTATGGTTGTGACTACAGATATTCGCCCTTCACCAGTCAGGATATTTGTTAGCATACAATACTCACCTAAGGCTGAATTCACACGTAGTTTTTTGGTCAGGATTTTGAGGTCGAATTCGCCTCAAAATCCTAACCAAAAAGACTGCTCCCATTGATTTCAATGGGAGATGGTCGTTTCTTTTTTCTGGGAGCTGTTTGTTCCAGTTCCCGGAAAAAAGAATGGATATGCTCATTCTTAAGGTGGATTGTGTCTTGTGAATCCACCTGAAGACACTCCCGACTAGGCCCATTCATTTGGGCCTAATCCGGATCGCAGTACCGTGACTGCCCCATATTTTGGACCGGAACCTGAGGCAGCCTCCGCGTCAAATTCTAATCCAAAATACTCCGTCTGAACTCAGCCTTAAACTCAGTTGTCTAAAGGCCCATTTACACATTAACCAACTAGTATTTACATCTGTGCTGTCCTATCCATTCTGCTGGCTCATGGCAGGACCAGAAGAAAGGAAAAACAGACAGCAACAGGTGAGAGAAATGACAGACACAAATGGATCCCAAAAGACCCCATTCCCATTCCCGAGTATAAGCCGAATTTTTCAGCACAGTTTTTGTACTGAAAGAAAAAGTCGAGTCAGCGAAAAAAAAAAAAAAAAAATTATTTTATTTTTTTAGGAAGGGGGGGGGGATCTATGACCAGCCACAATAGTAATGTATAGAATCTCCCATAAAATAGTGAATAAAAAAAAAAAAACCTTTAAAAAAAAAAGTTCTAAATCACTCCTTTCCCTAGAACATACAATAGTAGAAAATTACTGTGAAACACATTATACACATTAGGTATCCCTGTGTCTGAAAGTGCCTGGTCTTCTGAATATAGGGTCTGCATTGCTCCCGTTCCGTCGGAAAGGGGTTAATATGAGCACTGCAGATACCCTATATTAAGCCAGGCTGAATCCCAAGTGGGGGGAAAAACAGTCCTCAAGCTCAGGGAAGGGGCAGACAGACAACCAAAACACCCCCTCCCTTTTCCCGGCATCTACTGCACCCAAAAACTCCGACCATTTTAATTGAACGCAGCCTTAAAGGGGGTTATGCAGTTTTTTTTGTTAAAAATATGGGCCAAATAACAGCGTGCACAAGGGAACAAGTGAGTATGTAGCACTGCTGTGGATGTATTTGGAGATCATTTTTGTAAGCTGGATAATGCCTTTAACAGGCCGATCAAGATATACAGTATTGTTACTAGGAACACACGTTGCCAAAAATTAGGCAACGTAAAGATCACCTGACAAACAAGCAAATGCTAAATTCTATAGGGATGAAGGATTGTTTACCTCATATATTAATGGGGATTTCCATTTTCTGAAGCCCGGTTCACATTTGCGTTCGGTATTCCATTCAGGGAGTCTGCTTGGGGACCCCCCAAATGGAAACCTATATGCATAGAAAAGCGGTTACCTGGGAAAACACGTGGACCCCATAGACTATAATGGGGTCTGCGTGGTTTCCGATCGGTTCCTGCATGAAACACGAGGAGAGAAAAGTACTGCAAGCAGCACTTTTCCCTCCGCATGTTTAAAATAGAATATTGAAAGCAGATGTGAACTGGGCCTAAAAATATTGTCCAAATAAAATAGTAAAAATAGTTAATAGTATTTAGTAGTAAATAGTATTAGAAAAAAAAATCGTATTTTATATTAATGCAACACTAATATAAGCTGTTTCTGCACGGTTCATCTGCTTTATTTTCAGGTCAAGGGCCCACATCTGTGATGTTTACAATGTCATAGCAGCATCTGCTTGAAGCCGCCCACCCTCGGCCTCTGCTTCCTCTGTCCCTCACCTATATCCGCACCTGTACAGACATCACTGAGCCCAGAGAGATGCATCGTGGGAAATGCAGTTTTACACATATTCGTTGCATGTGAAGAACAGGAAGTTGTACGTAAAATAAAGCCAAGCAATGATGATCATCCAAAGAGGACCTTTCACTATCTCTATCAACTTCAACTCTTTGCATCCTTTCATAGGCACCGTTCCACTGATTCTGATTCCTCTAGTCTCCACCATAGTAATCAGTGATGTAAGCTGCTGCCGTATCTAATATACTATTTATGCTGCCTACCGTCAAGTGGAGCAGACAGCTCAGGACTGCCCACCTGTGAATAGAAAGTAACAGAAATTATCGCATAGGAATAGTGGGGGGCTAGAGCAATCCCTTCACTGGCTACCCGTTGCTGAGCAAATTGAGTTCAAGTTATTAACGCTAACATACAAAGCCATCCACAACCTGTCCCATCCATATATCTCGAACCTAATCTCCCGCTACCTGCCCACACATAACCTCAGATCCTCCAATGACCTCCTACTCCGCTCTGCTCTCATCCGCTCCTCACACGACTGTCTTCAAGATTTCTCCCATGCATCCCCCATATTCTGGAAATTCTTACCAAGACACATAAGACTGATCCCACAATCACAGGCTTCGAGAAGGCCCTGAAGACTCACCTATTCAGGAAGGCCTACAACCTCCAATAACACTAATGTCACCACACCACCAGCTGAACAGTCTCTACCCTCGCCTTCCGTCTCTATCCATCTTCCCTCATATACTGTAAGCCCTCGTGGGCAGGACCCTCTATCCCACTGTGCCAGTCGGTCATTGTTAGTATATCTGTTAGTATATTTTGTGTACTGTATGTAAACCCCCAAATGTAAAGTACCATGGAATTAATGGTGCTATATAAATATACAATAATAATAGAGCATGAATCAGTAATGCAGCAATTATTAAAGGATGCAAAGAGTTGGAATTGTTGGATGTGGTGAAAGGTCCTCTATAAATGCCGCTCCCGATCATTGCCAGATGATTTTGTCTGTATGATACAGAGTTTACTTAAGGGCTTGTCTTCTGCCCATCTATCCTTTTCATCATCTTTAACCCTTTAATGAAATCAGCCGCAATAGTCATTTAAGTACGATGGCCGTTTAGCATCTACTATACATGGGTGACCTGAGGCTATGCCCACAATCAGTTTCAAAATTAGCATTGCTATGTATTAAATTAGTGATCAGGCTCCCTGGGGTTCAAGACCCGTAGAGGGTCTAAACATAAAAGAACTATAAAATTCAAATGAACCCCTTTTGCTTAAAACACATAAAAAAGTACATGAATAAAATCCATACATATTACAATACACATTAAGTTTCCCTGTGTCTAAAAACACCTGGTCTACAATCTTATAAAAATATTTTTCTCATATAGTAAACGCTTTAGAGGGGAAAAAGAAAGTCAAAAGAGTCAAATGTTCGCTTCTTCACGGTTTCTCCTCCCATAAAAATTTGGATAAAAAGCTATTAAAATCAGACATTCCCCATAATGGAAGACTCTATTTTTTATTTGCTAATTGTTTTTTGTTTTTTTTTAAATAAGGGGTTAAAATGTAAAAAAAAAATTTAAATAATGTATTTCTGTAATTTTACCAACCCACGGAATACAGATGACTATAAAAACAAAGCCCATAAGAAAGTTGTGCAAACACAGTTTTTCTAATTCCATCTAATCCTGATTTTTTTTCTCCAGCTTCCCAGTACATTGTACGAAATATTAAAAAGTACTATTACGAAGTACAATTTGTCTCGCAATAATTAACTCCTCATATGGTTCTGTGAATGGAAAAATAACAAATTCATGGATTTTCGGGAGACGGGGAGTCAAAAACAAGAATCGAACAATGGCTGCAGCGGGAAGGGGTTAACAGAGGATTTTGAAAGGTTTGAATAGAATTAGAACAACATGTTTTTGTGTTATTGTTTTAATAAAGACAATACAATATTCCGGTTTATGGGCTATGTTTAGCGCAGCAGCCTAACCACATACAAGTGACCGATTGTAACCTGCAGTAGCAGAAACAGCCTATAAATAAGACCATTTTTATGTACATTAGTGTAGCATTGTTTCTTGTATATATGATACTGTCAAATTTAACTTATCTGCCGCTATTCTAATGTGATCTTGGAGTGCAGATACAATGATAGATGGACACAAAGTGTTAATACAACAGATCACATATTATCGCCCCAAAGTAATAACAGAAGCAATAAAACTGTACATACAATGCATGTGCTTAGAACACATTCATCTATTACTTATAGGATTTGTGCATTTATTAAACTACTTTCAACACATTTGTTTTATTCTGATACTATGACTCACATGGTAAAGACGTCAAGTGTGTCCCCAGCAGTTCTTGCCATTTCAAAATAGGTCTGCAGAATGTTGACAGTGCCCGATAGAGCCTCGTGACCACAGCCACAGAACAGCGCAACCCCGGCATAGAGCAAGATCGTAGCAATCAATGATGCATACGGAATCCCTCCAAGGCATTTTATGCAGCATTCAAAGCAACCTTCAAACAAAATAAATGAAGAGACACAAGGTGAAATTGACATTTAGGAACATCTAAAGCTAAAAGTAGACAAAAGTGTAAATATCAGGGATAAAGAAGATATGTTTCATTGATCTTAACTTTGACCTAGATTTTTTTTTACTTCTACTATATACGGTATATACAGTTTGTTTGCTTTTCAAATTAGAAATATGTGTGAGAGCCTTCATAAGTATTACATTATAAGTACACATTACAGGTGCGTATCCTATAAAAAATAAAAACTTATTTCTGAAGCCCTGACAAACCCATCTCTGTTACATATACCATGTGTAGAACATTACAGAGTGGTATACACAGTTTAACCCCTTAAGGACCAGGCCATTTTTTGGTTTCGCATTTTCGTTTTTCCCTCCTCACATTTCAAGAGCCATAACTTTTTCATTTTTCAGTTCACAGAGTCACATGATAGCTTATTGTTTGCGGGACAAATTGTACTTTGTAATGGCACCATTCAATATGCTGTGCAATGTACTGGGAAGCTGGAAAAAAATTCAGAATGAGGCGCAATTGGAGAAAAAATGCATTTGTGCCATTTTCTTATGGGTTTAATTTTTACAGCATTCACTGTTTGGTACAAATGACATGTTACCTGTGTTCTACGTGTCAGTACAAACGCGGTGATACCAAATTTATATAGTATTTGAAATTTTTTGATACTTTTAAAAAAATGATAAACTTTGCAAAATAGAAAAAAAAATTTGTGTCATCATGTTCTAACACCTGTAACTTTTTCATATTTCCATGTATGGAGGTGGTTGTGGTGTCTTTTTATGCGGGACAAGATGACGTTTCTATTGATACCATTTGGGGAAAGATCCGATGGTTTGATCACTTTTTATTCAATTTTTTATAGGAGGCAAAGTGTTGAAAAAAACGCTTTTTGGCTGTTTTTATTTTTTTTGCCGCTACGCCGTTCGCAGTACGGGATAAATGTTTTAATATTCTAATAGTTCAGGCATTTTGGAGCGCAGGGATACCTAATATGTTTATGTTTAATGTTCTTTAATTACTTTTATAGCTGATCTAGGGAAAGGGGGGTGATTTGAACTTTTATATTTTTTTTATTTTTTTAATACTTTTAAAAACTTTTTTTTTCTTCTGTTACATTTATGATCAGACCCCTTAGGTACCTTGAAACCTAGGGAGTCTGATCGCTCATACTATTCACTTCAATACTACAGTATTCCAGTGAATAGGAAAATCGCAGCACTTCTCGGGCAGAGACAAGCCTGGAAGCCTTCAATAGGCTTCCGGCTGTCATAGCAACCGATCACCGCCCTCTTGTGACGTTCAGGAGGGCGGCGATCGGCAAAACATGGCGGCGCCGATGCCGCCGGCGCCGTTTACACACTGCGGTCACGTTTGACCGCAGTGTTTAAAGGGTTAACAGCAGCGATCGGCTCGGGCACCGACCGCTGCTGTTAGTGGCAGGTCCTGGCTGTATTATACAGCCGGCATCTGCCGTGTATGGAGCGAGCTCAGCGTGTGAGCTCACTCCATACATCCCCATGCGACCCATGATGTACAGTTACGTCAAGGGTCGCTAAGGGGTTAATACCTTAATCAATCAATAACAAACACACGCACAATATGGATTTTCAACAGAAACGCTGTCTGAACATATCCTTAATGCTCAATGTGTTGTAAAATCATTTATGCGGCATTCACACTTGCGCTGCTGTTCACCCTTTAGTTTTCCGCCTAGATCCCCGGAAAAACTGCATAGGAGACGGCTTGCCGATGGTCAGTTTTAAAACCCTCTTTTTCCCACGGACACAAAGTCGGACATGCAGGCCTTTGTATCCGTGCAAAAAAATGGTTTTACCGTGAGGAGGCTGTATACGGACACGGGCAATTTGCTTCATAACCCATTCAAATGAATGGGTTTTTAAACTAACTACCGGCAAAGTGTTACCTATGTAGTTTTTCCAGTAATTTAGGCAGAAAAGGGCGGACACAGGCGCAAGTGTACGGAATTTGAATCACCAGCTCCCAATCATCTAGATAAAACACAACTATTTATTTTCATCATTTGATTATTTTACACCAGTTTGGAGGTGTAAGTTATGGTTAAGACAGTTGACCAGGAACATGTATAGTAGCATTTAAAGGACCATTACATTAATACTGAGGGATACATCTCATCTACAATTATAAAATTTTTCATGCCATGCTCTATATTTCTACCATAGAAAAGTAACAAATGCACACAAAAAAAGGTCAACATTTTGTCTTTTTCACAACACTACATTTTTGAAATGTAACAGGCAATCTGGGTGTGGTTAGCCGGTCTAGATGTTTGTATTACAGATTTATCAAATGTGACTTTTTAGAAACATGTGGCAACTTTAGCAAAGTATATGCAACATTTGATAAATATGGCGCAAATTATGGAAACACAAACTCCAGCAAAAATACACCAAAATAAATTCTTCTCCCCCTTTTATATTAATTTTGTGTTTTCATTTTGTATTCCTTGTCCAAGTACATATATGTTATAAAAGGAGGCAGTCCAGCTATCATGAGGCCTTAGGGCAAGGAAGTCCAGCTTTGGTTGGTCCTTCAGATCGCATGACCTGGCATAGTAATAGGCTTCCAGTCCATGTATCCCTTCTCTTTTATGTATACTTCTGATTTGGGCAAGTACTCAATACTGATATTTTAATGTGTTGCTAACAGGTTGGGTCCTAGAGGACCAGGTTAGTCTTGCATTCTATACCAGGAGGTTGCATTACTCCTTTAAATGGGGCTAATGTATTAGCCCCAGTTTTAGAGGAACTCAGAAACAAAAAAAAAAGGTTAAATATTCACCCAGCTTCTGTTATGACCTTATGGGGAGGCACATTGCGTATAAAATAAAGTAAAAAAAATATAGTGAAATTTAATTTCCGGCCACTGGTTACACTGAACTGTAAGGGCCACCCTTCTGACAGTGCTGTTAGTTTCGGTACCGACATTTCCCTACGGATATCTCCACCCTGCTGAATTCAGTGCACTGTCATTATCTAGCAGCGTATAATACTGCACATCAATGCAGACATGAAAGGTCCTCTTTAAAGCCATGTACCAAAAAAAAAAAAAAAAAAACTTACAAATATATCCAGTCATGAGCTGATGAAATTGATATGGTCATGAGGAGGTTAATTAATACAATACAGTGAAGCAAAATATGGAATTATGTAAATCACAACATGTATTGTTTCTTTTGACCTGAGCATGTCTTATTGTGATGGATTTCTCTTATAACCTGCATAGTTTCAATAAAAAAAAAAAAAGACTAAGCAAATGTTCATGACAATGTACAGTACAGTATATACACTGTTTTGTATATCAGGAAACTAAGCACATCTTACAATGAGGACTTCATAGCATTTTTATAGATTTAGTGAGATTACAAATGTCATAACATCCAAGCAGTCATGAGATAACAGTCTCCACTACTCTGATATGATAGTGTATGTAGTATCCAATACATTTCACAGCTTCCATTACTGCAGTCAAGTGTTAGTAACAATACGCAGAACGGGCTCACCTAGGAAATGATTACATGTTCCTGGAATCTACATTTAGCCAAAACTGGATCCCAAGCCAAGTACAGCAGCTGCAGAGTTATGCAGCTCCGTGTCGTACAAAACAGTCAGAGACTGCCAGATGGCGTAGGGTGGGCACACACTGATTTCATCACGATTCTCTCACCTACTGTATTCTGACCAGATAATACGATCAGGCTTATTACACAGTCTTCTAGTCTTAACAGGTAAAGGTAGTGCCCTCCTGATGTAAATATAAGGAAAGTTGACATACTACTAGAAATTCTCTGCAATGAATACTAATAAGCATATGCTAGTAGTCAGTCTAAGGGTTTATTAGTCACAGACAGAGCATGGTCCTTCTCATTTTTGGGTCATGTGCTGTCCGGGTTGATCCGCTTTTAATACTGATGAAAAACAGGTTAACTGTTATTTTTTTTGCAAGGTTTGTATTATTTTCACTGTCTCTGGTCCGTGAAAAACAGACACTACACCAATGGCATCCATGTGTTGTCTGTGAATTTCACTGACACACTGACTTTAATGGGCATCCATGGTCTTCAAAATGTATCAAAATAGAGCATACCTCCATTCTTCTTCCACAGACGGTTATCCATAGAAAAAAGAACAGACATCTGCACGCACCCATTAAAATCAATGGGTTCACAGACAGTCAGCAATTAACACAGACATCACACGTCCACTAAGAGCAAACGCATGAATAAACTCTAAAAAGACAATGACTTAAATGGGTTGGTTAGTTTATACAACCCATCTTTAGATTGCCCATTAAAGTGGTTTTGCCATCAGACTATGCTGCTGTATGTATTAGGAAAGGTTCACTCTCTGATAAGCCAAAATGGCACAAAAATATTTAGCTGTTTGACTACTAAGAATGATCAAAGAATACACTGGACACAGGCAGCGCCGCACCTCCCGTGAGGCGACCTGAAGCGAGTGCTTCAGGTGGCGCTATGTCAGGGCCCCAGGGAGGGCGGCATTTTTGATTACCTAAGCCAGTGCAGGACAAGCTGTCCTGGACTGGCTTAGCACCGAGCGGTGGTTTGGGGAGGCCACTGGAGCAGCGCTGCTCCAGCAGCCTCCCCTCACGCTCAGGCCAGGCTCAGGTCCACTCCGTGCCTGCTCTCTGCCTGCGAACGGCGCTAAGCCCCGCTCCCTTCGCTCGGACATGCCCCCTTCGCTCGGACATGCCCCTTCGCTCCGCCCCTTCCTTGGGGGGGGGGGGGCTTTCTGTAGTTCGCCTCGGGAGGCAAAAGGGGTAGGTTCACCCCTGGACACAGGTTATGAGTCTGGTGTATTCATGAGGAGAGCATTTCCCCACACCTTTCCTTGCCATCCTCACAGTGATTACAGGGTGCTCACCACATATCACATATTACATGCTTTATCATTTGCAATATTATGTGAGTTTGTATAAATTATAATAGCTACGGTACATTATAATATGGTAGCTGCAGCATAGGAGAAATGTAAAAATTACTGAGGAAAATGTCCTCCTGTGGAAGATAGCTGCAGAAAATAGGGGGGCCTTTTCAGTATTACCCTTCTACGATTACTGTCTTTGATATTTTATGTACCAGTTAGTAATGGGTGTGCTTGAGTTGCTAGTGTGGATAGATGCCATACCATAGTCACCAATAATTCCTGTGTCCTCATACTTGGGTTTCCTTCCACAATACATAAGAATTGATGCCATTCTGGAACCTATCCCCTAGATTATAGCTACTCAAGCTCTTTGACTGGCAGCTCGGAAATAAATACTACCTTGGGGCTAGTTCACACAGGGGCAATGAGGCAGATTTTGACAACAGATTTCACCTCAAAATCTGCCTCCATACAATGGTGGTCTATGGAGACAGCTATGGTGGCGGTCTATGGAGACTGAAAACGCCTAGCTTTTTTTTTTTTTTTTTTTTTTACAGTCCATTCACTTTAGGGGAGGGGAAAACTGCCTGGCGTTTTCTGAAGCAGGTTTTACCAAAAACTGCTCCAGAAAAAGCTCCAAAAAACACCTCAAGGTATAAAAAAAAACCTTTCAAATAAGGAAGCGTTTTTTTCAGGACCAAAATAAGCCAGGCGGTTTTTACGTGTGAACTAGCCCTTGAGGTACCAAATAAATTCAGCAGAAATAGTGCAGCACAGTAAACATCTCTGAACTAGCCAAATACCACATTGCAGCACACAATACCTAGCCAGACACCCAAAAGACAGCAGTACTGAAAAAAGTAGAGTTTGCTGTGCTACGCTGTTCTTATACCTCTAGTTACGGATGGATCCACACTTACCCGTCTGCCTTGTTTCTGATATGCTAAGATGGTGTCATCATATAATCATCGCCAATCTCAAAACAACTGTACAGGTAAGTGTGTGGACGCCTATATTTATATGAAAGCTATGAAAACAGCAGAAATACTGAGATTGATAAAGGGGTCAAGCCTTTGCCATCATAAGTACTGCTCTTGCCACTTATATTAACCTTTTCCATCCTCACATTTAAAGCCAGCTACATATGCTGAATCTATCTGCAGCACCAACTATACTGTGTGGTTTAGATATGGAGGTCACGTTGTACTGGCATTACTATTACTACTGTCTATCTCATCCTACGTTTGAGGACTATGAGACGATGCAGCAAAACAATGCCATAGACTGTAGTAATAAGCAATGCCAGTAAAATGCACAGAGGTGAACTAGCATATGTATTGCATGCCTAGGACACACAGGATAGTTGTGGCTGCAAATACAAACCACATACTATAGCAGAATTTGGATAAGGCACAGGTTAATATTAGAGGGATTACTGTGTTTCCCATAGACTAATTTATGTGTATTACATTATGAGTAGGCAAGGACAGGGAGTTTCAACACGCATAGTCATACTATAATTCCCACAATACTGATACTCCCCTAGGAATGAAGATGGCAGCTAGAAGGAATATGATGCATTTGATGCACTGGGAGAGGAAAAAAGTATGGTGACTGAATGTAATGAAAACCAATGGAATACAATATTGGCTGCAATTCCCAACACAACCACTGGGTAGCCACACACGAACATATATAGCATATCACAAATCAGTATTGTTCTGAAATACTACCCATCTCGTGACACACATACCAAGAGGACATGTTCAGCCTAGAGGAAAGGTTAAGAAAGATACATCTGTACACTAGGAGTTTCTACACGAGACATGTTTCCTGTGATCTAAGGCATTATAGGTAAACTGTTTTCATACAGTTCCCCCAGGAATTTATCTGATCAATATCTGTGTGTCGCTCAATAAGTTACATACATAATATATTAACACAAATTCACGGCTATAATCCCTAGGTGAAGCGTTGGTTGTGTTATATTACTGTAAAGTGATTGATTCCCTACCTCCAGAAAAATGAATATTATCAATAAGGAGACTTAGAACCATATTTACTAGTAAATATCTGCTTTTCTGATGATTAAACTACTCACATAGCGCCATGTGACAAGCGTGTGAGGGATTATATTTGGCGAGTTTTAGTAGAAATAAGTACTAAATATTTTTCTGTGAAAAAAAAAAAGAAAACAAGGCAAAAACTTGCAACAAAACTGGCACAACCTAAAACCAAATCTTCACATTTTATCATCACGTCTCTTTGAAGGGGCTGGCCACTCTTTATTTTTCAGAATGGTCTGCACATAGTACATCAACTTACTTATTTAATAGGGGAAATTTATTAAGACTGGCACTTGGTATAGCAGCTTTAATAATGTCCTACATGGTGCAAGGAACTCCTGGATTAGAGACACTTCTTCTAGAGAGGCTTCTTAAATCAGGTGCGTTCCTGTGCACCAGAATGAAAATCTATGTTAGTTGAAGACTGAGGGTAAGGTCACATGGGGTTTTTTGGACCGGAACCTGAGGCGGAGGCTGCCTCAGGTTCCGGACCAAAATACGGGTAGTCGCGATTGTATGCTGGTGCACTGCATCGGCATCCAGTCACACACTCCGCTCCAGAATGGGCCTAGTCGGGAGGAGAGAGGGTCTTCAGGCCAAATCGTGAGGCGAATCGGCCTGAAGAATGAGCATCTCGCTTCTTTTTCCGGGAGCCGGAACAGACCGCTCACGGAAAAAAGACCTGAGCAGCTCCCATTGATTTCAAGGTAAGGATTTTGAGGCGGATATGGCCTCAAAATCCTGACAAAAATACTCCGTGTGAACTTACCCTGACATAGATTTTCCAGTTGTTTGGCGTGAGTTATAATAGATTTGTTGGGCAACCACAGACTGTTCAGCTCATCACAAATGTGGTGAATGACACGCAGAACTAGGGGTGTGGCGTAACTTTGGTCCAAGAAAGTGCCACAATTAAAGCCATCTATACCAGAGAAGTGGCATACCAGGGTTGATAACCCCCTATGTGAGCGCTATGCAGTGCAGGTTCCATCATGGCCGCTGATGGAAGGTCATGTGACAGAGCCTGAAAGACACAGCTCCGTCTACTGTGTAGTGCCTGTGCCAGGTTACTACAGTGGAGTTTCTGTACACATGAAGAAGCACCTTCCAATATTGGCTAATCTGTGGGTGTGATAGATGGTGGACCTCTACTGATCTGATATAGATGACTTAAAGGAGTTGTGCAGGACTTGAAATGACATCCATAGGCCGCATGTCACATATCCATCCCACTTAAATGAATGAGGTTGAGCTACATCATGTCCATGTGACCAATAGACATGATGTCACTTCCCGAGAAGAAGAAAACAATCATATTTTCAAAGTACCCTAAGGGTAGGCCATCAATCATCTAAATCATGGACAACCCCTTTAAGTTAAAAAAAAATATTTGTACTATTTGCCCTCATTACTACTGCACGTTTTTATCATCTGTGAATTGGTTTTAAGCTGTGGTCATGTGATATTATATATATTTTTTGCATTTTTAGAGATAATTTTGATTCCATTTTTGTACCAATAAATGTAAAATATTACGGTAAGTGTAATAAAAATACCTTAAAAAATGCAGTTTTATCTTGGATAGTGCACCGTGTGATACTTTCTGTTTCTACCCTACCTCATATGATGGAGAAATTATCTTATTCTGCAATGACTGACTGTAAATGTCAGTATAATTCAGCCAACATAAAGTTATGTAACTGGTGCAGTGATCACAAGCTTTGTCTGCGTCGTCGTTGCATCCTTTGTGGTCATACAGGTCGCACACCCCTAAGATAACAAATTAATGAACTGAAAACCACCTTGCAAGTCATGAACGATGGTTGAGTTTTCTTATAAAAACACTACTACAAATAACACTACAAATAACTCTGTGATATCCTAAGAAAACGCGCCAGTCAATCATTAATAATTGAAAGAATTTTTGCAGAACTGAAAAAGCCATAACGTGATCTATGACATCTCTGAAGGAGTTACAAGTCTCCATAACTGAGGTGGAAGAGAATGTGATTACAAAAAATGTTGCCAGAGGGCTATAGGGCAGAGAGGCAAGGAAAGTAACTGCTGAAAAGGGAACGGAATTTGGGGAAAAATTTATAAGACACTGACCCCAAAAAAGATATATTGGAATTTTAATGCCCTGGAGCAGCCAAGAAAAGTCCAACCTCTATCCATCTGAGAATTTGTAGCTGGATATGAAAGTAGCCTACATCCCTCCTGTAGCCTGCCAGAGACTGAACAGTATTATTAGGGGAATGGAACAAAGGACCGAGCTTTTATGTTCTATGCTGTCATAGAGATATACTGTATTCAGACGTAATGACGTAATGGCTTAACTGGAGAAGGATAAATAAGGTAAGTCCATATATTCTATTTTTGGAGTCTTTATTGCCACAAAACTGCCATTGTTTCATAAATACGTAGCTGAGTACAGCACTTAAACAATAATTGTCTGTCTCCAGTGACTCCCACAAAAATATATTGGGGGTCAATGCGTATTTTCTACCTGCAAAATATGTGGATTTACATCATACCCAATGTCAGAAAACTTGCTTGAATTCTAATTAATATGTTTGGTTGAGACATCCATACACCAACCCGCCCCACATTCGTACAATGTGGCGAGAGCGGTGTGGATTGGGGCTGTGGCACACTCTTGGAGAAAGAAAGGGCTTTGTGTCAAATGTATGTCACAATATCATCCTTTTACTCCACATGGGCTGATAAATTTGCCCCATAGTTTCTACAATCAGTAGGGATAGCCGGGGAAGCACGGTGGCTTAGTCCTGGGTTTGAATCCCGCCAGGAACAACATCTGCAAGGAGACTGTATGTTCTCCCCATGTTTGTGTGGATTTCTTCCCATTCTACCAAAACATACTTAACCATTTCTGGACTGCGCATAGACTATAAACGTCCGGGAAGTGGTTGCCTAGTTCTGACAGGACGTATCGGTACGTCCAATCAGAACACAGCAGCTGCACGGAGATCGTGCAGCTAATGAAGCTGGGAGCTGGCTGTAACTTCAGCCGGAGCTCCCAGAGAGATGGCAGGGAAGGTTTATCCCCTTCCCTGCCTTCTCGATTGCTGTGTATACAGCGCTCAATGAGCACTGTATACACGGCTATGGGCGCCGCCATGATACGGCCGCCCTCTAACCCGGCGGTCACGTGGTCCGCTGGGCTCTGTGTCTTACAAGAGCTGCTGGGTCCTACAGGACCCAGATCAGCTCTGTAAGTGTAAAGAACAGTGTGCAGGAGGCTGGATTCCTCCTGCACCTGATGCTAAATGTAGCAGCCTCAGTTACAGGGGAAATCAGCCTCCCTAACAAAAAAAATAAGTGATCAAATGTCCCCAAAGGTCTCTTATGACCTTATGGGGACACAATCTGGAAAAAAAATAAAAATAAAATATAATAAAAAAGTAGAAAAAATGAAAATAAATAATTAAAATAAATAAAATAATATGCTAGAAAATCGCCGTTATTAAAGGTTATAGCCCCACCCCAGATGACACCATACAAAATAAAAAATTAGCGTAACGGAGAGGAAAAACTATTTTATAAAGTTTTTCAGTAGCACTTTGTGTTATTAAATAAAAAAATATAATAATAATAATAATAATAATAATAATAATAATAATAATAATAATGGGAAAACCAGACACAATTTCCCTCCTATTATGTTTATATTTTCCCGGATATAAAAAAAATTAAAACACATTAGAAAATAAAAACAACATAAAAATAAAGCCCTATATGTCCCCGAAAAAAGATGCAAAAATTAGTTGAATGAGACATATGAGAAAAATGTTACAGCCCTCAAAACCGCACATACAAAAAAACCCGAAAATGTGTCTGGTCCTGGACCACAAATTGGCCCGGTACTGAAGTGGTTAAATGAAGAAAAAAAAAAAAGTACATTGTGATCCTTATATGGGGCTCACAATCTACATTTAAATAAAGAAAAAAAAAATCAGTAGGGATAGATGTGGCACAGAGAATGTTCCTGTGACTGATACATTGCATCAGCTCCTAACGTGAAACTTAAACAGGAATTAGAAAAACATGACTTCTTTATTGCAAAAACAGTAACACATCTCTTAATGGGTTGTGTCTACTTTTGCAGTTCAGCTCTACTGATATGAATGGCGCTAAGGCTTTAAAGGGGCTCTATCACTGGGAAAAGTTTTTTTTTTTAACTAATTTTTATTAAAGAGTTTGTATACAAAACAACAGGAAGTCAAGTAATATTAAGACATCAAACAGTCAAACAGAAGAAAGAATACATGTAATGATGCAAAGAAGGGAGAGGAAGGGAGAAGGGAGAGGAAGGGAGAAGGGAGAGGAGGGGGGGGAGGGAGAGGAGGGGGGGGGGGGGAGTCAAAAACCCTGAAGAATACAATAAGAGACCCAGGGAGACCATACAGCCTGAAAGGCGTCCAAAGTATGGTTGAGAGATGCAGTGAGGAATTCCATACCACGCACGGACTTCATCCTGGTTATAAGATCAGAGTCTGGGGGGGGGGGGTGAGCGCTGCTTCCAGTGAAGAGCGGAAAAGTCATTTTTAACGAATCACATACTTGCATAGCCTTTAGAAAGGCTATTCCACACATACCTTTTCCATGTAAATCGCCTCAGTAATTTTGAATGAGCCTGTTTTTATGCATATGCTAATTAGCTTCCACCGTGCACTCGGAAGTCTCATCATGCCCTCCTCTCTGCTATTCCCTCCTATGTATGTGTACAGCACAGGCTGCTGATGATGATGAGTCATCTCCCTGCCCGTACACACATAGGAGAGAATAGCATAGAGGGTGCAGGATGAGAACCTCCGGTGCTCGCTAGAGGCTAATTAGCATATGAAGAAAAACAGACTCATTCAAAAACTACTGAGGTGATTTACATACAAAAGGTAGGTGTGGAATAGCCTTTCTAAAGGTTATGCAAGGGTTTGCTTAGTTAAAAATGACTTTTCCCAATGATAGACCCCTTTAACCAGAGCTGGGGAGTTGGAGTCATGAGGTGGGACCTAAAGTTACCGATGCCATTTCCGGTTTCAAAATAAAATGATTAATTTGATTTAATTATATTATACAATCATTAATATTGTATAATTAATTGCATGCTTGTTATCATAGGAATTCATTCACTATCTTTTTCATGAATTAGAGGATCCTTACTGCTTCTGACTGACCATGGCCGGGCTCTAAGGCATATACCAAATAATAAACCTTTATATTTACCCAGAGATGAGTCTGAAGAATCTCAGTTCTTCAGTGAAACTGACAACTACACGTCGCCTCACTGCGCTAGTGACAGAGGTACGGACCATGAGTACTGAGGCTGAGGTATACCCCTCTGGCTTCAGTGAATAACTACACCGGAGTGAGGAGTACATAACTGTAAAGCTTTTTTATTGTTGACATGACATAACAGGACGATTTGGGACACTACACCCCCAGTCCATAAGGATCTGTGGATGGTTTAGAGTCCCAAATCACCCTGACAGATTCCATTTAAGCCTATGCTATATAGCACTGTATAGCATTCGAGTCATATACAACAACATTCCCAAATTATAGTTCTGCTTTCATTTGATGCTATAGGTAGTGTAGATGTTTGGGGTCTAGTGACAGACATTTGGCAGTCCTACCGTTTGTCGTATTAAGAGGTATTTCATTGTTTTAATGGACTACTGCAGATGTGTAGAAAGATGATGCTATTAAAGTCTTTAGAGACACAAATAACAAAATGACATTTCTATACTATGGCTGACATCAGATTAACTGTCGGGGTCACAGACTAGATTATAATCTGAACAGTATACTCCTACATACTGTACTCATTGTATATAGTAAACTCATTGTATATAGTAAACGTTATAGATTTGCTCTAACAATTTGCCAATACACCCCATGATATAAGTACTTGTGGTCATCCCTAAGAGGTTGTAAATAAGTTGTAGTCTTCATAGTCGTTCTCATATGATCAGTTTAGGACTGCCAAAAATAAAATGACCATGCGTGCAGCTGTACCGTGCATGCGCAGTTTTATTTTTATAGTGCCTTATGTGGGAGATTTACTAAACTAAAGGCACAAAAACGCCATTCACGGAAATCATAAAATGTTTTAGACTTTCCATTGCACTTAAAAAGTGGGCGTGACTTATCAGGAAAAAGGGGAGTGGCTTAAGATGTGAGAAGGTGCTCTAGTAAGCCAACCGATAGGAAAATTAAGTTAGACAACAGTCTGATTTTAGACACCATTAATAAGTCTAATAAATCTGCCCCTATGTTGCCATCTCTGCATACAGGCCATAGCAAACATAATGAATAAACAGGTTGTCAATGCATTAAAGGGAGTCTGTCAGCAGTAAGCTGGTTATAAAACTAATCCCAGTACCTAGTAGAGGTAATTCTAAACTTTCCAAGTATGCCTTTATCATTCAACTTTGAAGTCCAATTTTCATGTAAACTGCTGTTTTATTGACATACAAATGAGTGGTAAGTGTTATCAAAGAATCTAAAGCGCTTTCTTGCTCATTTGCATAGGAATTAAACACAGTTTACATGAAAATAGGGCTCCAAAGCTGAGTAACAGAGGTATACTTGGAAACTGTAGAATCATCTCTCAATTCCTTTATATAATGTAACAGTTAAAAGGGCTCTCAAAAAGTGCAGCATGCTATAGTCTATTGTATGACATCCCAAAGGCTGGCACAGACAAGGCACCTCTCGTCAGTGGCGTAACTACCGCCGTAACAGCAGAGGCAGCTGCCACAGGGCCCGGGACATTAGGGGCCCGGTGACAGCCGCTACCGCTGCTATCATTATACTCGGGGGACTTTTCAGACCCCTGAGTATAATGATCGGCGGCCCGGGAGAGGTAAAAAACATAAAAAACACTGTTACTTACCTCTCCACGATCCGGGCAGGCTTCGGCCTAGTCGTCTGACGTCTCATGACCCCGTCCTGTGTCCCGGGTCATGTGACGTCTGACGTAATTGAAGATGGACTACTTCGGAGGTCAACATTGTAGGAGCCAGGAGATAGGTGAGCAACAGAATTTTTTATGTTTTTCTCCCCCTGGGTCTCCGATTATTATACTCTGGGGTGCAGGGGCCACTATGGGGTACAATACTGTGTGCAGGGGCCACTATGGGGGATAATACTGTGTGGAGGGGCTACTATGGGGGATAATACTGTGTGCAGGGGCCACTAAGGGAGATAATACTGTGTGCAGGGGCCACTATGGGGTATAATATTGTGTCCAGGGATCACTATGGGGCATAATCTGTGTAAAGGGGCCACTATGGGGGATAATACTGTGTAAAGGGGCCACTATGGGGGATAATACTGTGTGCAGGGGCCACTATGGGGGATAATACTGTGTGCAGGGGCCACTATGGGGGATAATCTGTGTGAAGGGGCCACTATGGGGCATAATAGAGTGCGCAGGAATGCGTAGGAGGGGGTCGGTCAAGGTCTTCGGCGTTGGTCAGGGGGCCCATGTCAAAAGTTCGCCACGGGGCCCTGCCATTCCTAGTTACGCCACTGCCTCTCATAATACTGTACCTATAAAAAGAATTATTTGCAAACCACTAGTGAATTATTATAATTCTGGCCTGACCTATTGGTGCCTTGTCACGCAGAAGAAATGATAGGTTCTCCGCTCTAAACAACAGATTATATTTCCTTTAGACAGACCTGTAATTGTCCTGAATGAATAAAACGATAACTAGAAGTAGGTACTTGTAGCACTTACAAGTATAACCCTGCACTAATGTAATTGTCTTTATATAGATCCTATAATTATGACCATTCTGCTGATTGTACTTGTACAATTACAAGATGCCAATGGACGCCTTATCCGATTATCATTTAGTTCAAGGAGGGATAGGAATCACCACTGTTTATAGTGTAGCATATACTTGTTCTGCTCAGTACAGGAATCATCATAAGCAGAACTAGTTTATAGTTATCAGGGCTATGGGACATACACCAAAGTAGTGTCTTTCTGCAATACACAGATAAAGGGCCTTTAAATACGATGGTTATTACGTGGTCGGACAAACCATTGATGCTAGAGGCCTCGTTGCTCGCGGCCCTATGTAAATGCCTAAACTAATAAACTTATTGGATTACTGGTAGATAGCTAGAGAGATATAAGGAGGGTTCTCTATGCCAAGATATTGAAAAGCAAAGGGTCCTAACTTATCTTGCAGAGGTGTCCTCAGCTGTCTGTGTCACCCATATTAGGGTACAATGACACTACAGTTATTACAGTCCATTGCTCTGATTCATCATAGGATCATAGCAGTATACTGCAACACTGACATAAAATGACAGATGCAGGTGGAGCATCCTCTGTCTACATCTGTCTCCATTCACTGTAATGTGAAATACAAAATGAACACATCTATCCTACTAATATTATAAGTGTGAAAGTTTTTTATAAGTGTGAAAGTTTGTGTGTTTGGATGTTTGTGAGTTTGGATGTTTGTTCCTCAATCACGCTAAAACGCCTGGACGGATTTGCGTGCAATTTTCCACAAACATAGTTTTCCCTTAGGATTGAGTCACAGGCTACTTTTGGTGCCACTAAACAACATGGCTTCCTAGCAGGAGACTCACAAAAGCAGGACTCCTAGCCCCAGCTATAGACTCACACACACTGCCTGGCATTTCCTGCCTCAACCTGCCTGCACACTCCTTACTGTCACCTCAGGAGTAGCCCTCACTCTACTCACTCACATTTACATATAGCTTTCCACTATATAACACATCACATTGTCTGTATCACGACATACACAATACAACACATCACATTGTCTGACACAATACAACACATCACATTGTCTGACACAATACAACACATCACATTGTCTGACACAATGCAACACATCACATTGTCTGTATCACGACATACACAATACAACACATCACATTGTCTGTATCACGACATACACACTCACACACACTGCCTGGCATTTCCTGCCTCAACCTGCCTGCACACTCCTTACTGTCACCTCAGGAGTAGCCCTCACTCTACTCACTCACATTTTACATATAGCTTTCCACTATATAACACATCACATTTTCTGTATCACGACATACACAATACAACACATCACATTGTCTGTATCACGACATACACAATACAACACATCACATTTTCTGTATCACGACATACACAATACAACACATCACATTTTCTGTATCACGACATACACAATACAACACATCACATTTTCTGTATCACGACATACACAATACAACACATCACATTGTCTGTATCACGACATACACAATACAACACATCACATTGTCTGTATCACGACATACACAATACAACACATCACATTGTCTGACACAATACAACACATCACATTGTCTGACACAATACAACACATCACATTGTCTGACAATACAACACATCACATTTTCTGTATCACAACATACACAATACAACACATCACATTGTCTGTATCACGACATACACAATACAACACATCACATTGTCTGTATCACGACATACACAATACAACACATCACATTGTCTGTATCACGACATACACAATACAACACATCACATTTTCTGTATCACGACATACACAATACAACACATCACATTGTCTGACACAATACAACACATCACATTATCTGACAATACAACACATCACATTTTCTGTATCACAACATACACAATACAACACATCACATTGTCTGTATCACGACATACACAATACAACACATCACATTGTCTGTATCACGACATACACAATACAACACATCACATTGTCTGTATCACGACATACACAACACATCACATTGTCTGTATCACGACATATACAATACAACACATCACATTGTCTGTATCACGACATACACAATACAACACATCACATTGTCTGTATCACGACATACACAATACAACACATCACATTGTCTGTATCACTAGATACACAATATAACACATCACATCACATTTGCTAGCCCACCAAACTTTTTAAAGCACTTTTACAGTTTCACACGTCTGTGTCCGCCCAATTCTCAAATCACCGCAGACGAAGTCGCGGGTAAAAGCTAGTCCTTTATAACTGAAGAAAAATCCATTACAGAAGTATACAAATGAGATGGAAGCAAACGTCAGTCTTGTATTCTACATTGTAGCGAATGAGGACTGACTCAGATGGAGGGGGGGGGGGGGGCTCTACCTGCATCAATCTTTCTGTCGGTGTTACAGTCCATTGCTCCATTGATCAGACCAATGGGCTGTATGACAGTTGTCTGAACACTTCATATTACACTTATAAATAGACAATCCAGTTTAAGGCTAAGGCCACACATTGCAGAAATACAGTGGGAATCAGGGAAAATGTGGTTTTGCAGATTTTTTTGCTGCTGCCTTTCCGCTCCAAGATACTGTAAAGCTGTTATGTATAGAAGAGATTTTTTTATCACTATGATTTTTTTGTGAAGTTATTATAAATTAGGCAGCGATTTAAATTATATGATACCACCGCCTACCAAGTTACAAATTTAGTTATGTTTCAGTGACAAAATCCTCTACATATGTTTTGTGTGTGAATATTGGAATGATAACCAAGAAAACAATGCTAACCACTACAGTAATGTGTTCCTGGACATGAGAGCTATTGAGAAACATGTGAGACGTATTATTAAGGATCTGCATTCAATCTAAACAGACAGTTTTTACTATTTATATTACGTACAAAAATGTTGGGCGCCCCATATGAACAGTGTGCCAATCTCTTCGTTCAATAACTGCTGCAACAAATCATTACAATGAATAATCTTGTTGCCTAATATAGAGGTCTATACTACAAATCAATACAGATTCCACAAACCCACTTTCTGTACTTCCCTTTAGATTCTATTCTGCCTCTTCCTGACCTGTGTTCAATATGCAAGCTGTAGAGAAAACTCATACTAAAATATGCAAAGAAGTAATGTTCTGTGCATGCAAATAATTTATGGCCATATGTTTCACCACCCACTTAAATAAGCTGTACTTACAAATGGAGTACATTGTTTGCCTAGAGGTTCTAACGCTTATCCGATCTGAGTTTATGTGAGAAAAATCCTTTGAATTCTGATGTCCCCTTGTTATGTTTTATAACATTTACTGTATTTTCCATATTAACATCATTAACAATTGTATGAGGTGTTAGGTTGCGTTCACATAAACTTTATGTCTGTTGTGGTTTCCCCTCGGCATGGTACAGAAAGGAGGGGAACTGATGCCACAATGGATTCCAAAGATTTCGAAGGGATCCATTTTGGCACATGGCGCTTCAGTTGTTGCTGACCTGTCAAGGAGTTTCCTGCAACTTTTTTGTCCAACTTGTTTTAAGGGGGCATTCACACGGAGTAACGCGGCGCTGATTCTGGCACGATAACTTGCGTAAGAATCAGCTCTGCAAAACAGAATCCCATTGACTTCAATGGGTTCCATTTAACGCATGTAGCATATTGAAATCAATGGGAGGCTTTTTTCAATGTGTTACACGCGTTAAACAGAACTCATTGAAGTCAATTCTCTTTTGCAGCGCTGATTCTTACATAAGTTATCGTGCCAGAATCAGTGCCGTGTTACACTCTGTGAATGCCCCCTTAAAAGGAGTTGGACAAAAAACGTTGCAGGAAACTCCTTGACAGGTCAGCAACAACTGAAGCGCCATGTGCCAAAATGGATCCCTTCGAAATCTTTGGAATCCATTGTGGCATCAATTACCCTCCTTTCTGTGCCTGAGCATTGGATGTACACTGGTCGCTATCGATGTCCCATTACAATATTTAGGAGTTCTGACAGGTAAAGGTCAACGTACAAGATAGAAAAACACTTTGCACTGTATAGTTGAAGGTGTATTTTGTGTTTGAAGCTATACAATTGCAGTAATGTTGTCTCACCAAGACTCCACTCAGATCATGTTTTTATGCCCAATCCAAAAAACAAAACAAAAAAAAAAAAACAGATGCCCATCCATTTACATAGACATCAATGTTAAAATAATAAATAAATAAATAAATAAATATGGATCTGCTTCGGTTTTTTTTTTTTTTTACAACACAAACACATAACATACTATACTTTTGTGTCAGTCTAAAAAAATAGAAACAGATCAAATTTTGTTAACATTGATGTCTACTGTATATAAAGAGGTGACCATGCATTTTCAGCATTTTGTGTCCATTTTTGCATCCATTGAACAGATCTGCTTATTGGATGCAAATACCCAAAGGAGTAGAGGACGGCAACAATGAGACTGTGTCCACCTTGGCACACAGGTGGACACAACAAAGGTTATACAATGAAACAGCAGGTGGCATTATACTAACATTTTTTGCCTGGAATATGAGGGGATATAAGTATTATAGTCATCATTCTTTGGAGGATGACCCCTCTATTATTATTACGTTTTGTTCAATGATCGCTAATACCCATACAGATGGCATTATATTCCCTATTTATACAGTAGTGGTAAACATGAGTTTTCTTCCATGCCATTTTACCTGTATTTTTTTATTGCAAAAAAAAAAAAAGAAACAGAAGAAATAGAGATAACTGTATATCATCATACATCACAGCTGTTTCTCCCACCGTGCCAACTGTGTCTCCAACAGCAAGAAGAACAAATGATAGGGACTCTTTAAATCCAGATGTAGGAATGTGCAGATCCACGAAATATGTGTCCTGTACATCAGTTCTCAAAAGGTAATCTCAAGCTCTTTTTATTAAAGATATAGAATCTTCCAAAGGATTTCAGGTCAGAATTAAATTAAATTATAGCACAGACTTAAACTTTACAGAGATAGAATATACAAGTGTATTCACTTACATGAGGTTTTAATGTACAAGTACATTGTAAAAATGCACAAAATTTAGAAAAAGTATGAAATATTGAACAAAAATCAGCATATGGGTTAAAATGATATATACAAGTACACTGTAGTCTTCAGTAAATCAAATCCAAATTTCTGAAATCCTCCATAGGAACGAGAACATATGCTTGTATTTAATTTATAATCTCCATTACTGACTTTGCTGTCTATCGCTGTTGGAAAGAAGAAAATCTTATTTGTTCGCATAAAGGAAAAACAATTTAGAGAGTCATGCCGTGAGTACAATTGTATTTGTAATATACAGTATTTGGTATCAAAAAGGAGTGTGAAAGGACAATTTCCATACTAATTGTTAGACAGCTGTATAATATGTTTGCAGCCTAGATTAGTACAGAAACCCTTGTAGATTGCTAAATTGCCTTCACCTATTTAGCACAGCAGTGAGCCCAAAACAATAAAAGAGCGCATTAAAGGGGTTGTCAAAATGGGTTGGCCATTCTTTGTTTACTCTTCTTCTGGAGTCGTGTGCCAGCTAACCACAGGACAACTATAGCCATTTACTGGCCTCAGTGTAGGGGTGGGAATCTAAATTATAATAACACTTTACATACTATGCATGTAGGGTATTAAGTCACACCTCGTCCAGTCCCCTTTGTCCATTCCAATCCAACCAGATCCCATTTGTGATGCCACAGGGTAATAGTGACCTTCTTTGTGTAACATACACCCCATTCGCACCCTCACGCACTTCTATAATGCCTTCCTTGTATGGCACAGAGTGTCTCCACATAAGTGAAGATGTCTTCCTCATAGTAGTGATCTCTTTAGTGCCCCCATTTCCGTATGATGTCCTCAGTGCCTCCCACACAGTGTGAAGTTCCCTTAAATGCCTCCCCCACACAATATGGTTCCACTTAGTAGTTTTCCATATAGCATAATTCCCCTTAGTGCCCCCCACACAGTATGATACCCCTTAGTGCCTCACATCACAATTATGATCGTACTAAGTGTACACACACACACACACACACACACACACACACACACACAGTATAGAACCCCTTTATGGCTTCTCCATACATTGGCATGCCCATTTAATGACCCTCACACAGCAGAATTCCCCATTAGTACTTCACTACAAAGCAAAATGCCACTTTGTGTCTCCCACACAGTATGATACCCCTCTAGTTTCCTTCACATGGTACTATTACTCCTTAGTGCCACCACCAACCAGCCAAAACCAACGGATCCCAATTCTGTCTCAGTGGTCTTATGCTGCACATTCATAGTTGAGGGTAGTTGTCACATCAGTAATATACTCAGTGGCAGGGTGGAGTGGTAAGAGAGTGAACAATTTATCATTTTTCAGTTTCTTTTTTCCTTATTACAGGGTCAACCCATCCACAGCTGCCCATAGCAGAACTACATAGCGAAAGGAGCTGGAAGCAGAGGACTGGTTCCTGCAGCTCAGGTCCTATTCAAGTGAATGGGAACTAAAACGCAGTAGATCAACATGTCTACTGCACAGTGGCCAAAGCCTTATGTTTCCAGCTCTGTCCACTATGTAGTTTTGGCACCTGCTGTAAAAATTTGGTTGGCTAGTTGTTGAATCTCCACCAGTCCCAAGGACAGACCTTCAATATCAAGAAGCTGGACAATCCCTTTAAGGCATTGTAACTTGGTCCTGCGGTGATGGTGTGCCACGGCCCTCTTATATTGTTGTTCCTCTTAAATAATGTAAGACCAAATCCTCATAAGACTTTACTAAATCTCTAAATGACTGTACCAGCTGAACGCAAACAAAGATGTCTTAAACACAAGTACAGTTCAGAGTCCCCTAGGACATCTCTGCCCTTCTCATTAATCATATCTTCAGCTCATCACTGTCTGTTCCGGCAACATCTCTTAATATAATGTTTTCAGATCTACTGTAGGCTTAGAATTTACTATAGCAATTAAATCTTCCCTGTGGTTTCCTTCCACATATCACATACATCCCTTAAAGTGAAGCATCAATTGGATGTTTACAGAATAATACAAGTTTGTGGATAAAATATTGCCACAATTAATGTTTTACAAATCATTCATACTACTCACAAAGGAGGAATGCCATTATTGGTGGACGACTGATCCAGGTTTTCCATAATTGTAGGACTTTCTATTAGCTCTGATGTGTGTGAATGTTCCGCTTTTACACCCACTCCTCTTCATTGATTGCATCTACAAACCGAACCCCTGCAGCACCAAAAAGTGCAGTCAAAACTGCTTAAATTGATTTCACACCAAAGTAAACCGTCCGATGCAATACAAAATGATGTCAAACAAAATCAACTCTTCTGAAGAGCAAAGTAACACAGAAACATTAGGCAAACTAAATGACAATTCTGGGGTTTGTGGCGAAAGAAAGGATGTACTGTAGAATGAAAGAGGGTTGAGCAAAAGTCTATATAACTACTAAAATGTCTCAAATTAAAAGGAATCTGTCATCATCTTGATGTAAGTGTATTTATTACATGTAAATGGGTACTATTGCAAACATTGAATGACTCCCCAACCCCCTCCAGAACTCTTATTCAAGGCTACAACTCCAAGCAAATCATAAGAAAATTAAAGGGTTATTGAGACTTGCGAATTGGTAGACCCCCACCGATCAGGAGAGAAGTTGGGAAAAACGTGCAGCGCTCCATTAGCTTCAATGGGAAGACCATCTCTGGTGCTCACATTTAAACGGATTACTCCCACATTCCAAAGACATACTGATAGGCAATGTAGATTGTGAGCCCCATATGGGACAGTGACCAACAATGTCTGTAAATAGGATACAAATAAATAAAAGAAAAATGGAGCAATGCACATTTGTTCCAACCAATGTTCTCAATGGAACTGGGAACAACTGGAAACTCCCTTCTCTTGGACGATAGGGTCTCAGCAGTTGGACCCCCTTCCTACAGTCTGCAAATTATCCCCAATCCCATGCATAGTGGATATACTTCTTAGGGTGGGAATTCAGCTTTAAAGAGGTTATCTCACAAAGACAACCATTTGTCCGTTCCCATCAACTATAATGTAGAAAAACATGACAGATGCTTTCTTCTATCATGTTTTATTACTTCTTTTGTAATAATAGAAAAAGTGAAAAAAACTGATCAATTTTTAAATTTATTTATTTTTACAAAAGAGTTCTATATGCATATGACAGAAACTATTTTTTTATTTTTTTTGGTTCACATCAAATTCCATGCAAATAGATCTACTAAAGATATGTTAAAAAAAAAAAAAAAAAAGTGATGTAATGTGAATGCACCCTAAGCTGTTCCCAGGTATACATTTCCCTACAGGGTAGTCTTTCACATGAATAACTGTTCAAGTAATAAGTGATGTCACGGGTCCCTTTGTAGAAACTGCCAAGACCACTAAATAGCCTCAGTGGTCACGTGGGGTGCAGGATTTCCTTCAACAAAGGTACGGCGCATACCCAAATGGTCAGTGGCGGTCATCACAGCTGCAGAAACAGGAGGGTATTCAAAAGGTCGTCAGTTACTGAATTGGAAAACCTACCTGAATCCTAAACTCAGAATAAGACAAGTTTTATTGTAAACTTGTCATTCCTCATTTTCAATCTCTTCTAACAAATCTATAAATCAATCTGCTCAGCTCCTCCTGTTCTATAACCTGCTGCCTGCAGGCTACACTGTATGCTCAATATGGTAGGTTGTCTTTAACAATTATTAACTTGCTGTTACTATTCATCATTATAAATATTATGAAATTTAGGCACGCCAGTCACTTTTTAGATCAGGGCTAAACAGGCAGGAATCACAATTGGGTAACCACTCTGTACTCACTGGGAGCTCATCCTCATGGTGCAACTAAGACCTGCAGTGAAAAGTGAACTATGCTGCTGTTTAACATACTGTCCTGTACCAATTACACTACATCTCCTAGCATGTAGTTCAGGATGGTGAATGTAGGTTTACTGTCACATGACTTTATTAGAGATGAGATATGCTCTAAAACTACTGTCAAGTCACAGCCACAGGCGATTTTCATCGAAGTCTATGGTAAGACAGTCGCATGTGAATAAAATCTAAATTATTAGGGTCAGTGCACACAAACTTTTTGGCACTGAGTTTGACGCTGAATCCGCCTCAAAAATCAGCCTACAAAAAAAGCCTCCCAATAGAGTTCTATTGGGAGCCTTTTTTGGAGGCTGAATTTGAGGCGGATTTAGTGTCAAAATCAGCACCAAAAAAATTTGGTGTGCACTTACCCTTAGAATTTCCTATGACTGTCACGTCATGGTTCCATGATAAAATTCAAAAAGTTTTCAGCACACAAAAAGCGTAATAAAGTAAAACTTAGCCTTTATTAATAAAATCATAAAAAATAGGTACCAGGTACAGGAATAAGAGTTATAGAAAAAAAAAACTTACAGATTCATCCTGTACGTACATATGCACAGTGGTGTCAGCAAACAAGCTGGTGAGCTGTGGGCTATTTTTTCTTTTTACTCATGGTTCCATGATGTTGCACATTATATTGCAAAATCCTAGTGATACATTTTGCTGTGCAATTTCTGCATGACATATATTGCCCTATAGCCTTAAACCCACAGCATATCAATTATGCTGCAGATTTCAACTTATGCAAAGCAAAGGCTGAACACTGTAAGGAGTCCACATAGAAACCCGCACATTCCAGAAGTTTCTTGCCACTGTGGCTTCCAGAGGAACGTAATGCAGAACTTTCCAGATGGAAATTCTACAGCGCATATGTCCCACGTGTCCTCAGCCTTACAATGTCAACAGATAATGGCACGAGCCAAATAGCCAGATTCATACTCAAGCTTTGGGTAATGTTGAGGCATTAGTCAACTAAGAATTTCCTTGTAGCAACTTGTCAGACAGGGGGGGGTAATACTTAACATTTTAATACTACAGAAATGTAAATGATTTTTTTTAAAATTCTTTATTGCTGTATTTTTTAAGAGGCTGCAAAGGATCTTTGATTTCCCACAGAGCGTCAATGTAATCCACTCTTGCTCTCTCTACAATTGAATTTCCTAAACTACCTCTGCTGGAATCCAGCACCATGGATCAATATTATCACACAGAGTAGCATTTGTATATTGCATCCACTTCCTCAATGTAGCATACATTTGGCACAATACACAGTAGTTATAATTTAGTCTCTATTATAAACAAAATTAATGAGACAAAAGTTCAATTTCTAAGATATTTTTTAATAATGAGGCTTTATACAATTATGACTAATCCACTCATGGAAATTCTAAATTGCTATTCTATTATAGCTATGTTATGTCTACAAAAATGGTGCACAGATTGCTTATAGACTTGAAACTAAGAACTAAAAAGGGCACCACGGTGTAAACCTAGATCAAGCTGCACCTCTCAATGGCATGCCCTGCATTCAATCACAGCCACAAGAACACATATTCATCCTCTCATAAGGTTACCAGGGTTGCAAAATAATGATTCTACTAATAGACTCCTTAGCTCACACAACTTTCTACACAAGCAACATATGTGCTGATAAGATCGGAAACAAAGAGATTCCTGGTGGGAAGTTACTGTGTGCCAACATTTCTGCACAGACGTCATTGTTTGCAGCTATAACCTGTCTGACAGGAAACATATAGTAACTATACATCTGAACTTTCAAAGATTGTAGATGATAAAAGTGTTTCTAGTAGCTTGAATTGATAACGTTTGCCCCTTTTTGATCCATATATTTGCTTTGTTCATACAGATAATTTAGTCATCAATATACTTCAAGTAAGCTTTTGTTCACACTTGCATTGGAAGCATCTGTTTAGGTGGAATTAAAAAAAATAAATAAAAGGGTTTCTCACTGATCAATGTACCATTTCAGTCCACATACTCTCCGAGTCTTCACTTCCTGATATATCTTGGCATATGTGACTAATGTGGACTAATCACTGGCTGAGATGGGGCACTGATAGAGATGAGTGAGTAGAATTCGATCGAGTAGGTATTCGATAGAATACTACGGTATTTAAAATACTCGTACTCGATCAAATACTACTCTTATTCACAGTAAAGATTTGATTCAGAACCAGCGTTGATTGGCCAAATGCCATACAGTGTACAGCATTCGGCCAATCAACGCTGGTTCTGCCGGAGACTCGTCTGTGACGAGGCGGAGTCTAAGATCGGACCACAGCAGTCTTCATTGTTTTCCAATTTTAGACTCCACCTCATCACAGGCGAGCCTCCGGCAGAACCAGCGTTGATTGGCCGAATGCTGTACACTGTATAGCATTCAGCCAATCAACGCTGGTCAATGCATTCCTATGAGAAAAAGTCAGCTCCTGCATAACCGCAAGCTGTCAGCTCTCCCGACTAGCAAAGACGAGCCTGTTGCAGAACCAGCGTTGATTAGCCGAATGCTCTACATTGTATAGCATTCAGCCAATCAATGCTGGTTCTGCAGGACGAGTAAGGGCCGGTTCACATTAGCGCTTGCCTCCCATCCGGAAGGAGTCCGCAGGAGGACCCCCCCCCGAACGGAATATCAGCGCAACTGCAAGCGCTGGACAGTTAAGCACACGGACCCCATAGCATGTAATGGGCTCAGTGTGCTTGCCGCGCACTGCTCACACGAATGATTCATGCAGGCAGTGCGTGGCAAGCACACGGAGCCCATTATATGCTACAGGGTCCATGTGCTTAACTGTCCAGCGCTTGCAGTTGCGCTGATATTCCGTTCGGGGGGTCCTCCTGCGGACTCCTTCTGGCTGGGAGGCAAGCGCTAATGTGAACTGGACCTAAAAGCAAAGTGGAAGGAGTAGGACATGGTGCTGGGAGAATGATAGACCCGCAGGATCATATTTCAGCATCCCTCCTGCAGAACCAGTGTTGATTGGCTGAATCCTATACATTGTATAGCATTCAGCTCTAAACGAATATTGAGGCTCGAAATGAATATCGAATCTCGAATATTTCACTACTCGCTCACCTCTAGTCACTGATGGAGCCTGTGATTGGCTGAGCAGGTATCTCCAGGCACTTCCTGTGTGTCAGGAGAAACCAGGAAGTGAAGACTAGGGGATCGTTTTTTCTTTTCAACCTTGAGCCTATTAAAAAGGGAACCTGTCAGTTCAATTTGGGCGATGACCCTAAGCTGTGAGGAACACCCACCGTCCTGACTGTACTCATTCGGGGCACATTCTTCACCGCTCAGTGTCATGGCTGGTCAGTAAGGAACGCCCCCTCTGACAGTACAGGGCTATGGATGAGTACTGTCAGGACAGGCGTTCCTCACAGCCAAGCTAGACTGTCTGGAACGCCCTTCTGACAGTGCACCGAGATTGTTGCCGTTATAACAGCAAGGATATCACCTGCCCCAGGGCACATAACGGGAAAGCCGACAGCACACTGTCAGCACACTGTCGGCTCTCTAGTTTTATATAAAACCGCATGTGCCGGAGGACATGAAAGGTCCTTTTTAAGATGAGACACAGGGCCTTAAAAATGTGGCAAATTTTTGATAATTTAAATAAAAATTTGGAAAAAAAAAATAGATGGTATAAAGTTAGAGTAGACTAAGAATACACCAGATTAGCATCAGGCACTTTGATAAATCTGGTGCAGTTTTAGACTGTCTAGTCTAATTCTGCACTGTCTATTAGATAGCATGAGTATATCTGCTCCACTGTATTCCCTAGAGCAGAATATGATTATATTCTATATAAATACTATACTATGTACAACATTCAAACCTATGTACAGGGTTGTGCCGTGAAAATAACCATATCTTTCATATTTTAACAAAACAACTAAATAAGAATTCTCAGGAGCCTCATAGCAAAAATAAAATGATATTGGCTCCATTTATTAATATGAAGTGTCTTTCATGATCAGGATATTTTAATACTCCCACACGCAGCCTATATTCATGTGATAGAGAGCCCTATTTTAGAATTCATTTTCATGAATATTTCAGATATTGCAGGGTTTTCGCAAAGATCTGTGAAAATAAACTTTCAATCTTGTCTTTTCTTCAAAGCTCTAAATATAGAGGTAATTCAACGTTACCATGGTAACAGAATCACATAGCTCACAAGTCCCAGACTTGCAATGTGACAAAGAGAAAGGCAGTATAGACATTATTTTCATCAGGGAATGACGAAGTGATGCTTATAGATTCCTATACACGAAAGAATACTATATGCAAGAAGCAACACAAAGCTAACCATCACTGCTGGACATATAGCAATATAATATGCACAATAAACATGTAAGGTATAATAAAAAGAATACTGTCTATACTAATAGTAAGGTTTTGTGGTTCAGCCACAATATGGAAATAAAGCATTAGATATGCGCACACCTCCTAACGCTTAAAGAATGGACTAGTCAGTCTCTAGTCACACTGCAGGTTAAACATGTGAATCAGAAATGCCTTTTATCTATATTACACTCAGTGGCCAAAAGTCAAGGGGAGGCATGTCCCAATGCCGGTTGTGTCGGATAAGATGTTCAAACAGTGCGACGCTAGGCGGCCTATGGCGCTAGTGTCGCCAGGATATCTGAGCAGTCTGATGCAGACAGGTGTTTCGTGACCATGGCAGTATGTCATGAGTTAAGTGACTTTGAATGTGGGATGATAATAATGATAATGATTATAATCGGTGCAAGACGCATGGGGCATAGTGTTTTGGAGATTACCCGGGAATTTGGGTTTCCGAGGTCAACAGTGTCTCAGGTGGACCTGCAATATCGCAGAGACAACGTTGGCAGTTGCATAAACTGGCGCATCGGTCGACCACAAATTTTTGATGAACAGACGTGTTCGTACAGTGCTCTCGATGGTCTACTGTGGGTCAAATCACCACTGATTTGAATGTGGGGCACCAGGACCCCATTTCCACCAGAACTGTATGCCAAGAACTGCACTGCATAGGCTTCAACAGTCGACGCCCCACCCGCGTCCCTTTGCTGATGCTGCAACACAAAGCTCAAAGACTGACATGGGCCCACGACCATCATCATTGGACCATGGAACAGTGGCGGCATGTGGCATGGTCTGATGAATCACAGATCCAGAGTTGTACAAAGCCGATGGGCATGTGAGAGTGTGGCGTATGCCCCATGAAGCCATGGAACCTGCATGCCAACAGGGACGTGTCCAGGAAGGAGGTGGCTCCGTCATGGTATGGGCCATGTTCACATGGTCGCAATTGGACCCCATTGTCCGGGTGCAGGGATCAATGACCGGTGCTTGATATGTGCAACTTATGGCAGACCATCTGCAATCCTTTCTGGTGTTGGAGTTCCCTGATTAGGATGCAGTGTACCAACAGGACAATGCTACATGTCATCGCTCATTGGTGGCACGGAACTGGCTTAATGAACACACCAGTGACCTCACTACCCTCAATTGGCCTGTCCGCTTGCCCGACCTCAACTCCATAGAGCATTTATGGGATGCTGTGGATACCAGTGTCCGCTCCATGGACCCATGGCCAACTACACAGGACCAATTGTGGGCTGCAGTGCAGACTGTGTGGATCAATATACCTCCAGAACTCTTCCAACACCTCATGGGCTCCATGCCTCATCGTCGAACTGCAGTTATCAGGGCTCGCGGAGAAGCTATCCGCTATTAACGGTGCATCCGGTACCTTCCCATGAGTTTTGGCCACTCAGTGTAATCCAATGGCTGTGACCGGTTCCTACAATGGGCATCCATCAATTATAGGAATCAATGTTAGAAAAATGTATGCACATAGTGCAATGGCAAAAACTGAACTGCCAGTGAATACTGCCTAATGGATGCCAAAAGAATAGGCTTTAGGCCTCAGTTAGTATGCCGCAACCCAGATGAAGGAGACTGGGAGTATTAGTGGCAGACGATGTGCCACCAGCTATGCCAAGTACACTCCACCTAACGCTCATGCAGGCACCACTAAGGAGGCCAGAGATGCAGTGAAACAGGTAACTATATTTTACTCACGGTTTTCCATTAGTCACACACATGCACTTTCTGTGTTTACTACTACTGTATGTATACGGATAATAATGACTCACCTATGCTTAAGTAAGAATAGCCACATGACAAACAAGCTCGCTGGGCGCTAAGAATAAAAAATCCCTTCTCTGAGGGTTTCCACAGTTTGGACTAGAAGCAGCTTTCAGGCAAAAAATAACAAATGCTAAGAATTCAATTTGAAATTAAAAATGATTAATTTTATTAGTGCACCTTGTCAGTCTCGGCTAGAAAATGTCTGGAAATACTGTACACATCCGTCCATTGTGTATTATAGGAGTGAGACGGCTACTGAATTACATATAAACTAAGCTGGATTTTGCTTAAGGCAAACTGTAGTGTAGGCAATTCTTTTTATTCATTGATTTTTTTATTTTTTTTTGCATTTTGCTGGATGAATGTTGCTATTGCTACCTAGTTACAAGTACAATCATTGATGTAAATGAAGTGTATAAAATAATAGTTCTGGCATTCTGCTATTGTGTAGCCATCAAAACCATGGCTATGAAAAAGATTTTAGGTAGTCCATGCAGTAGACATACAACTGAACACAGATTCTCAGTCTCTAGTAGCAGTCTGCAGTGTTTTATCATACACATCTTGCTCTCTATTCTGTCTATTCTCGTCCTTCTATAAGTAATTCAAGTGAGGGCCTATTCCTGTCCACTTTTACGGCCGTGCTTCTATGGCCCCCATTCATTAAATGAATGGGCCACAGAAGCATGGCTGATGCATGGGTGGCACACTGGCTGTGCCATTCAACCATGCCCGGTGGCCCACACATGATAGTTTGTAAGGGGCCTTATTCAGATGACCCTAGTCAATCTATTTGTAGGGCTGAGTTTATATGCTGGATTATGGTGACAGAAAACACTTGGATACAACTACACTGTCTACCAATAAGTATTTGGACACCTGCGGTAATATACAAAAACAACATTTCTTCATATTCAATAGTTGGTAGACCCCAGCAGATGCTTCCTTACGGATGATATTGAGTGACACAATACTCCCGGATGTCTGGTGAAACTCCTGGTATATGTGAGCCATCGGTTGGGTGCGGTTTCTCTGGCCAGCGTCGGTCTCTAGTATCTCCTAGTTTTGGGGGTCTGCTGACTCAGGGCACATTCTGACAATCACCGTTCACTTTCCACTTAATAATCACATAGGTCACTGTCGATTTTGGTTAATTCAGTTCGCTTGCTATGTCCATTAAGGATCGACCATTTCTGTGGTACCCCACAATTACCCCTTTCTCGAAATTAGACAACTCTTCACTTCGTGGCATCTTGCATGCGACTAATGCCAATGCAGTTATCTTTATTTGCATGGGTGTCCAAATACTTATTGGTAGATAGTGTAATAAAGAAGCTCACAAGAGGGAAATCATCCAGATGGATAAACATGCTGGACATATCCTTTTTGAACTTCTTTCAATAAAGCATAGTATAGTATATACATTTATATATAGATATAGTGTAGACAATGGACAAGACAGAATTAAAACAAATCGTCATGTTTCCCATGATCAGTTGGAGACCTGCAGATGCTATGCGTAAAAACTATAATTAGAGATGAGTGAGTAGTATTCAATTGAATACCTCCCCGCCATAGGTATCCGTGTAAGCGGCCGGACACCAAGTGGTTAAATGCATCGAATATTCGATGCGCTTAATCCCTTGGTGTTCGGACGCTTACACGGATACCTATGGAGGGGAGGTATTCGATCGAATACCACTCACTCATGTCTAACTATGATATATGTTCTGCTCTGTATTTTGTGCTAAAATTTGTTCTTGAGGTCCCATTTATTGTTGATCCAGTAAATCCAAGAATACAACAAAACCTGTCTATTTCGGGACTCACTAACCATGACATAACTAAAAATATTCTACATGTATGCTCTGTCTGTAAAAGCTGCAGGTTCTTATAGATAATCCAGGCAGCACTCCATTGTGGATAAGAAAAGGTAGTGTTTTCTGGATTACTATAGTGCTATATATTATAGAGGTATAATTAGCAGCTCGATACAATAGAATTAGTATTAGGCTAAATTGGTTTCATTAGTAATGATGGGTTAGTTAGGGCTTTCATTGTATATTGTAACATAATTAACAGTTTCAGCCAGACACAAAAAGTTCAAGTAGTCATTGAGAGTAAGGTAATTACTTACCAAGGAGCAAGATCTGTTATTTATGTACAGCAGAAAGAATGCTCTAAATAAAAAAGGTAGTGTATATAATGTAGTGCAAAAGTTTTAGGCACGTGTCAAATGCAATGCAAGAAGGCTTTTAAAAATAGAAGTGATAATAGATTATTTTTGTCAGTTAAAATGAAGTGTATAAAAAAAAAAAAGAGAAATCTAAAATCACATTAATATTTGATGTGACCATCCTTTCAAGGAGGAGTCCTGGAGCTGATGGTATGCCCTCTACAGAACCCTAATCTGATCATCATCCAGTCTGTCTGGGATTACACAAAGAGACAGAAGGATTTGAACAAGCCTACATCCACAGAAGATCTGTGCTTAGATCTCAAAGATGTTGCTAACAACCTCCTCGCCAAGTTCCTTAAAAACTGTGTTTAAGTGCTGTTTTAAGGGCACTCACACCAAATATTTATGGGATTTCATTCATTCATTCACCTAATTCAAAAATTAAAAAGTACTTCTATTTTTAAAAGCATTCTCATTTTGCAGCATTCTTTCCATGCTTGGCTAAAACCTACCTTGTACATGACTATATATACAGTATTTAGCCCATTCCATACGTGTGTATATGAAGAGGCTTTCCCAAATCTAAAAGGGGTACTGTGTACTTGACAGACGAAACGCGCTGTGAGGTTGCTGCTGTTTCTCAGGGTTACATCCACACTTGGATGACTTTTTCCACTCCATGCAGCTGTTTCCATCTTGTATTTACTAGCTACTATTGTCTATAGGCACTCGTGATCTGTTACACATATTAACTATAGTCAGCTGACATTTTTACTATGACCATTACTCTTTACTGTTTAGCACGTGGGTCTATTACTCTTTGACTCCCTCATGATGGCAACATGCCTGATCCTATAGACGTCAGAAGTAATAGCTGTGAGACAAAAAGTGACTATACACATTCAGTGCTTAAAGAGGTTGTCCCATCACAAGGATCCTATCTATACTGCTTGTTAATGTGGATTTAAGACTTTTCCTAAATACTCAGCTTCAGCAAAACTGCTTTGTTTGTCCACTATCTTACTTTATTCAATTCATTGTTGACACAGCCATTGACTTATCTGCTCAAAAGTCAAGTGATGCATCTGCTGCTCTCAGGGGGGAGGGAGGAGGGGCTAAGTGCACGGGAGCGAGCCTGTGTTTCTAGCTATTCCTGTGTCTGCACCATGTGACCTAGCTTCCTGCTATCAGATACGGGAGAGGAGCTGCTTTCATTTCTGAACTCGTCTTCTGTTCTCTCAGTTATCAGGCTAGCTAATTCAATTATATTCATTATGGCAGAGACAGGCAATCTCTGTATGTAACACAGAATGGAGTTGCTCCTGCATGTACTTCATAGTCCAATATTGTACATATAGTGTTTAAGGACCTTTGATGACATCACAGGCCCTTCAGCCGCCCCATAGGATCACGCTAGGCGGTGGGTGGAGCTACACGCTAATTTGGGGGTGGAGCTAAATGGCAGGTTGCGTGTGAAACCCCGCCCACCAAATGATGCAAGAAACCAGGAAGAAAGAAGATTTTACAGCAGTGAAGACTGGTGAGTTTGTGACATGGGAATACCTCTATAAGATTAAGGCCCCACACACTAATAAAACCCAGTGAAAATACGTTGCTTCTTTTTACATGGTGTTTTTCATTGTGTTTTTGGTACGTTTTTCACTGTTTTTCTTTGTCTATTAATTCTATAGGGAAAAAGCTTGTAATGCCGCGGCTAAAGTTATCATCTTATGTATTTCTGCAGTGTGAAGATGAGATTATTGAAACCTCATACTCTTTGCTGGTACTGTAAAATACAGCGTTTTTTTCTGTTGCGTTTCCACTACATGGGGCCTTATAACCTAACAGTCAGAAGTAGAATTGTAAGAGAAAGTGTGGCCGA
Source organism: Leptodactylus fuscus (assembly GCF_031893055.1). Taxonomy (NCBI): domain Eukaryota; kingdom Metazoa; phylum Chordata; class Amphibia; order Anura; family Leptodactylidae; genus Leptodactylus; species Leptodactylus fuscus. The sequence goes on from NC_134265.1 coordinate 298,891,062, forward strand.
TTTCCTGGGAGTCTTCTTTATATATGTATTGCCATTTTCCCATTGTCTTGTCTTATTGCCTGGCACCCAGCTTTGAAAGAAACGGAAATAACAGGCATACAAATTGCCCCATAAAGACAAAGATATAGTGATTTTCAATATTCTGGATCATTGGCCTGTATGTTCAGTACGCCTCAAGGTGACAGAAGGACAACCATCACGTTGAGCTGTGCATTCATAACCTTTCCTAGATGGAATCTGCATAAATCGAAAGTCACTTTGGCTCACACTGGCTTCTTTCATAGAACTGCACTGCTCAGCACAGCCCCGGCCTCTGTCTCCTTGCAGTATTTGGATGGCTTGTCTATTGTCTATTGCCCAGCTCACCTTTCAACATTTTCTGAGTAATCCCACACGATATGTCTGCAACATGCAACACGGCCTCTCAAAGGAGTCTATGCAGGTATTGAGGTATGAGAACACAATGAGGGTAAGGGGCTTCAATATAGGTGGGAACAGTTAGGTCTGTGAAGATCAATACGTTCACAAGCAAAAGATTTGCTGTAGAAATTTCTGTGACTGTTCCATATAATGGAATATAATATGGCATGTAAAAACTTCAGCACCGGATGCAGAAATATCCCCAGTCAGATGTACAGAAGAGATTTCTAGTCACAGATAAATCTGCTACAAATCTGCCTTGTGGGAACACACTCATAAAAGACATATTATCCTTAGATATAAAAAGCAGACGTAATAGACTGTGGATATATTTTCTAGCTTATTTATAAAGACCTTGCATAAATGAGAAAAGTCACCAATTCCTGTGCAAACCCCTAAAGAATCTTTATGCACCAGTCTTCAAGGCGCAATAAGTTTCTACCAGTGTATTTAGGAACTTTATACATTGTCTCAAGTTATAAATGTATTAAAAAAAAAGGGGGGGGGTATAGTAAATCTAGTTTTGAAAACGCCAAATCTATAGGTGATGTGCAACATTTTGTAACATATAATAATAATAATGCATATATGTATCAGTCATAAGGTGAGAAGAAAATATACCGTATATACTCGAGTATAAGCCGACCCGAATATACACCGAGGCCCCTAATTTTACCACAAAAAACTAAGAAAAACTTATTAACGCGAGTATAAGCCGAGGGGGGAGGGAAATGCAGCAGCTACTGGAGAGTTTCAAAAATTAAAATGGTCAGAGTTTTTGGGTGCAGTGGTTGTTGGGTGCTGGGGAAGGAGAGGAGGTGTTTTGGTTGTCTGTCTGCCCCTTCCCTGAGCTTGAGGACAGTTTTTTTTCCCCCAGATGGAATTCAGCCTGGCTGAATATAGGGTAATGCTCCTTCAGTAGACCGGGCACTTTCAGACACAGGGATACCTAATGTGTTTGTTTCACAGTAATTTTCTACTTTTATATGTATTCTAGGGAAAGGAGTGATTTAGAACTTTTATCTATTTTTTTAAAGCTTTTTTTTTCCCGCTATTTTACTATTTTATGGGAGATTCTATACATTACTATTGTGGCTGGTCATAGGACCCCCCAAGAAAAAAAAAAAATCTTGGCTCAAGTATAAGCCGAGGAGGGCTTTTTTCAGCACAAAAACTGTGCTGAAAAACTCGGCTTATACTCAAGTATATACGGTAAGTTTAGGACACATTGCAAAATCTCAAATATCTACCAAGATACTGTCTACACCCGGAGATACTGCTCTACATAATCATTAAAGGTGTATTCCCATCTCAGCTGTACATGGTGGGATGACAGTAAACAACTTGTTCTTCTAACCACTAGGTTGGGACTATAGGAAAAGACACATTACATTCAGCCGTTTCTATTACTCCCATAGAGAAACAATTAAAGAAACTATATAGCAGAGCGATCCATGTTGACTCCATAACTTCGAGAGTTAAAAAGAAAATGTAGCTCAGTTTGCTATGCTGTTTCTTTAACTCCTATTTATCTCCATTGGAGTTACAAAAACATAGTAAGAAGGCATATACAGGGCTATTCCGATTTCCTCCATGAAAGGCTGAGATGGGAGTAACCCCTTTCATGCAAACATAAGACCAAATAAAGTGGTTCAAAAGTCTCCATTCATAGAGAATTATACAAATCCGAAAAACTGAAGAAACCAAGAGCAAAGGGGTGATAAAGGTAGCAGCTGTACTATGCCCTCTACCCTTGTACTATATCTGAGCCTTGATGCCCTTGGCATCAGTATTATAGATGGCACATAGAAGAAGAAGGGTAAGTGGTCCTAGGATTCAAGTAAACAGTCAGAGCTTTGCTTTTGAAAAATAAAATGGCCGCTATGATTGGCTTGGGGCTACAAACACAGGCGTACATTGATGCTCCTGTGCCCCAATGCATAAATAACAGGACCACTACCTGCCTTCATTGAACATTGAAAATATTTGTATATTTTACGGACCTTTTCGGCTCCCCTAAGGGTACAGGGGCCTCTGCAATTCCTATATCTTTGCTTCTGGCCACAAGCCTAATTTTCTGCTAGTCAGTTTTCGTCCCTATAACTGGGACATTTCTCAAATTTATTTTTTATATGACTATAAAATACTTAGTGGCCATTCTGTGTCCCTGTGTAGTTATCACTTTCAGTTTTCACACAGATGGCCAAGTAATATTGATATTGCAGCAACATAGAGGCCTTAAGAAAATGTTCCCCTGTAGAAAAGCCAACTTGATTAGGTTAATCCATCCAAAAACACATTTACCCTCAGCCATGCTTTCAGGTTGCAGATTAATCTCTTACACTTCGGTCTATAATTAGTTGGTTTTTACTCTGTTGGAGTCCATGCAACATTCATTTTTAGGTATAGCTTAAGTTTTCCTTGCAAAAAAGGCAAGAAATTATGACAACATATTTTATTTCTAATAGAATTTGTGCATTTAACCACAATAGAAAACTATCAGGTAATTTGTCCATTAACCAGTTATTGTATGTTCAGCTGACCAGATCATGATGTTAGAAAAGGATTAGACATCAGGCACTGGTCAATACTCCATAACAGACTGCAGATTTAAAGAGGATCTTTCACCACCTCCAACACACCCTGTTCATGCATGCAGGGTTTTTCTGTCCGCTTGAGAAGTCGGACATCTTCACTTGCGGACAGGGAAGGACAGGCACGGAGTGCAAAAGAACGCACCCGATGCCCATTGAGATGAATGACAGGTGTCACGGACACAGCTAGTGTCCGCTCCTAGTGTCCGTGACAGATTTTGAGCAGACACTAGGAGCGGACACTACATGTCGGACACCGACGGTAGTGTGAATGCCCCCTTAGTTTTGGTCCCTGATATGCTATTTAGTCTCTGTACTGTCAGGAGGGCGGTGTCAGGCAGGAGCAGACAAGGTGTGTGATTCTGAGCTCTGACACTGCCCGCCTCTGATTGGAGCTCTGAATCACACCTCTGCCTGACACCGCCCACCTGACATTACAGAGCTTAAATACCATATCAGATACCAAAACTACCTGCACTTAATGTTCGGGAACGGTGGTGGCTACAGAGGAAATTTCACTTGTGCTAGAATCAGTGGAGTAGTTACTATTCTTAGAACCTGAATTGGTGGAGGTGATGAAAGGTCCTTTTTGAGCCTGCATTCATGGTGGGCTCTTTTTATGACCAGCTACTGGCTGTGGAGCAGGGGTGGTGTAAGAGCAGGTAAAATATATTTTCAATAGCTCTAACTACTAAAGAAAGTAACGGTTACATGTAATCTGACCACTTTCTAATATGTTGGAATCCAACGGATGGAACCCTTACCCCACCAATCCTTAAAATGAAGGGAATGTATCACTCGTAAGAGTCTTTTCCTGCACAGCAATGTTCCTGACTACCCCTCTGTGTCCAGAATATCAGTACAGTCACAAACACTTGGGGGAAGGTGAGTTGCCAGAAGCACCGCAGTGCACAAATAAATGGCAAAAAGGATCTTGCCCACCATTCTCAGGTGAGGTAGGGGTCTCAGAGATTTCATCGATCATAATCTTATGCCAGAACATTACACGATAGGAATAACCTGAATACTGAATTATCCAAGATGTATATTAAGTTCATAAAGCCAAACTGTTCTGCCTGATGCTATCTTCTCATCTAAAATATCTACTTTGCAAATACTGAAACTTTGGTACTAAAATATAGGATATGTCCTATTTTTAGCCCTTTTCATGAAACCCTACATATCCATGAAAATGCTTCACCTCTCGGGTGCAAGACGGGCGTAAAAAAAACATGCACCTGAAAAATGGAAGGTAAGCGCATGGATGATATCTGTGTGCTGTCTATTCACTCCATGCACCTTTTCATTTTATTCAAGAGACCAGGCAGCAAAACAGACAACAATAAGACTAGTCCTTAGCTTTGTCCTCGGGCTCATTGCCGCCTACACGGATTTCATGTGTATGTGGCCACAAGTAAATAATGGACCAGTGTGCTAGCCATTAAAAATGTGGCTAGCACACTCACAAAGCAAGTATTTGTGTACATGGAGCCTAAATCCTGACAGGACTTCTAGAAGGGACAAGGTCCTGCCCCCACACACACACACACACACACACACACACAGGCTGATGGACAGCCTTCTCTGTAGACACACTGATACAAGGAAAGCTGTCAATCAGGGCTCTGACTGTCTCTCCTAGGAGTCCTATTAAGATTTACTCCACTTTTAACTCTGAAATCTTGCTTTAAATTACTTGTAATAAACCTATAGATCCAGGTTGACCCATCAAAGTAAGCAGCACTGGTGTCCAGACTGTGTTGAGAACTACAACAAAATGAATGCAAAGAGTGGTGTGCGGCACTTGCAAGTGAATGAAGCATAGTAAACAGCACAGGGATCCTAGATGTGTAGTTTTAGAATAAAATCATGCATATACACACTGAGACACATATGCAAAGAGGGTGGGTAACCACAGGAGGACACGCTTTAGTGCAAAAAAATTGTTAAATACTAAGTAACCGTTTTTCTACATTTAGAATAGTCATTGATTTAGATATTAGAAAATCTGTGACGTATCATTCTTTATCTTTATTTCCCAATAGGAATAGTGTGATACCTATTCCCAAGATATATCAGATCTTGGCCCTTAGCTTCATTAGCTGATGTTTCTGACAGCATTGTGTTTAACAGCCTTAGGATTGGGAATAATAAACCATACAAAATTCTACTATTCGCTGGATGACATAAGTAAGCCACAATTGCAATGCCATCTGCCCGGGGATCCAGAGTCTTTTTTTGCAAAAATCAATTGTAAAGAAGTATTTCCTGTCTCGGGAGACATAAGATAATTCATAGCATAGAAGACAGAGTAACTACTGTAAAATATGGAATATCTAGTATTTATGAAAGCCACACAACTTCAATCAGCTCTTTCTTAAAGACATGGGAGGTACTCTATGCAGGCTATAGGTGTATTCAAAGGTATTTATCATGTAAAGGTAGACTATGCAACTGCTATGGGGCCCTTATATAATAATAATAATAATAATAATAATAAATTTTATTTATATAGCGCCAACATATTCCGCAGCACTGTACAATTTGTAGGGTTCAAATACAGACAGAAAGATGCATTACAAAGAAAGTCATTTCACACAATGGGACTGAGGGCCCTGCTCGCAAGAGCTTACAATCTATGAGGTAGAGTAGGAGAGATATAAATGCTACTAGGTAGAAAGACTGTGGCACAAGGGCCAGCATAAGGCACCAAAATTCAGTATTAATATGAGGGCCTTTTTAGTCTTCATAAAACCATAGTGCAGGTTAAGGGAACAAACTTTGATAATATACTTTGTAAAAGAAAATGACATATTTCTTCACTTATTTGGCTTTTTCTGCCACTGAGTAGAAGTATAATAGAAGAAGTCTATAGAAAGAGGAGTGGGAGGAAGAGGAAAGTTTCTCAAAGCAGAAAGACATTCGCACTATACTGAGACCGTTCTCTTTCACAACACCGCTAAGTTATCAGGAATTAATATCTATCCTTTCCCTGACAGAAATTATTCAATTAATTTTGAAGATAGTTTTATCTCTCTGTTTCTCCTCCTCCCCTCTCCATAGACGTCTTTCTAAACGACATACAGACCAAAACAACTCAGATAAGAACTAAAGGCAGGATTAATATTACAATGTTTGTTTCCATCACTGGGAAATTTGATTTGTGAAAAAATATATAAAAGAACAATTTAAGAGCAACTATTCACTGTCATAAGTAGAGGATTATCTCAAATTTTGGAACCACATATTACATTCATTTTTTTATTTATTGGCTACATAATGACTACGTTCATGTAGAAATACGCTCTCGGTGTATCTGCCATGTGAAGCAGATGTGTGAGGTATGTGGGCTGTATACGACAGAGGGGGAGATGCTGCGCTTAGGAATGTATATTTATCTACTATTTGATTCAGAAGTGTAAGAGCTTTAGCTGCCAGGACTCGTGGAGAGAGCCTGTGAGTCCTGCTTCCCCAACCCACACACTACTGATTGACAGCTCTCCTTCTATACACAGTCATACAGGAAGAACTGTCAATCACACTGTGTGGGTGGGAGAGAGAAATTATAGACTCTATATATGAATCCTTGCAGCAACAGCTTTTTACATGACATTTCTGAATGAAATCATATAAATCTACAAATCCCACACATACATACATTTCTACACGTAGGTGAATGTGTGCTAGCATATTGTTCCAGAGCAATATTCCTGTAGTAGAACTTAAGGTACATGCAAATGAATATTTATATATATGTATATAGCTGTCCAGTGTGTAGCACTGATGTGGTGGTGAAATGGATAAGAGGATTACATACTATGGGTGGAGTTTGGTTTAGCACGATGCATGGTATGACCGTTGTATTCTGGTTCTCACACAGCTATATAAGTAGAAGTGTAGTCTGAAGCTCTAGGGCCCCAATGCAAAATATGTAACAGGGTCCCCACTTAGTATGTGTTATATTGGTGTGGTATTATGCTGTAGAGAGGCCTTTGTGCTTATGGAGGCTTATTGACCAGTAGCTAATAGCCACCTCTGCACCCCCTATAGCTACAGCCCTGCTTGAGTGGCGCTCTGGCTGTTCGGGTCCAGTAGTGTTGCATTAGTCAACATCATACGGACCTTCAAAGTGCAAACATTACATTACAGATGTCTAAGCAAGTAGCTATCTTTCTGTATACCATTCTGGTGCTCCATCCTGACTATTGCTAGTGCATTTTGATAAAGATTAAACTTTTCCAGAGACACCTTTTTTGTGGTACTGCACAGGAGAAGGGGACTATCCAGGAGGCTGGCTCTAAATGAAGACTGCTTATATGACAATAGCTCAGAGACTTTATATTACATTTACATGTATACCTGCTATCCACAAGAAACACAGTTACCGTAAATTGTAGTAAAACTTTGTGCAGCTGTACTACTGTGCTATACTGCTAAATTCTGTAAGGTACTGGTTTCCTGTAGAGAGTCAGTGTGTGAGTTCGTTGGCCTAATCGCACAACATACTGAGTAATATGCACTTTCACGCAGACGCACACACGTGTGCAGGCTCCTGACACAGATATATGCAGGATCTGTTTAAGGCGCTTTAAAGTTCAAAGGTCCTCAAGCCTCTGCAGGACTGCAGAGAGAAGATACAAATGTGTTAAGGTAGTTGTGTGTCTGCCTGCATGTCCATAAATAACTCATTTATCTCTTATCCAACATATGGCCACTGCACAGTGCCACTTATTATACCCTGCAAAGATAACCACTACACAATGCCACTTCTTTTTTTTCTACATACCGTATTTTTCGGACTATAAGACGCACGTAGGTTTTAGAGGAGGAAAAAGTGGGAAAAAAAATTTTGAAGCAAAAAATGGTAAAATATTTAATATATGGGAGTTGTAGTTTTGCAACAGCTGCAAGGCCACATTGACAGGTGACCCTGCAGCTGTACGGGGACGCATAGAGTGTTTTTTTTTTGTGGGGCCAGCTGTACTTTTTAGTTATACCATTTTGGGGAATATCTATTGCTTAGATCACCTTTTATTGAAAAAAAACCCGGTGGTTTTATATATAATTATATATATAATTTTTTTTTTCTAGGGACAGGAGGTGATTTAGAACTTTTATTTATATTTTTAAAGCTTTTTTTTTTTTTTTTTTTTTTACTATTTTATTCCCCCCCCCCGGGGGCTTGAACCTGCGGTCACTTGATCGCAAGTCCCATAGACGGCAATACAACTGTATTGCCGTCTATGGGACATTCTGTCTATTAGTATTACGGCTGGTCATAGAGACCAGCCGCAATACTAATACAGCAGTGACAGGCCTCGGAGCCTCATTAGGCTCCCGGCTGTCACCCGAACAGGTCGGCTCCTGCGATATCGCCGCGCAGGAGCCGGCCTGCAACTCTACAGGTACGGGGCCGGTGGGGACCGGTCCCGGGGGAGAAGGGGCCACCGATACTGACCCGGCATCCGCTGTACTAGAGAGGCGGATGCCGGGGAGGGATAGAAGCCATCACAGACGCCGGGGCCTAAGACATCGCTGCCCTGCCCTGAATGAAGCCAGCGGCGGGGGGACGGAGGAGCGGAATAGCATCACTCCTCCCGCTGCTGGCTTCAGGCAGGGCAGAGGAGCGCAGCGATGTCTCAGGCCCCGGCGTCTATCCCTTTCCGGCTTCCGCCTCTCTAGTACAGCGGGTGCCAGGCGCCACATTCAGACTATAAGACGCACCCTTCTTTTCCCCCCAAATTTGGGGGAAAAAAAGTGCGTCTTATAGTCCGAAAAATACGGTATATAGGCAGAATGTTTTCTCTTAGTCTGCATATATGAGCACACCACAACTACTCCTTTCCTGAATAGATGGGCAGGACCACTTAGGGGTCCATAGGGTCAACGGTGCAGCCTTATGGTTGGGGGGCTCTCAGTCGCAACACAGTGACCAGGACAGTCCCACATTTCAGGTGCTCTCCCACTGTTCTGGGCGGCAGGCACTGATTTCAACTCTGTGTTCTTAGGACAGAAATAGAGGTTAAATGCAATAGTAGAGAATGGAGCTATCACCTGTACATGGTCACTGCACAGTATCACCTTGCAAGTATAGGCAATGTACAGACCCACTCCTGCATATATAGGCAATGACTGCTACATCTTCTCTTATTCTGTATCTATGGGCACTGCACAGTGCCATGTCTTGATTTTGTGTATATGACCACTGCACAATTCCATCTTTCCTAGGATGGTTTCAACAATCATCTTTAAGTTCATTGTCTTGATCTGTCAGTGGATCAGAATAACAGCCATAAAAATGTCAGATGGATGGGTACAAACAGAACACTTTGTATGTATGATTACATGGTACGCAGGTAGTCATTCTCCAGGGGGCAATGTGATCGAAGTTCTACCATAGTCAGTAACATTAAATCAGTAATGCTACTGACCAAAATGATCAAGTGATGTCTTATTGTAATAAGTAACAACCATTCATAATAAATTAAAAAAATGCATTTATTGGATTAAGATTACTTGTAAAAAAAAATAAATGCGCTATGAGTGTTCCATAATATCAAATATGCTAGAGTTTAAGCGAGAGCCACATGAATGACAGCGACTACTTGGAGCCAATACATAATTATAGTGATTCAGATAATTGTTCACATCTCCAAACATAAAACAAAAATCTAAAAACATAATTAGTGATGTAGTCCTGCAATGTTCCAGCCATGTACACAAGCATTCATTTTGGATGGCTGTCAAGAGATTATTAAAATGATACGTGAAATGAATAACATTGATTACCTCATTAGAACGGCAACGGTCAAGGGGTGGGATTTATTAAGCGGCAAGTCAGCAGTCAGTAGTTGGGGGTCATGTGTTGAAAACAGAAAAAATTGGCAGCTTGAAGAATGTGAACATGAAATTATGATAGATAGATAGATAGATAGATAGATAGATAGATAGATAGATAGATAGATAGAGTAGGTCAGAGCATCTTGAAAACAGCAGGTCTTGCATGCACTGTACAGTAAAAAGTGGTCCAAAGCAGAACAACCAGTAAGGCTTGGTTTACATTAGCATTCAGGCTCCACTCAGGGATTCTGTTTCCCAGTCCGCTTTAAAAATGCAGAGAGAACAGTCCTGCAAGCAGGCCTTCTCTCTCCAAATTTTTCCGCCCTTTTTGGGTGGAAACCTGGCAGACTCCATTAAAGTCTATGGGGTCTACGGGTCTCTGGGCGTAACGGCTTCTTAAGCAGATTAGGTTTCCATTCAGGGCGGTCCCCAAGCGGAACCCCTGAACGGAAACCAAGCGCAGGTGTGAACCTAGTGTAAACCAGGCATAACGTCAGAAGTGTAAAGGCTGGTCCACAAAATTAATGCTGGCCATGACAAAAACGTATCAGAATACAGTGCAGCACAGTTTGCTCTGCATGGGTTTACACAGCCACAGATTGTAAGAGCGCCTATGCTGACACCTGCACACTACTAATAGTCCCTACGATGGGCAAGAAGGTATCAAATTTGGACCATAGAGTGAAGAAAGGTGGTCTGATTTAATGAATAACATTTTCTTGTAAATTATGTGGCAGTATCATAGCTTTGATAATATATGACTGCGTGCCCATCTGCTCAAGTTCTATAAAGGGATATTTGTTATCAAAACTGTATTTTACAAAGACTGTTCTATAAGTTGTGTCCTCATTGAGAGACTGTTCTGTAACCACCATGGCCAGTTGCCTTGTTAGCCTCTGTAACCATTAGGCCAGTTGCCTCTAGTAAGTCTGATGGAAACAACTATGCCAGCTGTGTCTCAAGATGATCTGCGGTGTCCACCAGAATGTTTGCTTCATTGTCGATCAGGACCCTAAGGGTGACAGATGCCACTGTATTACGGATGTCACTGCCTCCGAGGGATTATGTACTGTATGTGATCACTGGAGCTACTGTGAGCACAGAGACATCATGCAATGTACTAGGTACTGTATGAGGTCACCAGAGTAAATGTACAGGCAGAAGCAGTCCGTGCAGGATCACTTTAGTCAAATAGGTTGTATACGGGTTAGATAGGTTTCTTCCAAAAAAAACTTGCGACTCGACTACAGAGGATGATTTTTTTGTCTGATATCTATGTTTTTTTCAGCTAGCAGGAAAAAAAAGGAGGCATCCTTCTCATTCTTCATGCAAATAGGAGGCAGATTTTGATCATATAGGAGGCAAGTTCTGGAACAGCATCAAAAAAGTCTTTTCCACAACTTTTTTTTTTCACACCATGTGTGGATGAGATTAAACAAAATCAAATTAATTTGCTGGTACTATAACATGCAGCATTTTTCTCCACTGAATTTCTGCAGCAGATGCCCCACAGATGCAAAATTGCTGTGAAACATGTTCCTTTTTCATATTTTTAAACATATTATTATTTATATTAAATATATATATATATATATATATATATATATATATATATATATATATATACCTATACACAATAATCCGGGACTGGCGTTCCGTTTCCTTGACAACGACAGCTCCCAGGCTTGTCTGGCATTAATTTGTACGACAGGCTGCCTTATGCCAATATTTTGCAATGCATTAGCATTGTAATGCATAGCATTAGTGATCAGACACCCTGCGGTTCACACCTCCTAGGGGGTCTAATAAATTGTATAATAGTAAAAAAAATTCAAATCATCCCCCCTATAAAAGTTTAAAAAAATCACTGTGAAACACATACACGTTAGGTATCCCTGTGTACAAAAACACCTGGTCTACAAAATTGTATAATATTTTTTCTGTACGGTAAACACCATAGTGGTTTAAACAAAAAAAAACAAACAAAAGTAACAAACTGCCATTTTGTTTCACCTCTGATAAAAATTTGTATGAAAAGCAGTCAAGGCAATAGACATTCCCCAATATGGTATAACTAAAAAGTACTCCTGACCCTGCAAAAAACCCAAAAAAAACCCTGTACACAGAAATATAAAAAAAAGTCATGGGTGTCAAAATATGTTGACTTAAGAAAAATCTAAAATTGTTTTTTTTTTCTATAAGGGGTTAAAATTTATATAAAAAAGCACTATATAAGTCCCCGGAATTGTACTGAAACATAGAATACAAGTGACATGTCATTTTGGCTGCACAGTGAACTCAGTAAAAATGAAGCCCATAAAAAAGTCATGGAAATGCACTCTTCTCTAATTCCAACCAATTGATTGTTGTTGTTTTTTTTTTTGTTTTTTTTTTTTTGCTTACAAGGCATGAAAAGCCACAATTTGTGTTGCATGCCTTGTACAACAGAAAACAAGAAAGTGGGTGTGAAGGCGTCAGGATCTGACTATTGGCTTGGTTTCCAGACCTGACTTCATCTCATGAGTTAGTTTCTCGTTGCCTTCTTTAGCTGCTGATCTGTGATTTGACGACCATTCTGTGATCTCGCTCTCTGGGAGTAAGTGTACCTGTGCCATCATTTTTTGGACAAAATAGCCAGAATTGTCCCAAAGTTATAGCAACAAGCTTGGGCAATTAGGCTTGTCTGAACCCAAGAGGTGGCAGGATCTAGATCATCCCTGTGCAAACATAGAAATTCCCGGGGTACGATGGGGGCAGGACATAAATACTTTGTTTTTAATGTTAGTTTTATGCTATTGTTCAGTTTGTTTCACTTTCCCGTAAATGTAGAGCTGCAGTGATGGCTCTGACCAATCCAAATTAGAATAGTATGTAATGTCATATGATCCACCATTCAGATGCTTAAAAAACAAGAATCTTCTTGAGTATTCATTGATAACCTTATACCTCTCAACCGTCCCGGATTCAGCGGGACAGTCCCGGATTCTAGGTCCTGTCCCACTGTCATGGTCGGCAGGCGGTATGTCCTGGCTTGAACTCATTTGTGTTCAGAAAAGGTCATTATGCTGACAAATGCACTTTCTGTATGTAATGATCATTCAAAATAATGGGTGGATTCATCAAGAGCAGTCTTATCATGAATCAGTTGCACCCTCTATGGGCCTGTAGTAAGCCAGGTCAGAAAGTTGGCCAGTGTTAAAACTGCAGTTGCGACTACTTAGTTTGCAAATGGTGATAAAAAGTTATAAAATAATGGTTTGTGAATTATTTTTTTTTGTATGCCAACATACTGGTGCAGATTCTCAGTGACTCTACCCCTTTGTCTACACAGCCTGTATTGCTTGTGTTGGTTTTTAATCTATAAGATATACTGTATATATGAGTATACTGTATTTGACGATAAGGAAAAATATCTTTGTACCGTGTTACCCAGTACATCCTACTAATATTATAAATGTGAAAGTTTGTGTGTTTGGATGTTTGGATGTTTGTGAGTTTGGATGTTTGTACCTCAATCACGCTAAAACGCCTGCACGGATTTGCGTGCAAATTTCCAGAAACCTAGCTTTCCCTTAGGATTGAGTCAAAGGCTACTTTTTGTGCCACTAAACAACATGGCTTCCTAGCAGGACACTCACAAAAGCAGGACTCCTAGCCCCAGGCGAACTACACTGCACTGAGGAGGCCACACGCACACTTCCTGCCTACACGTCACTACAGCGCACAGAAAGCCTGGCCCACGCCGCCACAAGTCTATGCCGGCATTCCACACTCATCCCCGACCCTCAAACTTGCCTTCCCTACCTTGCTTTGCCTGCTCAGCGGTAAGTTCCAGGCACACATGCTCCTGCTCTTTCTCCAGTCTCCTCCGCCCTAGCGTTTCCCCACAGCCCACCGGCTAGCCCATACGGGCCAGCCCTCCACAACATCCCCAAAGAGTAGCCGGCTCTCCGCTACACCCGGAGGCCTTACAATACAAGTGTCCCCCCCCCATGCCTTCAAAGTTGCAGGCTGGCTCCTGGCTGTTCACCTCCCACGAGCCGACCTGTTCCGCTGACCACCGGGAGCATACTGCAAGTTCCCACGTCTGTGCTTGCAATACTACTATCACGGCTGTCTATAGACAGCCGCGATAATAGTACAGGACACAATCTCCCATAGACGGCAATACGCGTGTATTGCCGTCTATAGAGACTTGCAATCACATGATTGCAGGTTCAAACCCCTAAGTGGCACTCAAACTTCAACTAAGAATAAAATAAATGACACAAACACCTCACTAACACACGGACAAAACTACTGTAATGCATATACAGTACATATCACTGCCTCCTATGGAGACTTGCACTCAAACGATTGCAGGTTCAAACCCTATGACAATTGTCTGTATTACTACATACACAATATACAATATCTCATTTACTGGCCCACCAACATTTTTAAACTACTTTCACACGTCTGTGTCCGCCCAATTATCAAATCACCGCAGACGAAGTCGCGGGTAAAAGCTAGTATGAAATAAAAAATTGAGTCTTCAGTAGTTGATACCTTTTTTTAATGGCTATCTAAAATGATGACAGATTGCAAGCTTTCGTGGCTGCTAAGGCCTCTTCATCAGACATAGTTTAAACACAAGTTCTGAATCCTTCAGACCTTGTGTTTAAACTATGCCTGACGAAGAGGCCTATGCAGCCTCGAAAGCTTGCAATCTGTCATCATTTTAGATAGCCATTAAAAAAAGGTATCAACTACTGAAGACTCAATTTTTTATTTTATATTTGGCTATATGATATACTGTACATATATACATAATTGATAGTACCCAGAAAAGTGAATGTACTATATAGTACACTGACATTAGCATTTCACCTTACAAATCGCAGCGTGGAATAAAAAAATCCCGTTGAGCCTTTCTAGCAATGCACCTTTTGTCTAGAGAAAACACTTGTGTGATACAGAATCCACTAACACTCGTCTGCCCATCTGTTAGACTTCAGGCACAACAGTCACTAATCCTCATGAGACCATCATTCCTAATTATCTAAAGATTACAATGTCTAGAAGGAGAAAGGCCCTCGCTCAGTGCAGGTGCTTGGAACAAAGAGGTGCTGACAATGTACACAACAACGCTGCCTTCAGCCTCGCTCCGATCTGCACTGCTGAGACTTTCTTTCCTATTTGCGACAGATTCCCTCTCTCAATATATGGAAGCTCAATATATATTGGATATATGTTTATTATTAAACCTAATCCACAGGATACACTGTTTTCTGTACATGTATACATACATTAGTATTGTTCTATACATAGTCTTCAGTGTAGTTACCTATTATTTATCACGTATATTATTTAGCTACACAAGCCCAAGATGCAAAATTGAGCCTTCGCTAATACGGTCTACTCATTTTTCCTCTCTATGTCAGAAGCACTTGTTAACTCAAGGCTCCGGCCTGATCTACGCATGTTTCATCGACCACCATGGTTGTCATGCCAACAAGGAAGAAGAACTCTGAGCTTATAGTAGGCATTTCAATGCAGTGACCCAATTACTGTCCGTCAACAAATTCACAGGGACAATGGAGAGTAACACATACTCAAGATTAAATCTAACACACAGTAATATCAAGATGCTTAACATGAAATCTTTGCATCTGCAGAAGAGCAGCTATTGTAATGTAATGCTGATCCCGGGATCTCCTTACAGAATTACACCTTGCTAGTTTAGTCTTTATATCCGAACTATGTAGAAACTGATGGGAAAACAAGAGGCTGGTCTAAACCAGGTATAAGATATTGTAAGAAGTAAGAAAATTACATGATATAGTTAAAGAAACATATATATATATATATATATATATGTATATATTTATATATACACACACCGATTTATATATATATATATATATATATATATATATATATATATATATATTACTATATATGTCATGTTTTATGATGTACTAGCACTATGTTGTATATTGTGTTATAAGTTCATGTCGCATGTGTATCCTCCACAATAGCGATGCCGTGACCTGCAATATTATAAACTAGGCCTAAACTGCAACTAAGGTTTGATTCACATCTGAGTTGGTATTCCGTTCGGGGGAGTCTGCATGGGGACCCACCCCCCGGAACAAATTACCAAACGCATTTGCAAGTGGTGTGCAGTGAAAGCACATGGATCCCCTTAGACTATAATGGGGTCCCTGTGCTTGCCACCAGGTCTCTGCACGAACATGTGGACAGGAAAGTACTTCACAATCTACTTCCCTGTACGCATGTTCAGTGCGGAGATCGCGTGGCAAGCACACAGACCCCATTATAGTCTATGGGGTCCGTGTGCTTTTACTGCACAGTGCTCGCAAATGCATTTGGTAATCCGTTCGGGGGGTTCCCATGCAGGCTCTCCAAATGGATTTCCAAACGCAGATGTGAAAGAGGAGTCAGTCCAACACATGTCATCTGTTACACGCATGTCACTGAAGTGTTACATCCTTGAATGTGAATTATCTATTTCAGTAAAGAGGACTTCAATGAAGAGCAGAATGCCCATGCGACTCCATGATAGCAGTGACTTGCAGGAGATTGTGTTTGGGCACCACCTTAGAAGAAGACAGGCCAGAAACACAGTGGTACTGAGGACTGTTGGCCACGGCAGAGCTGCAATACAGATACCATCCTGGCATCACTGGGAATGGCTCATTCAGGGGCCCGTTTACATGTGGATAGATCATCAATAGATAATAATAAAGACACTGTTGAGAGATCTGGGAAGCATCTTTGTTAAGAAAAAAAAAAAAAAATCTATGGGCTAGACAACCTGTTAAATAATTTACCACAGGCGGCTAGCCAGTTGGCCTTTTTATAGGTGTTCATATGCTTTATGAATTTTTTTTTATAGCATTGGAAAAATAATTCCAGCTTTGCAGCCACTTTAAAATACAATATTAAGAAACTACAGAGACAGCAAATCATAATGTTATTATTGAAAATGTTCTCTTTGGCTGGATTCGCACATAGCAAATTTACAGAGAATAGTCCAATTAAAGAAAATAATGTTTTCCAGAACTCTATTCATATGCATCAACCCTATGTAAGCATTTTTCAGATTTCACCCAATGCAGACTGAAATATGCATAAAGAATATTTACATTCTGATGCAGATTTTCAGGTGAGTTCTACAGAGGATTTTTTTTCTTTTCTCAGATAAATGTGAGTTATGAGGTATAGCAGCTCGTAACTGATGCCATTTTTAATGCACCTTCGCAACAACACACTCATTATATGGCATCCCAGTGAGCTGCAGAGATGCCAGAACAATCACGGGCACAGCGCGAGGAACGAGTTCAGCGGCAGGCCAGCTTGACAGCTGCAGAAATGCTGGAGCAGGCGGATCATCAACACCAAAAACACGCTTATTATATGACGTTCTAGCGAGGTGCTGAGATGCCAGAACAATCACAGGCACAGTGTAAGAAACAAGTTCAGCAGCAGGCCAGATTGAGAATCTGCCAAAACGCCGGAGCATGTGGATCATCAATGCTAACAACACACTCATTATATGGCGTCCCAGCGAGCTGCTGAGATACTGGAACATAATATTAGTAGGATAGGATAAGATATAAACAGCATTGCGTGTATCCCATACATGAAAGATATTCTCTTCTAGAGACACTGCTTTGGGGGACAACACTAAAAATACAACAATACAATATCAGGCAGAGGCATCAAATGGAATGTCCACTATGGCTTTGTAAAACAGAGATGTAAGGACTGTGATGTACTGTCATACAACTCGGTTCTGATATCTAAAGTTACATCTATGACTAAGTCACTAACGTCATAGAACAAAAAAAATTAACAAATATTTTTTAAAAAGAATATGTATTTTCTTACAACGGGGGTGGGTGGTCCATACCTCTGATAAACTTCCTAGACATATACCGATAAATAGATAACATATAACACCCAGTTACCATTTGCCTTGTGTTCCTACATAGTCAGCACCTATTGGTCAGTGTTAAAGTTTGTAAAGATTCTCTCCCAATGGGTTCCCAGTTGCCAATTTATTGCCATAAATTGATAGGAAGAATAACAATGGAATGAAATAACACTGAGTTATAGGTAAAGATACCCTAGAATTGTTATACTATGAAGAATATATTTGCTAATACAGCACCGTGGAGTTAGTAGGTCAGGCAACCTACTCCAACTCCTCTATTTTTCCACAGACCGCTCTGAGGCCGGGGTCCCACGGGCCGGAAACAGTTTGCAGTGCTAACAATACTGTGCAAGTGGCCATTTTCCTGTGACCTGTGCACCTGCACAGTCTGCTCTGCCCAAGGCCTAGAAGTTACGAGCCTGCGCCGGAAGAAGACATTGAAGATGACGCTGCGGACAAAAAAGGAGGCGGCGCTGGAGACACTTCTGTGGCAGTGGTGGGGACGCCCCATCGCTGTTTGAGCGCTGGGGCCCGCCCCCATCGCTGCGAGAGAACTCATTTGCATACCGGTAGAAACCGGTATTTCTAAGGAACGCCGCAGCGGAGACCACGTCTAAAGGTAAAAGACGAATAGTCTTTCTAAAGGCTATTCCTATGTCTTATCCACAAAAAAAAAGGTTTTAGTGGTAGAATCCCTTTAACCAAAATTGGTTCCAGCCCTGACTCCACAACCCTGACTAAGCCAGACATACTAGATATGTCTATAGTGAAATATCTACCGTATTTCCATTTTGTAGGGAGAAGAGATTATTTCACAGGCTGCATCTTGGGAAAGTTACAATGAGTATTAATAAACTTGGATTGAGAAAAGTGTTAACCTATTAATTTTCATTTTCTATTGAAATGTAAAATTGCATGTTTTATTGTACAGAATCTCCCACATCAGCAGGCAGGCAGGCACATGGTTTATTCAGCTTGTCTCTCTGCTCCCGGGACAATCACTGGAATGAAATGCATATTTATTTATTTTATCAGTTGCATAAAGGAATTGCTGATCCTGTTTCCACTCACAGCTTGATGGCCTGATAATGTTTTCCCCAGACGTAGCTCCATTGTCACTGTTTTCTGATATTACATCTTTCCGGTGCAGTTATTAGTTACCATATAAGCAAATGCTATGGTGTTTCCATATTTCATTAATTTGTTAGGCAAGGTCTAAAACTGCTATAGACACTGTATTAGTTGAGAAAGTCTACAAAAAACATACAGCCAGGATATGTGAGGTATTCCAGCACTTTCCGAACTGCAGATTATATACTCAATGACACCATATGCCGAGCTCCATCTGTACTGTTAACGGCACCTAGTCCTGTGTTAAACAAGGGCAGCCTGGCATCAATGGAACAAAAATATTTTTGGATTTCTTTTGTTAAGTTCTAGCTTGATTGATATTACATTAGTTATATTACACTGTTTGTGAGATGTCCGGAGCTGCATTCACAATTCTGCCAGTTGCTGTTGGAAACAGTTTACAAACTAGACATCTGACACTTGGTTCACCAACCCTAACATTATAGATATAAATAGCTATTTTTATATGAAACTACTATACACGACCTGCTCTAAAGGCTATGCTTCTAAAATTCTGGAAATCACCAAGCGAAGCAGAATTTAAAAAATTGATCCAGAAATGAGTATTGGAAGATTTTATCTCTAAAGTCTGCAGAATTATGAATACAGCTCTGGAGGTAAAGGCTGGAACTAACAGTTAGTACAAATAGAACAAAGTTTTACTCAACTTACTGTGTTATAGTCCCTGATCATATAGCAGAAGATAACTAAGGTTACATAATTATCAAAAATACATATACAGTATACTGCAGGCAATGACGTCTTGTAAGTAGTGTGCATAGCCTGTGCAGAAGCACATGGGAGGAAATGTATCATGCCTGTCAAGCCATTTTCTGGCGTATAAGGCATATGAAAAATGGGGCAGGCCGGTTTCATGTTAGAAATTGCAACTTTTCTCCCTTTTACTGTACAATGCCTATGCCACTTCGTTGAAATCTATGGTCTGTATAAACTGGCATGGATTTCAGTGTAGGTACGTGACCCCGCTAAAGGATGCACCCGATTCATAAATGAGGTCCATCTTCTTACAACACAGAGATCAAGACCGGCATACATATTCTCCCATACAAACCTATGATTGTGGCTATAGGGAGTCATATAGTTATACAGCCAATGCAGCTTTCTGGTTTTGTGTTCTTTATAGGTTTTACCTATAGAAAATGCGCATTCAAGAATGTGCCACAAAATGGCCACAGCCCACTATATGTGGTTTTGCCATACTAAAAATCAATGGCCCATGTACATACAACGCTAGGGCTCAAGGACAAACCCATATAACAGTTCAATTTGGATGGAGCCATAATAGGGCTACCATAGTTTTATGAGATCTCTATTTGATCTCTCTAATTTTTTTTCTTTGCATTCTGTACAAATGGATACCATATGTATAAGGGTAACATCTTTTAGAAATACTGCTTGTAGGGAAGAATCTCTGTACAAGTGAAGTCCAACAGAGTCTTTATAGCAGGTAATGGAGTCTTACGGCAGTGTATGGAGCCTATACAACAGTGTATGGAGCCTATATTACCGTGCTAGTGAATCTGTACAACAGCGCATGAAGCCTGTATGGTAGCATATGGAGATTGTACAGCAGCTCATGGAGGATGTACCATAATGCATGCAAGCTGTAGAGAGTGCTGGAATGAGCCCTTAGTGTATGGAATGATTTATCCTTCATTGAGCTCTAGAGCGAGGTACATTAAATTCCCTAATTCGATAACGTATAGCCTATGACAAAGCAAGGCTTCCATTTATTTTTCTAGCTCTGAACTGAAAAATGACACTAATTGCTTTGATTTTGTTCTGAACCACAATATGACATTTACATAGATTGGCACAAACAGCTAATTAGTTTCCATGGCAACCATCTTCACAATCAGACTCCAACCTGTTTTAGCATTCCACAAATGTAACGCGTTTCGCTCACCGCCTAGGCTTACTGGATTGTACGCCGACAGTCAAACTGAGCTGCAGCAGCTGTAGGAGCAGACACGGACATGTCATCTCTAACCAATAACCAATTACACATCCAGAAACATATGTCATGTATACAAAATTAACAATTCAGAAAGGGCCTGGAACATACCTAAAGCATACAAAACAGCTAAACTTTAGCAATTGTACTGAGATGTAAAGTCCTGTTCACACTACACCATGTATTGCATGCTGCTGATTTTTTAAACCATGTTACACATTATAGTATTCATCCATTTGCTGCAAAAAATAATAAATTAGCTAAGCAGTTTTACAGCAAACTCATGGGTATAACTATAGACAGAGGCAGCAGTCACAGAGCTCAATGGTCACACCATCACCCAACGTAATAATATTGGCCATTATTTTTGCAGTGATGGCATCACTATGTGCATTGTATTATAAGCACATGTTTATCATCTCTGTATTCCTTAGCTTTTAGCTGTGACATCAAACTGTTGAGTGACATCACTATGCTCAGATTTTCCATACCATGACATTAGAGTGTGTAATATCCTTGCCCATAACGTTACATTTCTTATTATTCAAGTATTGTGACATCACAGTTTTACACGTTGTGAAACCTCTTTGTACTGTTACACTGTGACTGGCATTGCTGTACTATTGTATATCTGTCTGCAATAGCTCTTGCTCAGAGCTCAGAATGATTATTATCCATGTACTGTGACCTCACTCTGTGCGTTATCCCTAAACTGTGACAAATATTCTTTGCCAAATTTACTGGAATGTCTAGGAGACTCCTGAGAAGAGGGAAGACTCCCAGATTCTTGGAAGATAAGGAAAATTTTCCAGACCTGGCGGGATACTCCCACGTCTGCCAGGCTAGTTGTCATTTTGTGTATAGTGGATACTTTATGTGCAAATAGGGCTGTGATGAGCACATTGTTTGTCCACGTCACAAAAAAGGGGCATATTCTGGCTGGAAAAAAGAAATAAGCATTTTTCTCTAAGGCTAGATTCACACCTGTCCCCGGTCCTCTGCAAGCAGGATTTTTCTCTCCGCACGTTTCAAGTGGACACCAGGCAGAAACCCAGCAAATCCCAATACAGTCTATAGGGTCCTAATACTTTCGCATCTGTGAACATAGTGCAAGTTATATTATAGTTTATTAGAATCATTTGTACTATTGAATTACGCAAAGTTTGTTGAAAAGTTAGTGACCATTTACGTTCCATCTTTTAGACTGGTTTGACATTTCCTGATTATATTAGAAGCATTGTAAGGCAAATTGAAAAGACAATATCCAGCATGTAAAAGATCACAAGATCTAATATTCCAATTACTGTAAACCATTGAAGTTCCATGCAGTATTCCTATGTCTCTGAGCAAGTGGCCTCTAAAAAAAAAGTCCAGGTGGCCAAAACTGCAATAAGATGCTTCCACTGAATGCATTTGGCTCTCGCTACATCCCCGACATACTGTCCATGTTTCATATGTTTCATATTTCGCAGAACGTATTTCTGTTACTCAGAATGTTCTGAATTACATTACATTTCCATGGATTGAGAATTACGACTAACAAAAGGCATGTTTTTTGTTTTGTTGTTTTTTTTCTTTTTGTCTGGCCATCTTAAAGCTCTAAAAATATAACTCACAGATGTTACTGTGTTTTTGTAGAAAAGATCATAGCTGGAACAGATTGTCCTTACAGAAAACAACTGTCTTACAATGAAGTCAGAGATTTCACAATCTAGACTGTTACTTTGTGTCTTTCCTAGAAACGTAAGAGACCCTCCAGTTTAGTCCGACATAATGATTATATTAAGGATTTACCTATCAATTATAGCCATGTTATGTTATTGTAGAAATCACTTTACTATCTGACTGTGACCTGCAGCCCTGCTAGGAGTTTTACTGTTGACTATTGTAATCTGCTAATGGCTTTGGACTGATATGTATTGTTGGCATAATGAAGCTACCACACAATGCCAGCTATAGTGCCAAGGACAGACATCTTCAAAAAGAATATCCAGTCTTTACAAGTCTTATATGTATGCACCAGGAACTGTCCATTTTTCCCCCCACTCCCCTTCTTTCCACTGGTTTACAACCAAAAGTTCACAAAAACACATAATACAGAATTAAAATATCCACACTGCCCTCCTTTTTAACCTTTCTGGTTAAGTTCACTCTTTATTTCCATAAGTCTTCATGCAGGGGTGTAACTACCAGGGTAGCAGTGGTAGCGGTTGCCACAGGGCCCTGGACATTAGGGGGCCCGGTGGTAGCCACAACCACTGCAGATTTTTATTTAATTTTTTAAATTGGCCATTACCTGCTGGAGTAACTAACGGGACCTATTTACTTACCAATCCTGGCTCCTGCTCATGGCTGCCGATGCTTCCCCTTCTGCGGAGGCAGCTGTGAGCAAGAGCTGGGTTCAGTAAGTGAGGCTGCGGGCCCGCGAACACCCACAAACACTACTATGATTATACTCAGTGGTCTTTTCAAATTTTCGCTTTGGGGTCCCGCCATTCCTAATTACGCCACTGGCTTCATGCACTTAATCGAGTATTTTATGCAATTCCGATATTTTTTAGAGTAGTTCATATTCTGATTAGGGTTGAGGGATCGGGAAAGATCAGATCCCCGATCAAGCAAATTTCACGATCAGGATCGGCTGGAAAATTATCGAAAATCGGATTTTAAAAACGATCCTGAAATCTCAAGATCGGCTCAACCCCAATTCTGATCCAGTGGAACAGCCACACATATCTGAGATAGGACACTCGGTTGTGTGTATGACGCCTGAAAAAAATCATCATCCTGTCAGACTACTCTATGAACACTGTGCTTTAGTGGTTTGAGCCACTTTCCCCCTTGCTTTCATCTGACAAAGAGCCTCAGATACTCCTATATGCTTTAAGGATCCATTCGAAAGGTCTGTAATATATAATATATTCATGTGCATGTGTCCCTTATAGTATTTATCTCATGAGTTCTCAAGTAAGTACCTGAGCAGATGAATCCCACTAAGGTGTGGATTAAGATGACCATAGGCCCTGGGCTGTCTGAAGATTGTGGGCCCCCACCAGGCTAGTTCTCAATTCCTGGTGTTAAGTTGGGTTTACACGTTGCACATTACACATGGAACGTGTACAACATGAAACCTGGATGCTACTGAATTCAGGGATTACATGATTATAGCAGAAGGCAATTATATTTTTAATGGCCGCAGGCCTTATTGTAATCCTTTACTGATCCCACTTTGTATGTTGCCTTGCTTAGAACAGGGCTAGGACGAAGGCACAGTACATAGCATATAACCCAATAAAGTTATAAAATGATATCAGATGTGCTAGGGCAGATACAACTGCAGTAAAATATGTCACCATAAATACTAATACTCAGTATTATCAGACTAATGAATACTTTGGCACTGAGCAGAGCTCAAAATTTGGCAAAGATGTCCAAAAATAATTAAAAGAATATAGCAGCAGGCTGCGCTCACACTATAGAATAAGAGGCATCGAGTGCGGAGACGAGAGCTGAGAGCCATAATTAAAAAGTGTTGGAAGATGATAAAAGAGATGTGCACCATTAAATGTAGGGTCACGTACTCCTAGAGATAATGCTGCAGTACGTTCTAGTGACCAGAACTCAAGCAATCCATAATATTTCATCTGATAGACATTATCATTGTATTCACTCATTATACAGTATTATTTTACATCCTATATTCTCTTCCAGTTTCAAAATGTATCTTCCTGAAACAGTCATGGGGACGTGCACTGCCTACAATATTAATACACTCTAGGACACAAAACATGGGATGACATGTATTAGGTACAAGTTTCGCCAGCACTGCGATCTGCTCAGTTTAACAACCTGACAACTTGTGTCCTAAACAGATCCCATCACACCCTGATGTATCCCATTGACTTATAATTGCTCCATCAGGTTCCTGTTTTTTTTTTTGTTTTGTTTTTTCGTAATAGTGCTGCAGGCTAAACTATTCTTGCCATCAAATAGCAAAGAAAACCAGACAATGTTAATGTGAACACAACCATAACCAAAAAAGGGAGCATTTTTCCCTATTTGGGATTTGTATGTGTTTAGATACTTTCCAGAAAAGTTACACATCAGACTGGAGGACTATAAGAGCACCTTCACACGGCGTAAGTGTGCCGCTCATTTAGACACGTATACACGTGTCCGAGCGCAGTGCTTCAAAAAAGAGCCCATTGATTTCAATGGGAAGCGTACGTATATCGGCATATACGCATGCTTCCCATTGAAATCAATGGGCTCTGTTTTGAAGCACCACGCTCGAACACGTGTATACATGTCTAAATGAGCGGCGCGCTTACGCTGTGTGAAGGGGCCCTAAGGCCTAGTTCACATGGGGCAAGGGGGGCGTATTTTGATCCTGATTTTGACACAGGAAGCCGCTTCAGAATAGGACCAAAATATGCCTGCTGTGTCTGTTACGGCTTCCGACAGTTGCGGCTTCCTGCTCCGGAGTAGGCCCAAATGAAGGGCTGCAAGGTGGACGCTGCGGCTGAATCTAACGCGGAATCCGCCTGAAGAAAGGGCAGCGGCTCACGGAAAAAATTAAGCTAGCAGTCTACATAGACCTCTAATGTGAGGGGCAGATTATGACATGGATTCAGCACCAAAATGCACCCCCTCTTGCCCCGTGTGAACGAGCCCTAAATATTAGAACACGTACAATGTGCTTATGTGCAATACAATGAAGATCTGTAAATGTGAGTACAGACTTTATGGGTTCATGAAGACTCTAGAGCAGCGTAGGGAATCCCTATGGCTCCAAACTGTGAAATATTAAGGCATTTTGCTTGTCACTAAAACATGGCAAACAGCAATATAGGGAGGTATAGTATTGTCAGAGCTTATGTACACTTAGTAGTAGGTTGGATGTATTCTTCTAACTAGAACTGTATAAAGGCTTCCCTGTCTGCCTGGATATTATCCAGACTACTGTTGATCTTGCATGTACCCTGCAGTGCACCTTTTACCCCAGACAAATCTTTAATTACAGCTTACTCTAATATTTTATTCTGATCCCATTGCTACAGCAATATTCCATATGGCTAACTGCCAACCATGGAGGTCTTCCACTCAGCCAGCTGTCACTACAATTTAGGAGCTTTATATTCCTCCCCTTTATTTCTTACCTTCTCAGACGATCCCTAAAAATATAGTACGTGGACCCATATAAAGGTCACCAATGTTATCATAAGCATGAAATGGCTCATAGGACATCAGTGGATGAAAATATGTGAAAACTCCTGGCTTTGGCTCAAAAATCTGTACCACAAAAGCTACAAAGTTATATAGGGAACTCCAGCACGAAGTAATCTTGTGGCAGGTATGGGAGATGTTGTCATCTGAGTAAAAACAATAAATGTACCATTGAAGAGGTTCCTTATTTTGGACTATTCCTTTTCATTATAAAGGTCCCTTGATGACAATCTGACAGTAATCACTAGCTATCTCTAGAACCCCTAGCTATTAGATATACACTGGAGAGAAAAGTCTTCAGTTTCCCTGCAGCACCACCACAGGGGAAATTAAGTATTACACAGTACACAATTCTATGGGGGTATTTAATGATAGGGATGACTTACCACATATAATTAGAATATCACATATCTCTATTACAGTTTGTTAGTGTTAAAGTGAAGCATGTGCATTGAGATTACCCGGATATTTATTTTATACTACTTAGTATTCATTCAGATCACGTTTCTTATAACAGTTTAATGGATGCAAAAAAAGAGATTAAAGGAACGGACGCAAAAACAGACATATCCATTGCTATTAGTTTTTTTGAAGGACACAAAAACATAGTATACCATACTGTTGTGTCAGTCCAAAAAAAAAGCGAATATGCTTGAGTATGCTGTGTGATGGCATTGTAGTTTTGGACAAGCAATCTGGAACAATGCGGGCGTCCCTGCCATATTTGTCTATCACAAATCTACATGTAACGTGACTTCTGAAGCTGTTAGAAAATGAAATTGTTTGCACTACAGGTGACTACTTCAACCTTACCCAGTAAGGGCTCGTTCACATCTGCGCCCGGTCTCCGTTCATGCAGGTTTCCATTTCTTGCACAAAACTGAGCAGGAGACGGAAACCTCCAGGACTCAAATGAATGGGTTTGAAAGATGTCCGGCCATGAGCGCCTGTGAGCGTTCTATGCTCTTCGCCACTAAACCATTTTTTTTTAAATCGGACAGAGTCAGACATGCAGTACTCTGTTTCCGGTTTAAAAAACCGGTTTCGCGGCGGAGAGCATTAAAAGCACACGGCCGGACCCGGTCTGACAGCTTTCCGTCTTCTGCATGCAGAACAGACTCCGGGCGCTAGTGTGAACCTAGCGTCACCCCTTGTGTTCTCTGGTCCAGCATAAAAACTGGCATAACCTGCCTAGGAATCTGTACAGAATATAATATCTGCTGGATGAAACTGAATGTACAAGCGTCATCGACGAGATATTCAAAGATATCAATTGTAAGTTGTAGGCGAGCATATCACATAGTAAAATACATACAAAGTTTATAAGGTTGGAAAAAGTAGTAGATTCATAAAACCCAACCAATAAACCTACCACATTAATCCAGAGAAAGGCAAAAAAAAAAAACAAAAAAAAAAAACATGCATATGCCAAATTTCCCTTATTAGAGGGAAAAATTCCTTCCCAAACCCAAACATGGCAAACATGATAAAACCCTGGATCAGAATTCCATCCCAAAATACTTTCCTAAGTTCCTATAGATTGTGATATTTTTAGTTTCTAGAAAGGCGCCCATTCCACTCTTGTCCAAGTTATCAGCCACGGTTGTGGCAATGAGCTCCATTGTCTCTCCATTTTTAATCATTTTCCATAAAGTAATGCTGTTAGCTATTGAAGTGTCCAGTGCGTACCTGCCAGACAGATCAGAAAGGTTTTAAGTCTATGTTTTATTAGAAAATATCAACAAACATTTACTATACAAGTTTCCACCACAAACACAGTAAATAGCTCCAAGCGAGTGAATATCCCACAAAACTACAGCACCAAGAGACTATTTACAGGCAGCATTAAATATCAACCTCATATACACAATTATAGTTAATATATTCAGTTCATTTAATGTATTCAGTATTCTCTGAAAGACAGATGGTGATAGGCTCATTATCATATGTCTACACTCTCCCTGGTTTTGCATGGCTAAGCTGAAGGCGAGGAGACATACTGCAAGAAAACAGGTGGCTTTAAAGTGAGAAATCAGTGTATACACAGGCTGTCTCCAGACTCCAGGTTACTGCACTGCATGCACTAGATTAAAGACAGCCCCTCCTTCCACTGCTATTCTGTACATAGTGAGTAGATTCTACCATCATAGGTCATATAACTATGTGCAGTGAAGAAAAGGATATGTAGGTGTATGAAAACCATCAACAAGTAGTCCAACAGTCAGGGTCCATTCACATGGAGGAAAATGGTGAGGAATTTGGTGTGGAATTTCACACCATCTTCCTCACTGTTTTCCTCCATGTGAATGGACCCTAAAAGGGATGATCCAAGATTTCAACAGAACAGATGAGAAGTGATCCCACTGATCATACGAACAAGGATCCTTTGTCCCCTTGTATGTTTCTATATTCATCTCTATGGGACTGATGTAGAACTTTACTTGGCTTCTCCTCAGTAGTTCCATAGAGATGAATGGAGCAGCTTTGTCTATATTATTGCACTGCTCCATGTCTACAGAGGATATGCAACCACTATTCTTATGATTGTGGAGGCCCTAGCAATTTGATACTGATCACTTATGATTTAATGAATTTAACCCCATTCTTTTCATAGACACATTTCAATTTTCTTTCTTCAATTCCCACATTCCAAAGGCGATGACTTTTTTATTTTTCTGTTCACAGAGCAGTATGAGGGCTGCATAGAGCAGCCTGTAATAGAAGTAATACAGAGACCACCATGGTCGCCTTCAATAGGCTCTCAGCATTCATAGTAATGGATCACCAGTCCCAGGTCTCATTCTCAGGGTCAGCCATCCACACAAAAATGGCGACACCCATGTGCCGATGGGAAAATGGCGCCTTAGCTTTGACCGAGTCATCAAGGGGGTTAATGGGCATGATCATTGTGGGCACTGATTGCAAGCATTGCTGATGGCTTTCTGCTGTATAAGGGCCCATTCACACGGAGTAAATGCACGTGTATTTTTGGCAAAATACACGTGTAAAAAATATACGTGTAAAAATAAGACTTCCATTGAGATCAATGACATTTTACATGCGTATTTTTAAGTCAATGGGAGTCTTATTTTTACACGTGTATTTTGCCAAAATACACGTGCGTTTACTCCGTGTGAACGGGCCCTAATACAACAGAGACCGGCGGCTATGGCACCTGCTCATCTCCTTAGCGGATGCAATATATAAATAACCAACACCTGCCCTGCTATTATGTATTATGATGGATATCAGGAAATGGTTAAAGGTGACTTTCCACTGCCTCCTTCAATAGGAATTGCTCCACTGATTTTGGCACTTTTGGAATTTTTCTCTAGCCCTCACTCATTCCTGAGTAATAATTTCTGTTACTTTTGGCACAATCATACTCTCTACTGTCAGGTGGGAGGTCCTTGGCTGGAGCAGTTAGACAGGGGCTATCCATGTGACAGCAGAGTGCCCAGGTGTGTGAAACTAACACATTATTGCTAAGGAACAATGAGGGCTAGAGAAAAAATTCCACCTGCATCAGTACAGCAGCACTACATAAAGGAAATGTAAAGAAGGACTAGAGTTGGTGAAACATTCTCTTTAAAGGTATTGTTCCAAGATTAACACATACATAAATAGTCTAATATTACAGTTTTGAGCTGTAAGAATATTTGCTCTGCCCAGGAAAAATCAGAAGCAGACATACAGAGGCCCAGAAGATAAGAGATCCCACTGCTAGTTGGTCGGTATGTTCTCAACTAGGTCACATGAAGGGGTCTACGGTCTGTCTCAATGACTAGTAATGGATGCTCTGGGGGCCATGAAGAAGTTTATCTACGACTAGCCCTGATATCATCTGGAAAGATAGGAGCCCACATACTGTTCTATGTTGCCTGAGTCCACCCCTGGGGGAAAAAAAATGTAAACAAATAAAAAAAATATACAAGAATCTAGAGTTGATGACAATATAGAGCACCATATTTTCACATCTTCCAATAACTGGTAGTGATAAACAAGAATTTCTAAGTAAGTCTACTTGCACATGACTGTATGTAACCAGGCCGTGATTAAATGGCACATGGATGATATCTGTATGCCGCCCATGCCTCCTCAGCCCCATTTATTGCTGTTGTCAGTGAGACCGAGCCGCAAAACGGACAGGTGTAGGACCAGTCCTGAGTTTTCACCCAGGCTTACAGCTGCATATACAAGCATGTATATGCGGCCATAGAAATGAGTGGGTACTAGCCATGGTAATCACGGTTAGCACACTGATGAAGCAGTCTTGTGCATGGAGCCTAAGCCTGGGAGAAACATCTGCATCTCCAAATAACATAAGCCAAAATGAGACACATTTTTAATAATTGTCTGCAGTTTCCAATGGAAATGTGCTTAGGGCCACATAGTCATACTAATGCTTTGTTCTGATGAAAAGTCATATGATTCACATTGAGTTGTTAGGCAGCAGAGCTATTATTTCTATAAAGAAAATGTCAAGCCTTTATCTAGTGGAATATAATTAATTGGCAGCAAGTGAGATTGTTCTGATGTACGAACTGCCAGCGAGACAGCGAATGAAAATCTATGGCCCAGGTATTCATAATCACTGCTCAGCTACTGGTCGGTAAAAGCCGTCATACTAATAAATGTAATTTGTACAATAAGCTGCCAAATCCTAAGAGAGATCCGCAGCATCAATTAATGAATGTTATACAAAACTTATACCCTATGCAATAATGCACAGCGTATTAGATGCCATTACCCACAGCAATCCTCACAAACAATAAATGGGCATCCTAAAATGCTTCTTAACTAAAATTTACAGCATGATAGAAGATGTAAGCAATCTCTTACCAACACTGTATAATATATAATGTATCACATAATATACACATACTACACATTCATAATGTGGAGAGGATTTGTATGATCTGCCATTAATAGGTGTTTAAAATGCCAATAATCGTAACATTAATGAATAGCTTCATCATTACAGAAGCCCGTCACCTCTCCTGACATGTGTATTAGTAAATATTTGTTCCTACTACAAATGTTTGAATAAATAGACAAGTATATGTTATCAGTTCGGGGTGTCACTATACAGTTTTACCCTATCCCTGTCCAATCAGCTGACAGTGCCAGGCTGCCAAGAAATCCCCCTTTCAGAAGGGTTAATGGTACCCTGTATGCCAATTTATGAGTACATTGCTAGTTGGAGTAACAGTGGTACGATACAAAACATAGGCTCTATCTCATTCCAGTTACTTTTGTTAAAAGTGGTAAATCGGACACAGAGGCAACAACTTGGCACATCTTGAGCACAAAAAATAGTCGAGTCACCTTTACACTCATATACGCTAGGAAACTGCGTAGATGAGTTACCCTTGGTTCACATTTGGGTTTGATAATCCGTTCGATGACTCCTCATGGGGACCCCCCCCCCCCCCCCCTGAACGGACTATCGAACGCATTTGCAAGCGGTGTGTGTGCACTGAAAGCACACAGATCCCCATAGACTTTAATGGAGTCCGTGTGCTTGCCGCGAGATCTCCGCTCGAATCATGTGACAGAAAATTAGATTGTGAACTACTTTCTTATCCACGTATTCCCTGCGGAGATATCGCAGCAAGCACACAGACCCCATTATAGTCTATGGGGATCCGTGTGCTTTCACTGCACACCGTTTCCAAATGCGTTTGATAGTCCGTTCCCATGCGGACTTCCCCAAACGGATTACCGACGCAGATGTGAATGAGGCCTTAGCAAATTTACCCCAAGGTTAGCATTTATCATTAAAGTCTAGATTTAACAAACACCCTTTTCCAACTAATCTAAGGGGAACTTACCGATTTTTCTGGAGATGTTTGGTCAAGCACTACTGTTTTTCTCAAAGACACACCAAAATTGCTGCTGCATAGACTCTTGATGGTATAACCAAACAAGCACGCTTAAATATCCAAGAATTCAATATATGGCAATATTTTACAAGTTGAGATATTTGTGGCATGCAATATCCTCCAGCCACCTAATGTCTAGGTTATGTCGATGCCTCTTTGAAGTAAAGTAGTACTTTACAGTACATAATTATACATTTCGGTAACTTTGGGTAGGCGGTTTTGCCTCCCTGACTTCATTTGTTTTAATTAATGCTCGATTCTGGACCTTTAATGAACATGAAATTTATGCTAAGCTTTTTTTGGTCACACATCCTGTGCAAAAGCTAAATCAGAGCATTGTAATAACAAGGAACTGCTAAAAAGACACATTAAGAAGATGAGTAATTCAAACTTTACAAAGGCTTACAAGTCACGTTGTAGATTGAAAAAAGCTTTTTGTGTGCTTTTATCCAGCCAAAGAAATCTATATTTTTTTGACAAAATATTACGTTCCCTTCCATAATTATCTCATTGTAGTTTCTGGTCAGTCCATTTACCGTATTTTTCGGACTATAAGACCCCAAATTTCGGAGGAAAATGAGGGTGCGTCTTATAGTCTGAATGTGGGTTTGCAGCATGGCCGCGCTACTGCCACCGCTGGTTTTCTTCAGCGGCAGTAGCGCGGCAATCTGCAGGCCCCGGCAGCTAAGACAGTCCCCGGCATCTGCTGTAATAGACCGGCGGATGCCGGGGAGTGTCTTAGCTGCCGGGGCCTGTGGATTGCCGCGCTACTGCCACCGCTGGTTTTCTTCAGCGGCAGGAGTGTGACAATACTGCAGGCCCCGGCAGCTAAGACACTCCCCGGCATCCGCCGGTCTATTACAGCAGATGCCAGGGACTGTCTTAGCTGCCGGGGCCTGCGGATTGCCGCGCTACTGCCGCTGAAGAAAACCAGCGGTGGCAGTAGCACGGCCATGCTGCAAATCCACTGCTCCTCCGCAGGTCCCGACAGTTAGTTAGCCCCCCCCCGGCCTCATACCTTTAGTGATGCAGGCCGGCTCCTGCACGGCGAGGCCGCAGGAGCCGACCTGTTCCGATGACAGCTGGGAGCCTAATGAAGGCTCCCAGGCCTGTCATAGATATATATTACTATCACGGCTGGTCTATGACCCTCCGCGATAGTAATGTATAGAATCTCCCATAGACGGCAATACACTTGTATTGCCGTCTATGGGACTTGCAATCAAATGATTGCAGGTTCAAGCCCCCTAGGCGGGGGATATTAAAATAGTAAAAAAAAAAAAAAAAAACCACTTAAAAAAAAATATAATAAAAAATAAAATAAATAAAAGTTCACCTCCTTTCCCTAGAATACATATAAAAGTATAACATTACTGTGAAACATATACATTAGGTATCCCTGTGTCTGAAAATGCCCGGTCTACACCTGGCCCCACAAAAAAAAAAAAACGCCCTATACATCCCCGTACAGCTGCAGGGTCACCTGTCAATGTGGCCTTGCAGCTGTTCCAAAACTACAACTCCCATATATTAAATATTTTACCATTTTTTGCCTGAAATTTTTTTTTCCCTATTTTTCTCCTCTAAAACCTGGGTGCGTCTTATAGTCCAAAAAATACGGTAATTAACCCCTTAAAGAGGACCTTTCATGTCTTCAAGAACATGTGGTTTTATATAACACTAGAGAACAGACAGTGTGCTGGATTCAGTGCACTGTCAGCTTTCTCATTATGTGCCCTGGGGCTGGAGATATCAGTGACATTATAATGGCAACGGTCTTTATCCACTGTCAGAAGGGTGTTTCTGACAGTCTAGCTAGGCTGTGAGGAACGCCCCTCCTGACAGTACTATCCGTATTTATGTAGAGTTAGGACTGTTCAGCTGGTGCAGCCATGGTATCAGGGTCGCAGCCTCTTCCGCTGTAAATGTTCAGTCCAGCGTGCATGGGGCTAATTACCTTGCAGCCGATAGGCGTTGTTGGCCTGCTGACTGACACTGGTGTCAGCCTATCGGCATCTGGCTTGAGCACCTGGGCTGGCTGATCGGTCCCGCCTTCCCTCCATTTAAGGAGCATCAAATCTCATTTGCAAAATATGTGTATTTGTGTGTTCCTGTGAATATTCCATCACACTGATAGTTGGTTGGGCAGTAAGCGGCCTTGTGTGTTGTTTGGAACTGGTAGCACACACTGTATATTGGTCTCTGTCTAGCTCAGAAGTTCTGACTAGACAGTCTTGTTTGTTATAGCAGCTGCTTTGAGCTGCCCAGGCCACTTCAGTGATTTAACTGAGCACACCCAGTTGGTGTAGTGATCTGGCAGTGACACTAACTGCCAGACTGTGTTCATACCAGGGTGGTCCTGTGGTTCAGAGCCCAGTAGGGCTCTGCAGAGTTTTATGTTTATTTAGTTTTTGGGTTTTTCAAAAAAATTAAAGCAAAAATGGAGCTATGGTGTGCTTAACCGAGTCTTTAAATAGCACACTAAATGAAACAGATTGTAATATACATAAGCAAAAGCACTGATGCAAGTATTAAAACATAACATTTATTTATCTGGTTTAAAAAATAGGTCCCTTAAACAAGGTCCTCATGTTAAGACCATACCCATGAGTAGTCAAATATACAAATAGACTCAATAGATAAACAATTCAATTCACACCCATGTAGCAGAGTCAAAACCGTCTATTGTATATAGTAATTTTAAACGGTCTTACCAGGGTCGCCTTGCAGGTAGGAGAATTTGATAGGGTCAAGTGTCCAACAAAGAATTTCTACCTATAATGCAATCTCACATTGGCCCTCAATACCCAAATAACTCCCGCCCTGACAAGGGCAGTCCACAGCTGCCCCTGTGTATCCCTGGTATAATTTTTTCTTTTTATAAACCCTGCTGACCATAACATGTGCTGTCAGAGAGGGTGTTCCTTATCACCTAGTGATGGCGCTAACCTGTGAGGAATGCCACTCCTGACATCACTCGTCCATAGATTAGTACTGGGGGCTGTTCTTCACAACTTAGTGTCATGGTTGGGTGGTAAGGAGCGCCCCCTCTGACAGTACAGCGCTATGGACACTACTGTCAGGAGAGGCATTCCTCACAGCTCGGCTAGGCTGTCAGGAATGACCTTCTGACAGTCAGGAGATATCAGTAATAGCACATAACAAGAAATCCGACAGTGCGCTGAATTCAGTGCACTGTTGGCTTTCTAGCAGCATATAAAACTGCATGTGCCCGAGGACATGAAAGGTCCTCTTTAAGGCTAAGGGCCCACATAGTAAGCCTCTGCCAAAAAGCACTTTGGAAAAAAACGTGGCAGATGCCCATTATTATTATTATTATTATTTTTCGTCAGGTACAACTTTCTGATCATTTTTTATTGCTATTATTGGTGGAGGCAAGGTGACTAAAACACAATAATTTGTGCATTGTAGTATTTTTTTAATTTTTATTGTAGTGATATTTGATATTAATAAATGTATCCTTGGTCAGTGCGGGAGTGGTTTAGATAAAACTGGGCACCAATTTCAGAAAAAGGAGAGTGGCCTAAATATGTCAATTTGCACCAGCATTTTGGCAAAAAAAATGTTCTAAAGTAAGTGGTATAAAGCAGGGGTGTAAATTGAGGGGGTGCAGAGGATGCAGTCACACCAGAACCCAAGGGCTTTAGGGAGCCCATAAGCACTGGCATCAGTATTGAGATTGCAGCTTCCATCTGGCCCATAAACCAAGGAGACCCACAGATTACACTAACCACACTAAGGTGGATTAAGCTCCTGTAACCATCACTATCAAGAATTCACTGTAGGGATGAGGTAGGGGGCCCCGGACAAAGGATTGCACCTGGGCGCACAAGACTTTAGTTACGTCACTGGTGTAAAGGAAAGACAAAAGTGTCTAATGTGCCTAGCAAGATGCACAAAATTTATCTCACTTTCATATACAGTATATGAACATTCTCACTACTAGAAAAAAAAAATCCACAGGAAGAGCAGCCATTTTACCTGTCACCTATGAATCAGCGAACACGTCTTGCCAGCCACACTTCTTGCGGTAACGAACATAACTAACATACTTAGGTTATTTCACAAAATTCTGTTTTACTAACATATAATCACTTTCTCATGTTGTACAAAAATTCTATTTAAATTAACTGACACATTCTGTGTGATAATATTATATTACTGCATAATAATACTGTCTTGTCTAGGCAGAGTCTATAGTTCTGTTCATCCTGATTTTTCTAGTTTGTGAAAGGAATATCAGAAAGTCACTATATATATATATATATATATATATATATATATATATATATATATATATATATAGCTATTCAGATTCTTTGGTATACTAGATGTTGCTGTAATAGCGTCCATTATGTATGGTCTATGTAAATCACTTAAGTGGGCGACTCGGAAACCTACATGCTTTAAGCTTCAGCAATAGATTGTAACAATGTACACTCTTTTAACTCTTCTATGTGAAATCAGATCACTAGCTTCCTATAGAGCTAAGATAACCTATAAAACGAATGTGCAGGTATACACTCACCGGCCACTTTATTAGGTACACCATGCTAGTAACGGGTTGGACCCCCTTTTGCCTTCAGAACTGCCTCAATTCTTTGTGGCATAGATTCA
This sequence comes from Leptodactylus fuscus, assembly GCF_031893055.1. Classification (NCBI taxonomy): domain Eukaryota; kingdom Metazoa; phylum Chordata; class Amphibia; order Anura; family Leptodactylidae; genus Leptodactylus; species Leptodactylus fuscus. The sequence goes on from NC_134265.1 coordinate 298,927,713, forward strand.
ACAAGGTGCTGGAAGCATTCCTCAGAGATTTTGGTCCATATTGACATGATGGCATCACACAGTTGCCGCAGATTTGTCGGCTGCACATCCATGATGCGAATCTCCCGTTCCACCACATCCCAAAGATGCTCTATTGGATTGAGATCTGGTGACTGTGGAGGCCATTGGAGTACAGTGAACTCATTGTCATGTTCAAGAAACCAGTCTGAGATGATTCCAACTTTATGACATGGCACATTATCCTGCTGAAAGTAGCCATCAGATGTTGGGTACATTGTGGTCATAAAGGGATGGACATGGTCAGCAACAATACTCAGGTAGGCTTTGGCGTTGCAACGATGCTCAATTGGTACCAAGGGGCCCAAAGAGTGCCAAGAAAATATTCCCCACACCATGACACCACCACCACCAGCCTTAAGCGTTGATACAAGGCAGGATGGATCCATGCTTTCATGTTGTTGACGCCAAATTCTGACCCTACCATCTGAATGTCGCAGCAGAAATTGAGACTCATCAGACCAGGCAACGTTTTTCCAATCTTCAATTGTCCAATTTCGATGAGCTTGTGCAAATTGTAGCCTCAGTTTCCTGTTCTTAGCTGAAAGGAGTGGCACCCGGTGTGGTCTTCCGCTGCTACAGCCCATCTGCCTCAAAGTGCGACGTACTGTGCGTTCAGAGATGCTCTTCTGGCTACCTTGGTTGTAACGGGTGGCTATTTGAGTCACTGTTGCCTTTCTATCAGCTCGAACTAGTCTGGCCATTCTCCTCTGACCTCTGGCATCAACAACGCATTTCCGCCCACAGAACTGCCGCTCACTGGATGTTTTTTCTTTTTTGGACCATTCTCTGTAAACCCTAGAGATGGTTGTGCGTGAAAATCCCAGTAGATCAGCAGTTTCTGAAATACTCAGACCAGCCCTTCTGGCACCAACAACCATGCCACGTTCAAAGGCACTCAAATCACCTTTCTTCCCCATACTGATGCTCGGTTTGAACTGCAGGAGATTGTCTTGACCATGTCTACATGCCTAAATGCACTGAGTTGCCGCCATGTGATTGGCTGATTAGAAATTAAGTGTTAACGAGCAGTTGGACAGGTGTACCTAATAAAGTGGCCGGTGAGTGTACAACCTCTACCTCTTGCTGCTGACAAACAGCAAATCTCAAGTTCCTGCTGTGCGGCCTTTGTTGCACAAACATTGCCTTCAATGCCACTACATGAACAGATAAATACTAGCAATTGAAAGATTAGCGACCATCAAGATATAGAAATTCTGCAAAGACACAAGGACCATTTACTCCAATATAATGAATAATACACAGTGGGCTAGATAAATTAATACTGGGTAGTTTTTAGACAATGCAAAATTAGATCTTATGTACACAGCCATACCGTTTTTCATAGACCTGGTGTGAAAAACGGCACGGCCATTAAAAAACGGTGCTAACATGAAAAAGGACCATGTGTGTCTATGCATTCACATGCCAATGAATAATGGCCACACGATGGCTGTTTTTAAAATGGCCGTCACATGGCCATCATAGAACCAATGATGCATAATTGGTCTATTCACATGCCACTATATATGTACATTTTCACAATCACAGAGTGCACGTCTGTTTTTGCGAGGCATCAGCATTCCATCACGGCTTTCCACTACTACTTAGCCCCAGAGGAATGGGCCTAATCATCAGGGAGTCTTGAGCCGCCGAAATATCGAGAACGAGACTTATATTCAGTGTCATACTGCAATCTCTACCTCCCAATTAAAACAATGGGTGGTAGGTTCTTGGTGGAATCTTCCATAGATAAGGGGCAGAATCTGCCCCCAAATCCGCAGCAAATTCAAACATGTAAACGTACCCTTACAGACTGTCTAAAACACTTAGAAAGTGACCAAAGTGAAAAGCAACTGCACAGAGTACCCCTATCTTAACAGGAGGAACTTGCACATCCATGCATTATACAGACATCCTATTAATTGCAATGAGAGATGTGTAATACACCATTTCTCCTGTGGAGGTGCTGCAGTGGAACTGAACACTTCTACAGGTACATGTAAAAATGGGAGGCACTGGCTCCAGTTTTGGCATATCTAAGATAGGAGCAAACTTGAATGAAAAAGAGATAAAAGAGAGAGAGAGAAAAAAAAAAAAGATGAGAACAAGAGATAAAATAACAATAGTGGCATTTTCTTGAGTCTCATTTGGCTCAGTACAATTACCTGATAATATTTTTCTGAATTTCGTTGCTTGCAGTTCATTATTATTCTGCTTTTACTGTAATGAAGATCATACCTTTAAATACTCACCTCATGCTAATACAACATGTTGTAGTGTAAAGCATAGGGGAAGAAGCTTAGCCCACCTATCATAGCTATGAGCTAATGGATCAGAGCTAAAAAGCAGCCAAATAGTGAATGCTAAAGAAATTTATAGAAAGGAAGCATTGCTAGTGCCTTCTCAGTTTTCTGATTGAAGGAGTGGTCTGTCACACATTTTATTATTTAATGCTGCTGCTAGTGGGGCCATAAACATAAGACGTTACTCACCTCTCCCCAGGCCTCTGTTTCCAGTGGTATCAGCTCCATTCGCCCTCCAACTAACATCATCAGTGACGTCTGATTTGTGCTAAGTGACCGCTCCAGTCAATAATGGACCTGTGATAGGTTGTAGCAGTCACCAGACACAAACAACACAAAGACCTGTACACAGACAAATGGATTTGCTGCCAATATAAACAGAGGCCTGAGGAGAGGTGAGTAATATCTTATGATGTTTATGACCTCTCTAGCAGCAGTATTAAAGAAAAAAAAATAGGATGGACAACTCCTTTAATCTTTCCACTAAATGTGTAATCCTTATTCTAAATTAAAAAAAAGAAAGATTAGATAATACAAACCACTGACATTGGTCTGAAGTGTAATGACAGGAGAGACAATTACATCCTTGGTCACTGCCACCAACAGAGACTTTGAAAAAAAAAAACCACAACAGCTTGATTTTGCAATAATCTTACACGAGATGCTTATTATCCTACACAATCCTTTCTGTTGCCAAGCAGTGGATGCTTTATGAATAGCAGCCTGTCAAGGTTTTTGTAGCACTTTGCAATATTATATTACATAGATTTCATGAGAAAGTGGAGTCCTCAACCAAATTAAAGCCAAGGTAAAGATGGACACATCTGCATGTCTAGAGATATTTCTTCCATTTTTGTTCTGCATACTAACACCTACTGGAGTGCAGTTGTGCAACAGCGACAAAAGTTACATTTCATCAATATGTCTAAATCCTGGCCAACCTGCAATCCCCACCAACTTTACAAACAGATGTACAAGATAAAAATGGTAATAAATGTGTCACAAAGCAGATAAAGGCTAGGTCTGCGCCCACTCTCTGCCTTGGGAAACCTGGCAAACCCATTATAGTCTAAGGAATCTCTGGGTTTCCGAAGGTTTGATTTTTTTTTAAGCAGATTGGGTTTCCGTTCGGAGTAAACCTAGGGTACCTTGTACAGGTGATTCTACAGTTTCCAAATATGATTTTGATATGCAGCTTTAGAGCCAAATTTCATATATATTACAGTTGTATTCCGGTAAGCTAAAGCACCCTCCAAAGGACTGCTTGCAGACTCCCTTTAAGGATCCATTCTCACCATTTTCCTCCATTTTCCTCCATGTGAATGGACCCTAAGGGTCCATTCACACAGAGTTTTTTGGTGAGGAAAAAATATGCTTCAGGAATTAGGAAATGTTTTTTTAACTCCAACACAGTAAATGGACCTTGAAAAAAAAAAAACCGCTAGCGATTTTTCAACGCAGTTTTTGTCAAATCCACGTGGATTTTCCATCTCCCATTGACTGAGTTGGTTTTTGCAGGCGGATTCCGCCTGAAGGAAGTTTTTTTTTCCGCTAGTGGGGAAAAAAAAGCTAGCGGAACCCATACAACTTTTTGGAGAGGCGTTTTTTTCCACATGGATTCTGACACGGATTCAGCGCCAAAATCCTTGCCAAAAAACTCTGTGTGAATGGATCCTAAGGCAGAGGCCCCACATTGCGAACACGCAGTGGCAAAAAACATGCAATTTACATTAAATGCAAAGTGGATAGGATTCTAGTGAATACCATCCACACATTGCTGAAAAAAATCTGCAGCGGAAATGCTGCGATTTCAAAAACGCAACCCGCAGCATGTCAATTATACCCACAGAAAGGTATAATAGAAGCAGAAAGTCCTCAGGGGAAACTCTGCAAACTTTCATTGAAAAACGTAGTGGAAAAAAATATGATGCGTTTCCACGAGGTATTTTCAGCAGCGGTTTTTGGCAGCGAATTACTGCATGGGGCTTTAGCCTAAGACTGTCATATGAAATGCCAGTCTTAATAAATTCCATATTATTTTAAAGCTAAATGCATTATGAAAGAGATGTATATACAGTTGTAAACAAGGACCATCATTTTGTAAGTATGAAAAAATAGGAGTATATGAAATATTTGCGAAATGAATATGTTTATCGCCAGCCCACAGCAGGCCTTACGTCCTTTATGTACAGACTAAGGAACTAATGACAAATCCGAGACCTCAGGCATGAAATTGTCAACAATTAGTGTCTATCATAAACTTCAGTGACTTCTCACAATCGCACAGCTACCACAGGATGTCAGTGTTGTAGAAATCGCTGGATCTGTAAATCTTCATTCTATGCATTTTAGGCAATGGAGGATGGATAAAGTGTAAAGACAAAGCCTTAATGCTATTTGTTCTACAAGCCCATAAAATCAGATAGACGGACATGGTCGAAACATAAAATATTCCTAATGACAATAGATTGTTGTAAACAGTACAGCACAACACATATACAACAACGTATTATGTATATATAGGAAAGCAACAATGACAACAAATATAGCAAAGCAACAGCATGGACCACAATGTTTGGGCTCCTTGATGACATGAAATTGTGTCACTAGATTTAAAAATCTTTAAAAACCCCATATAAAAACAAGTAAACAATACGTCAACATGGCCACCAAATCGATAAAAAAAAAGGAAAAACACGAGTGCTTTGCCTGAGGCGTCATGGTGTCCGTATTATTTCATTACTAAGCTCTCCCACTGAATTTTTTTTTTTTTTAATTAAAACGCATTCATCACTTTCTGATTAATAATTGTTCCGGTTTCTATCATAACCACAGTAAAATGAGATGAATGGAATGTATACACATCACACTACACCTGCTGGAAGCAGGTTATCATATCCAAGATCGCCTTTAATTTCCAGCACAAAGACATAGAAAAACAAGTCAGCATAAAAAAACAGGATTCATTTAGCGTAAGTAGGTCAGGTCTAATGAGAGAGTGCAACAACACAGATGAAAGATGTGGCAAATAAAAACCCACTGACCAGTTTACATAATTCCTCAACACGCCGCATCAGCTACTAAATAAAATCATATAAAGGCAAAAATAAAATCTGCAAAGAAGATTATTATACAATAACGCCAATTCTGCAGAACTGGATTTGGTGGATCTGATTGTTGCTCACGGCGGTAAACACATAGTAATACACAACAATACTGTAGAGTAATACACAATAGGCAGATACTGTATGTCTCTTATAACCCTGGCATAGAACACAGACTAATCATGTTCGCCCCTCTAGCCCTATGTAAATCTTTATCCCAATTCTTGTGCTCCATTGAATCATGGAATTAATGGCTACATTGACTTCTTTGTGAGCCCAGCTACCTATACATATTGTCAGTGTCTGTTGCACAGTTCACTCTGAGGTCCTAATTTTTCCCAGCAAGGCAAGCGTGAAAGGCTAAAATAAATGAAGATTAGTGTTCCTCTGATGGGAACAGGTTCACAGCCCCCGATACACGGCTATGTGTCTGGTTGCCTGCATTGCCAAGCGCATACACATTGCAGAAAAAAAAAAGAATAAGAGGGTTTTGCTAATCCTGGCAGCACATATTGCAAGACAAGAGGATACGGAGTAATCACATAAACACATTACCTTTCTGTGTCTGTCCTTCTTCCATGTTTTCTTCCATGTCCACCTCTCTCTCTTGCTGGAAAGAAACTAATAAGGAGCTGTAGTGTGATGTAGCTACAGTGTGTATATGGCTGTGCACCTACAGCAGTGGCTGAGCAAGCCTTGTGTTCTGCACACACTCCCTCACTGCCTGGCTTTTGCTTGGAGACAGCCTGTCAAGTGGAATTTCATTCAAATTACTCTTCCATGAAGATTATCAATTTCTCTGCTCAAAGCTTCCCATTGTACACCAGTGCGAGCAGGTACTGCCACTGCCTCTCATTCAGCTAGATATGGGAAGGTAGCATGGGAAGCTCAGCTTTCCTGTCTCCAGCTACAATTGCACATACAGCCTAGGAGCTAAGGGTTGTATTCTGAGCCTGAAATTGGGAACAGGCTGTGGTGAGAACAGATGAAGGGGCGTATCTCTACAGAAAACAGACCACCAACTGCAAATACCCCCTACTTGCTGGCAAAGTGGAAAAGCCCAAATGTCTGTGGGCTCTGTCTGCTGCAGTAGGGGCTGTTCTCCCAATTAGACCCATTACAAATTACATGCTTTGCTGGTTCTATGTGTTGCTTTTATTGATCACAAAGCTATTTACAGCCCCCGCTTTGCAAGGCGCAGTGAATGGGAGAGGGGGAATAGGTGTGCAATACAAGCATGATGTCACCCAGAGATAGAAATATAGGCTGGCACACTTGTTTCATATATACGTAGCTGGCAGGCACAGGAATACATTGGGAATGAAAGGCAGATTCCTTTGTCTGTACACCACGGGGAAGGGTACATAGTGGCAGTGCCATTTTGAGGGAGATTTTGGAAGCTTGGCAGTCTGATTTGAAATGCAAATCACAATCTGCAGTCTGAGGAGAACCGCAGCCGCGTCTGTGTCTGAGTGACAAGCTTTTCATTTTCACATCTCAGGCAATCTAGAACATTTCTCAGGTGGCGGTACAATGGTGAGCGACGCTTGTATCCGTCGCCTTGTTTACAGCCTGTAAGAAAAAAACACCATCTTTCATGTACAGTCCTTCACCCTGGATACCATGTATCCTACACATGGTAGGCAGAGAATACTGAATAATGCCTTCATCCACAGCACTGTTTATGATGTGGTCACAATGAAAAATTCCTTAATAACAATTGGAAAATGGGGAGGTTTAATAAAACATGTTTTTATATTCTCTATTAAGAAAGGATTCTTCAAAGACTTCATTAACGTTTTCCAGAAGGCTGTTCTTTGAAACGATATTATACAATTTGTTTGTATTTAGAGTTACAACGTAAAGTATTTTTAAAAATAAAATATATTTTTCAGATTTTGTAGCTGAAATAATCCTGGAAAGCGTCTCACAGAGACCATGGCTATGTCCTTTCTCTCACTGCTAGTCAGGACCATATATATTTATATATACCATCAGCCCGTCTACTGTATGAAAGTGACAATGCCATTAGGGTGTGGAGATCTGCTGTTTTCACCTAACAAGTTTTTTTTATCCCATTACTGAATATATTTATATTACAGCTTATTTTGACCTACCCTTACATTAGTTCACCAATATCAGATCAGTGGGGATCTGGCAACCAGCATTTGCGTTGCCACCACAGTTTTTCGCGCAGCGCTTTTTTTCCTGTGGCCCATTATGTGGGTCCTTAGTCTTAAAGGGTTTTTCCGTGACTTTTAAATGAATGACCTAGCCTTAGAGTACAGCACCTCTGCTACTTTTACTATTTCTAGGATAGGTCATCAATTAACATTGAGTGGGGTCTGACACCCAGGAACTTCATGGATCAGCTTGTTGATGCAACAGTGGCACTTCCAATTATCTGGTACCATGTTCCATTTACACATCACACAATTTTCTCAACAACCTACCCGCTTTGTTGGAGATGTGGCATGACAAAGGGGACACTACTGCATATCGTATGGGACTGCTCCGGGGTAAGGAAATTCTAGGAAGGAGTGCATTGAGTTATTTCTAGGGTATTCTAGATTGATGTCTTTCAGACCCCAGTTTTTATCTCACACACCTATCTGATCTCTGTTTGCATACATACTGAAAATTGTCACTCAAGCACTTTGCTAAAGTGTTTAGAGACTGCATCCCGGGCTCCCGGTCCTCTGCAAGTCTAATGCTCCTCCCTCTCTAGTCCAATGGATACAATAAGTGAAGAACATCCAATGAATTGTAGACTACCTCTTTCAAGAACACCCATGACTCTTGTCACTGCCTGGGCTCCCTGGATTCTTTTCCTGGGTTCCCAGGAGTATCAGAACCTTATTAATGGTTGAGCATCTGTTTTAGGCACCCTGCTCTCCTGGTGGATCACTGGAATACCCACTTTTCCCTTCTTGCACCCAGTTTTTTTTCCTTCCCCTGTTTTTCCTTCATGTTCTGATTCATATGATGGTGGTGTGATGGTTCAGATTATGGTGGCTGACATATAGACAATCAGGTTAATAGTCTATAGTCATGTCTACTCTGTATTTTTGCTTTGTATTGTTTTGCATGATCTTAATGTCTTTATTGACCTTCTTCTTGTGTTTTCAGGGTTGTTTCCTTGTACTTGTGTGGTCTATAAAGCCCATAAATAAAGAGTTTTTTTTAAAAAAATGTGTAGCACTATGCTTGGTAAGAACTGAAAATGTTGCAGCCTCTTCAAACAGCTGATCAGCCAGGTCTGGGTGTCAGACCCCTGCTGAGCTTGCTGGGACGCCATATAATGAGTGTGTTGTTGGCGTTGATGATCCACATGCTCTGGCATTTTGGCAGCTCTCAAGCTGGCCTGTTGCTGAATTCGTTCCTCGCGCTATTTCCGTGATTGTTGCGGCATCTCAGCAGCTCGCTGGGACACCATATAATGAGCATGTTGTTGGCGTTGATGATCCGCATGCTCCAGTGTTTCCGCAACTTTCAAGCTCGCCTGCCACTGAACTCGTTCCTCGCGCTGTGCCCGTGATTGTTGTGGCATCTCAGCAGCTCCCGGGGACGCCGTATAATGAGCGTGTTGTTGGCGTTGATGATCCGCCTGCTTCGGCATTTCCGCAGCTCTCAAGTTGGCCTGGCACTGAAGTTATTCTTCGCACCGTGCCTGTCATTGTTACGGCATCACAGCAGCTCGTTACGACACCATATAATGCATGTGTTGTTGGCGTCGATGATCCCCCCTCAGCTCTGCTTGAGGAGAACTCTTGACTTCTGGCTACCTTCATAGCTCTCTGTTATGGTCTGGGGATCCTTGACCACGGACTGGCCCCTGACTGATAACTTCTCAGTACAGTACAGGAAAAACACACCAAAAGAAAACAAAACCGGAAGTATGAGCAGTTTGGACTTCTAGTGTGGATCCTCCTGCACCCTGCCTTGCACAACTAGAAGTAGCCGTGGGCCCAACTAACTTGCCTGAATGGGCACGAGCACAGCCGGAGAAGTAGCTAACCTACCAAGGGAAATAGAGCCCCTGTCTAGCTTCACGTTTACGAAGGAGAGGCAGATACAGAACAAGCCCCCCACGGATGTCCAGACGCAGACTAACGGTGAACATGAGTAACGCAAAGCATAGGGAGAAAATAAACGTGAAACAGAATAACTGAACTTAAGCAAGGGATAGGAAAAAACAGAACTTAGGATCACACACAAAAAAAACCCTACCAAAATTCCAAACTTCCAAACAGAAAAATACCTAGGGCTCGCTGCGCCCGGAACACTATGTCTGGATACAAGCTCAATACTTAACAAACCAGTCCTGTGTGAACAGGAGCAAGAAACCGGATGGGCCAGGATGCAGATGGTAGCAGCTTCAGACAACAGACCATTACTGGAGAACAGGAACAGACGTTTAAGACCGGCATCAGATAGCATGTACAACAGCCTTATATAGTAAGAGAAGGCCTCGCCCATGGCCTGTCAAGTATTCAGCACTGCAGAGAACTTAACCCCTTCAGAGGCCAAGACACACCAGGCACTGATCCACCAGGCCACTCACCACGTGATCCACGCCCGAGTGCCAGAGCAGAAACAGCATGTCTGGTGTGAACATTCCCCTGCCGTGCATCAGGTGATTCACGTGCTGAATGCCGTCCGGACCAGTGGTGTAACTACCGTGGTAGCAGCAGTAGCAGCTGCCACAGGGCCCGGGACATTGGGGGCCCGGTGGCAGCCGCTACCGCTGCGTTTTTTGGGTTTTTTTAATAGCTCGTTACTGGCTGGAGTTACTCCAGCCGCTAACGGGCCCTATATACTTACCGATCCTGGCAGGGGCCGGGATCGGTAAGTGACACTGCGGGCCCCACAAGCACTATTATACTCGGGGGTCTTTTCGGACCCCCGAGTATAATGATCGGAAGTGCAGGAGAGGTAACTGAACATAAAAAACTGTGTTACTTACCTCTCCAGGCTCCGCGCAGGCTTCAGCCTACTTGTGTGATGTCTCAGACGTCACATGATCGGGGCCTGCGTCCTTATGCGTCGCAACGCAGGCTCCCGGTCACATGACGTCCCTGACGTCATTGAAGATGGCCGCCAGCGGGGAGTCGGGAGTCAGGTAAGTTACAGTGTTTTTTTTTTTTATGTTGTTCTTCCCCTGGGTCTCCGATTATTATACTCTGGGGTCTGAAAAGACCCCAGAGTATAATAATTGTTAATGGGTGTCCACAACGGGGCATAATAGTGGGTGAAGGGGCCACAATGGGGGATAATACTGTGTGTAGGGGCCACAATGGGGTATAATACTGTGTGCAGGGCCACTATGGGGGATAATACTGTGTGCAGGGGCCACTATGGTGCATAATAGTGTGTGCAGGGGCCACTATGGGGTATAATAGTGTGTGCAGGGGCCACTATGGGGTATAATAATGTGTGCAGGGGCCACTATGGGGTATAATAATGTGTGCAGGGGCCACTATGGGATATAATAATGTGTGCAGGGGCCACTATGGGGTATAATAATGTGTGCAGGGGCCACTATGGGGTATAATAGTGTGTGCAGGGGCCACTATGGGGTATAATACTGTGTGCAGGGGCCACTATGGGGTATAATAGTGTGTGCAGGGGCCACTATGGGGTATAATACTGTGTGCAGGGGCCACTATGGGGTATAATAATGTGTGCAGGGGCCACTATGGAGCGTAATAGTGTGCATAGGAATGCGGGGGGTGGGGTCGTGCGGGGTTTTCGGCGTCAGCCGGGGGGGGGGGGCATGTCAAAGGCTCGCCAGGGGGCCCCGCCATTCCTAGTTACGCCACTGGTCTGGACACTCTGCGCTGTTTGCTGTTCAAAGTGGGGCAAAATACTGTGTATAGGGGCTACTATGGGGCATAATATTAAGTGCACTGACCACTATGCGGCGTAATAGTATGTTCAGGGGCCACTATGGGGTGTAATAGTATGTGCAGGAGCCACTATGGGGTGTAATAGTATTTACAGGGGGGCCACTATGGGGCGTAATACTGTGTGCAGGGGCACTATGGGGCATAATAGAGTGCGCAGAAATGCGGGGGGAGGAGTTGTTCAGGATCTTTGCCGGGGGGAAGGGGCATGTCAAAAGTTTGCCACGGGGCCCCGCCATTCCTAGTTACACCACTGTATGGACACACAGGTTATTAAGTCACCCCTTTTAGCCACTCATAAAGCAACAAAAAGGAGGGATCAGTAAGACATGAATCATTGTGTTCTCTTCATAATTTCTGCAAGACTCCATGTGAAAAATGATGCAAGAGGCAAAATTATCTTGTTTAGTTTTATCTGTGGTTACTGCAGAGTAAAATATTTGCTTCAGTCAGAAATAATAACTATTCAGAGGTGCAAAGATTTGTGGGTAGACGGATATCATTTTAATGTATAATTTTTCATTTGCCCTTTATCAGTCAAGAACTCTGGACTCCCATGCCTTTTCTACTTTGCTATAGAGTGTTGGCTTGTTCTAGTTTTGCCCAACTTTGCGTTTTATATATCTATGTACCATACTTGTGGTTATGTGTTAGTGGATTGCACTTGGTCTGGGGCCAATCACAGTTAATGCTGCCCTATATTTACTGTAGGGGAGTTAGCTCCGTAGAAGAAGTGGTGTGGACCCAAACAGTCAAAGACAGGGATACAAAATAAGCAGCAAACAGGTTTAGAAAAAACTGAAAAATAAATAAACTTTGACTTCAGGCCCAAAATGTACAAAATATAATACAGCCTTAACTTCAGGCAAAAACAAAACAAAATCCTGCTCGTCTGAACCACTAACTAAACAGAAATGATAACCTACCAGCCACAATAACAAAACAAGTACAATATTGTCTCATTGGACTCCAGGTTACAGGACAGACCCATATGCCTCCTCTCATTCCATGGATCTGTACTGGAGAGCAGAAATGAGCCAAGGACTCGCACCTGGTTCTGAGGCATACTCCAGATCCGCCCTGGACCACACATAAGTTAAAAACCTGAGGGAGATATAGTGAGATTCCAGCACTCTGTCTGTCACCTTCTCACATAACCCGCAGCTCAGTACTTCATTTTCCCGTTGGCTTCCAGGTCTAAGAACCAACAGCGCTACAACACTTTTGCCCAAGCAGGGTAATAACAGCCATTGCTATAGCTTTAACTTGTAACGGAGAGAGTTCTGTAGAGGATCAGTTGTTAGACCTCATAATGCCTTACCACAAGAAGTATCAGTTGTTAGACCTCATAATGCCTTACCACAAGAAGTATTACTAATAGCAAAAACAATTTCAGAATTTGCAGCATAAATGGACATTTATCTCATGACTCAGGAGAATTATAATTCACATATTAAGTCAAGGGTGGATGACATTGATAATCTGATCAAGTAAACTTATTTGACTGTTGACTGGTCTTGTAGGAAATCATTTGTCATCTCTGTGTGAGTTGAAGTAAGGTGAGGCTAACATTGCTTATGTTTTACCTTTCTATGACTCAAGGAGCAAGATCTAAGGAAGGTTAATCGCAATCGGAGTTGAGAGTGGGATTCGGATGAAGGGTTACCTACCCTGGAGCAGTTAGGTAGGGGTGTGGAGAGGGGTACAGAATTAGAGTTTCTGGAGTTCCTGCCTTTCCCCTGTTCTCCTGCCTGTGTTGCTATGTGTTAAACCAGGGGTGCCTAATACGTCGATCACGATCTACTGGTCGATCGCGAAGGACGTATGGGTCGATCGCGGGATCGGTGTCTGCTTGTTGACAGCGCAGGCTGAGAATCATCTTCGGACACTGGCAGGGCGGGGCCTTGCACTCGTTCGCAGTCAGGGCTGCGGCGGCCCCGCCTGCCAGTGTCCGGAGATGATTCTCAGCCTGCTTTGTGAACAAGCAGACACCGGAGAGCTGTCTTCTGCTCTCACGCTCCGCCCTGCCCACAGGCCCTGCCCCGGTCCGCGCCCCGCCCCACCCCCGCCCACAAGAAGTGGGTAGTAGATCTTATCCTTTGGTCAGTTACTAAAGTAGCTCACATGCTCAAAAAGTGTGAGTACCCCTGTGTTAAACAGACTCAGTATTTTGTTGGCTCCTTTAGCTTTATATTAGTAGCTGCTTTGTCAGGAGGGACAGTCCGAAGAGGAAGGGGCCGGAGTGCAGAAAGACTCTGCTTGTGCTCACTTTGGTTCTCTTAACTTCTGGGATGTGTCAGCTATCTAAAGAAGTCTAATGGGCAGTCTCATAGACAGCTAATGGAATGACAGCAAGCATACTCAGGGAAAACATTAAAACTTGGGCCAATCCCTTTAACAAATTAACATAAAGTATATGTGGAGATTTAAGGGGAACCTGTCAGGTGGTTTTTCAACACCAAACTGGTCCCAACAGACGTAGCATTGAGTAAAGACCTTTCCAACGGTGCCCCTCACTAAGCTTCCTTTAGCTGGAAAGTCAGATTATAGGCGTCTAAAATGTAAGATTGGTGTATGCAAATTTACCTTAATTAGTCATAGCGGTGGGGAGAAGCTTCATCTAATCATGCATTCATTGCACTAAACCCCACACAGTGAAGCCTGTGGATAGGTAGGGTATCAGGTTGACGTCAGACAAGGAGGAGCATTTCAATCACACGACACATGGTGTGATTTAGTGCTAAGACTGCTTGACTTGATGAAGCTGCTCCCCATGCACATGCAGGGAGAAGTTTAGGGTAGTAAAACCACCTGACAAGTTCCCTTTAAGAGGAAAAAAAATAAATAGAGGTATATGGAAAGGCGCCACTAGTCAAGGTATGAATTTCTGTTGATGAGCTATAATGGTCCACATTCACCTTTCACTGGGTGCAAAGAGTAGAATTCAACCTCTTCTCTGTGAATTGTCAGACAAAATTCACTTCTTCACGATGCGGTAAATCCACAATAAAAAAAAAGTGGTTTTTTTCATATTCAATTAATGGTTATTAAAGACTTATTAAAACACTTTATATAACGTCCCAAAAGGAGGTTCCAGCTCTGGTTCCAGCTGGCATCGAATATTTGAAGCGTTTAACCCCTTGGTGTCCGGCTGATTACACGCATTCCTATGCCGGCGAGGTATTCGATCGAATACTACTCGCTCAACACTAGTTGCCATGTAAATTCTTAATCAAACATTACCCTGGAAGAAAAAAAAATAAAAGATGTTCTGTATGCAAAATATTACATGAAATCAGATTAAAAAATTATTGTACTGTGATCGCTTGAAGTTGGGGGTCAAAAAAGTGCGGGTCTAAAGGTCGAAGGTTAACTGTTTTCTAGATTTGTCCTTTTCGAGAAGAGAATAGTAGCTGAGTAACTAAAGATGAATTTGCCTAAAGCAATATATTCATGTATTGAAATAAATGTATTAAATGTCAAGTTCATCTTTTTCTTTCTTTAAAAATATAGATTTAAAATTTTAGTGTCATCCAGGTTTCATTGAATTTCTAGGCAACAGCTCATAGTTCTAATCTTTACCATCTTTTCCTTAGGAGATCTTAAAGAGTCTCCCTTCTTGCTTCCTCTTGACACAAAGAGACCATACTGTATGTAGTGATGTGTAGGTCAAGGCGTCCTCTCTGCCATAAAAACATCTAAACTCAGTAAATTCACACTACAGAAAGACTTCATGCACATGTCCAAGTTTGCCATCCGAGGGGGCATCTGAAAGCCCGCTATATTCTGAAGGAAATAGCGCAGGTCCTATCCTACTGTTTCCTCGGAACAGAAAGTTTCCCAAGCCCCCATAGAGGTAAACGCATAATGGAATGATGACACTTAGATGTCACGCCAACTCAGTGGTGAACCTAGCCCCTCTGCTGCCTGAGGCGGACGATCGAAAGACGCCCCCCCCCCCCCTCCCGTCCGGGGGGGGGGGGGGGGGTGATGTTCATCTTTTGATCGTCAGCCAAAGACAGCAGGGGGGGGGAACATTACAATAAATACAATGAAGTGATACTCACAGGAGATGTCTCCCCACATTTCCAGTCTCTTCCCTTTGGACCGCCATGACCACTTCTTTCAGCTGTGACTTGACTCTGTAAAGTTTGAAACACAGACATCTTTGACTCCTCAATTCTCCCACAGCGGCCCCTGCAGCCTATATTATGCCCCACAGTGGCACAATAGAGGTTGCAGCGGGGCTGCTGTGGGGCATAATAGAGATTACAGGGGCCACAGTGGAACCTTCAAGCTCTATTATGCCCCACAGTTGCACACCCATGAACTATTATTATACTCAGGGGTCTTTTCAGACCCCCGAGTATAATAATCGGAGCCCCAGGGGAGATGAGGGAACATAATAAACACTGTTACTCACCTCTGTGCTGTGTGAGCCCCCTCCCTCTGCTCACAGTGCTCGTCCATAGACAAGTATTATCAGGAGGGGAGGGGGCGTTCCTCCCCACTCACACAGTACAGCGATATAGGCGCTGCTGGGAAGAAGGACATTCCTGACAGACTGTCAGGAACGCCTTTCTGACTGTGAAGAGCTACGGTACCGGCACTGCTAGCTCTTCACCCGGGACACAGATCGGGAAAGCCGACAGTGCGCTGAATTCAGCGCACTGTCAGCTTTCCAGCGGTATATAAAACTGCCTGTGCCCAAACCCATGAAAGGTCCTCTTTAATGCTAGCAGGCTTCGGACCTATATGGTAATGCCCAGACGTCACGTGGTCTGGAATATTACCATATAGGCCCGAAGCCTGCCCTAGCAGTACCATACAGGCCAAAGCCTGTGTTAGCAGTAACAGGCTATTACTACTAGCACAGGCTTCGGGCCTATATGGTACTGCTAGGGCAGGCTTTGGGCCTATATGGTAATATTCCAGACCACGTGACGTCTGGGCACTACCATATAGGCCCAAAGCCTGCTAGGAGTAACACCGGATCCCGGAGAGCTAAGTAACACTGTTTATTATGTTCCCTCACCTCCCCTGGGGCTCCGATTATTATACTCGGAGGTCTGAAAAGACCCCCGAATATAATAATAGTGGTAGTGAGATCGCGGCCTGCCCGGGCCTACTCACTGCCGGCCTCCGCGGCCTATAGTACAAGGGGAAGCGGGGGCGGCAGTGAGCAGGTCTGGGAAGGTAGGTAAATAGGCCACTACCTCCTGGAGATACTCCAGCAGGTAGCGGCCTATTATAAAACAAAAAAAGAAGTTTTATACTTACCGATCTTGTTGTTGTTCCTGCTGCCTCCGCGATCCTCTTCTCCTGCAGGCTGACGTCTGCGTAGGCGGCGTCACAAGGCCGCAGACGCACGCTGATATGTCCTCAGACGTCTAGGTATCAGCGAGCGTCATCACGTAATGACGCCGCCCACGCTGATACCTAGACGTCTGAGTACGTATCAGCGTGCATAGGCGGCCTAGTGACGCTGCCTACGCAGACATCTGAACCAGCGCAGAGAGAAGCAGCTCTCCTGCGCTGGTTCGAAGTAAAAAAAATAAAAAAATAAATAATAAAAAAAAAAAGTCGCCCGTGCGCTGCCCCCCTCCTGTGTGCCGCCAGAAGCGACCGCCTCAGGTCGCCTCATTAGAGGTGCGGCCCTAGCCAACTACATTCATCTGCCAAATCGACTTCCAACTCAGATGCACAATTGGTTGTATGTATGGGATCTAAAGTTGCATTCTGTGATTTTAATACAGTTGCACCCTTTCTTACCTTTCCTATTGGCTGAACATGCATACATACCCTTCCCCACTGGCTGTTCACACATAGACACAAATAGGATAGTTAGCATTTCACTTTGTGATAACCCGTCATTAGAGATGAGCGAGTACTATTCGAAAGGGCAGTTTCGAATAGCACGCACCCATAGAAATGAATGGACGCAGACGGCACGCAGACGGTTAAGCGGCAGGACGCTGGCCCCTCTATGTGCCGGCCGGGTCCATTCATAGCTATGGGTGCGTGCTATTCGAAACTGCCCTTTCGAATAGTACTCGTTCATCTTTACTTGTCGTGAAACCGTGTTCAGAAAAGTTACTTTTTTTGCAATACACATATCTGGACCAAGAGGACAGTAAAAGGTGGAAACGAGACGAGTATCAAGAGATAGCGAGTTTTTTAGGGCAGAATTGTTTTTGATATTATGTCACAAAATGATATCTTATATTTTTCTATGTGTGGCTATTAGAGATGAGCGAGTAGTGAAATATTCGAGATTCGATATTCGTTTCCAGTAGAGTCTCAATATTTGACTACTCGATCGAATATCGAATCCCATTATAGTCTATGGGAAAAAATGCTCGTTTCAGGGGAAACCACTATTCGACTAAAAGAGAGTCACCAAGTCCATAAGTAGCAGGAGGAGAGTGTTTAGGAGGAGCGCTGTGCAGTTAAAGCGCATGGACCCCATTATAGTCTATGGGGTTTGTGCGCTTTAACTGTACAGCGCTTGCAGTTGCGCTAATATTCCATTTGGGGGGGTCCTCCTGCGGACTCCTTCCGGATGGGAGGCAAGCGTTAATGTGAACCAGCCCTTACTCGTCCTGCAGAACCACCATTGATTGGCCGAATGCTATACACTGTATAGCTTTCGGCAAATCAATGCTGGTTCTGCCGCAGGCTCGTCCTTGCTAGTCGGGAGAGCTGGCAGCTTGTGTTTATGCTTGTGTTTATGCGGGAGCTGACTTTTTCTCATAGGAATGAATAGTCCAGCATTGATTGGCCAGTGTACAGCATTCGGCCAATCAACACTGGTTCTGCCAGAGGCTCGTCTGTGAGGAGGCGGAGTCAAAGATCGGATCACAATGGAGTCTGCTGTGGTCCGATTTTAGATTCCGCCTCCTCACAGACGAGCCTTTGGCAGAACCAGCGTTGATTTGCCAAATGCTATACACTGTATAGCATGCGGCCAATCTACGCTGGTTCTGAATCGAATCGATACTGCGAATAGCGATAGTACTCGATCGAGTACGAGTATTTCGAATACTATAGTATTCGTTCGAATTCTACTCGCTCATCTCTAGTGGCTACCCATTGTTTGCTTTGTGACTATTATTACTTGTGAGAAGGTGACAGGTAAAGTTCTGCAATGCCGCTATATATCCTTCAGACTCCTCACTTATGTATGGTGACTGAGGTCACAACACAGGTCTGTAACAAAACCTCAGCTGTGAGATGGCTCCTTCTGTTAACTACTTCTCATCCTACAGCAGGAAGGAGCCTTCAAGAGCAGGTGGGAGTTGGGCCTCATTAAAGGCCTAGAAAAAGTTGTTGGGCAGTTCCTGGGGGAGAGAGAAGTAGCTGGGTTCTGTCCTAACACCCTACATTTGGTGAGATGAGCAAGATGTATGTTATTGTTTTTTGCCTGAAGTTAAAGCTTGTTTATTTTCTGCCAATTTTTGTGAAAATAAACGTACAGGGCAAAACGTGTTTGAACCTTATTTTTATGTGTCTGTCTCTGTCTGGGTCCACTGCTGCTACCGCTGAGCTTACTCTCCACACATACTATTAACATTATAGTGGGATTCCACACTTCATTTGTAGTGTCTGGCATGCCAGGGTGCATCTACGGATGTTTTTTTACATGACCTGTAGCCCTGGTTTGATACTGTGTATTTAACTCTTTCCTTACACTGAACATTATTATTCATTATCAATGCTGTAGTGATGTGGCTGCTGTGTTGTGAGCCGAGTTTGTTGGTCCTTTAGGCCATCTTGTATGCACATTTCTTAGAGAACACCATTTTAGGGTTAGGTTCCAGTTGGGGTCATATGCTGGTTAGGGCATTGCCCCTGAGGTAGGCTTTAGGGTCAGCCTTATGTTGAAGCTAGTGCAGCTCCATGCAATGTTTAGTGGTTAGAATTGTACAGTAAAAGTCCCATTATTTGAACTGGGATGAGCATGTAGTACATGTGGTGTACCTTTCCTTACTACATAGACTTGGGTTACTTTCTGTGCTACAAGTTTCTCTGATGCCCACCCCTTTAGCAATAGGCAATGTTGTAAGAAGTCTATTGTAGGATGCCACACTGAAGTATGAAGTGTTGTATTCCTGAAATCAGTGGCTATTATCTGGCAATAGCTATATTCTTCATCACATTTTCAGACCTAATGGTAACATTGCTAAAATATAGTATCATACCCCATAGGCCTTAAGATTCACTACCAAGCTACATCATTACGTTTGGAGCAAATATGATCTTTAAATAGTATTATTTATTCTAAATTGAAGCACAAGAATTAAAAAGTGTAGCTATTACGACAGGTAATATATATATATATATATATATATATATATATATCATTGTAAATAAGAGACAGACAAGCAGTTTAGAAAAACTTGCAGATGAAAGGAAGGAATGCAAGCTGTCATGCCAGCAGAGAAACAGACCTTGAAGTGGCAGTTATATAACAGTTCTTTCTAATTAGGGAAAACTTCTAACAAGCCAATGAAGAAATGAGGGCACAGTCGGTTCTGAAAATCGGAGTTTACTCTGCTGTATCAGGTGACCAAATACCTTCATGTAGAGTCAGACCTTCAGAGCTTTACATCACCTACTCAGAGGCAACGAGAACGCGGCATACGGAAACTAATAGCTCCCATAGTGCAAAACTAACCCAAAGAGAAGACATAGGTAACACGTCTAATAATCCAGTATATCGGAAGTCTAAAGTGTAAAGAAAACCATTATATCTATGGAAGGTAGACGAGCCTGCATGCACTAATAGTTAAACAGGTAGTCTGAAAACACATCAACTTTTTATCACAGTGGCTGATGTTGGGTAACAGATCTGGTGCAGGTTTAGACTGTCGAGTCCGAGATTATATTAACTATCTAAGAATTAGACACTTTTCACTATGTCAATAATATCATAAACTGAGCCAAATGTTCTATTGTGACGTGTGCCAATAGAAAATCTGGTGCACTTAGTCAGTCTGTGCCAGGACTAACTATCACATTCGCCTATTTGATTATTCTGCATATTCCTAGATCAATTTAACCACGCCCCTTTTTGGATATATTTTATGAACTGGCGAGAGCGTCACATTTCTATACTAATATCTATATGAGATGTTTCGGAATTTTAATTCTGGCGCAGTTCTAGACAGAATTCTGGCAGATAAACTTTAGCCTCTGTACACATAGTCACATCTTAAGACAAGACCCCTATTGATTTAAACCCCCCTATCCCCCATTATTGAACTAGTAAAAAAAAAAAAAAAAAAAACACTTTTAAACTAGATGAAACAATTTTCACATCTGCATCAAGAGTCCATCTGAGATCCATCGGAAGAAAAATTGCTGTAAGCCTTGCTGCAAGTGATTTCTGTTAAAAACCGGACACTTGACGGATAACCAACAGACCCTAACAGATGGTTCCTCGGGCTCTGATCATATCCATCATTTTTAGGAGCTATTTTGTCCATTTGTAGCGTGATGTGGGCACATTGTAAGCCTGAATATAGATGCACCCACCATGGTAAGCTTCCAGCATATTTGTAAATTTCTATATTTTAGATAACTGTAATTATTATTTTATTGCTACATATATAGGGTCAATATATTCCAAAGCTCTGTATACAGACATCTACATTCACTTATATCAGTCCCATATCGCAGTGTCATTACTCACTCATACACACATCTCCTAAAACTTCATTGCATGAAGGTTAATTTTCCACCTTAGTAGATAATAAGGGAACACAACTTTATCCAGCCCAAAGGGCTAACTAAGCAGTCAGAACTGCTGATGTATAATACAGATGGGCTGGAATCACGCATGCACAGTTTTGATGCCTTTTGAGCCAAAGCCAGAAGAAAAGAATGGAAAATATAAAGGGACAGACACCTGAACATGTGCTTTTCCTATCCAACTGACAGGATATCAAAATATCAAGAATACATGCAGTTTTGGCATGCGCTTTTCTCTCTCAATGCCTATGTATCAGTTAAATGGATTCTTTTTTTCAGTGTTTCTAATCCATATTGTGGGGATAACGTCTTTCCTTCTCAGGTGTGTGGAGACTTATACAGCCATGTCTAATCCATGTAACTGAAGTAAAAAATGTGGTGTAAAGACATCACTATTGTTTACCCATTAAAAAAAAAACCCTTAAAATCACAAAGTTATGTTACTTATGGTCTACTCTTGCATTTTCCCTTGTCCTCCATTTTGTATCTTGTTTGTAACAACTGTCCGGTTCTATAATCTGTGGCGGACAGTATGTCACTGGAAGAAAGGGACTCCTAGCGTCATAGATCGTAATACTGCTAGTAGAGATGAGCGAACACTGTTCGGATCAGCCGATCGGAACAGCACTCACCCATAGAAATGAATGGAAGCACCTGTGACGCCGGCCAGCCGCCGGCAAAGTCAGCGTCACAGGTGCTTCCATTCATTTCTATGGGTGCATGCTGTTCGGATCGGCTGATCCGAACAGTGTTCGCTCATCTCTAACTGCTAGGAGTCCTGCTACTGGCATAAGGGTGCAGGATGGAAATCCGGCCAACACGCAAACTGAATTTCACAGCTGCTATTCGTGTGAATACATGTTTAAGTTTAATGAAGTCCAGACACAATTTTAATAACTTTTTTTTATTCCATTAAGAATTTAAAAATATAAAAATGTGCAAAAAAAGTATCAAAAAGTTATATGTAAAAATAACCAAATAAAACTGTTCTGTATTATAGATGTGCCACATGTAATTTTTTGGCATTAAACATTTGCTCAGTTGTTCCTTAGGAACAGGCCACAAGCTGTGTTGTTTTTTGTTTATGTGCAATAAGAGGGAGTTTTGCTATGAAGTAAGTTATATCATTGTAAATGACACTGCAAATCTTTAAGAAGCTGGTTGTATAGTGAGTCCCAATGCCCAGAAAACTGCAGGGTTTGATTATTATTTTTATTATTATTATTATTATTATTATTATTAGAGATGAGCGAACACTAAAATGTTCGAGGTTCGAAATTCGATTCGAACAGCCGCTCAATGTTCGTGTGTTCGAACGGGTTTCGAACCCCATTATAGTCTATGGGGAACAGATACTCGTTAAGGGGGAAACCCAAATCCGTGTCTGGAGGGTCACCAAGTCCACTATGACACCCCAGGAAATGATGCCAACACCTCTGGAATGACACTGGGACAGCAGGGGAAGCATGTCTGGGGGCATCTAACACACCAAAGACCCTCTATTACCCCAACATCACAGCCTAACAACTACACACTTTACACACTCAATACCACCTCTCTGACAGTAGGAAAACACCTTGAAACATGTGTATTTGGCACTTGCAGTGAGGAGAGCTTGTCACCAGCAGTGAATTTGGCCCTTGTAGTAAGTTGAGGTTGGCACCAACATTTGTTTTGAAAATCAGGGTGGATTGAGCCTCTAACCAGCAGAGTTTGGGCAAATTCATGGTGGAGGGAGCCTCTAAAAACCCCAGTTTGGACCAATTCATGGTGGAGGGAGCCTCTAACCAGCCCAGTTTGGGCAAATTCATGGTGGAGGGAGCCTCTAAAAAACCCAGTTTGGACCAATTCATGGTGGAGGGAGCCTCTAACCAGCCCAGTTTGGGCAAATTCATGGTGGAGGGAGCCTCTAAACAGCCCAGTTTGGGCAAATTCATGGTGGAGGGAGCCTCTAACCAGCCCAGTTTGGACCAATTAATGGTGGAGGGAGCCTCTAACCACCCCAGTTTGGACCAATTCATGGTGGAGGGAGCCTCTAAACAGCCAAGTTTGGACCAATTCATGGTGAAGGGAGCCTCTAAAAACCCGTTTGGACCAATTCATGGTGGAGGGAGCCTCTAACCAGCCCAGTTTGGGCAAATTCATGGTGGAGGGAGCCTCTAACCAGCCCAGTTTGGACCAATTAATGGTGGAGGGAGCCTCTAAACAGCCCAGTTTGGGCAAATTCATGGTGGAGGGAGCCTCTAACCAGCCCAGTTTGGGCAAATTCATGGTGGAGGGAGCCTCTAACCAGCCCAGTTTGGACCAATTAATGGTGGAGGGAGCCTCTAACCAGCCCAGTTTGGACCAATTAATGGTGGAGGGAGCCTCTAACCACCCCAGTTTGGACCAATTCATGGTGGAGGGAGCCTCTAACCAGCCCAGTTTGGGCAAATTCATGGTGGAGGGAGCCTCTAACCAGCCCAGTTTGGACCAATTAATGGTGGAGGGAGCCTCTAACCACCCCAGTTTGGACCAATTCATGGTGGAGGGAGCCTCTAAACAGCCAAGTTTGGACCAATTCATGGTGAAGGGAGCCTCTAAAAACCCGTTTGGACCAATTCATGGTGGAGGGAGCCTCTAACCAGCCCAGTTTGGGCAAATTCATGGTGGAGGGAGCCTCTAAACAGCCCAGTTTGGGCAAATTCATGGTGGAGGGAGCCTCTAACCAGCCCAGTTTGGACCAATTCATGGTGGAGGGAGCCTCTAAAAAACCCAGTTTGGACCAATTCATGGTGGAGGGAGCCTCTAAACAGCCCAGTTTGGGCAAATTCATGGTGGAGGGAGCCTCTAACCAGCCCAGTTTGGACCAATTCATGGTGGAGGGAGCCTCTAACCAGCCCAGTTTGGACCAATTAATGGTGGAG
The DNA here is from genome assembly GCF_031893055.1 of Leptodactylus fuscus. Lineage (NCBI taxonomy): Eukaryota > Metazoa > Chordata > Amphibia > Anura > Leptodactylidae > Leptodactylus > Leptodactylus fuscus. The sequence continues at coordinate 298,951,745 of NC_134265.1, forward strand.
GGAGCCTCTAAACAGCCAAGTTTTGGGAAATTCATGGTGGAGGGAGCCTCTAACCAGCCCAGTTTGGACCAATTCATGGTGGAGGGAGCCTCTAAACAGCCCAGTTTGGGCAAATTCATGGTGGAGGGAGCCTCTAACCAGCCCAGTTTGGACCAATTCATGGTGGAGGGAGCCTCTAACCAGCCCAGTTTGGACCAATTCATGGTGGAGGGAGCCTCTAACCAGCCCAGTTTGGACCAATTAATGGTGGAGGGAGCCTCTAACCAGCCCAGTTTGGACCAATTCATGGTGGAGGGAGCCTCTAACCAGCCCAGTTTGGACCAATTAATGGTGGAGGGAGCCTCTAAACAGCCCAGTTTGGGCAAATTCATGGTGGAGGGAGCCTCTAACCAGCCCAGTTTGGGCAAATTCATGGTGGAGGGAGCCTCTAACCAGCCCAGTTTGGACCAATTAATGGTGGAGGGAGCCTCTAACCAGCCCAGTTTGGACCAATTAATGGTGGAGGGAGCCTCTAAACAGCCCAGTTTGGGCAAATTCATGGTGGAGGGAGCCTCTAACCAGCCCAGTTTGGGCAAATTCATGGTGGAGGGAGCCTCTAACCAGCCCAGTTTGGACCAATTAATGGTGGAGGGAGCCTCTAACCAGCCCAGTTTGGACCAATTCATGGTGGAGGGAGCCTCTAAAAAACCCAGTTTGGACCAATTCATGGTGGAGGGAGCCTCTAAACAGCCCAGTTTGGGCAAATTCATGGTGGAGGGAGCCTCTAACCAGCCCAGTTTGGACCAATTAATGGTGGAGGGAGCCTCTAAACAGCCCAGTTTGGGCAAATTCATGGTGGAGGGAGCCTCTAACCAGCCCAGTTTGGACCAATTCATGGTGGAGGGAGCCTCTAACCAGCCCAGTTTGGGCAAATTCATGGTGGAGGGAGCCTCTAACCAGCCCAGTTTGGACCAATTAATGGTGGAGGGAGCCTCTAACCAGCCCAGTTTGGACCAATTCATGGTGGAGGGAGCCTCTAACCAGCCCAGTTTGGACCAATTAATGGTGGAGGGAGCCTCTAAACAGCCAAGTTTTGGGAAATTCATGGTGGAGGGAGCCTCTAACCAGCCCAGTTTGGACCAATTCATGGTGGAGGGAGCCTCTAAACAGCCCAGTTTGGGCAAATTCATGGTGGAGGGAGCCTCTAACCAGCCCAGTTTGGACCAATTAATGGTGGAGGGAGCCTCTAACCAGCCCAGTTTGGACCAATTCATGGTGGAGGGAGCCTCTAACCAGCCCAGTTTGGACCAATTAATGGTGGAGGGAGCCTCTAAACAGCCAAGTTTTGGGAAATTCATGGTGGAGGGAGCCTCTAACCAGCCCAGTTTGGACCAATTCATGGTGGAGGGAGCCTCTAAAAAACCCAGTTTGGACCAATTCATGGTGGAGGGAGCCTCTAAACAGCCCAGTTTGGGCAAATTCATGGTGGAGGGAGCCTCTAACCAGCCCAGTTTGGACCAATTAATGGTGGAGGGAGCCTCTAAACAGCCCAGTTTGGGCAAATTCATGGTGGAGGGAGCCTCTAAACAGCCCAGTTTGGGCAAATTCATGGTGGAGGGAGCCTCTAACCAGCCCAGTTTGGACCAATTAATGGTGGAGGGAGCCTCTAAACAGCCCAGTTTGGGCAAATTCATGGTGGAGGGAGCCTCTAACCAGCCCAGTTTGGGCAAATTCATGGTGGAGGGAGCCTCTAACCAGCCCAGTTTGGACCAATTCATGGTGGAGGGAGCCTCTAAACAGCCCAGTTTGGGCAAATTCATGGTGGAAGGAGCCTCTAACCAGCAGAGTTGTGGGAAAGCAGGGTGGAGGGAGCCTCTAACCAGCAGAGTTGGTGGAAATCAGGGTGGAGGGAGCCTCTAACCAGCAGAGTTGGGGGAAATCATGTTGGAGGGAGCCTAGTATTAGCAGAATTGTGCAACGCTTATGGTGGATGAGTATGAGGATGCGGAGGAATTGGAGAGGTTGAGTACAGACATGGAGTTTCATGTTGGGGTGCTTTACACAGGTGGGCACAAAAATGACGGCTCTACCCAGTGGTGGTTCATTTTTATCAAAGTGAGCCGGTCGGCACTCTCAGCTGACAGACGGGTGCGCTTGTCAGTGATGATGCCACCGGCTGCACTGAACACCCTCTCAGATAGGACGCTGGCGGCAGGACAGGACAGCACCTCCAAGGCATATAGGGCAAGTTCAAGCCACAGGTCCAACTTCGACACCCAATACGTGTAGGGCGCAGAGGGGTCGGAGAGGACAGGGCTGTGGTCGGAAAGGTATTCCCGCAACATGCGCCTATACTTCTCACGCCTGGTGACACTAGGACCCTCCGTGGCGGCACTTTGGCGAGGGGGTGCCATCAAGGTGTCCCAGACCTTAGACAGTGTGCCCCTCGTTTGTGTGGACTGGTGAGAACTTGGTTGCCTACTGGAGGAACTGCCCTCCCTGCCGCCACTGTCACATGCTGGAAACATCTCCATCATATTCTGCACCAATTGCCTGTGGCAAGCATTGATGCGATTGGCCCTCCCCTCTACCGGAATAAAAGACGAGATGTTGTTTTTATACCGGGGGTCAAGGATAGCAAAGATCCAGTACTGGTTGTCCTCCATGATTTTGACAATACGCTTGTCGGTTGTAAAGCACCCCAACATGAACTCAGCCATGTCTGCCACAGTGTTAGTTGGCATGACTCCTCTGGCCCCACCGGAAAGTTCAATCTCCATTTCCTCCTCATCCTCCATGTCTACCCATCCGCGCTGCAACAATGGGACGATTCGAAGTTGCCCGGAAGCCTCCTGTATCACCATCACATCATCGGACAACTCTTCTTCCTCCTCCTCCTCCTCCTCCTCCTCCTCCATTAAACGCAGTGAAGCGGACAGATGTGTGGACCTACTCTCCAGCTGTGACGGATCGGATGCTATCCCTAACTCCTCTGTGTGATCTGAGTTATCCCTGATGTCAATCAGGGATTCTCTCAGAACACACAAGAGCGGGATTGTAAGGCTCACCATCGCATCCTCAGAGCTCACCCTCCTTGTGGACTCCTCAAAGACCCGTAGGATGTCACAAAGGTCTCTCATCCATGGCCACTCATGGATGTGAAACTGAGGCAGCTGACTTTGTGGCACCCTAGGGTTTTGTAGCTGGTATTCCATCAAAGGTCTCTGCTGCTCAACCACTCTATTCAACATCTGAAACGTTGAGTTCCAGCGTGTGGGGACGTCGCACAAAAGCCGGTGTTGTGGCACATGCAGGCGTTGCTGGAGAGATTTTAAGCTAGCAGCGGCTACTGTCGACTTGCGAAAGTGGGCGCACATGCGCCGCACTTTCACCAGTAGCTCTGGAACATTGGGGTAGCTCTTTAGGAAACGTTGCACCACTAGGTTGAAGACGTGGGCCAGGCATGGAACATGTTGGAGTCCGGCAAGCTCCAGAGCTGCTACCAGGTTCCGGCCGTTATCACAAACGACCATGCCTGGGCCCAGGTGCAGCGGCTCAAACCATATTGCCGTCTCATCGAGGAGGGCATCCCTCACCTCGGAGGCAGTGTGCTGTCTGTCCCCCAAGCTGATCAGCTTCAGCACAGCCTGCTGACGTCTACCAACGCCAGTGCTGCAACGTTTCCAACTCGTAGCTGGGGTCAATCTAACAGCGGAGGAGGAGGCGGTGGCGGAGGAGGAGGCGGTGGCGGAGGAGGAGGCGGTAGAGGAGGAGGAGGAGGGGGGTGTTCTTCTCGTGTCCCTGCCAGGAATGTTAGGCGGGGAGACGAGGTACACCGGGCCAGTTTGGGAAGCAGTCCCAGCCTCAACTACATTCACCCAGTGTGCCGTCAGTGAAATGTAGCGTCCCTGTCCGCATGCACTTGTCCACGCGTCGGTGGTCAAGTGGACCTTTGTGCAAAGCGCGGAACTAAGGGCCCGCCTGATGTTGAGTGACACGTGCTGGTGCAAGGCGGGGACGGCACACCGGGAGAAGTAGTGACGGCTAGGGACGGCATAGCGAGGTGCCGCAGTTGCCATCAGGTCCAGGAAGGCGGGAGTTTCAACAAGCCGGAACGCCAACATCTCCTGGGCCAGCAGTTTAGCGATGTTGGCGTTCAAGGCTTGCGCGTGTGGGTGGTTAGCAGTGTATTTCTGCCGCCGCTCCAATGTCTGAGAGATGGTGGGTTGTTGTAAAGAAACGCCTGATGGTGCCTTTGATGGTGCAGGAGAAGGAGATAAGACAGGACCAGGGGAGGATGAGGTAGAAGTCAACAAAGTGGCGGAGGCAGATGAAGTGGTGTCCTGGCTCGTCCTCTGGAGTGCATCGCCAGCACAGTCAGCAGTGGCAGAGGCAGAGGCAGTGGCAGTGGCGTGAACGGCAGGCGGCCTTTGTCCTGCCGTTGCTGCCTGCCACTGATTCCAGTGCTTGGATTCCAAATGACGGCGCATTGAAGTGGTGGACAGGTTGCTCTTCTCAGAGCCCCTAATCAATTTCGAGAGGCAAATTGTGCAGACAACACTATATCTGTCCTCGGCGCATTCCTTGAAAAAACTCCACACCTTCGAGAAACGTGCCCTCGAGGTGGGAGTTTTTCGGGGCTGGGTACGAACTGGAACATCTTGGGAGATTCCGGGTGTGGCCTGGCTTCGCCTAAGCTGCTGACCTCTGCCTCTGCCTCTAGCTACCCTTTTTGGTGCTGCACCTGCCTCAACATCCACACTACTTTCCCCGCTTGACATCCCCCCTGTCCAGGTCGGGTCAGTGTCCTCATCATCCACCACTTCCTCTTCCAACTCCTGTCTCATCTCCTCCTCCCGCACAATGCGCCAGTCAACTGGATGCCCTGACGGCAACTGCGTCACATCATCGTCGATGAGGGTGGGTTGCTGGTCATCCACCACCAAATCGAACGGAGATGGAGGAGACTCTAGTGTTTGAGCATCTGGACACAGATGCTCCTCTGTTAGGTTCGTGGAATCGTGACGTGGAGAGGCAGGTTGAGGGACAATGAAAGGAGCGGAGAACAGCTCTGGGGAGCAGGGACAGTTTGGGTTATTGTTCTGTAAAGCTTCGGAATTTTGGGAGGAAGGAAGACAAGACTGTTGGGTAATAGGAGGAGAGGAGGCAGAGTCTGACTGGCTGCTGGACAATGTGCTGTAAGCGTTCTCTGACAGCCATTGCAAGACCTGTTCCTGGTTCTCGGGCCTACTAAGGTTTGTACCCTGCAGTTTAGTTAATGTGGCAAGCAACCCTGGCACTGTGGAGTGGCGCAATGCTTGCTGCCCCACAGGAGTAGGCACGGGACGCCCTGTGGCTTCACTGCTACCTTGCTCCCCAGAACCATTCCCCCGACCTCGCCCACGGCCTCGTCCACGTCCCTTTCCGGGAGCCTTGCGCATTTTGAATTCCTAGTTAGAAATTGGCACTGTATACCAGTAGTAAAAATTGTGGGTGCACGTAACCCCAATATATTCTTTGAATTCCCAGTCAGACACTGGCACTATATGGCAGTAGCAAGAAATGAGGGTATTTGTATTCCCAATATATTCTTTGAATTCCCAGTCAGACAATGGCACTGTATACCAGTAGTAAAAATTGTGGGTGCACGTAACCCCAATATATTCTTTGAATTCCCAGTCAGACACTGGCACTATATGGCAGTAGCAAGAAATGAGGGTATTTGTATTCCCAATATATTCTTTGAATTCCCAGTCAGACAATGGCACTGTATACCAGTAGTAAAAATTGTGGGTGCACGTAACCCCAATATATTCTTTGAATTACCAGTCAGAAACTGGCACTATATGGCAGTAGCAAGAAATGAGGGTATTTGTATTCCCAATATACTCTTTGAATTCCCAGTCAGACAATGGCACTGTATACCAGTAGTAAAAATTGTGGGTGCACGTAACCCCAATATATTCTTTGAATTACCAGTCAGAAACTGGCACTATATGGCAGTAGCAAGAAATGAGGGTATTTATAACCCCAATATATTCTTTGAATTCCCAGTCAGACAATGGCACTGTATACCAGTAGTAAAAATTGTGGGTGCACGTAACCCCAATATATTCTTTGAATTCCCAGTCAGACACTGGCACTATATGGCAGTAGCAAGAAATGAGGGTATTTGTATTCCCAATATATTCTTTGAATTCCCAGTCAGACAATGGCACTGTATACCAGTAGTAAAAATTGTGGGTGCACGTAACCCCAATATATTCTTTGAATTCCCAGTCAGACACTGGCACTATATGGCAGTAGCAAGAAATGAGGGTATTTGTATTCCCAATATATTCTTTGAATTCCCAGTCAGACAATGGCACTGTATACCAGTAGTAAAAATTGTGGGTGCACGTAACCCCAATATATTCTTTGAATTCCCAGTCAGACACTGGCACTATATGGCAGTAGCAAGAAATGAGGGTATTTGTATTCCCAATATATTCTTTGAATTCCCAGTCAGACAATGGCACTGTATACCAGTAGTAAAAATTGTGGGTGCACGTAACCCCAATATATTCTTTGAATTACCAGTCAGAAACTGGCACTATATGGCAGTAGCAAGAAATGAGGGTATTTGTATTCCCAATATACTCTTTGAATTCCCAGTCAGACAATGGCACTGTATACCAGTAGTAAAAATTGTGGGTGCACGTAACCCCAATATATTCTTTGAATTACCAGTCAGAAACTGGCACTATATGGCAGTAGCAAGAAATGAGGGTATTTATAACCCCAATATATTCTTTGAATTCCCAGTCAGACAATGGCACTGTATACCAGTAGTAAAAATTGTGGGTGCACGTAACCCCAATATATTCTTTGAATTCCCAGTCAGACACTGGCACTATATGGCAGTAGCAAGAAATGAGGGTATTTGTATTCCCAATATATTCTTTGAATTCCCAGTCAGACAATGGCACTGTATACCAGTAGTAAAAATTGTGGGTGCACGTAACCCCAATATATTCTTTGAATTCCCAGTCAGACACTGGCACTATATGGCAGTAGCAAGAAATGAGGGTATTTGTATTCCCAATATATTCTTTGAATTCCCAGTCAGACAATGGCACTGTATACCAGTAGTAAAAATTGTGGGTGCACGTAACCCCAATATATTCTTTGAATTCCCAGTCAGACACTGGCACTATATGGCAGTAGCAAGAAATGAGGGTATTTGTATTCCCAATATATTCTTTGAATTCCCAGTCAGACAATGGCACTGTATACCAGTAGTAAAAATTGTGGGTGCACGTAACCCCAATATATTCTTTGAATTCCCAGTCAGACACTGGCACTATATGGCAGTAGCAAGAAATGAGGGTATTTGTATTCCCAATATATTCTTTGAATTCCCAGTCAGACAATGGCACTGTATACCAGTAGTAAAAATTGTGGGTGCACGTAACCCCAATATATTCTTTGAATTCCCAGTCAGACACTGGCACTATATGGCAGTAGCAAGAAATGAGGGTATTTGTATTCCCAATATATTCTTTGAATTCCCAGTCAGACAATGGCACTGTATACCAGTAGTAAAAATTGTGGGTGCACGTAACCCCAATATATTCTTTGAATTCCCAGTCAGACACTGGCACTATATGGCAGTAGCAAGAAATGAGGGTATTTGTATTCCCAATATATTCTTTGAATTCCCAGTCAGACAATGGCACTGTATACCAGTAGTAAAAATTGTGGGTGCACGTAACCCCAATATATTCTTTGAATTACCAGTCAGAAACTGGCACTATATGGCAGTAGCAAGAAATGAGGGTATTTGTATTCCCAATATACTCTTTGAATTCCCAGTCAGACAATGGCACTGTATACCAGTAGTAAAAATTGTGGGTGCACGTAACCCCAATATATTCTTTGAATTCCCAGTCAGACACTGGCACTATATGGCAGTAGCAAGAAATGAGGGTATTTGTATTCCCAATATATTCTTTGAATTCCCAGTCAGACAATGGCACTGTATACCAGTAGTAAAAATTGTGGGTGCACGTAACCCCAATATATTCTTTGAATTCCCAGTCAGACACTGGCACTATATGGCAGTAGCAAGAAATGAGGGTATTTGTATTCCCAATATATTCTTTGAATTCCCAGTCAGACAATGGCACTGTATACCAGTAGTAAAAATTGTGGGTGCACGTAACCCCAATATATTCTTTGAATTCCCAGTCAGACACTGGCACTATATGGCAGTAGCAAGAAATGAGGGTATTTGTATTCCCAATATATTCTTTGAATTCCCAGTCAGACAATGGCACTGTATACCAGTAGTAAAAATTGTGGGTGCACGTAACCCCAATATATTCTTTGAATTCCCAGTCAGACACTGGCACTATATGGCAGTAGCAAGAAATGAGGGTATTTGTATTCCCAATATATTCTTTGAATTCCCAGTCAGACAATGGCACTGTATACCAGTAGTAAAAATTGTGGGTGCACGTAACCCCAATATATTCTTTGAATTCCCAGTCAGACACTGGCACTATATGGCAGTAGCAAGAAATGAGGGTATTTGTATTCCCAATATATTCTTTGAATTCCCAGTCAGACAATGGCACTGTATACCAGTAGTAAAAATTGTGGGTGCACGTAACCCCAATATATTCTTTGAATTCCCAGTCAGACACTGGCACTATATGGCAGTAGCAAGAAATGAGGGTATTTGTATTCCCAATATATTCTTTGAATTCCCAGTCAGACAATGGCACTGTATACCAGTAGTAAAAATTGTGGGTGCACGTAACCCCAATATATTCTTTGAATTACCAGTCAGAAACTGGCACTATATGGCAGTAGCAAGAAATGAGGGTATTTGTATTCCCAATATACTCTTTGAATTCCCAGTCAGACAATGGCACTGTATACCAGTAGTAAAAATTGTGGGTGCACGTAACCCCAATATATTCTTTGAATTACCAGTCAGAAACTGGCACTATATGGCAGTAGCAAGAAATGAGGGTATTTGTATTCCCAATATATTCTTTGAATTCCCAGTCAGACAATGGCACTGTATACCAGTAGTAAAAATTGTGGGTGTATATAGCCCCAATTCTATTGCTAGGGGACTTGCAGGGTATTTCTGGGGTGAAGGTGGGGGGGCACACCGTTGGAACGGGTATCGGGGTATATATCGGGTATACGGGAATACACTGACAGTGTATTCCATTCAGGATCCTGGGAAAGCTGGGTTGCGGCGATTGAGCCCGTCAGTGCCACGTTACACTGACAAGCTTCTCCCTGGAATTTAGCTCTTACAAGAGCTGTTGGTTGTCTTCTCCTTCCTATCCTAGCCTGTCCCTGCCTACCCAGAATCTAAGCCCTAGCTAGCTGGACGGAAACCTCCGTCCTCGGTGAATTGCAAGCTCAGAATGACGCGAAGCTGGGCGTCGCTGTTCTTTTAAATTAGAGGTCACATGTTTTCGGCAGCCAATGGGTTTTGCCTACTTTTTTCAACGTCACCGGTGTCGTAGTTCCTGTCCCACCTACCCTGCGCTGTTATTGGAGCAAAAAAGGCGCCAGGGAAGGTGGGAGGGGAATCGAGTAATGGCGCACTTTACCACGCGGTGTTCGATTCGATTCGAACATGCCGAACAGCCTAATATCCGATCGAACATGAGTTCGATAGAACACTGTTCGCTCATCTCTAATTATTATTATTATTTTTACTTGTAGCAGTCCATACCATTATCACTAAAAATATTTGGAGGATACAGCAGTAGGACACCACAACAGTATTGTGACTGGAGGAAATTTATTATCCCAAATACACCAGGTTTTCTAGAATAGATGGGTGATATTGTGGTGCACATTTGGCACAAACCCTTTTTCTAGTGCCAGATGCGTGTTCTCCACTTTACACCAATATCCTATCCTATTAATATTATAAATGTGAAATGTTTGTGAGTTTGTGGGTTTGTGACTTTGGATGTTCGGATGTTTGGCGGTCAATCATGCAAAAACCGCTCCACCGATTTGGCTGAAATTTTCCACAAACATAGTCCCTACACGCGATTGCGCAATAGGCTACTTTTCGTCACAATAGCGCACATACGTTTTTCCCAGGACCCCCACAAAACCCAAACTCACATCACCATCTCTGCAATCTCACACACTTTGGACCATAACAAGCCACAAAATTCATATTACCCTCTACAACAGAGGTCAGCAACCCCTGGCACACGTGCCAAGAGTGGCACTCCTGCCATATTTCACTGGCACACCAGCAGCACAAGACCTGCAAGAGTTAAATGAAGTCTCTGCTAGAGCTGAGGCATAAGGACACTCCCCTTTGCGAGGTGTGCAGGAAACCCAGGGGTGGAGCTTAATCGCTCAAGTCTCTGCCTGCCTGCTATAGTGATAGCTCCTGCCGAAGCTGCTAGCAAACTGAAAGTAAGAAACACACAGCTCCCTTCCTTTAGTTCCTATTCACATTAATGTCAGGCATTTGGGGTTATTAGTTTAGTGTTAGTAACTCCATGTGCCTCACATTAATAGCAATAAACCCCATCATGTCCCTCATATTAACCCCTGTGTGCCCCATATAAAGGTTACTAATAGGTGAGACATATGGAGTTACTAATAAAAGACCTCAATAATGAAGATACTTAATTATTACCTCCAAGTCTCTCACATATCAGTAACGAGAGATGAGCGAGTACTGTTGGGATCAGCCGATCCGAACAGCACGCTCCATAGCAATGAATGGATGCACCTGATACTTCCGCTTGGACGTAGCCAGCGCGCTTAAGTCCCCGCGTGCCGGCTACGTCCATTCATTTCTATGTGAGCGTGCTGTTCGGATCGGCTGATCCCAACAGTACTCGCTCATCTCTATCAGTAACTCTTACACAGGGGTTAATGTGAGGGACATGATGGGGTTAATTGCTATTAATAAGAGGCACATGGAGTTACTAAACTGTCATGCACAGGGCCAGACTTTATGTTGCTTGCTCAAGAGTATCCTGTGCCCAAAACGTACATTGTACTGGCGCAAAATAACAACTCATACAATGTCGTATATCCAAGTATATTAACCTGAAATACCTCTGTCCCAAAGACACTATGTACAGTTTATAACAACACCGTATAGCAGCTGAAATACAAATTACATTCAACACAAAAGTCTCATGTGCTCTCAGAATTACAGCAAAAACAAGATACACAGTTACATTTTATATCCCATACCTTATACACAGTATGAAAACCTTACCCGCACCTGTATATACCCACTTCTACAGTCACCGCAGACGACATCGTGGGTACCAGCTAGTATTTAATATAACTCAAGTAAGTTTTCTTGAAACTGGATTCCCTACACTGATCTAAACACCCTCCCACCCTCCTACTTTCCAAATAACATTAATAATAATAAAAAAAATGTAACTGTGAATGCCCCAGGGACATTTTCTAATTATCCGGTGACAATCTGTTTCCCCATTTGCGGAAATGAATTGTCATTACTACTCCCTTCCACCCATCCACTCGATCATACTTACCATCTATGGCTTATTCCAGCAACACGGCTCCTCCCTCTGTACCGAAAAGGTGCGCAATCTTCTCTACTGTGTGCACTGCTGCCAGTAAATTACCACTACTGCGCGTCCACGCATGCTCAGTAGAGGTGGCTCATCACTGGAGAAGAAGAGTGTACACAGACACTGTACAGGAGGAGGAGCCATCTCACAGGAAGAGGTGTGGAGGGTAAGTATGTAATATTGGTCGCAGGTTGGGCTGAGTAGGTAGGAAAGGGTGGGATCACTAGAGAGACAGGGAGGGGGTGTATGGGAGGGGGAAAGTGAGAAAGGTGAGAGGGGTTAGTAAGGAAGTTACATAGCAGGAAGCAGAAGTATGTAAACAAAGCCAGGCGACACCAGGAGCCCCCAGAAATCACTTAAAGAGGACCTTTCACATGGTCGGGCACATTCAGTGTAATACACTGCTAGAAAGCTGACAGTGCACTGAATTCAGTGCACATTTGGCTTTCCCGTTCTGTGCACCCCTGAAGCGCTGTACTGTGAGAGGGGGTGTTCCTTACCGCCATCGCTGGGTGCAGAATGGGAAAGCCAATAGTGTACTGAATTCAGTGCACGGTCGGCTTTCTAGCGGTGTATTACACTGCATGTGCCCGAAGATGTGAAAGGTCCTTTTTAAAACAAGCTAAAAAGTAAATGATTACATTTATTAACCTATTAATAGCACTAATAGACACTTTAAAAAAAACAAACATTTTTTGCCCAGAAAACTCCTTTAATAGTGGATCGTGCAGTTTGTCCTAGGCAATTGCAACTTCAAGTTACAAAAACATCCAGTGATGCTTGATATTTTTGCGATTAGAATTTGCAGTCACAGAACCTTCAATAGGCTGCATTGTCTGGGTGAGAGATGGACCTTCACTGATCTGATATTGAAGGCCTATCCTTGGATATTGGTGCCAAAACAAAATGGTGCTCCAGCACTGAGGCTCATACCAGGAAAGCTGACAGTGCACTAAATTCAGTGCACTGTTGGCTTTCTAGGGGCATATAATAGCACACTATCTATGAGAACGTGAAAGGTCCTCTTTAAGTTTTATGTTAAAATATATAAGAATAATGCGGCATTCACATTTATGCTGCTGTCTGCCTTTGGGTTTCTGTCCTAATCACCGGAAAAACTGCATAGGGGACGGCTTGTCGGCAGTCAGTTTAAAAACCCATTCATTTTTTTAAAGCAAACTGCTGGTGTCTATATGCAGCCTCTCCATGGTGAATTCAGGTTTTTTTGTACGGACACAAAGTCGGACATGCAGGACTTTGTGTCCATGCAAAAAAACCAAACAGTTTCACAGCCCTGACCTCAACCCTTTTTAAAACCATTGGGCTGAACCTTACCAGAGACTGTGAGCCAGACCCTCTCATCCAACATCAGTGTCTGACCTTACAAATGTTCTTCTGGATAAATAGGTAAACATTCCCACAGCCACATTAAAACATATTGTAGAAAGAATTCCTACAGCTAGAGTGAAAGCTTGTTTAGCTGTAAAGGGGGGATGAGCGCGTAATACTTACAGATTCAGAATGGGATGTCATTAGAGATGAGCGAACAGTGTTCTATCGAACACATGTTCGATCGGATATCAGGGTGTTCGCCATGTTCGAATCGAATCGAACACCGCGTGGTAAAGTGCGCCAAAATTCGATTCCCCTCCCACCTTCCCTGGCGCCTTTTTTGCACCAATAACAGCGCAGGGGAGGTGGGACAGGAACTACGACACCGGGGGCATTGAAAAAAATTGGAAAAAGTCATTGGCTGCCGAAAACAGGTGACCTCCATTTTAGACGAATAGTGGATTTCAAATCCGGGTCATATGAGAATGTGAACTTTGTGACTATGAGACAGGGATAGCTGTACAGGCAGGGATAGCTAGGGATAACCTTTATTTAGGGGGGAATGTTATTAAAAATAACTTTTTGGGGCTCTATCGGGTGTGTAATTGTGATTTTTGTGAGATAAACTTTTTCCCATAGGGATGCATTGGCCAGCGCTGATTGGCCGAATTCCGTACTCTGGCCAATCAGTGCTGGCCAATGCATTCTATTAGCTTGATGAAGCAGAGTGTGCACAAGGGTTCAAGCGCACCCTCGGCTCTGATGTAGCAGAGCCGAGGCTGCACAAGGGTTCAAGCGCACCCTCGGCTCTGATGTAGGAGAGCCGAGGGTGCACTTGAACCCTTGTGCACCCTCAGCTCTGCTACATCAGAGCCGAGGGTGCGCTTGAACCCTTGTGCACAATCTGCTTCATCAAGCTAATAGAATGCATTGGCCAGCGCTGATTGGCCAATGTATTCTATTAGCCTGATGAAGTAGAGCTGAATGTGTGTGCTAAGCACACACATTCAGCTCTACTTCATCGGGCTAATAGAATGCATTGGCCAGCGCTGATTGGCCAGAGTACGGAACTCGACCAATCAGCGCTGGCTCTGCTGGAGGAGGCGGAGTCTAAGATCGCTCCACACCAGTCTCCATTCAGGTCCGACCTTAGACTCCGCCTCCTCCGGCAGAGCCAGCGCTGATTGGCCGAAGGCTGGCCAATGCATTCCTATGCGAATGCAGACTTAGCAGTGCTGAGTCAGTTTTGCTCAACTACACATCTGATGCACACTCGGCACTGCTACATCAGATGTAGCAATCTGATGTAGCAGAGCCGAGGGTGCACTAGAACCCCTGTGCAAACTCAGTTCACGCTAATAGAATGCATTGGCCAGCGCTGATTGGCCAATGCATTCTATTAGCCCGATGAAGTAGAGCTGAATGTGTGTGCTAAGCACACACATTCAGCACTGCTTCATCACGCCAATACAATGCATTAGCCAGTGCTGATTGGCCAGAGTACGGAATTCGGCCAATCAGCGCTGGCTCTGCTGGAGGAGGCGGAGTCTAAGGTCGGACCTGAATGGAGACTGGTGTGGAGCGATCTTAGACTCCGCCTCCTCCAGCAGAGCCAGCGCTGATTGGTCGAGTTCCGTACTCTGGCCAATCAGCGCTGGCCAATGCATTCTATTAGCCCGATGAAGTAGAGCTGAATGTGTGTGCTTAGCACACACATTCAGCTCTACTTCATCAGGCTAATAGAATACATTGGCCAATCAGCGCTGGCCAATGCATTCTATTAGCTTGATGAAGCAGAGTGTGCACAAGGGTTCAAGCGCACCCTCGGCTCTGATGTAGCAGAGCTGAGGGTGCACAAGGGTTCAAGTGCACCCTCGGCTCTCCTACATCAGAGCCGAGGGTGCGCTTGAACCCTTGTGCAGCCTCAGCTCTGCTACATCAGAGCCGAGGGTGCGCTTGAACCCTTGTGCACACTCTGCTTCATCAAGCTAATAGAATGCATTGGCCAGCGCTGATTGGCCAGAGTACGGAACTCGACCAATCAGCGCTGGCTCTGCTGGAGGAGGCGGAGTCTAAGATCGCTCCACACCAGTCTCCATTCAGGTCCGACCTTAGACTCCGCCTCCTCCGGCAGAGCCAGCGCTGATTGGCCGAAGGCTGGCCAATGCATTCCTATGCGAATGCAGACTTAGCAGTGCTGAGTCAGTTTTGCTCAACTACACATCTGATGCACACTCGGCACTGCTACATCAGATGTAGCAATCTGATGTAGCAGAGCCGAGGGTGCACTAGAACCCCTGTGCAAACTCAGTTCACGCTAATAGAATGCATTGGCCAGCGCTGATTGGCCAATGCATTCTATTAGCCCGATGAAGTAGAGCTGAATGTGTGTGCTAAGCACACACATTCAGCACTGCTTCATCACGCCAATACAATGCATTAGCCAGTGCTGATTGGCCAGAGTACGGAATTCGGCCAATCAGCGCTGGCTCTGCTGGAGGAGGCGGAGTCTAAGGTCGGACCTGAATGGAGACTGGTGTGGAGCGATCTTAGACTCCGCCTCCTCCAGCAGAGCCAGCGCTGATTGGTCGAGTTCCGTACTCTGGCCAATCAGCGCTGGCCAATGCATTCTATTAGCCCGATGAAGTAGAGCTGAATGTGTGTGCTTAGCACACACATTCAGCTCTACTTCATCAGGCTAATAGAATACATTGGCCAATCAGCACTGGCCAATGCATTCTATTAGCTTGATGAAGCAGAGTGTGCACAAGGGTTCAAGCGCACCCTCGGCTCTGATGTAGCAGAGCTGAGGGTGCACAAGGGTTCAAGTGCACCCTCGGCTCTCCTACATCAGAGCCGAGGGTGCGCTTGAACCCTTGTGCAGCCTCAGCTCTGCTACATCAGAGCCGAGGGTGCGCTTGAACCCTTGTGCACACTCTGCTTCATCAAGCTAATAGAATGCATTGGCCAGCGCTGATTGGCCAGAGTACGGAATTCGGCCAATCAGCGCTGGCTCTGCTGGAGGAGGCGGAGTCTAAGATCGCTCCACACCAGTCTCCATTCAGGTCCGACCTTAGACTCCGCCTCCTCCAGCAGAGCCAGCGCTGATTGGCCGAATTCCGTACTCTGGCCAATCAGCACTGGCTAATGCATTGTATTGGCGTGATGAAGCAGTGCTGAATGTGTGTGCTTAGCACACACATTCAGCTCTACTTCATCGGGCTAATAGAATGCATTGGCCAATCAGCGCTGGCCAATGCATTCTATTAGCGTGAACTGAGTTTGCACAGGGGTTCTAGTGCACCCTCGGCTCTGCTACATCAGATTGCTACATCTGATGTAGCAGTGCCGAGTGTGCATCAGATGTGTAGTTGAGCAAAACTGACTCAGCACTGCTAAGTCTGCATTCGCATAGGAATGCATTGGCCAGCCTTCGGCCAATCAGCGCTGGCTCTGCCGGAGGAGGCGGAGTCTAAGGTCGGACCTGAATGGAGACTGGTGTGGAGCGATCTTAGACTCCGCCTCCTCCAGCAGAGCCAGCGCTGATTGGCCGAATTCCGTACTCTGGCCAATCAGCACTGGCTAATGCATTGTATTGGCGTGATGAAGCAGTGCTGAATGTGTGTGCTTAGCACACACATTCAGCTCTACTTCATCGGGCTAATAGAATGCATTGGCCAATCAGCGCTGGCCAATGCATTCTATTAGCGTGAACTGAGTTTGCACAGGGGTTCTAGTGCACCCTCGGCTCTGCTACATCAGATTGCTACATCTGATGTAGCAGTGCCGAGTGTGCATCAGATGTGTAGTTGAGCAAAACTGACTCAGCACTGCTAAGTCTGCATTCGCATAGGAATGCATTGGCCAGCCTTCGGCCAATCAGCGCTGGCTCTGCCGGAGGAGGCGGAGTCTAAGGTCGGACCTGAATGGAGACTGGTGTGGAGCGATCTTAGACTCCGCCTCCTCCAGCAGAGCCAGCGCTGATTGGCCGAATTCCGTACTCTGGCCAATCAGCACTGGCTAATGCATTGTATTGGCGTGATGAAGCAGTGCTGAATGTGTGTGCTTAGCACACACATTCAGCTCTACTTCATCGGGCTAATAGAATGCATTGGCCAATCAGCGCTGGCCAATGCATTCTATTAGCGTGAACTGAGTTTGCACAGGGGTTCTAGTGCACCCTCGGCTCTGCTACATCAGATTGCTACATCTGATGAAGCAGTGCCGAGTGTGCATCAGATGTGTAGTTGAGCAAAACTGACTCAGCACTGCTAAGTCTGCATTCGCATAGGAATGCATTGGCCAGCCTTCGGCCAATCAGCGCTGGCTCTGCCGGAGGAGGCGGAGTCTAAGGTCGGACCTGGATGGAGACTGGTGTGGAGCGATCTTAGACTCCGCCTCCTCCAGCAGAGCCAGCGCTGATTGGCCGAATTCCGTACTCTGGCCAATCAGCACTGGCTAATGCATTGTATTGGCGTGATGAAGCAGTGCTGAATGTGTGTGCTTAGCACACACATTCAGCTCTACTTCATCGGGCTAATAGAATGCATTGGCCAATCAGCGCTGGCCAATGCATTCTATTAGCGTGAACTGAGTTTGCACAGGGGTTCTAGTGCACCCTCGGCTCTGCTACATCAGATTGCTACATCTGATGTAGCAGTGCCGAGTGTGCATCAGATGTGTAGTTGAGCAAAACTGACTCATAGTTGAGCAAAACTGACTCAGCACTGCTAAGTCTGCATTCGCATAGGAATGCATTGGCCAGCCTTCGGCCAATCAGCGCTGGCTCTGCCGGAGGAGGCGGAGTCTAAGGTCGGACCTGAATGGAGACTGGTGTGGAGCGATCTTAGACTCCGCCTCCTCCAGCAGAGCCAGCGCTGATTGGCCGAATTCCGTACTCTGGCCAATCAGCACTGGCTAATGCATTGTATTGGCGTGATGAAGCAGTGCTGAATGTGTGTGCTTAGCACACACATTCAGCTCTACTTCATCGGGCTAATAGAATGCATTGGCCAATCAGCGCTGGCCAATGCATTCTATTAGCGTGAACTGAGTTTGCACAGGGGTTCTAGTGCACCCTCGGCTCTGCTACATCAGATTGCTACATCTGATGTAGCAGTGCCGAGTGTGCATCAGATGTGTAGTTGAGCAAAACTGACTCAGCACTGCTAAGTCTGCATTCGCATAGGAATGCATTGGCCAGCCTTCGGCCAATCAGCGCTGGCTCTGCCGGAGGAGGCGGAGTCTAAGGTCGGACCTGAATGGAGACTGGTGTGGAGCTATCTTAGACTCCGCCTCCTCCAGCAGAGCCAGCGCTGATTGGTCGAGTTCCGTACTCTGGCCAATCAGCACTGGCCAATGCATTTCTATGGGGAAAAGTTAGCTTGCGAAAATCGCAAACTGACAGGGATTTCCATGAAATAAAGTGACTTTTATGCCCCCAGACATGCTTCCCCTGCTGTCCCAGTGTCATTCCAGGGTGTTGGTATCATTTCCTGGGGTGTCATAGTGGACTTGGTGACCCTCCAGACACGAATTTGGGTTTCCCCCTTAACGAGTTTATGTTCCCCATAGACTATAATGGGGTTCGAAACCCATTCGAACACTCGAACAGTGAGCGGCTGTTCGAATCGAATTTCGAACCTCGAACATTTTAGTGTTCGCTCATCTCTAGATGTCATGAAAGCTTCTGTAGGTATAATATGTAGATGTCCCAATACTTATATCCATATAGTGTTTGTACTGAGGGAAGATTCATGCTAGTAGACTCACATCCATACAGTGACTCGCCATAGTTAGAGCTCACACATTTCAATGGCAGTCCAGGAGAATGGTGTAAGATGGGGCATGTCCCCTTTTGGTAGTGCAGGCTTGAAATTGTGCTTGCCATACCACTTTTTTGAGACATGACCTGCACAAGAACTCCCACATAATGTATACAATGAGAGAGTACCTGGCAGATGCAGGAGTATTCCACCAGACCTCAGAGATTTCCCAGCTCCTTTCCCAGATTTTCCAGGAGGTCTCCTCTTATTTTGGGAGCCTCATCCAGCTCATTTATAGCGTCTCTCAGTCAAGAAAATTGGCAAACTGCATCATGTGAGTGCCATGACAGTTAGAAAAAATGCAAAGTCTGTCCATCCTTTCAAAAGCCATGAGGTGGACGTCCAGGCAAAATATCTAAGTCACCAAATCCGCTCATCATAAGGTCTATCAATTCTGGGACAACAAAAAGCCGTGAAGGTGACTCGTATGCTTCATAATAGTGAGATCATGGATATCTGGATATATACAAGCACGTGCGATGCTAGTTTCAGAAGTTTAGAAGGATTGCCCGAAAAAAGGTGAAGAAACCTCGACTACAATATCGTCATAAGCAAAAAAATTACAAAAAGTGGACAGTAGGTAATTGCAAACGGGTGATTTGGAGCAATGAGACGAAAGTCAATAGATTGGGCTCTGACGGGTGCAAATATATCTGGAAGAAAGAAGGGAAAAGGGAGCTTAGGGATCGAGACATTGAAGGAACTGTGAAGCCTGGTGGAGGAAGCCTGATGATATGGGGTTGTTTCACAGCCAAAGGCGTTAGATACTTGACTACGATTGATGGTGGTCTCAATACTGAGTTATATTTGAGAATCCTACAAAACGAGCATTATATGTCAAGTATAGCTTTTTCTGCATCTGCCTGTCAACCCATGACAGCCAGAGTTTGCCCAGTCTTTTTCATGTCAAGCTGTTGCATCCACCTGTGAGGTGCTAAGCAGGGCTAAATTGACCCTACCGTATCCAGAGCATACACCCTTTCTTTCCAAATAAAGGTGGAGGTCCTAGCTCTGGAACCCAAAATGTATTTTACTGACATGGCTAATCTGTAATAAAACAAAATCAGAGAAAACCTTTTATTACGGTCAATGAACTCTAATGAAGTCGATCCTTCAGCATGCCGCAGCTTCCAGGATACCATTAGTTTTTCTACCATTATCTATAAAGAAGTTATTAAAGCACAGAAATGAAGACATACAGAAAGTCATTTAGTAATCTGTGTGCAAATTAACTTCATAAACCTCGTGTCAAACAGCAGTTTTGTTCTGTTCTTTTCCCCTGACTTCCCTGTCTCTCTTTTGTTCTGTTTTGATGGGCTATTGTTCCTGTCTCTTAACTAAATGGTCATATAATAATGTAAAATAAAGCTTACAGTTTCATTAACTTTCTCATAATTGTTTTTCAATACTGCTTTCAAGCCAAGCAAATGTGTTTTTCCTTGGCAAATCGATGCTCAGAAGTATAACCCGTTCCTTGCCTTTCTATGTTCTTTATTCATATTGTAACATCATACAATGCTATGGAAATGTCGTATCTTCAGCCTAAATAATATTACATTTATTATTCTTTATTTTATGACATGTCAATTAGAGAGGTTCAAGAAATAAGACTGATGAGAATCTGATCATTGGGTACCATATATTATCAAACAGGTCCAAGTAATGACAGTCGCCACTCTTCAGCATCTGCCTCTGCTGTGATTTGTCTGCCATGAACCAAGCTACCGATGCTCACCTCTCCGGAATTATACTGCTGCGCTGGAGAGCCTTGACGGTCTGGCTGCATATGAGACATACCTGTATATGCATGTGACCGCTGCAGTCAATCAGTCTTGTGCTGAAATTGTGTAGAGACCAGTGATTGGCTGCAGTGGACATGCAGGTATCCAATAAGAACTGGATTTTTTGTTTAACATAGAACCACGCTCAGGAGCTCAGAAATAGGTGTTAGATGGAACCAGTAGGTGCCAGGAACAGCAACTAGGAGCATACCTCAAATAGAACCATGAGGTATAAGATGTAATAACTAATGGTCTAGGCAAAGACATGGTCAGTACTAGACTAGACAGTCCTAGGACTAGAACCAGGTATAGTAACCGGGAATCTAATAGGAACATGGTGGTTCTACATGTACCAGAAACAGTGACTTGGAACCAGGTGGCCTGAGGCAGAATTCACAAGTTCCCACAGAATTACTCAGTGAACAGAGGGCAACATGGTGGTTCAGTGGTTAGCACTGCAGCCTTGCAGTGCTGGAGTCCTGGGTTCGAATCTCACCAGGAACAACATCTGCAAGGAGTTTGTATGTTCTCCCCGTGTTTGCATAGGTTCTCCTTCCATATTCCAAAGACATACTGATAGGAGAAAAATGTACATTGTGGGCCCTATATAGGGCTCATAATCTACATTTAAAAAAAAAAAAAAAAAAGAACTACTCAGTGAACAAGGTACTGACACTCAAGCACCAGGAAACCATTGGGACCAAAAACAAACCATAATAAAGAAGCTTGACTGGGGTTCTTTCCAGGAAGCCATTAAATATAGGGATATAGACCTTGTCTACAACTTGGGTTCTTTTTTGCTGGACCCATGAGATCCATCATTAGGGCCCGTGCACACGGAGTTAACGCAAGCACATTTTAGCATAATACACGTATATAGAATACATGTGTTAAAATAACACTCCGGGAGCCTTCACATGGAGTTTACGCTCCGCTCATTCAGATGCGTAAACACGTGTCAAAGTGACCGCTGTAAAACACAATCCCATAGACTTCAATGTGTGCCGGTTTTATGTGTGCTACACATTGAAATCAATGGGTTTAAAAGCCTCCCATTGATTTCAATGTGTAGCGCGCGTAAAACCGGCACACACTTAAGTCTATGGGATTCTGTTTTACAGTGGTCACTTTGACACGTGTTTACTAGAGATGAGCGAACACTGTTCGGATCAGCCGATCCGAACAGCACGCTCCCATAGAAATGAATGGAAGCACCTGTGATGCCGGCCGGCCGCCGGCAAAGTCAGCGTCACAGGTGCTTCCATTCATTTCTATGGGAGCGTGCTGTTCGGATCGGCTGATCCGAACAGTGTTCGCTCATCTCTAGTGTTTACGCTTCTGAATGAGCGGAGCTTAAACTCTGTGTGAAGGCTCCCTCCCATTGACTTCAATGAAATTTTTTACACGTGTAAAAAACGCGTCAAAAAACGCATCACGTTTTTTGGCGCGTTTTTTGGCACGTTTTTTTACAAGTGTAAAAGATTTCATTGAAGTCAATGGGAGTGTTATTTTAACACGTGTATTCTATACACGTGTATTATGCTAAAATGCGCTCGTGTTAACTCCGTGTGCATGGGCCCTTAGAGCCAAGGTCCATCAGAGTATTCTTTGGTACCTTGATGGGTCAGTCTAACTCTGGCTTGAGACAAGATCCAGAAGAACAGGAGGTGGACGTAACTATAGCAGGAACAGCTGTGTGAACTGTACATTAACACTCAGCAATGAGTGAGGATACTGCCTGGGTGATATACAATAGCAGACCTTGATGAACCAATTAGAAAAAGCTGCATAGCAACAGATCTCAGAACTATGAACTGTTAACCATTGCTTTTCTGGTATAATAAGTCTTCTTTTTAGGAACTATTGTACATGCAACGAACTCAAACTTTATTCTAAGAAGTCACACCCTTAATTGTCACACAATCTAGGCACAATTCTAGGGGGTTTCTCTCAACATAAGGCTCAAATGTGTGATAGCCAGCGGTGTAATGAACGTGTTCACAGGGGGTGTAACCATGACCATGGCATTCAGCTGGAGATACCTGGGGCAGAATGGCACTATGGTAATGGTCAGGGAAAGCCTGGTTTCTTAACCGCTAAACTTCTCCGTAATGGAAAGGGGCCTGATATTATGTGATGTATGTACATGCTGCCAGGCCCCTTTCTAATAGTATCCTGACCAGTAAAGGAGATTAAAATTAACAAATAATTATATTAAGCTGTCCTGGGCTTCTGACGGTCCCCAACATCTTCTTTGGGGCTCCTCCAGCCTGTGACTGTGGGGTATACTGACTTAAGACGTCCAACCACAGGCCCCAGCAGTGACTTCTGGGATGTGTGACCTCAGTCACAGGCAGAAGAGGACCAAAAAGGATGCTGGAGAAAGCTGGATGGAGCAAAGATGCCCAGGAGACCCCAAAGTATAATAATAGCAACAAACCAGAGGGCTGAAGCTCACAAATATTCATCAAATTTTGTTGAGTTCATCTGAAACAGCTTGAGAGGGGCTCTTTGGATCATTTAATACTATGTGGCACCCTTGTGAGGAGCATATTATACTGTGTGGGACAACTGTAGAGCATATTACACTGGGGGGGGCACTGTGCAGCATATTATATTGTGTGGGTTCCACCGTGGAGCATTAGGTCTCAGCTGACTCCCCATTGATCTCTTAGATCTTACACTGTTAGGGTGCATTCACACGGAGTAACGTGCCGTGTGTCTGGCACGTATACGCCGAGTGAGATTTTGAGCGCCGTATACGCTCCCATTGATTTCAATGGGAGCCTGGATCACGCAAAATCACGGCCGCAAAATAACGCGGCGTATACGAGACTAACTCCCATTGAAATCAATGGGACCGTATACGGCGCTCAAAATCTCACACGGCGTATACGTGCCAGGTCACACGGCACGTTACTCCGTGTGAATGCACCCTAACAGTGTAAGATCTAAGAGATCAATGGGGAGTCAGCTGAGATCAGATGTTTCCCAGTATTATTTACATGCTGGGCCTTGATAAATCATTGTATTCTTAATTACCGAAGTCGTGAGTACTATATTTACATCCTTGTCAAGTATCTGAAATACCGCTGCAACACCCAGAATTGTCATTATCAGGAATACGCTGTAGGGAGGAGAGAGGGGACTACGATCAAATTTTACAGTGGGTTCCACAAGACTTTAGTTACACCTGGACAAGCTTGTGGCAAATGAACAAGATTTTGGCTATATACCTATTCGTATTAAGAGGCCTACAATGTGTACTTCAACCTGCAGAGCAGGGGGATGTTTATTTGCCCAATGGTTTATTTAGCAGCCACAATACATAACACTGCCAGTTCTTAATCTGTACTGGGCATTCCTATTTCTCCTACTACTCCTATCCTACCAGGCTGATTCGGAATCCCAGTTGCCCAGTGTGCATTCTTAGCTTCTTGTGTGGAAGTTTGTGCCCTGCTGATTAATTAACTCCTCTTTGACCCATAGCTTGTACAGCAATCTCTTGCATGCATAACTTCCTACTTTCAAAGGACTGAGAGAAAGTCAGAATGTGCGGCGCACTGTGAGTTCTGACCTAGCCCCAGCCAAGCCAATTCCACTTTGGCTCCACCAATTCCCATCTATGTCTTTTGTGCCCCCACACAGTACAATGCCCCTTATAGTGGCCCTGACACAATATGCTCCCACATTATAATGTCCCCTGTCTGTTCCCCCACAGTATAATGTCCCCTTCCTGTTGCCTACACAGTTTAAAAGGGTTGTCCATGCTAACAGGTTTTTTGCAATTAAAACCATACTCAGCTGTCCCTGATGCTCTGGTGTCTCCCACTACAGTCCGGTTATGCTGCTCCAGGGTCTTGTTTTGGTGGAAGTATCATTGATTTTTATGTTTGTCACCTCTCTTGGCCCTCCACTTATTATACTGTTGGGCCGCTATGGGTCAAAATACCATGTCCAGAGGCCACTATGGATCGTAATACTGTGTACAGAGGCCACTATGGAACATAATAATGTGTGAAGGGCCACTATGGAACATAATAATGTGTGCAGGGGCCACTATGGGAGATATAATACCGTGTTCAGGGGCCTCTATGGAACATAATACCATACTTAAGGGGTCTCTATGGGACATAATACCATGTTCAGGGGCTGCTATGGGACATTATTCTGTATAACGGTGTGTTTTTGCACAGAAAATACAGACTTTTTTTTATGTAGATTGTGAGCCCCATATAGGGATCACAATATACTTTTTTTTTCTTTTAGTATGTTTTTTTTTTTTGTACAATGGGAGGAAATGCACGCAAACACAGGGAGAACATACAAACTCCTTGCAGGTGTCATTCCTGGCGGGATTCAAGCATCCAGGACTCCAGCACTGCAAGGCTGCAGTGCTAACTACTGAGCCACAGTGTCGCCCCATAGACTTTTTTTTTCTGCAAAAATGTGAACGCAGCTTTCCATCACAGTAAAAGTTCCAGTGGCCATCCAGATATATAGTGTGTTTCCACCATAAGGCCATACGGTGCTCCTGGACACATACATTTACCACTAACTGGGGGCTGCACATGGACTTTCATTGCTTCTAATCGGGAAGTACAGGTGCGTCCCAGGAAATAGCACTAAACGCCCGTGTAAAAGCATCTGGTAGCAGCATTCTGTGTTATGGCTTGTGGCATATCTGGATCAACACTATCACCGACTATGTAACTATATGACTTTAGTTTAGGGGTTGTCTGACTTACAATTATTGACCGGTACTCCAAGGACCTCATCTTTGGTTTTTTAATTAAAATTGTCCCGTCAAACAAAAAAGGTTGCCTACCCCTGGTATAGTGCAAAGGTTACTTAACGACTTTGAAGTTGGTAAAATAGGAACATTTGCCCCTATGCATGCGGTGTATACATACTCCCTGTGAAGACCCTAGAGAACAAGGGCTCTACCTCTGATCTGTTTGTCTTCTCCATATATTACACATTTACTCATGATTTTGTTCACAGATCTCTGCTATTCTCATGCCACAGCTGTCATTTACGCCTAGGAATTGTCTTGTATCCGATAAAATTACATATGACTGTCTATAATCTATAAAATGGCAAGGTGAATTTATTTTACGTATTTCAATATTTCTTTCATTTTGTCCTCTACACTTTTGATTCTCCCAAAGCCTTAGGCAAAATCTCACATCACAGACAACTTTTCCTGCCCATGCAAAAATATGCATGCTCTTACTTACTGTACGCTAATATAAAATCCTTTTGGGCATAGTCTCAGTTTTCTTTAGCCTTAGGCAATGACTGACATAACAAAAATAAGGAAAAAAGCTCTGCCCATAGAAAACACCTTTGCTCTCTCTCCTTTCATGTTATTAGAAAATCCTTTTGGGCATAGCAATAGAACAAAAGGCTTTGAATGAAAGGATTGAGGGTCTTAAAACAGAAGGATGACTGTTCAAATCTAGCTTAAAAGATAGAGAACCTATAAAAAAACAAAAAAAAAACAAGGAACGGCAGCAAATCTACATTACCATGACAACAGATGCTACGAGTAAAGAGAGCCAGTAGATTTCAATGGTGCTCGCTTACAATGCTGCTCTTAAGAGACTATAATATAACAAGGACAGTATATAAATATATAAAGGCATTTTCTGTAGGAGCATATTATCGAATAGAAGCATTGGCAAAGCCTCGGATACCCCTCACCAATGTGCACGATGGCCATTTATATTCCTGCCATCTGAAATTAAAACATTAAGGCCGGGGCCCCACGGGATGTAAACGCCACGATTTGCCTGCAGCAGAGCTGCTGCGGGAAAAATCGCGGTGTTGTACAGTGCAAGCAAAGGGGATGGGATTCATGCCCACTTTACGGAAAGAAACGCAGTGCGGACACGCTGCGATTTGCAAAGCTGTTGCGGCTTTGCAAATTGCAGCATGTCAAATATATCTATGGAAATGCAGGTGGTTTTCCCGTAGATATAATGTTAAGAGAAAGTCCACAGAGGAAAACTCTGTGAACTTTCTCTTAAAAGCGCTGCGGAAAGAACCGCAATGCGTTCACGCAACGGTTGTTTCGACAGCGCTTTAGCGCTACGATTACAACCCGTGGGGCCTTAGTCTAAAGGACATTATAGACAACACTACTATAGCTAGCAAATCACTTGAACTTAGGTTGGATGGCGCTCTGTGCAGAATCTGCTTGCAAAAAGCAAACAGTAAAAAAATTTGGGCTTTCCTTTTCATCACATGGTTTTTCTTGTTTTTTTGAATTTTTTTGTAGATTCATATTGAAGACATGAAACCGATAAAGAAACATAAATGGAATTAAAGGAGTCTGCTAGCAGGAAAATCAGTATTAAATTAAACTAATGACAGTCAGCAATGCAGAACTGGAGAGGAATCTTTGGAAAGTGTAGAAGCTGCCATACAAGGTACTGTCGTTAGTTTGATATCAGTTGTCCTGTTGACAGACTCCCTTTAAGTAATAAAGAAGAGAGTGATAAACAAACGAGAATGTCCCCTTTTGCTTTGATGACTGCTTTGCGCACTCTTGGAAATATGCTAATACAGTTCCCATTGATTATTTAAAAAAAAAAAAAGAGAAGTCCACACTGTGCCCCTGGACTATAAATAAAACCCACCGTGATAATTACAAATGCAGGCACTGTGTCTACTGGTTAAAATGCCCCCACTGTACCCCTTGATTAAATGTATGCACCACACTAGTCCTACATGAAAAATAAGTTTCTGCCACACCAGCATAGAATCTCCTCCCACCATAACCACTTGTAGCAAGGCTCCTGAGGAACAGCACAGGTGCATTGACATCACTGCCGCACATGTATTACAGAGAAAGAGCTGAGAGGTGGTACAAAGGTGCATACTAAGGGTCCCTCGCACCTGATAGAGCCCTTGCTGCTAGTATATCTGACAACTTGTGCGCACTCACCTCTTTTTGCTCAATTATCCGCCATACAAAGGGTAATTTTTATAGATCCGGAGACATGACCAGGTTGTAGCAAAAGGCAATCTCCCATTTATTTATTTTTTTGTGTGTTTACCCTTCTGGGACCCTCCAGAGGTCTAGGGGGAGGAGTTGCGTGGCCATTGGGTTCTCTCCTCCCCAGGGTCTACCCGGCTCTCCTCTGCATTTATGGAAATGAGTATGTTGCTGGCACCTGGCAGCACAATGGGTGTGAGCCCATGGGAAGGCCAGGAACAAGAAGTTGCCCTTGCTTTGTGTGGGGTGTCTATTTGTGCCCAGACCCTTTTAGGCTCCTCTGGCTTTGAGGGTTGGGGTTGTTCTGGGGGCCCTTCTCTTTTCAAATAAGGCTTGCAATAGATCACAATCTTATGCACTTTTTTGGCATGTGGGTGAAAGGTGGCATGGTCTCAGGCCCTCAAAAAAAAAAAAAATTATGAGAAGAGATGAGCGAACAGTAAAATGTTCGATATTCGATATTCGTTTCGAGTAGCCGCTCAATATTCGACTACTCGAATCGAATATTGAATCCTATTATACTCTATGGGGGGAAAAATGCTTGTTTCAGGGGTAGGCAACATTCGATCAAATAGAACTTACCAAGTCCACGAGTGAGGGTCGGGCTGGATTCTCTGAGAAGTCTTCTACATGCAGTGTCCCCGCGGCGTCTTCCGGCTCTGAATTCACTCTGCCAGGCACCGGGCCTGGGCAGAGCCGACTGCGCATGTCCGCACTACAAGAAAATGGCCGCTTACAGTCAAAGCGGCCATTTTCTTGTAGCGCGGGCATGCGAAGTCGGCTCTGCCCAGGCCCGATGAATTCAGAGCCGGAAGATGCCGCGGGGATGCTGCGCGGAGAAGACTTCTAAAGGTAGGAGAAGAACCAGCGTTGATTGGCCGCCTGTATAGCATTCGGCCAATCAATGCTGGTTCTGCATCGAATTTTTCCATTCGAATAGCGAATAGTATTCGATCGAGTCAGAGTATTTTGAATACCATAGTATTCGATCGAATACCTACTCGATCGAATACTACTCGCTCATCTCTAATTATGAGATATCTAGTTTTGTTTCATGTGAGGTCAGATCACAGCACAGCACTCCAATTGAGAGTGGTTCTGTGTTTGGCTACGTAGATCGCACATGCAGTGCCATGATAGAGCAGCATAATGTGCAAGGGGCACTAATGATATCACAGGTCCACTGGATATTTTATGCTTGGGCAATGATCTGGGGACCAACTGTTGTAGGTGGTGTCCTGCTAAAGGAGAGAGCTTGCAGTAAGCTAGCCCGGCTCAGTGAATGCGGTGTTATGATTGGTCAGGCTCATCTCATGCTATGCTGATGCTATGAGTAAGGGATGAAGTATGTGATCCCTAAACGCGTAAGCTTTTTTTTGTCTGGTTTTACATCCTGGATCCATTTTGTAATCACTTTTAATGTGGACTTAAAAGTTATATTTTATTTCAACTTCGCTGGCATGCTTGATGTTTGTGTGAATTTTTGTTAGCAGTTATCTCCTTCCCAGTCGGGAGTTGTTCCGTGCAGCATATTTATTATATGTCTGCCCCATGTCGGGTGAGTGATAATTTTTTTTTTCTAGGCTCATCCCATACTGTATGTACAGATGTTGTTTAGAATAAAGAAGTAACACAGGCTAAAAAAATTGCTAAAGAGATGCAATGTGTCTGTTCTGGAATCTCCACCCTTAGGCTGGTCTTACACAGCCGTAATGTAAGTCCGCAAATGGTCCGCAATTGAGGGTTTTCAATTGCGGACACATTATATTCAATTATTTATCCGTGGTGTGGCCGGCAGCAACCGTGGTCCACAATTTATAGAGCATGTCTGTAATGGCCGTGAATTGCGGCACTGCACGGACTCGCCCATAGAACCCTATAGGCGAGTGCGGCAGGACATGGACATCTGCAAAGTCTATGTTTGTGATCAGCAACTAGTGTTACTGATCAGCAACTTGCGGGCCGTACATTCAATAAGGTCGTGTAAGACCAGCCTAAGGCTTCGAGTAATTGTGTTCTCCAGTCCTCAGTGTAGCCATCAGAGAGCAAGGTCTGGAGCCAGAGAATACCTCTGAACACATTGGGAGTCTTGCCATGGTAAATATAATTAATCTCACCAGTCACTAAGACAATGCAACTTTTATCAGTCTTTGACTGCAGGTTAGATTTGTCTTCTTGATAACTAGGAATTCTCAAAATTTATGAGGTCACAGGTGATTGAATAATCTTGGCTGCAGTCTTAAGCAAAATGAAACAGAGGCGTGACTACTGTAATAGGTACTTGGCACCAGTTCAAGAAGAGTAGTGACTATTCTTGTGCCGAAAGACACATCATCCTGATGCTACCCAAGTCTACCTGCAAATTGCATTAAAAATGTAATGTGACAAGGGATTACAACTCTTTTAATCCTCTGTCATCTTCAGGTTCCTGCTTCTCTCCATTATGAAATTCTTTTCATCTTTTTTAGTATTACATATGGCATTATTAAAGCCTGTGCAGATTCCTCTTTTCATTACAGTAAGTTTGATATATTTTACGTCATTATGGGTAGGCAAACTCCGTGGTTTGTGGTTATAGTAGTATTGGTTGTTTTTTTTCTTTACAATTTTCCATTTTAAGTGTTGCTTCACATCTGCATAGGAGCCTGTAGACTTCATAGCAGAAACCACCATAGAGAAAAGTCCTGCCTGGAGTCTTGCATGCTTTGAGATTTGAAACCATGGACACCCGGCAGACCCCATTATAGTCAAGGGGGTTTACTAGTCTCCATGTGTAACCGCTGTTTTAGTGGTCCAACACTTAACTTCTGTTTTCTGTTAATTTTCTTTTTGTTTTACCAAATACACTCCCCCGCCCCCCATCAGCTGCACAATTTACATTATCAGAACCTGCAAGACCCTGGTGTGTTGGAAGGGGGTGTAAAAGCTCAGGAGCTTCAAGTCATGTCCCTGAGTGTGTGCATCAATAACAAAACATATTTGCACGTTAAAAAACTTGTCCCTTTTCTAGAAATGTATGCATCATCCATTAATCCCATACAAATGATAGTCCCTGATTACATAATGAGTAGAAATTTCCCATTTACCAGTGAGGCAGATTAATGTATCTGTAGAAAATTTATAATAAAGTCAAATGCACCAGAGACACATCAAGGAACATTACAATTAAGGTTAGATTTCCTCATATGGTAATTATGAAAAATGTATTTCACATTATAAAAGTCTCTGTTGTACAGTATATGCTCAGAAGAGACTCGCAGTTATGAGGACCACAAAAATACACATGGTATAAGGGCTAACAAATTTTCTGTCCATGAGTGCTACCTGTGAAATAAAATGGAGAGCACACGGGCCCATTATATCAAATGAAGCTATTCACACACGTTTCTTTTCTGCTAAGGCTGAGTTCAGACGGAGTATTTTGGTATTTTGGTCAGGATTTTGAGGCCGAATTCGGCTCAAAATCCTAACCAAAAAGACGGCTCCCATTTAAATCAATGGAAGTCGGTCAGTTCTTTTTTCCGGGAGCTGTTTGTTCCTGCTCCCGGAAAAAAGAAACGACATGCTTATTCTTCATTCATTTGGGCCCAATCCGGAGCGGAGTGCGCGACTGGGTGCCAGTGGACTACACCAGCATCCAGAGGCAGCTACCCATTTTTTGGTCTAGAAACTGAGGCAGCCTCCACCATTCCCAAGCAATAAGTGATGTTAGTTTTAGTGTCTAATATGCTACTCATGGTATGTTCACACAACTGTTATTACAGTCCACTGTTGTCATCCATCATAGGGTGACAGCAATGGACATTAGCAGTAATAGAGTAACGGACACAGTTGGAGCTTTCTTCCATCATGCTTATTTAATTGTACAAGTCCTGCATGCAGGATTTTTTCTTCTGTCAGAAAAGTAAAAATCATGAGGAAGGAAAGCTTGTGTTTTGTTACATGGGGGTGAATGCAGATGGACAGGGTACATCTGCATCTGTTGTTTAATGACCGTTACTCTTATATTGTGACAATGAGAGCAGCGGACATTCAATAACGGTAGTGTGAAACCACCCTTAGACTATATGCTGCCAGGTAGGCATGCAGGAGCAGGCAAGGGGGTTTGATCAGATCAGCCAGTGTCAAAGCTCAGAATCACACCCCTTGCCAGTTCCTGCTTGACACTACAGAGTCTAAACAGTGTATGGAATGGTGAGGGTTATGCCTTGTTCACATCTGTGTTTTGTAATCTGTTCGAGGAGTCCGAATGGGGACCCCCCAAACGGACTACCGAATGTCCTGGCAAGCGATATGCAGTGAAAGCACACGGACCTCATATACTATAATGGGGTCCGTGTGTTTGCCGCGTGCTGCCCGCACAAATCATGCGGACATGAAAGTAGATCACAAACTACTTTTCTGTCCACATGTTCCGCGCGGACACTGCGTGGAGAGCACATGGACCCCACTATAGTCTATGGGGTCCGTGTGCTTTCACTGCACATCACTTGCCAGGACATTCGGTAGTCCGTTCGGGGGGTCCCCATGTGGGCTCCCTAAACGGATTACTAAACGCAGATGTGAACGAGGCATTAAAGAAATTATTCCAGCTGTGCCGGAATCAGTGGAGCAGCACCTATTAAATAAAGAGCTGAATTTGGAAGAAACGATGAAAATTAGTAATAATAACCAAAAATGTAATTATATACCCAGGTTCCTCACATAATATTACACAAAAATTAAGATAAAAAAACACTCAATAAGAAACATGCAACAAGAAAGGAATAATGGTATAGATTTACTGCTGCAAACATTTAGGGCTAGTTCACATGGAATTCCGAGTGAACACATTCCGTCGCGGCTGCCGCTGCAGTGCACTGGTATGACGTCGCAGCTTTCTGCTATGGAGTAGGCCAAAATGAATGGGCCTAGCCCGGAGGGTGGTGTCACAAAACGGACGTCGCAGCTGAATCAGCCACAGAATCTGCCTGAAGAAAGGGCAGCTTGCTTCTTTTTTCCACGAGGGGGAACAAACCGCTCGCAGAAAAAGGAAATGACCGGCTCCCATTGATTTCAATGGGTGGCGGCAGGATTTTGACGTGGATTCCAAGTCAAAATCTTGACCATTTTACCCCATGTAAACTAGCCCCTAGGATAGGACCACACAGCTACTTTGACTGTCGGGAGACCATAGATCGCTATATCGCTCTGCAACTTCTTCACTCATGTTAGTAAATGGTATCACATTGTACTTAGAAGATGCTGTGACCGTAACATCTAGTCGCAAAAAAAAAGTAAAAAATTGTTAGTCTTTATTTGTGCCGGTTGCGGCACCCTCGGCTCCAATTCCATTCAGTCCTAGACAGGAAAAACACCACCATGACAGTCAGAAGTGCTTAATATATCACAGCTGTTAGATAGATTTGGCGCATCTCTAGTACACGAAATTCTTTTGCCTCCTTGGGCTAAACCTGTACTCTGTGCCAAAAAAACCTGTCACATGACATTAATAAATCTGGCACATTTTACAACATCAATACAACCTACAAACATCCCAACATAATATACACAATAGAGATGAGCGAGTAGTGTTCGATTGAGTAGGTGTTCGAACGAATACTACGGTATTCAAAATACTCGTACTCGATCGAACACTACTAGCTGTTCGAAGTTTAAGGTTCGATGCAGAACCAGCGTTGATTGGCAGAATACTATACATTCTGCCAACCAACGCTGGTTCTTTTCTTACCTTTAGAAGTCTTCTCCGTGCAGCGTCCTTGCGGCGTCTTCCGGCTGGAATTCACTCTGCCTAGGCATCCGGCCATTGCATCCTGCCATGGCATCCGGTCATGCGCATGTGCGGGCATGCCCTTGCATGCGCAGTCGGCTCTGCTGAGGCGTCGGGCCGGGCAGAGCCGACGTGCATGCCCAGTCGGCTCTGCCTAGGCCCCGATGCCTAGGCAGAGTGAATTTCAGCCGGAAGATGCGGCGGGGGCGCTGCGCCGGGAGAAGACTTCAAGGAGAATCCAGCCCGACCGTCACTCGTGGACTTGGTAAGTATAATTTTATCGAATTTTGCGTACCCCTGAAATTAGCATTTCCCCCCATAGACTATAATGGGGTTCGAAATCCATTCGAACAGTCGAACAGTGTGCGGCTGTTCGAATCGGATTTCGAACCTCGGACATTTTAGTGTTCGCTCATCTCCAATACACAATAAATTCTCTACAACAACAAACAAGAAAAATGACTGAATAAATGAATAAGGATTAAATATATAAATAAGATCCAAATCTATATTTATTGAAAATCATATATAAAAAAAATTACCATACCGTGTTATGGATAGGCACAGGAAGGAAGGAAAGGGAAGGAAGGGAAGGAAGGAAGGAAAGGGAAGGAAGGGAAGGAAGGAAGGAAGGAAGGAAGGAAGGAAGGAAGGAAGGAAAATATAACCAACCTCCACTGAAAGTAGAGCTTGTAGCACAAGAAAAGCAAAACACTGGATCAATAAAAATTCCAAAAACATTTATGCAGGACAATACCAGTTATAACATGTCTGCATTGTGGCCAATATAATCACATAAATAAATATATAGTGCATGTTATGATATAGAAATGAAATCAACTTGCATCCCATGAATTAATATACATATATAAATCACTGATATATAAAAAACAAAAACGGACACCTATCATAACGGACACAAAAGGACAGTAATTGATGTCTATCAGTTACTGTCTGTTATATGTCCATTGCCCATAGACCTCAATGTTAAAAAAAATAATGGACACTTGCTGTTTGTTTTTTCAAACGGACAGAAAAGTCCAGCATGTAGGATTTTTTTGTCCGCTTGAAAAAATGGACATGGTTGTAAATGGACATTAAAGGACACAAACGGACTCTAAAGGACACAAGATAAAATCCCATTGAAATGAATGTAAAGTGCGAACAAACCAGATAGTGTCTGTTGCTAAAATCTTTTACGGACAATAGCCAGGGACACTGCTGACGGACACCAACGGTAGTGTGAACGCGCCCTAATACCAAATCATCACCATAGCAAAAAGGTTTACTAACTATAATGACAAACAAAAGGGTGCTTTTTATATGAAATACACTTAACATAGAGATGTACAAAAATATCCACGGTCATGTTACCTGTGTATTTGGAAAATTCCTCAGCCATGACCCTGACACTTTACAACTTCAATGTGGCAAACTCGCACCCCTTCTCTAAACACTTTTGTAAAGTATCCAACCTGTGCCAGATTATGGTGTAACTAGTGCACAAATTGTGGTGTGACAACAGTAGTATGTCCCTGTATTTTTTAGTAAGTGAATGGTAGATGTAGAGACGCCATTGTGATAATATAAATGTTGAAACGAGACCATCTCGCTGTGATTTTAAATCCACTCATTTTTAGGATATAAATGCTTTTATTTGCCCTTGACTATTACCATGTCCTTAAACTGTTTTCTTTATGTTTAAAGAAAAATATATTTTTCCTCCGCTAATCTTTGATTCATTTAGGGTTGTAACTGGAGTGTGACAGAACGGGGAATGTTGCCAGTTATAATATTCATTTGAAAGGAAAACATCTTCTTCGGCTTGTCTGGCTGTACGGTACATGAAAGCCTTAGTATCTTTCCTGCATTTCCTCAGCCTAGCAATTTATTCTGTGAGTGGGCAGGCTCTGAAAAACATTACAGAGCCAAGATGATGAGAACACACAGAAAATTTCTTCTATTGTGCATGGCAGTGTTCAGCAAGGGATCAGGTTATTCTGATGCCATAACACCGTTGAGATTTCAATGGATTCAGTAAATACCAGGCAGGCGTGGATATGTGAGCACAGTCCATATACTGAATTATCAACAAGGCAGAATTGTTGATAGGCGTGAGAACAACATAATCTTCCTGACATTTACACCACCCAAACTGTGAGGCAATATACTGTGTGGGTGCCAGTTAAGGGGGAAATATACTGTATGGGGTACAGTAAAGGGGTAATGCACTGTTGGGTCCAGTACATGGGGCATTATACTGTGTCAGACCAACAGATAAGTAAGCAGCTCTGGTACAAAGAGGTCATGGCCTAAAAATTTGATTGGGGCCCCCCCCCAGACATAATTTTGACTGGGGACCCAAAATGACAAGTCTCTAATCCCTGATAATCAGCTGGTATTATCATGGTTAGACGCATCTAGACAAATCTATACAGTGAATTTGTCCATCCACACTCTCCCTATGTGATGCCACAGTATTTTTTTCTCCTTATACCCTACTTGGAATGTCTCTGGCCAGGGCACTTACACAACTTGTAAATGTATACCCCTTATATCTGCTCAGAAATTGTTTCTGTCAAGGGACAACACGATGGCTCAGTGATTAGCACTGCAGCCTTGCAGAGCTGGAGTCCTGGGTTCAAATCCTAATAGGAACAAAATCTGCAAGGTGTTTGTATGTTCTACCCTTGTTTTTGTGAATTTTGTCTCATTCTACAAAGACATACTGATAGAGGAAAAAACGTACATTGTGATCCCTATATGGGGCTAACAATCTACTTTTTTTTTTTTTAAAAAAAAAAAGAAACTTCAGCTATGCCAAACTCAATGGAGTGGCCTTTATTAAAGGATGCAAAGAAGTGGAGCTTGCAGGGGTGGTGAAAGGTGCTATTTATTTATTTATTTATTTATTTTTAAATTTGATTTTTATTGAAGAAATTTTTTTCAAAATACAAGAAAAGCCAAACAACTACAGGCCAAAGGGAGGAAAGACAAAAACCTGTGGCCGAATCGGGCCGTACAGTACTATGCGTCAAGTACAATAATCCAAACAACCTCTTATCTAATATAGACACTCAGGAGCATACACAATGGTTACAAAAGCATGAACAGTAGTCCTATCAGTTCTCGAGTGGCAGCCAATAACGTTCCGAATAGAGATGAGCGAACAGTGTTCTATCGAACTCATGTTCGATCGGATATTAGGCTGTTCGGCATGTTCGAATCGAATCGAACACCGCGTGGTAAAGTGCGCCATTACTCGATTCCCCTCCCACCTTCCCTGGCGCCTTTTTTGCTCCAATAACAGCGCAGGGTAGGTGGGACAGGAACTACGACACCGGTGACGTTGAGAAAAGTAGGCAAAACCCATTGGCTGCCGAAAACATGTGACCTCTAATTTAAAAGAACAGCGCCGCCCAGGTTCGCGTCATTCTGAGCTTGCAATTCACCGAGGACGGAGGTTTCCGTCCAGCTAGCTAGGGCTTAGATTCTGGGTAGGCAGGGACAGGCTAGGATAGGAAGGAGAAGACAACCACAACAGCTCTTGTAAGAGCTAAATTCCAGGGAGAAGCTTGTCAGTGTAACGTGGCACTGACGGGCTCAATCGCCGCAACCCAGCTTTCCCAGGATCCTGAATGGAATACACTGTCAGTGTATTCCCGTATACCCGATATATACCCCGATACCCGTTCCAACGGTGTGCCCCCCCACCTTCACCCCAGAAATACCCTGCAAGTCCCCTAGCAATAGAATTGGGGCTATATACACCCACAATTTTTACTACTGGTATACAGTGCCATTGTCTGACTGGGAATTCAAAGAATATATTGGGGTTATAAATACCCTCATTTCTTGCTACTGCCATATAGTGCCAGTTTCTGACTGGTAATTCAAAGAATATATTGGGGTTACGTGCACCCACAAATTTTACTACTGGTATACAGTGCCATTGTCTGACTGGGAATTCAAAGAATATATTGGGAATACAAATACCCTCATTTCTTGCTACTGCCATATAGTGCCAGTTTCTGACTGGTAATTCAAAGAATATATTGTGGTTACGTGCACCCACAATTTTTACTACTGGTATACAGTGCCATTGTCTGACTGGGAATTCAAAGAATATATTGGGAATACAAATACCCTCATTTCTTGCTACTGCCATATAGTGCCAGTGTCTGACTGGGAATTCAAAGAATATATTGGGGTTACGTGCACCCACAATTTTTACTACTGGTATACAGTGCCATTGTCTGACTGGGAATTCAAAGAATATATTGGGAATACAAATACCCTCATTTCTTGCTACTGCCATATAGTGCCAGTGTCTGACTGGGAATTCAAAGAATATATTGGGGTTACGTGCACCCACAATTTTTACTACTGGTATACAGTGCCATTGTCTGACTGGGAATTCAAAGAATATATTGGGAATACAAATACCCTCATTTCTTGCTACTGCCATATAGTGCCAGTTTCTGACTGGTAATTCAAAGAATATATTGGGGTTACGTGCACCCACAATTTTTACTACTGGTATACAGTGCCATTGTCTGACTGGGAATTCAAAGAATATATTGGGAATACAAATACCCTCATTTCTTGCTACTGCCATATAGTGCCAGTGTCTGACTGGGAATTCAAAGAATATATTGGGGTTACGTGCACCCACAATTTTTACTACTGGTATACAGTGCCATTGTCTGACTGGGAATTCAAAGAATATATTGGGAATACAAATACCCTCATTTCTTGCTACTGCCATATAGTGCCAGTTTCTGACTGGGAATTCAAAGAATATATTGGGGTTACGTGCACCCACAATTTTTACTACTGGTATACAGTGCCATTGTCTGACTGGGAATTCAAAGAATATATTGGGAATACAAATACCCTCATTTCTTGCTACTGCCATATAGTGCCAGTGTCTGACTGGGAATTCAAAGAATATATTGGGGTTACGTGCACCCACAATTTTTACTACTGGTATACAGTGCCATTGTCTGACTGGGAATTCAAAGAATATATTGGGAATACAAATACCCTCATTTCTTGCTACTGCCATATAGTGCCAGTTTCTGACTGGTAATTCAAAGAATATATTGGGGTTACGTGCACCCACAATTTTTACTACTGGTATACAGTGCCATTGTCTGACTGGGAATTCAAAGAATATATTGGGAATACAAATACCCTCATTTCTTGCTACTGCCATATAGTGCCAGTGTCTGACTGGGAATTCAAAGAATATATTGGGGTTACGTGCACCCACAATTTTTACTACTGGTATACAGTGCCATTGTCTGACTGGGAATTCAAAGAATATATTGGGAATACAAATACCCTCATTTCTTGCTACTGCCATATAGTGCCAGTGTCTGACTGGGAATTCAAAGAATATATTGGGGTTACGTGCACCCACAATTTTTACTACTGGTATACAGTGCCATTGTCTGACTGGGAATTCAAAGAATATATTGGGAATACAAATACCCTCATTTCTTGCTACTGCCATATAGTGCCAGTGTCTGACTGGGAATTCAAAGAATATATTGGGGTTACGTGCACCCACAATTTTTACTACTGGTATACAGTGCCATTGTCTGACTGGGAATTCAAAGAATATATTGGGAATACAAATACCCTCATTTCTTGCTACTGCCATATAGTGCCAGTGTCTGACTGGGAATTCAAAGAATATATTGGGGTTACGTGCACCCACAATTTTTACTACTGGTATACAGTGCCATTGTCTGACTGGGAATTCAAAGAATATATTGGGAATACAAATACCCTCATTTCTTGCTACTGCCATATAGTGCCAGTTTCTGACTGGTAATTCAAAGAATATATTGGGGTTACGTGCACCCACAATTTTTACTACTGGTATACAGTGCCATTGTCTGACTGGGAATTCAAAGAATATATTGGGAATACAAATACCCTCATTTCTTGCTACTGCCATATAGTGCCAGTTTCTGACTGGTAATTCAAAGAATATATTGGGGTTACGTGCACCCACAATTTTTACTACTGGTATACAGTGCCAATTTCTAACTAGGAATTCAAAATGCGCAAGGCTCCCGGAAAGGGACGTGGACGAGGCCGTGGGCGAGGTCGGGGGAATGGTTCTGGGGAGCAAGGTAGCAGTGAAGCCACAGGGCGTCCCGTGCCTACTCCTGTGGGGCAGCAAGCATTGCGCCACTCCACAGTGCCAGGGTTGCTTGCCACATTAACTAAACTGCAGGGTACAAACCTTAGTAGGCCCGAGAACCAGGAACAGGTCTTGCAATGGCTGTCAGAGGACGCTTACAGCACATTGTCCAGCAGCCAGTCAGACTCTGCCTCCTCTCCTCCTATTACCCAACAGTCTTGTCTTCCTTCCTCCCAAAATTCCGAAGCTTTACAGAACAATAACCCAAACTGTCCCTGCTCCCCAGAGCTGTTCTCCGCTCCTTTCATTGTCCCTCAACCTGCCTCTCCACGTCACGATTCCACGAACCTAACAGAGGAGCATCTGTGTCCAGATGCTCAAACACTAGAGTCTCCTCCATCTCCGTTCGATTTGGTGGTGGATGACCAGCAACCCACCCTCATCGACGAAGATGTGACGCAGTTGCCGTCAGGGCATCCAGTTGACCGGCGCATTGTGCGGGAGGAGGAGATGAGACAGGAGTTGGAAGAGGAAGTGGTGGATGATGAGGACACTGACCCGACCTGGACAGGGGGGATGTCAAGCGGGGAAAGTAGTGTGGATGTTGAGGCAGGTGCAGCACCAAAAAGGGTAGCTAGAGGCAGAGGCAGAGGTCAGCAGCTTAGGCGAAGCCAGGCCACACCCGGAATCTCCCAAGATGTTCCAGTTCGTACCCAGCCCCGAAAAACTCCCACCTCGAGGGCACGTTTCTCGAAGGTGTGGAGTTTTTTCAAGGAATGCGCCGAGGACAGATATAGTGTTGTCTGCACAATTTGCCTCTCGAAATTGATTAGGGGCTCTGAGAAGAGCAACCTGTCCACCACTTCAATGCGCCGTCATTTGGAATCCAAGCACTGGAATCAGTGGCAGGCAGCAACGGCAGGACAAAGGCCGCCTGCCGTTCACGCCACTGCCACTGCCTCTGCCACTGCCTCTGCCTCTGCCACTGCCACTGCTGACTGTGCTGGCGATGCACTCCAGAGGACGAGCCAGGACACCACTTCATCTGCCTCCGCCACTTTGTTGACTTCTACCTCATCCTCCCCTGGTCCTGTCTTATCTCCTTCTCCTGCACCATCAAAGGCACCATCAGGCGTTTCTTTACAACAACCCACCATCTCTCAGACATTGGAGCGGCGGCAGAAATACACTGCTAACCACCCACATGTGCAAGCCTTGAACGCCAACATCGCTAAACTGCTGGCCCAGGAGATGTTGGCGTTCCGGCTTGTTGAAACTCCCGCCTTCCTGGACCTGATGGCAACTGCGGCACCTCGCTATGCCGTCCCTAGCCGTCACTACTTCTCCCGGTGTGCCGTCCCCGCCTTGCACCAGCACGTGTCACTCAACATCAGGCGGGCCCTTAGTTCCGCGCTTTGCACAAAGGTCCACTTGACCACCGACGCGTGGACAAGTGCATGCGGACAGGGATGCTACATTTCACTGACGGCACACTGGGTGAATGTAGTTGAGGCTGGGACTGCTTCCCAAACTGGCCCGGTGTACCTCGTCTCCCCGCCTAACATTCCTGGCAGGGACACGAGAAGAACACCCCCCTCCTCCTCCTCCTCTACCGCCTCCTCCTCCGCCACCGCCTCCTCCTCCGCCACCGCCTCCTCCTCCGCTGTTAGATTGACCCCAGCTACGAGTTGGAAACGTTGCAGCACTGGCGTTGGTAGACGTCAGCAGGCTGTGCTGAAGCTGATCAGCTTGGGGGACAGACAGCACACTGCCTCCGAGGTGAGGGATGCCCTCCTCGATGAGACGGCAATATGGTTTGAGCCGCTGCACCTGGGCCCAGGCATGGTCGTTTGTGATAACGGCCGGAACCTGGTAGCAGCTCTGGAGCTTGCCGGACTCCAACATGTTCCATGCCTGGCCCACGTCTTCAACCTAGTGGTGCAACGTTTCCTAAAGAGCTACCCCAATGTTCCAGAGCTACTGGTGAAAGTGCGGCGCATGTGCGCCCACTTTCGCAAGTCGACAGTAGCCGCCGCTAGCTTAAAATCTCTCCAGCAACGCCTGCATGTGCCACAACACCGGCTTTTGTGCGACGTCCCCACACGCTGGAACTCAACGTTTCAGATGTTGAATAGAGTGGTTGAGCAGCAGAGACCTTTGATGGAATACCAGCTACAAAACCCTAGGGTGCCACAAAGTCAGCTGCCTCAGTTTCACATCCATGAGTGGCCATGGATGAGAGACCTTTGTGACATCCTACGGGTCTTTGAGGAGTCCACAAGGAGGGTGAGCTCTGAGGATGCGATGGTGAGCCTTACAATCCCGCTCTTGTGTGTTCTGAGAGAATCCCTGATTGACATCAGGGATAACTCAGATCACACAGAGGAGTTAGGGATAGCATCCGATCCGTCACAGCTGGAGAGTAGGTCCACACATCTGTCCGCTTCACTGCGTTTAATGGAGGAGGAGGAGGAGGAGGAAGAAGAGTTGTCCGATGATGTGATGGTGATACAGGAGGCTTCCGGGCAACTTCGAATCGTCCCATTGTTGCAGCGCGGATGGG
This sequence comes from Leptodactylus fuscus, assembly GCF_031893055.1. Taxonomy (NCBI): domain Eukaryota; kingdom Metazoa; phylum Chordata; class Amphibia; order Anura; family Leptodactylidae; genus Leptodactylus; species Leptodactylus fuscus. The sequence continues at coordinate 298,993,749 of NC_134265.1, forward strand.
TAGACATGGAGGATGAGGAGGAAATGGAGATTGAACTTTCCGGTGGGGCCAGAGGAGTCATGCCAACTAACACTGTGGCAGACATGGCTGAGTTCATGTTGGGGTGCTTTACAACCGACAAGCGTATTGTCAAAATCATGGAGGACAACCAGTACTGGATCTTTGCTATCCTTGACCCCCGGTATAAAAACAACATCTCGTCTTTTATTCCGGTAGAGGGGAGGGCCAATCGCATCAATGCTTGCCACAGGCAATTGGTGCAGAATATGATGGAGATGTTTCCAGCATGTGACGTTGGCGGCAGGGAGGGCAGTTCCTCCAGTAGGCAACCAAGTTCTCACCGGTCCACACAAACGAGGGGCACACTGTCTAAGGTCTGGGACACCTTGATGGCACCCCCTCGCCAAAGTGCCGCCACGGAGGGTCCTAGTGTCACCAGGCGTGAGAAGTATAGGCGCATGTTGCGGGAATACCTTTCCGACCACAGCCCTGTCCTCTCCGACCCCTCTGCGCCCTACACGTATTGGGTGTCGAAGTTGGACCTGTGGCTTGAACTTGCCCTATATGCCTTGGAGGTGCTGTCCTGTCCTGCCGCCAGCGTCCTATCTGAGAGGGTGTTCAGTGCAGCCGGTGGCATCATCACTGACAAGCGCACCCGTCTGTCAGCTGAGAGTGCCGACCGGCTCACTTTGATAAAAATGAACCACCACTGGGTAGAGCCGTCATTTTTGTGCCCACCTGTGTAAAGCACCCCAACATGAAACTCCATGTCTGTACTCAACCTCTCCAATTCCTCCGCATCCTCATACTCATCCACCATAAGCGTTGCACAATTCTGCTAATACTAGGCTCCCTCCACCCTGATTTCCCCCAACTCTGCTGGTTAGAGGCTCCCTCCACCCTGATTTCCACCAACTCTGCTGGTTAGAGGCTCCCTCCACCATGAATTTGCCCAAACTGGGCTGTTTAGAGGCTCCCTCCACCATGAATTGGTCCAAACTGGGGTTTTTAGAGGCTCCCTCCACCATGAATTGGTCCAAACTGGGCTGTTTAGCGGCTCCCTCCACCATTAATTGGTCCAAACTGGGCTGGTTAGAGGCTCCCTCCACCATGAATTTGCCCAAACTGGGCTGTTTAGAGGCTCCCTCCACCATGAATTTGCCCAAACTGGGCTGGTTAGAGGCTCCCTCCACCATGAATTGGTCCAAACTGGGGTTTTTAGAGGCTCCCTCCACCATGAATTGGTCCAAACTTGGCTGTTTAGAGGCTCCCTCCACCATTAATTGGTCCAAACTGGGCTGGTTAGAGGCTCCCTCCACCATGAATTGGTCCAAACTGGGTTTTTTAGAGGCTCCCTCCACCATGAATTGGTCCAAACTGGGGTTTTTAGAGGCTCCCTCCACCATGAATTGGTCCAAACTGGGCTGTTTAGCGGCTCCCTCCACCATTAATTGGTCCAAACTGGGCTGGTTAGAGGCTCCCTCCACCATGAATTTGCCCAAACTGGGCTGTTTAGAGGCTCCCTCCACCATGAATTTGCCCAAACTGGGCTGGTTAGAGGCTCCCTCCACCATGAATTGGTCCAAACTGGGGTTTTTAGAGGCTCCCTCCACCATGAATTGGTCCAAACTTGGCTGTTTAGAGGCTCCCTCCACCATTAATTGGTCCAAACTGGGCTGGTTAGAGGCTCCCTCCACCATGAATTGGTCCAAACTGGGTTTTTTAGAGGCTCCCTCCACCATGAATTGGTCCAAACTGGGGTTTTTAGAGGCTCCCTCCACCATGAATTGGTCCAAACTGGGCTGTTTAGCGGCTCCCTCCACCATTAATTGGTCCAAACTGGGCTGGTTAGAGGCTCCCTCCACCATGAATGTGCCCAAACTGGGCTGTTTAGAGGCTCCCTCCACCATGAATTTGCCCAAACTGGGTTTTTTAGAGGCTCCCTCCACCATGAATTGGTCCAAACTGGGGTTTTTAGAGGCTCCCTCCACCATGAATTGGTCCAAACTTGGCTGTTTAGAGGCTCCCTCCACCATTAATTGGTCCAAACTGGGCTGGTTAGAGGCTCCCTCCACCATGAATTTGCCCAAACTGGGCTGGTTAGAGGCTCCCTCCACCATGAATTGGTCCAAACTGGGGTTTTTAGAGGCTCCCTCCACCATGAATTGGTCCAAACTTGGCTGTTTAGAGGCTCCCTCCACCATTAATTGGTCCAAACTGGGCTGGTTAGAGGCTCCCTCCACCATGAATTGGTCCAAACTGGGTTTTTTAGAGGCTCCCTCCACCATGAATTTGCCCAAACTGGGCTGTTTAGAGGCTCCCTCCACCATGAATTGGTCCAAACTGGGCTGGTTAGAGGCTCCCTCCACCATGAATTTCCCAAAACTTGGCTGTTTAGAGGCTCCCTCCACCATTAATTGGTCCAAACTGGGCTGGTTAGAGGCTCCCTCCACCATGAATTTGCCCAAACTGGGCTGTTTAGAGGCTCCCTCCACCATGAATTGGTCCAAACTGGGTTTTTTAGAGGCTCCCTCCACCATGAATTGGTCCAAACTGGGCTGTTTAGAGGCTCCCTCCACCATGAATTTGCCCAAACTGGGCTGGTTAGAGGCTCCCTCCACCATGAATTGGTCCAAACTGGGCTGGTTAGAGGCTCCCTCCACCATGAATTTGCCCAAACTGGGCTGTTTAGAGGCTCCCTCCACCATGAATTGGTCCAAACTGGGTTTTTTAGAGGCTCCCTCCACCATGAATTGGTCCAAACTGGGCTGTTTAGAGGCTCCCTCCACCATGAATTTGCCCAAACTGGGCTGGTTAGAGGCTCCCTCCACCATTAATTGGTCCAAACTGGGCTGGTTAGAGGCTCCCTCCACCATGAATTTGCCCAAACTGGGCTGTTTAGAGGCTCCCTCCACCATGAATTTGCCCAAACTGGGCTGGTTAGAGGCTCCCTCCACCATGAATTGGTCCAAACTGGGTTTTTTAGAGGCTCCCTCCACCATGAATTTGCCCAAACTGGGCTGGTTAGAGGCTCCCTCCACCATGAATTGGTCCAAACTGGGTTTTTTAGAGGCTCCCTCCACCATGAATTTGCCCAAACTGGGCTGGTTAGAGGCTCCCTCCACCATGAATTGGTCCAAACTGGGTTTTTTAGAGGCTCCCTCCACCATGAATTTGCCCACACTGGGCTGGTTAGAGGCTCCCTCCACCATGAATTGGTCCAAACTGGGGTTTTTAGAGGCTCCCTCCACCATGAATTTGCCCAAACTGGGGTGTTTAGAGGCTCCCTCCACCATGAATTTGCCCAAACTCTGCTGGTTAGAGGCTCAATCCACCCTGATTTTCAAAACAAATGTTGGTGCCAACCTCAACTTACTACAAGGGCCAAATTCACTGCTGGTGACAAGCTCTCCTCACTGCAAGTGCCAAATACACATGTTTCAAGGTGTTTTCCTACTGTCAGAGAGGTGGTATTGAGTGTGTAAAGTGTGTAGTTGTTAGGCTGTGATGTTGGGGTAATAGAGGGTCTTTGGTGTGTTAGATGCCCCCAGACATGCTTCCCCTGCTGTCCCAGTGTCATTCCAGAGGTGTTGGCATCATTTCCTGGGGTGTCATAGTGGACTTGGTGACCCTCCAGACACGGATTTGGGTTTCCCCCTTAACGAGTATCTGTTCCCCATAGACTATAATGGGGTTCGAAACCCATTCGAACACACGAACATTGAGCGGCTGTTCGAATCGAATTTCGAACCTCGAACATTTTAGTGTTCGCTCATCTCTAGTTCCGAACATGGCCTGGGGCAAGGTATGGGGGGGGGGGAAGAGAGGGACAGGGAAGGCGGTGGAAGAATAGGGCAGGAAGGAAAACAAACATTGTTAAAAGTAAAAACAAATTTGGCATAATAAAGTGATAAATCCAGAATAACAAAAGACTACCTGGTATAATTTATAATAATGTAACATAATTGACCTTGTACAACTTAAAAGGGGTTGTCCAGTACTCTTTGTCTTTGGCCTTGTCTGGTATTGCAGCACAGTTCCATTCACGCCAAAGTAGATGAGCTGCAATATCAGAAACACACCCCCCCTCCACAAAACTAGCCTTCTTTCATGGAAGAAAAAGCAAACCCATTTTTGTAATCGTGGTCAGAGCCTAGTGGATTTACATATAACAACCTTGCCAACAATAATGCACCAATACTGACAAAATACAATATTTAATGGGGAATTTCATGTGCTCAAATAACCCTATTTGTCCAAGTATAAATGTTTATGTACGATGCTGGCAAGACCTTGAGTTGGAAGCCTCCATTCACCATGGGAAATACATCGGGATAAAAGCATTACATCATTTCCAGCTCTAAAAGAACAAAATAAGTTGCTACCCTTTATAGGGAAAGGTTACGCTGTTCACATCACACTAGTGAGAAATGTTAAGCAGATCTTGAACTTAAGATATTGATTTGTTCTTCATTGTACTCTTTTGGAGAAAGCCGGATTTTACTCTTTACAACTGTTTATAACGTTTGTGCCATTTTATTTCTAGACAGTATTTAAAACCAAAAAAGTTCTAGAATAGACCATGAATAAGACGAAAATGAAACATAAATAATTTCCATCATGTGTGTACTATGGCAGGATGATCTTACTTAGATAAATTTAAGGTTAAGGTCATACACAGCTAAAAATGCTACAGGAAAAATGCAGAAGAAACACAATAAAGAGGCAACCCTAAAAACATTTCCGTCTTTCACTGTTTTATGACCAGGTTTTACATTGTTGCCTCCCACATAAATCTAAAGGGGAACCTGTCAGCATGTTATAGAGTAGGAGGAACAGAGCAGATTGATATATAATTTTGTGGGAAAAGATTCAATTGATTTAGATTTTTTTTTTTTTATTCCTGCTCTTTCTATGTTCAGTAATGAAGTACATTTTACATCATAGTGACAGCCACCTCTGCATGCACCCTCATACAGTGAAGGTGGTCCATCACTGAGTAGGACTGCCCACTGGACTCCAAAGCCCAAAATTAGCAAACTGGACAGTATTTTCCTGGTGACTTGTTTCCTGTAAGATGGAATGAATATTTGGTAATACAAGGAATAATGCTATTAAATAGTGGAATATTTATACAAGGGAAAAATCAAATATACATTCAAAAATTATATATATCCACCAGCACTAGGTTAGCACTGCTAACTACCTTGTGGTCCTTGGTTTGAGTCCAACTAAACACAACATTTGCATGTGGCATGCTTTCCAAGGGTTTGTGTGGGTGTAATAGGCATTGGCAGACAGCCACTGGAACTGGAATGGTGACAATGTGATGCTCACCGTGACCAGCATTGCTTTTCCTACTGATGATGATGTGCCACTTTTCTATGTGGTCCTAATAAAGCCGCTGCCAAAACACCACACTTTTCAGGTCCCCAGGAGTTCCAGAAAGTACATACACAATTCCTGGCTTCACACTGCAGCTTTCTACTTTACTATAAATGTTGTGAGACAGCAGATATTTACGAGGTCAATACACACAGTGGGATGTTAGCATACACTTACAGAACCTTAGGAAAAAATGTCTTGCTTCCACCATCATGGGGATGCAAAACCAGTAACCACAGGAGCCAGGCTCCCACTCACCAAATGTTTGCTAAGGTGCACTGAAGTAGCTGATGTCTAGGCAGAAGTTTACTTCTCCTCCACTCCACAAGCTGTTCGCATGGCTCTCTTAGCTCACCTTGCCCCACTAAATGTTTCCTCCTCAAAGCAGTCCTCGAGTAGTGAGCAGAGCTCCTGCTCCTACAAACCATCTTGCTGTCTTACCGCTTATATATTGTAGAAAAGACCACCATGGGTATCACACCACAGATGACCAACAAATAACCTCTTCTGCAGTGCAAATCTTCGGACAACTTAGTTACACTTCTAAGGAATCATCACACAATCCAGCTTCCACAAATGCCAGAACACTGATTGCACATTGACCTGCACCACTTAGACGACCTTTCACCACTTACAACAAGTCCAACTGTGTAAATCAATTAATAGGCTCTGCTCCACTGATTCTGGCATCACTGGATTTTTTCTTTAGTCCCCACTGTCCCTGAGCAATCAATGCTGTTAGTTTTGGCATTTCATATGCTTTGCTGACTCTGTACTGTCAGGAGGGCTGTGTCAGGCAGGAACAGGTAAGTGATGTGAGCTCTGACATTGGCTGTCTCTGATTGGAGCTTTGAATCAGGTTCCCTGACTGACGCTGCCCTTCTGACATTACAGAGCTTAAATTTCTCATCAGACACATCAGACACCAAAAGTAACTGCATGTGTTGCTTGGGAATGTGGGCAGCTAGAGTAAAAATTCCAACTATATTGGAATCAGTGGAGTGGCACCAATTATAAGATGCTAAGAACTTGGTGGAAGTAGTGAGAGGTCCTCTTTAAAGTAACATGAGCATGAATATAACATATCATACGTTTGAGTGCAAGTACATCATAATACATGATATATCCAAAGCTGTGAAATCTGAAGCTGCCTGTGAGGTCCTACAATCCATAGTGAGTCAGGTGCAGTCGATACATCCGCAGGCCCTCCTTCTTGAGATTGGAGATTTCAACCATGTTTCTCCATCATCCACACTGCCCAGTTTCACACAGTATGTAACCTGCCACACAAGAGACAACAAAACGTTGGACTTGTTCTTTGCCAATGTAAAGGAGGCATATAATTCATTAGCCCTACCTTCCCTGGGAAGATCGCATCACAACCTGGTGCATCTTTGACAGGTGTACAAGCCACTTGTACGTAGAGAACTGTAGAACATATAGCATTGACATCCCAATTGATGACGGTCTTAGAGAGATTGGTTCTCACACATTTCTGTCCTCTAATGAGCTCAGCTATGGACCCTCTCTAGTTTGACTATAGGCTGGACATTGGGGTGATGCAATTAGACACCATCTACACAGAGCTCTTTCTCACCTGGAGAAACCAAGGAACACTACGAGAATAAAGTGCTTTTAACACCATACAGCCAGGGCTACTGAGACACAAGGGGCCCTTGTTGAAGTGGACCACCACCTCTCCAACTGGAACCTAGATTACCTCCCAAACCGACCTCAGGATGTGAAAGCCCTGCAGATTTTAGGTGCAACTCATCTAGTTGCTACTTGCAGAAGTATTCTGATGACTCTCCAATAGTAGGCCTCATCACAGATGAAGATGATAGGGAGTACAGAGAATTGAACAGGGATTTTGTTAATTGGTGCCAGCGGAACCACCTCAGTATTAATGCTGGGAAGACCAAGGAGATGGTGGTGGACTTTTGCAAGCATAGTTATCCTCATTAATCTACATTAAAAAACTATATATATATTTATCTACAAACAAGGCCCTGATGTACTGGTATTTGTGTACACTAAGTACTGCATGAATATTGAATAATCATAGTGGAAACAATAGAGATTTTCTTGAAGCCCTTGACTGACCTCGCAGGTTTATTATTTTATTGTACATTATTATTTCTCTCATTATACCTGTATTTCTTCTTATTATTATTTATTTATAGAGCATTCCATGTACATGTACATTATTATATTAATTCCATGGTGCTGTACATGTGAGGGTTTACATACAATATACAAAATACACAAAACAAGTAAAATACTAGTGGTGACCAACTGCTACAGTGGAATAGAGGGCCCTGCCTGCAAGGGCTTACAAATTATGAGGGATGGGGAATAAATACAACATCTGTTTCCTGGAATGAGGATATGTCAGAGAGTTAGGCGAGAGTCAGGGAGTGTATCGATGTCAAGGTGTAACATCTTTGCCCATCCGGGCGTTGGCGCCATCATCCGGCCGCATGCTGCGGTGCAGGAGACGTGCTCGGTTGTAATTTATTCCGTTGGTTTCTCCTTGCACTGTCTGAACAGTGCCCTATTCTTTACCTTGGTAATTGATTTTCCACCACACCCATCTCCTTCACCTTCAGTTTGCTCTGCTCCTCTAAGGGTTAATCTGGCCGTGCCCTGTGATTGACAGCCGCCTTCCTTTCAACTCCATGGGCGGGTTCTTACTCCCTATATAGCCTTGGTTCCCATTCAGACCAGTGCTTGCTATTGCCGTGCGCATACCTGCTCTTACTGTCTCTGTTTTGATTACTCTATTATACTTGACCTTTGGCTTTCCTCACTGACTTCTCTTTTTGGACTCTGATTTGGTACTGTATTGCCCGACTGTTACTGACCCTTGGCTAAGTTGACTTCCCTTTGTTGTTGTTCGTCTTGTCTGCGTTTTGTGTGTCACATACTCAGGGAGGGACTGTCTTCGTGGTTGCCGCCTATTACTAAGGATAGGGCCTGGCAATAGGAAAGGACAGTAGGGGGCATAATCTTAGGGCTCACTGTCTCTTGTGTCCCCGTTCCAGGGTTCCCTATCACTGCCTAACACAAGGCAGTTAAGGTTCCTGCAGTTTCTGGATTGGAGGGGTCTGTTACAGAAGAGAGGGGTTAAGGAATTGCCTGTTGAGCAACTCCCAGTGGCTGCTGCTGAAACCAGGATGGAAGAGAATGACAGAGACAGTGAGTCTAAACTTGACCCAGCCCCTGTCCCTGCCTACTTGCCTCAACTACCTTAGTTGGTAGTGGGCAACTGGACCACAGTTCCTTCTCTGAATAAGCATTTTCACAGAACAGAACAGGGCAAGTCAAAACAACACAGAAGCAGAGTCAGCAAGCCGAGGTCAAACCAAAGAGACAAACAGTACCAAATCGAAATCCAAAAGAGTAGTACAAGGAAAGCCAAAGGTTATATGTCAGTAAATTCAATACAATAGTCAGAGAACCACTTAGCAAGGACAGAGTCACAGCCAGCAAACATGTGTGAGCTGATGACCTGTTTATAGGAAGTCCAGACCCCAACCCAGACTTGGTTAGTAGATCGACTGTCAATCACAACAATCACAAATCACACAACAGTTAAAGGGGTTGGTCACTTTCAGACCAATATTGACAAACAAATGTACAATAAAAAGATATACAATTTTCCAATATACCTTCTGTATCAATTCCTCACGGTTTTCTAGATTTCGGCTTGCTGTCATTCATTCTGTTACTTCTAGAGGATAAAACTCTGACCATGGACCGTAACTCACATGACCATGGTCAGAGTTTTATCCTCTAGAAGTAACAAAATGAATGAAAGCAAGCCGAAATCTAGAAAACCGTGAGGAATTGATACCAAAAGTATATCAGAAAATTGTATATCTTTTTATTGCACATTTGTTTGTCAATATTGGTCTGAAAGTGGCCAACCCCTTCAATCCTAACAGTGCCAACACAAAATGACCAGAGTCCTGGAGCAGGTAATAATGAGAGGACATGCCTCCTGCCCCATACAATATGGCCAGAAGATGGAGCACAAGTTTGAACGGGTGCGGTTGTAACAAGAGGGATGAGAATGTTAGTAAGTTGTGGTCAGAAAAAGTGGTGGAAAAGTTAGTGAAGTTGGATAGGGAACAGAGTTAAATGAATATGAGGTCCAGTGTGTGAGTGGCAAAGGAGGACCACTGTTAGAGACCAAAGGAGGTGGTGAGAGATAGGAGTTTGGAAGCAGAAAGGTGGATTGAATCAATTGAGATGTTGAAATTGCCCATGATGATAGTGGGGGTATCAGTAGAAAGGAAGTGCATGAGCCTGGTGCAAAATGGTTAATAAATGTGTTGATAGGTCCTGGTGGTTGGTATATGACAGCCATTTGGAGTTTGGAGGGTGAATATATGCAGACAGAGTGCATTTCAAATGAAGGCAGGGTGAGAGCAGGTACTAGTTAGATTGGGGTGAAGGAGCAGTTTGAGTGACAGGAAAAAGTCAACACCTTCACCAAGCATGTTGTTGGCATGAGGAGTGTGTGAGAACTGGAGACCGCCATAGTGGAGTGCAGCAGGGGATGTATTGTCTGAATGTGTCAACCGTGTTTCCTTGACCTCATAAATAGTTTATGAGAAATGAAAAGATTGTGGGTGTAATTTAGTTTGTTACATATGGAATGAGCATTCCATAGTGTACCAGATTGGGGGGAAGGAGGGGCAGGAGCAAGGAAGATAGATAAAAGGGGATCCATGTGCTGGCGCTCCTTGTGCGTTGAGAGGAAGAAGATCTGAGGGATTGTGAGGACCAGTGGGGATTTGCCAAGATGGTCTAGGATTATGAAATATGTCGGTGGCAGTAATGGGAAGCAGGGAGAGGGATAACAGGTGTATAGGAGAGATTTGGAGGTGGTTATGTGTGTCTAAGGCAGAAAGCTTGCAGTTTTAGAAGTAGTTCAGCGGTGGTTTAGGGTTGAAGAGTCATTTTTAGAAGTAGAAGAACAACAACAGTGATGAAGATGATCAGCATTTTAGTTTGTAGCATTATGTAAATAGAGTAATTATAAAGGTGAATTGAGGGTAGTTTTTAGCAATTCCCTTCAGTATTTAGTCTATATTATGCAGGTGAACCATTGAAAAACATGTAGTCTAACCTGCTGTGTCCTAAATATGCAACATAATTTATATAATGGAGCCAAACTACAGTATGTGACGATATCGAACTCCAAGATGTGTCACAACGCGATGACAAACACCATGCAGCAAGTTGTTTTTGAATCAAGAAATGAAGTATTAATTTTATGCCAGTATATAATTAGAAGAGGTTCACAGCATCATGAATAAACCAGTAACTATGGAAACCAAGAATAATAGGAAGGGTGTAAAGGAAGACAGCCAGGATAAGCAAAAACATACTCCTCGTATTAACCTGTGTCATTCTCTCACCTCTTCCTTTATTACATTTAAATGAAACCATCACACACAATGGTCTGGGCGTCTCCATTCTGCAGCCCTATTTACTGACTTCAACTTTAAGGTTTCTTTATTTGAAAAATTAAATACACTTGGCATACAATACATTTTATTTTACCAGGCAGAATAGCAGAACATAGAATTATTCTGTTTGTGTCAAGGGCAATGAAAACCTGCTGAAACAGAGTCATAACAGCCTTGTGAACAGACTCCTACTCACTACTGGATTCTATGAGGCCAGCAGCCACATAGAAATATCCTGGGACCTCCCACGAGGTTTAGGGTCCCAGGGGTACTACAGGGACCACACCTATGATGCATTTTTAGTATACCCCGTGAATTTGCAGTTTTATCACAGATCGCCATGGATTCTTTATTGTAATCAGTTTTCTTTTGCTAGCAGATGAGCTGTGGCAATTTGTTGCAAATAAAAAAAAATCTATAAAATTGTGGATTTTGCAAGTTTTCAATCCAACACAAAACTGCCTTCGCCACTAAGTAGACCATATATTCTGGATCCAATGACATATGCTGTCTCTTCTATTCCAGATGCAGTAATATAGCACTAGAGACATCACCCAACGGAATATATCAGTTATCTACTTAGGTCCGCCTGCTACACTACTAGTTTAAAGGGAGAAACCAAGAATTCATATTGATGAACTTTTGTAAAATGGGTTATCCACGATAAACTGTTAATTATCCCCAAACTAAACTCCCCTCCCCTACCTAATTTCTAATATACTTCAGTTTAAAAAAAAATGTACAATTACCCATATCCCGTCATTTTCTGATAATCCGGTGACGTTCTGTTTCACCACTTCTGAAATTGAATGTCACCATCACTCTTCCCTCTCCCCTCTCCCCATCAATACTTACCAAGCCTTCCTGTGTCCGGGGAATGGTTCCTCCCTGTCTTCCTGTCTTCTAGCAGTGTGTGGAATAAGTTAGCCAGGGAGATGGGGGAGGTGGGAGGGGCAAGTAATAGGCGGGATGGCTATGCTAAATAGAGACAGAGGAGGCAGGGGCAAGTAATGGCCAGGATTACTAGGCTAAAGAGAGATTGGGAGGATGGGAAGGGCTAGTAATGGACCAGATTGATAGACTTAATGAGATACTGAGGGTGGGATGGGCTAGTAAGGGGAGAGATCGCTAGTCAGTGAGCGTGGAAGTGGCTATATTAGTGACATGGAGGGTTTAATAACGGAGTGAGAGAGGAGGGGGCTGAGTGAAAGGGAGTTAGTGCATCAGCTACACAGGAAGCTGCACAGCAGGAAGCTACAGTATATAAACAAACACAGAGGATGCAGCAGCAACCAGAGACACCCAGAAATCACTCCAAACACTGCTAAAGGTATATAGGTGTACTTATTAACCCATCACTAGCATTAACAGACCTTTATAAAAAAAGATTTTCTGTCCAGAAAACCCCTTTAAGTATTCAGCTTTGTAGACTGTGCAGTGACTGTGCTGTGATATTGCAATTCAGCTCCCTTTTTACCATACATTGTGGCCCATTTCCTGAAGAGAAACACCCCAAAGATTTCAGGTCACAACTTTCTGCAAACTTTTTTAGTATGGCATTCCTATGCCAACTTTTTCTTGGTTGGTGGAATGGTTCATCAATGATGTTCAATTCTTTGCATCGGAGCTAGGAAAGAATGTGAGCAATTCTTAGCCTTCCTTAATCTAAACAAGTATCACATTTTTTGACCTTTAAGATCTTTGAGGATTCAGTAAAGTTTTTGGACACTACAGATGGAGAAAACTAAGATTGTTACTGAGTTGTGCGGAAAGACAACTGCTATGAACAGCTTATTGTTTTTTTTTTATTTTCCATCTCAAATATTACAAAATCACTAAAGGACAATTGTTGAGACAAGGTTCTGGTGCAATTGTACCAACATGAGTAATTTCAAAGGACTAAAATGATCACTAAATTTTCAGCAAACATTGCATAAATTAATAGTACAGGCGAGCTATCAGAACACATGTCGTAATACTTGTCAGAGAAAAATGTTTCTGTTTTTATTAGGTTGTTCCTATGTTCTCCCTCTGATAAACTGACTTTCACTCTGAAAATATCTGCTATATCCATTTCTATATGGATTGCAGGTCATACGTCTATAGAAGTCTAAGGGAAGAGTGAGCAGATGGAACGAGATACAAATATTTTGTATGACTCTGGAGCAAATTAGGAGCTTTCTATCACAAGCAAAGTACATTATTCACATCAGTACAGGTTAGTGATTCCCTATAGTTGCATGATACTTAGGCTGTTTCTGAGTGAGATAGAAAATTAGTAGAGCTGAGTTGCCGATCTTTTCTATTTTTCTATGTGAAGATGTACTGGATGTGATTTATATGCGAGCTGAGCACCAACAGAACTTTTAGGGCTAGTTCACACGTAAAAACCTCCTGGCTTATTTTGGTCCTGAAAAAAACCGCTTCCTAATTAGGAAGCTTTTTTTTTACATTGCCAAGCTTTTTTTGGAGCTTTTTTTTTGTAAAAACCGCTTCCAAAAAAAGCCAGGCTGTTTTCCCCTCCCATAAAGTGAATGGGCTGAAAAAACCGCTAGCGTTTTTTTTCCGCGCGTTTTTTTGCAAAAAACCGCGTCGCTTATTTTTGCAAAAAAACGCGCGGAAAAAAAATGTGCGGTTTTTGCCTCCCATTCACTTCTATTGCTTTCTTCAGGCGGAAAACGCCTGAAGAAAGGTCATGTCGCTTCTTTTTTCTGCTAGCTGAAAAATAACTAGCAGAAAAAAAAAGCTAGCGGGAAAAAAAAGCTAGCAGAAAAAAAAAGCTAGCTGTTCACATAGGGCTCCATTGTAAAGGGGCTGATTTTGAAGCGAAATCCGCCGTCAAAAAACTCCCCTTTGCTCACGTGTGAACTAGCCCTTATATCACGAGCAGAGCCTGCAGAGATTTTTCCTATATGTCTGATGGTAGTACTGGCTATTTCTTAAAATTTTTGGAAATAATTAGTAAGTAGGTTCTATTGTAATTACTGTAAGTGATGTATAGCAGCTCAGAAAGAAATTATGGAATGCACCTGCGGTAGAAAAATATGCCAAAAACACTATAGCCATCTTCAATGTCTTCATAACTCACAACAAAAACCATTGAAAGCAGTAGAAACAAATTGAGTTAAAGTGAACTGTTTACTTAACACGTTAAAAGTCATGTTAAAATTGCGACATATATAATTACCTGAAATAGTATGACTCATGTACAGCGCCGCACCTCCCATGAGGCGACCTGAAGCGAGCACTTCAGGCGGCGCAATGTCAGGACCCCAGGGAGGGCGGCATTTTTGATTACCTAAGCCAGTCCAGGACAAGCTGTCCTGGACTGGCTTAGCACCGAGCGGTGGTTTGGGGAGGCCACTGGAGCAGCGCTGCTCCAGCAGCCTCCCCTCACGCTCAGGCAGAGAGCAGGTCATCTCCGTGCCTGCTCTCTGCCTGCGAACGGCGCTAAGCCCCGTCCCTTCGCGCGGCCACACCCCTTAGTTCGGCCACGCCCCTTCGCTCCGCCTCCTCCTCCCGGGGGGGGGGCGGCTTTCTGTAGTTCGCCTCGAGCGGCAAAAGGGGTAGGTTTACCCCTGCTCATGTACAGGCATCACAGTAGACACAGTAGATCCAAATGAAATAGATGTGATTTCCTCAGAAACACAAAGTTCTTAAAGTCTCTTTATACATAATCAAAGTTCTAAAGTTCTATGCTAGAAATATCACTTGTATTATACACTATTTTCTAGGAATATGTACTGTATTAGGCTTGCACGTGACTTATTTAGTAGTGTGTTTCAGTGGTTTAGATATTTTGCTTATGATGTTTTCACTTACACATTTTTTTTTTTCTTTTAGCCTTGAAATCTTCTTTTGTATATATTTGCTATCCATGCAGGAGAAGACTGGTTGCCCTTATCCTACCGAGTTTTGTAAGTTTGAAGAAGAATGTGCACCTTCTGTTAAATATTTCTTTAAATTGCTGTCTGGTTAACTTTTAATGTGAGATTGTCATTGTGGATTATATATAAACAACATTTCCAATCTTGGACCCTCAAAGCGATCTTAAATTGGAAAGAAAAGAAAAAGGGAATAATAAAAAATCACGTTGAAATGGACTCTTAATGTTGTCCCACTGGGCTAAAACAGCTTGTAGACTTTAGTTGAACATTCATAACTAGAGATGAGCGAACAGTGTTCTATCGAACACATGTTCGATCGGATATCAGGGTGTTCGCCATGTTCGAATCGAATCGAACACCACGTGGTAAAGTGCGCCAAAATTCGATTCCCCTCCCACCTTCCCTGGCGCCTTTTTTGCACCAATAACAGCGCAGGGGAGGTGGGACAGGAACTACGACACTGGGGGCATTGAAAAAAATTGGAAAAAGTCATTGGCTGCCGAAATCAGGTGACCTCCATTTTAGACGAATAGTGGATTTCAAATCCGGGTCATATGAGAATGTGAACTTTGTGACTATGAGACAGGGATAGCTGTACAGGCAGGGATAGCTAGGGATAACCTTTATTTAGGGGGGAATGTTATTAAAAATAACTTTTTGTGATTTTTGTGAGATAAACTTTTTCCCATAGGGATGCATTGGCCAGCGCTGATTGGCCGAATTCCGTACTCTGGCCAATCAGTGCTGGCCAATGCATTCTATTAGCTTGATGAAGCAGAGTGTGCACAAGGGTTCAAGCGCACCCTCGGCTCTGATGTAGCAGAGCCGAGGCTGCACAAGGGTTCAAGCGCACCCTCGGCTCTGATGTAGGAGAGCCGAGGGTGCACTTGAACCCTTGTGCACCCTCAGCTCTGCTACATCAGAGCCGAGGGTGCGCTTGAACCCTTGTGCACACTCTGCTTCATCAAGCTAATAGAATGCATTGGCCAGCGCTGATTGGCCAATGTATTCTATTAGCCTGATGAAGTAGAGCTGAATGTGTGTGCTAAGCACACACATTCAGCTCTACTTCATCGGGCTAATAGAATGCATTGGCCAGCGCTGATTGGCCAGAGTACGGAACTCGACCAATCAGCGCTGGCTCTGCTGGAGGAGGCGGAGTCTAAGATCGCTCCACACCAGTCTCCATTCAGGTCCGACCTTAGACTCCGCCTCCTCCGGCAGAGCCAGCGCTGATTGGCCGAAGGCTGGCCAATGCATTCCTATGCGAATGCAGAGACTTAGCAGTGCTGAGTCAGTTTTGCTCAACTACACATCTGATGCACACTCGGCACTGCTACATCAGATGTAGCAATCTGATGTAGCAGAGCCGAGGGTGCACTAGAACCCCTGTGCAAACTCAGTTCACGCTAATAGAATGCATTGGCCAGCGCTGATTGGCCAATGCATTCTATTAGCCCGATGAAGTAGAGCTGAATGTGTGTGCTAAGCACACACATTCAGCACTGCTTCATCACGCCAATACAATGCATTAGCCAGTGCTGATTGGCCAGAGTACGGAATTCGGCCAATCAGCGCTGGCTCTGCTGGAGGAGGCGGAGTCTAAGGTCGGACCTGAATGGAGACTGGTGTGGAGCGATCTTAGACTCCGCCTCCTCCAGCAGAGCCAGCGCTGATTGGTCGAGTTCCGTACTCTGGCCAATCAGCGCTGGCCAATGCATTCTATTAGCCCGATGAAGTAGAGCTGAATGTGTGTGCTTAGCACACACATTCAGCTCTACTTCATCAGGCTAATAGAATACATTGGCCAATCAGCGCTGGCCAATGCATTCTATTAGCTTGATGAAGCAGAGTGTGCACAAGGGTTCAAGCGCACCCTCGGCTCTGATGTAGCAGAGCTGAGGGTGCACAAGGGTTCAAGTGCACCCTCGGCTCTCCTACATCAGAGCCGAGGGTGCGCTTGAACCCTTGTGCAGCCTCGGCTCTGCTACATCAGAGCCGAGGGTGCGCTTGAACCCTTGTGCACACTCTGCTTCATCAAGCTAATAGAATGCATTGGCCAGCACTGATTGGCCAGAGTACGGAATTCGGCCAATCAGCGCTGGCCAATGCATTCTATTAGCCCGATGAAGTAGAGCTGAATGTGTGTGCTAAGCACACACATTCAGCACTGCTTCATCACGCCAATACAATGCATTAGCCAGTGCTGATTGGCCAGAGTACGGAATTCGGCCAATCAGCGCTGGCTCTGCTGGAGGAGGCGGAGTCTAAGATCGCTCCACACCAGTCTCCATTCAGGTCCGACCTTAGACTCCGCCTCCTCCAGCAGAGCCAGCGCTGATTGGCCGAATTCCGTACTCTGGCCAATCAGCACTGGCTAATGCATTGTATTGGCGTGATGAAGCAGTGCTGAATGAGTGTGCTTAGCACACACATTCAGCTCTACTTCATCGGGCTAATAGAATGCATTGGCCAATCAGTGCTGGCCAATGCATTCTATTAGCGTGAACTGAGTTTGCACAGGGATTCTAGTGCACCCTCGGCTCTGCTACATCAGATTGCTACATCTGATGTAGCAGTGCCGAGTGTGCATCAGATGTGTAGTTGAGCAAAACTGACTCAGCACTGCTAAGTCTGCATTCGCATAGGAATGCATTGGCCAGCCTTCGGCCAATCAGCGCTGGCTCTGCCGGAGGAGGCGGAGTTTAAGGTCGGACCTGAATGGAGACTGGTGTGGAGCGATCTTAGACTCCGCCTCCTCCAGCAGAGCCAGCGCTGATTGGCCGAATTCCGTACTCTGGCCAATCAGCACTGGCTAATGCATTGTATTGGCGTGATGAAGCAGTGCTGAATGTGTGTGCTTAGCATACACATTCAGCTCTACTTCATCGGGCTAATAGAATGCATTGGCCAGCGCTGATTGGCCAGAGTACGGAATTCGGCCAATCAGCGCTGGCTCTGCTGGAGGAGGCGGAGTCTAAGATCGCTCCACACCAGTCTCCATTCAGGTCCGACCTTAGACTCCGCCTCCTCCAGCAGAGCCAGCGCTGATTGGCCGAATTCCGTACTCTGGCCAATCAGCACTGGCTAATGCATTGTATTGGCTTGATGAAGCAGTGCTGAATGTGTGTGCTTAGCACACACATTCAGCTCTACTTCATCGGGCTAATAGAATGCATTGGCCAGCACTGATTGGCCGAATTCCGTACTCTGGCCAATCAGCACTGGCTAATGCATTGTATTGGCGTGATGAAGCAGTGCTGAATGTGTGTGCTTAGCACACACATTCAGCTCTACTTCATCGGGCTAATAGAATGCATTGGCCAATCAGCGCTGGCCAATGCATTCTATTAGCGTGAACTGAGTTTGCACAGGGGTTCTAGTGCACCCTCGGCTCTGCTACATCAGATTGCTACATCTGATGTAGCAGTGCCGAGTGTGCATCAGATGTGTAGTTGAGCAAAACTGACTCAGCACTGCTAAGTCTGCATTCGCATAGGAATGCATTGGCCAGCCTTCGGCCAATCAGCGTTGGCTCTGCCGGAGGAGGCGGAGTCTAAGGTCGGACCTGAATGGAGACTGGTGTGGAGCGATCTTAGACTCCGCCTCCTCCAGCAGAGCCAGCGCTGATTGGTCGAGTTCCGTACTCTGGCCAATCAGCACTGGCCAATGCATTTCTATGGGGAAAAGTTAGCTTGCGAAAATCGCAAACTGACAGGGATTTCCATGAAATAAAGTGACTTTTATGCCCCCAGACATGCTTCCCCTGCTGTCCCAGTGTCATTCCAGGGTGTTGGTATCATTTCCTGGGGTGTCATAGTGGACTTGGTGACCCTCCAGACACGAATTTGGGTTTCCCCCTTAACGAGTTTATGTTCCCCATAGACTATAATGGGGTTCGAAACCCATTCGAACACTCGAACAGTGAGCGGCTGTTCGAATCGAATTTCGAACCTCGAACATTTTAGTGTTCGCTCATCTCTATTCATAACCTATGATATGCTATTGTTCAATGTTTTTTCTTCTTTTTTAATCAATATTGGTTGTCTGCTTACAGATATTGCACAGTCTCATTTTATTTTTTCTTCATCATTTTTTTTCTCTACAAAATGCATAATTCTTTGCTGTTGTTTTTACTTTTTGTATATTCTTAATATGTGGGATTTTATTTTAGACATAAAAGACACTTTATATGGAAGGTTACTACTATACGTAGGGCTAATAGGTTACAGTGACTAAGATAAGAAACTTATAATCATTATCATCATTCTTAATAGTGAGAAGTAGGGTTTAGCCGATCTTGAGATTTCAAGATCGATTTCAAAATCCAATTTCCGATCATTTTCCTGCCGATCACGATCGTGAAATTTGCTCGATCGCTGATCGGGATCCAATCTTTTACGATCCCGATCGCTCAACCCTAGTCAATGCTTCTCTATGGGAAAAGTTACTTGAGGGTTGAGCCGATCTCAAAATAATCACCGACCTCGAGCCCGCTGTAAAAGATCGGGTCGGGATTTCAATCGCGATTGTGAAATTTACTCGATCAACGATCGGAATCCGATCTATTCCGATCCCAATTGCTCAACCTTAGTGAGAACAGCAGACACACTACTTTAGAAAACAAAAAAAAGTGTTGTTTCTAGTATATGTAACATCTCTGCCTGTTCAGGTCACTGCACCACCCTCTGCTCGCATGCGGCAGTGCAGGAGGCGGGTGCAGTTTGGTTCTTGGGTTAGAGTTTTTGATCACAATGTGTGAATACGGCTCTAGTTCTGTGATTGTATTTCCACCACACCCGTCTTCTGCCCTTGTTTGCCTCTGTTCATGAAGTGTTAATACGTGTGATTGACAGCCTGCCTTCCTGTCAACTCCAGGAGCGGGTTCTTCCTCCCTATTTAGTCTTGACTTTCATTCACACCAGAGCTTGCTATTGACTTGTGCGTACTTGCTCCTTGCTGTCACTATTTTTACTTGTATTCTAATCCTTGACCTTTGGCTTTCCCTACTGACTATTCTTTTGACTCCGATTTGCCGCTGCATCGCTCGACTGACCTCCCTTTGTTGCTGTGCATCTTGTCTGCGTTTTGTGTCTCACATATACAGGGAGGGAACGTCTTCGTGGTTGCCGCCTATTACGTAGGATAGGGCCTGGCAATAGGAAGGGACAGTTGGGGGTTTCAGCTTAGGGCTCACTGTCTCTTGTGTCCCGTCCCAGGGTTCAACCGCTACTGGGGAATCGCTGTCCTAGCACTGCCCTAACAATATACCTTTTTAAGTATATGTGTTTTTAAAAAGATAAACTTAATGGGTTGGTTTATTAACGGACAACCAGATAATAATAAGTTACGTTTGTATAAGAAACTAATAAACTTAATACTTAGGAAAACAAAAAATCTATTTAATATACACAGTTTTGTGTTTTATGTTTTATCCTTTGCACTATATTTGCTATTTCTGGTAGTTTTTGCGCAATATTCTGCTTGGCAGATGCACGATTGATGTACTGTACTGTATTAGAAAATAACTTATGAAAAAATAAAAAGGAGAGACTATAGCTCACTGCTTCTGTTGGTTCACATATGTGGTTCGTTGGGTGCACGGCCAGTTGGCTCCGGACTCCTGGAGCTCGATTAGTCCAATATATGAAGAAAATGGGTACGCACTCCTGTGTTCCTTAAAAGCTTCTTCTTTATTTCATCCTCTTAAAATTCATCATTTTACAGGTACAAACCCCTGCTACCCCGGTAATTACGCCACTGATATTAAGGGACTATAAAAAGTGGTGATACATGTTGGTGGCATGGCACCCTTGTTAGGTGGTACAGCGCTTTCCTTGTCCAAGTTTTTGTCTCTCGTAGATGTCTTCAGGAAGCTCACTGGACCTACCACCAACTGCGACAATTCTGTGTTGTTTCCTCTTAATGTTATTACAGACAGTTACCTTCCAGGGGATCGATATCAAATGTGTACAGATGTAGACTTTGCCAAACAAACCTTCAGCTCTCTAAGTGAATGTTCATTTCCCACTGTGCTGCTCTACAGAAATTGCATGGCATGGCTGCTTTCATACAGTACAAAGTGAATAGGTGACCCACACTACGCAAATAGCATTAGCACAAAACTAACTTTCAATAGAGCTGTACAAAAATGTATTTGGCTACATCATGCCAGGTTAACTCAGTAGTAATAGAAGTGTCTATAGCGCTGAGTGATTGTCAGGCTTTGCATTCACAGCCATTACTATAAAAAATGTAAACATAAATCACTGTGCTTTATAAATTGTGAGTTGTATGGAGAAACCTCCATGACCCAAATTATGGCTTATTTTGCATGATGCAACTATAGTAAAACCTCTTTGAGCTGACCACAAAAAAAGGTCTTTTTTATAGGGGTGCTCCTCTAAAGAAAAGAAGAATACAAAATGCAGCTCACAGGGTCTAATGGAGTCAGCAAGTATGTACCACCCTCAATAATGAGCATATTGCACAAAACCAGGTTTGACATTAACATACAGTATGACACAAAACCAAGCACATTTCCTAGTTCAAGATGTCCCCATCATTCTTGGTCATCAGCATGGCTTTCAGTATTATTCCCCTCTTATTCCTAGTCCCAAGCAGGACATGCCTTCAAATATTGATTTTCAGCATGGTTCCTCTTCTGACACCAGCTTGTCTATCCCTCTCATTTGTGGTTCCTAGCTTGACTCTTCTCCCATTCCTAGACCCCAATATGACTCCCCATTCCATTTCCCCCACATTGTTAACAATGTGCATATTTACTGACATTTTATAGGCCAAAATCTAAAATTTAAAGCCCACCCAGAACACCCCAAAATGTGCATTTTGGTCTGGGGCAAACATAAAACTGATTTATTTTTGTGACCTAGTACCAAAAATTATCCTGGAAAAACTGGGACATGTATACTGGGGCATGTATACTAGGCACCTCAGTGGCAGATTTAGGGGGCATTCACACTTGCACCTGTGTCCGCCCGCCATATTTCCGTAATCCCCAGAGAAACTGCATAGGGGACGGCTTGCTAGCGGTCAGTTTAAAAAACCCATTCAATTTGAGAGTCATTTAGAAGTCTGCAGGTGGCAGTACCTGGGTGACACACTGGTATACATCCCAGATTGGTGCATAGGTGACATCGCCCCCATGTGGTATGATGATATTTTTAAACTGTTCATCCCTCTCCACATCCTGATGCATTGCCGGCTGTAAGTGATGGGGTATGATATGGTGACAGCTCCAGGTCTGGGTTTCATACCCTGCCAAGAACAAGATCTCCTTAATCAAATATTCAATTACATCAGCAAGGAATACTGGAGCATTAGCACTGAAGTGTTTACCATAATTTCCTTTCCTCAGAAAGTAATGAATACGGCCAACTGGAGACTTCAGACCAGCTCTGGATGTTCTGCTCCTCCTGCTCATTCAGCTGCATTCTCTATCAGACATGTTCACAAGGAACAGAATGGCTACCATGCATGGCAATAACCAAGAATGAGGGGGACAGGTGGCGGTGGCTGCTAGTTATACCCAATGCTGCTCACTGATTGGTTCAAATCCTGGGTGCTGCCTTTTTCTGATTGGTGGAAATCTAAATCACTTGACAGCTCATAATGACTATTACCTCATGGGTGGTTCTATTTTACTGGGCAGTGCCCTCTTCTGATTGGTGGAGAACCAAACCAGCTGAAAGCTCATAATGACTATTACCTCGTGGGTGGTTCCATTTGCTTCTGGGTGGTGCCTTTCTATGATTGGTGGAAATCCAAGACAGATCAGAATATTTCCTCAGTGCCTTTTCTGGTAACTGGCCAGTAATGCTGCCCTCTGATAATCCCTTTAAACCCTATTGCAAAGTTGATTCATTTTTATTTTGTTTGATATGCAAATAAAGAATATAATGAAGTCTGTGAAGATGCAAATAGTATTTAAGTAAAATAAGGCCATTAAATTAAGTCTTGTTCATACAGCTCAGGGTTTGTTACAGTGTATCAGTATAGTGCATTCCCTAAACTATACAAACTGAAGCAGAAATTCCTCTTTAGGCTGATAGCTCTTGCCTACACTGATACATTGTAGCAAACCCTCAGCAATGTCAGAAAGATAAGTTAGGTGGAGTTTAAAAATATATCCAGTTTGAGTAAGAGCCTTTAGGTCAGTGTCCTAAGGGGATATGTTTTTAGGAAAACGTCTTTTAAGTTTTTAATGCCAGTTAAGACATATATTAGTTTTCATAAATCCCCCCCTCCCCCTTCCCCACACGTTATGGTATAGAGCTGTAATATAGTGTGGACAGGCTATGGACATCTGTCTTCAGAGGCAGATTCCAGTACTGCAGAGAAACATAATGAAGATATCACCATGTCAGTACTAGAGTATCATAGTAGATCCTAAATATTCTTTATGGTTTTCCATGTCTCTCTATGCACATGCTCTTACCCAGACATATAATGTCTGTACTTTCATAACCCTTCTTACTCCCATGGTTAAGTGTACATTTCCTAATTCAAGATAGCCCCATCATTCATGGCCATCAGCATGGCTTTCCTCTCATTCCTTGCTTTCACCATGGCTCTTCCTCTCATTCCTGTTCCTCAGCACAATATTTCTTTAAATAGTGGACCCCAGCCTGGACTAGGGCTGACTAGGACTAGGGGCTCACCCTGACTCAGGGGCCCACCCATGGCTGCACCTGCTATCCTGAGGGCCTGCTTTATATATTTGTAGGTATCAGCATAGATAGGCATACCTGTACATACATATGGCAATTTATCTCTAATAACATACAGTCCTATGAAAAAGTTTGGGCACCCCTATTAATCTTAATAATTTTTAGTTCTAAATATTTTGGTGTTTGCAGCAGCCATTTCAGTTTGATATATCTAATAACTGATGGACACAGTAATATTTCAGGATTGAAATGAGGTTTATTGTACTAACAGAAAATGTGCAATATGCATTAAACCAAAATTTGACCGGTGCAAAAGTATGGGCACCCTTATCATTTTATTGATTTGAATACTCCTAACTACTTTTTACTGACTTACTGAAGCACAAAATTGTTTTTGTAACCTCACTGAGCTTTGAACTTCATAGCCAGATCTATCCAATCATGAGAAAAGGTATTTAAGGTGGCCAATTGCAAGTTGTTCTCCTATTTGAATCTCCTCTGAAGAGTGGCATCATGGGCTACTTAAAACAACTCTCAAATGATCTGAAAACAAAGATTGTTCAACATAGTTGTTCAGGGGAAGGATACAAAAAGTTGTCTCAGAGATTGAACCTGTCAGTTTCCACTGTGAGGAACATAGTAAGGAAATGGAAGACCACAGGGACAGTTCTTGTTAAGCCAAGAAGTGACAGGCCAAGAAAAATATCAGAAAGGCAGAGAAGAAGAATGGTGAGAACAGTCAAGGACAATCCACAGACCACCTCCAAAGAGCTGCAGCATCATCTTGCTGCAGATGGCGTCACTGTGCATCGGTCAACTATACAGCGCACTTTGCACAAATAGAAGCTGTATGGGAGAGTGATGAGAAAGAAGCCGTTTCTGCACGTACGCCACAAATAGAGTTGCCTGAGGTATGCAAAAGCACATTTGGAGAAGCCAACTTCATTTTGGAAACAAAGATTGAGTTGTTTGGTTATAAAAAAAGGCGTTATGCATGGCGTCCAAAAAGAAACAGCATTCCAAGAAAAACACTTGCTACCCACTGTAAAATTTGGTGGAGGTTCCATCATGCTTTGGGGCTGTGTGGCCAATGCCGGCATCGGGAATCTTGTTAAAGTTGAGGGTCACATGGATTCCACTCAGTATCAGCAGATTCTTGAGAATAATGTTCAAGAATCAGTGACGAAGTTGAAGTTACGCCGGAGATGGATATGTCAGCAAGACAATAATCCAAAACAACGCTCCAAATCGACTCAGGCATTCATGCAGAGGAACAATTACAATGTTCTGGAATGGCCATCCCAGTCCCCAGACCTGAATATCATTGAACATCTGTGGGATGATTTGAAGCGGGCTGTCCATGCTCGGCGACCATCAAACTTAACTGAACTTGAATTGTTTTGTAGAAAGAAATGGTCCAAAATACCTTCATCCAGGATCCAGGAACTGATTAAAAGCTACAGGAAGCGACTAGAGGCTGTTATCTTTGCAAAAGGAGGATCTACTAAATATTAATGTCACTTTTCTGTTGAGGTGCCCATACTTTTGCACTGGTCAAATTTTGGTTTATTGCATAGTGCACATTTTCTGTTAGTACAATAAACCTCATTTCAATCCTGAAATATTACTGTGTCCATCAGTTATTAGATATATCAAACTGAAATGGCTGCTGCAAACACCAAAATATTTAGAACTAAAAATGATTAAGATTAATAGGGGTGCCCAAACTTTTTTCATAGGACTGTATATAGTGGAAAATTTGTACAAAAATGATATATTAAAAAACCTATAAAACAGAAGATATATGTGGTACTCCATGAATGTAACATCCCAGGGCTCCTCATATATTACTATGAGAATCTGAATTGGGTTGACTACAATGTTAATCTATTCTCCATGTACAGAACACAAGACATGCAAGATCATGTCTTTAGCATGAGAGCATATACATTTTTTGATTATTTTTTCCTATTAACTGAGAATTGAAAACCTTCGGTACATCTTACAATAGCAATAGGGTTATAAAAATACATTTAACTAGAAAAGAAATGTGACCAGAGAACTAAGACCCCTGAGACCACTCACAAGAGATACAATCCATTTTGCCTTGTACTTTTTAATATTTAAAACAAACATATCCACTCACTAGGCATGATACATATTTAACCAGTAATGGTGGCAAACTGGACTGATCTGCACACAAGTATCATATGTGCAAAAAAGTCACAACTCTACTGAATGTACAAATACAGTATATTACTTGAGTCACAGGACAGTTTGGAGAATCTCACGCACTATAACACACACTTCTACAAACAGAATTGTCCAACAGGTTTAAAAAGAGTGCACAAGTTATTAGTGAGTCAAGGATCAGCAAATCTTCATTGTCATTGACAGACTGTACACCTTCTGAATGCTAATGCAAGGAAATAAAAGCCTTGGAATGTATATATACCAAGTGGTTTTTCTTTGTCAAGTCCTGGGAACAAATTGCTCTAGAGAGAAACTTCTGTATACAGCAGCATTTTATATCTCCAAAGGCAATGAGTAAAGAGAGAGCTACAGTTTTGGACATTTTTAAAAAACAAAAAAAAATTAAAGGGCCCCTCCTTATACGTCCCAGGGCTCGCAGAGAGCCACAGAGGATATACAAGACCTAAGGCAGCTGCAGAAAAAAAAGGCAGCAGAAAAAATAATGCAGCAAAAATATTAGAGTTTGTGCCTGCTTTCTGCATTCCACTTGGGGAAATAATGCATTTTGGTAGGTATACTGGATATGCTGAGTTTTCTGCAGAATTGTCCCCGGGTAAATAAAACCTGAGACTGTAAATTGAAGGATTCCATTGCCCATATGGAGAGGGGCCACCGCACCTGCAGTAAGCACCCAAAAAGCTTTTATAGGAAAAAGTTCAGCAACTTTTTATACAGTACAGTTTCCAGATTTTCACTGACAGCAGCAGATATGTATTTGTAAATAGTATAAAAAAGTAGAAGAATTTTTTCCTAAGAACCCCTGAAAGTCATTGTAGGATATTTATGAAGATGGGCACATTCAACTCCACACTTCGTATTCCTGGCACAAGGGGAAGCGCCGCCTCATTTATGAGTAGGTACACACCACTACATAAATAGGGGCCTCCACCACCAGGCCATATGCTTGCGTGTTTCTGTAGGTAAAATTGACATGCTGCGACTTGCAACAGTTTTGGCAATTGCAGCATGTCCAATACAGTTTTTTTTCTGTGATATGTGAATGGGATTAGCAAAATGCAGCTGTGGCCAAACTGTAGCTTTTACACCACTAATGAATTATTCCCATCTTAGGTAGAGTTCACACTACTGTTGGTGTCCACTCAGAAGATGTCCATTTAAAAAAATAAAAGAGTCCTATTTCCCCGTCTGAATGAATTGGCTACATCTCTATCCTTTGACTATTATGGTAAGTTCACACGGAGTAACGTGCCATGTGATGTGGCACGTATACGCCGTGTGAGACTTTGCGGGCCGTATACGCTCCCATTGATTTCAATGGGAGCGTGGATCGTAAAATAGCGCCGTGTATACGATCCCGGCTCCCATTGAAATCAATGGGAGCGTGAACAGCCCGCAAAAGCTCACGCGGCGTCTACGTGCCACATCACATGGCACGTTACTCCGTGTGAACTCACCCTGACACTGCCAGATAAAGGAAAGTCCTCTGCACGGCAATCTCCAGCAGTCCCATAGAGAAGGAATGGAGCTGCAGCGCTCATGAACTACTTGCTGCTGTGTTGTTTAGATGAGGGAAATAACCCCCATCTCTCAGGATTGGTGGGTCTTAGCAGTTGGACTTGGCAAATTAGCAAATCATGGTTGTTAGAGGCCAGGGAGTACAAAAAAAAATAAAATAAAAATAAAAAATGGCTTCAGCAAGGATTACTATGCTACAACTGCCTCCATATCAGTCATTCCACCATCCCTGAGTGGAAGGGTATCCTATAGCTAAAGGGGTGCTCCAACTCCTTCATATGGTGTGACCCCATTACAGTCAGGTACCTAAATATAAAACAAGTTTTGTGATTTCTAGCAGACCTCTTCCTGTGATCTTGCAATTAAATCAGCACTCCTTTGTTAGTAAGAGCCTTCTCA
Organism: Leptodactylus fuscus; assembly: GCF_031893055.1. Lineage (NCBI taxonomy): Eukaryota > Metazoa > Chordata > Amphibia > Anura > Leptodactylidae > Leptodactylus > Leptodactylus fuscus. The sequence continues at coordinate 299,021,319 of NC_134265.1, forward strand.
TGTAACGTCTTTTATCTTGCTTACAGTTCTCTCAACAGCTTGCAATTCTTCAAATGGACTCCTAAAGAAGTTTCCCAGAAAAGACATGTTATAACCTATTCAAAAGAAAGGTTATAAGTGTATAACTGGGGGCCTCTCAGCTTTGACTCCCACTGCTCACTCTGACTGCCCCAAGACCCCCACTCATCAAATAATGGTGGGGAAGCTGGAATAGAGCAAAGGTCAAGTAAGCCGCCTGCATTGAAAGTCTATGGGGCTAATGGGGCCAGGTGAGTGCACTGAAGAGCAGCACTGAATCCGCAGCCATGATACATTTATCACCTACCGCATGCTATACATAAGTGATAAATGTCTTTTCTGGGAATACTCCTAACAAAACATCCCAGATGTCACAGCACAAGTATTACTACTTGGCAATAACCTTGATACATGTTTTCTAGAACTCCACAATATACACAAAGCACTTTAATCAATAATCTGAAATACAATTTTGTAGAAAAAACTGGACGGCGTAAAATAATTACACAAATGTACATCAAGCTCTTGCCAAAAAGTAAAAAAAAAAAAAACCTTAGCGCACAGCAGTCAGTATTTCTCACTAAGAGGAAAAGCTATTAGCATCTGTGAGAAGCCAAATTCTTAAATATGAGTTAATATACACTCCATAAACCATGCAGAATGCACAAACATCCGAAAGAGCAGCCTCACAAATGCCAATACACAGTGTACATTATCGCCACCAATAGAGAGTAACTTACAAAGAGCAATTACACTACGTAATAAAGAGCTGCCCCACTTTAGTAGGGAAAAATGTTTGTAATGCTCAAACCCTAAAAGTGAATGGAGACACCCGGATTTGCTATGAAATTTGTGATGAAATTTGCATCTTTTGTTGCTGATTTGCCACCCTTGAATTTCAAAGGGTAAAATCCACCATGAAAATTTGCAGCATAAATTGGCAAATTGCAATTTGTTTCCCACTGCGTGAGGATATAGTTTGATAAAATATCATCCAACAATTTAGTAAGGTAAATTTTATTTTTTAAAAAATCTGGGCCTAAAAATTGCACCATATCCATTCAGGGTAACAATGTTTACAAAATAGGGAAATATAGGATATACATTATCTACCAAAGGAATTACAAGATTTGTTCTGCCCCAGATGTATACCTCTGACTGAAAGCTGCATCATGCCCCACTATATAAGCCCCCTATACAGCCCCTCCTACTCCCCACAATAGATGCTGGTGATAAAGCTCATGGAAGGGTATAAAGTTAGCAATCGCTACTGGGCCCTGGATTTTTGGGGGCCTAAAGGCCTCTCTACAGCATAGGAACTCACTAATATTATAGCTAGCACATGGTAAATTGGGGCCACATTCCATATTTTGCCCTAGGTGACAATTATGCCTCTGGCGATATCCTAGCATATACGGACCAGACAGTGCCAAAGAGGCACTCTATTCTACTCTATCTGACAACTGAAGCCTAAGGACATGATTAGAACCTACATAAGGAGCTTTCCCAATGAAAGAAGTAATGAAGACAATTTATTAAGATTGACATTCTGTTCTGAACTCAAGCCAAGCTGTGCCCCATCTTACTGTCGTAAAAAGTGGTGACTAGAACACAAAAGTACTGATGTAGCACATCTTTTACACAAGAAAGGGCTGTACACCAAAGATGCACCAGATTTACACCCATCTATGCCAGAAACTGGTGAAGTTAGTAAATTCCCCCAATGGGATGTGAACCTAAACCTTTTCACATTTTGCATAATAGAATTTTTAATGATTTTCATAGATCTACTTAAAATATATGTGCAAAAGTACATAGATACATATGTAGCAGAGTTATCCCAAACTTGTGCAATTGGTTAAACTTCTACAATGTGATATCTTATCACAGAGACAACACAAACCAGTGAATTGGAACAACATTTTTCCTTTACTTTTCATTGTATTTTTGTTTTCTCCTGTGAAAAGTTTAACCAATTACAGAAGTTTGGGTTAACTCTGTTACAGGTGTATGTCTCAGACCAAAAGCACCCAATCAGTTAAAGGGAATTCCCGACTAAATACATGTATTAGCTTTCCACATTATAGTGCACTGATGGCGAACCTATGGCACGGGTGCCAGAGGTGGCACTCAGAGCCCTCTCTGTGGGCACCCATCTGTGGCAAAGATCATACCGTGTGAAGGCTACTGTGGAGCAAAATGTACTGTGTGGGGGCCACTGTGGAGCAGATTGTATTGTGTGGGGGCCACTGTGGAGCAGATTGGACTGTGTGGGGTCACTGTAGGGCAGATTGTACTGAGTGGGGGCCCTTCACTATTTATATCACACAGTATCAGTTATATAGTAGACAAGAGATATTATTATAGGTTATAATAACATTGCATGGTCACTATAAAACAGATCTGTGCAATGTAAATATTGAACATTAATTGTTCAAAATTATATCAAATGCGGTACAAAATTGTTTCTATAATTGAAAGCTCTGTAAAGCCCAATTCACATGACTGTATTTTGTGAGTCCCTAATTGTCTACAGTGGTGGATCCGAACAGTATTAAGGTTAAACTGATGTGTTGGCACTTGGCAATAATTTAGTGAGTTTTGGGTTGCAGTTTGGGCACTCGGTCTCTAAAAGGTTTGCCATCACTGGTATAGTGGATACACTTAGGCTACATTCAAATGACCAAGTGTGCTGTCCATTGCTCTGTTCCGTCCATCAGAATGTAAACCCCATTGAAACCACTATATAATCACCCCCCTTCCCACTTGGCCTGCACACTTGGTTGTGTGCATGAGACCTTACTGTATATTCGCTTTAGGTCATCAGCATTATTAGAATTAAAAAGTGATCAAAAATTTTAAGACAAAGTTAAGATCACCAGAATGCTACAAAGAAATATTCTTTGGCTTCCCAAAGCCAAAACTGAGTGAGAGTATTTATCAAGCTACATAATAGATTAGGATGGATGAAAACCTGGTACAACAAGTCCAACCTATAACCCTATAGGCAGATTTTTGCCTTTTTTAAGGCACAAGAAAAGGGCAACTGCCCTCTAGTACATAGGCATCGTGAGAAAAAAAAATGACAATGGAATCACAGTTTCCTTGAGGTCAACTTCAGCAAGTTTTCTGATACATCATTTCTTAGTAAATTTGGTGCATGGAAAAAAGGGGCACACGACTAAAAAAAAGGTAAAAAAAAGACACAATAATTTGTTCCATCCATTTTGTCTACAAGAGTTTAGAGTAAAAAAACAGATTGGATTTCAAAGTTTATATCATATCAGCATCTTTACACTTTCTTGCTTTAATTTCAGTTTTCACCTTTATGATCAATAGCGTGTAGTGATCAAACTACTATAAGTAATGTCCAATTATTCATAGACATATGGATTTGAAATACTATCCCTATGAACCTTTTGCACCAGGCAATCTTTAAAAAAAACTTAAAGAAACCACCAAAACAGCAGCCTACTCCTTCAGCTCCATTTACTAAGACCACCTCTCTGAGACCAAATGATACAGTTTGAGCACTCGATGTACTAGCCCCATAACCTTTAGAAAAAAGTTAAAAAGCCTTTGACTGAAGGTCTGTACATATAGTACTTAAAGATTTCACTTACAAGAAGTGAATTGAAATAAGCAGAGGCTGGCCAAGCACTCCATTTACTTCCATCCTAATCTTATTAGTGGCAGCTACAGCATGCACTTCTGTACGTTGTTAGCCAATGCCCAATGGGCCATTCAATGAATTTAGATAGTAACATATTTCCAAATACTGTTACATTAACAACTCCATTTAGAAAGAACATATTCCTACTATCAAATTACATATTTATTCTAAAAGTTATGAGTGATAAACTAGTAAAGAAGCTTATAAGAAAGCAGGAAAAAGATGAAAACCTTGTATTTATTCTAGCTATATAGTTGCAATGATGAGAATAGAGTTGCCAGAATGATACAGTATGTAGTTACTCACCCATTATGGTGCCTTCACTCAGTTCGGCAATGCAGCTGGAGTGTCAGGGGATGCAGAAGTATTTCCTATTCACTTTTCTTTTGCCTCAATATTCTGCACATGTCCTCTATTTATTCCAAATTACAAGCCTTCTTTGAGAAGTCTGTCTTCTATTGTAAGGAGAGATGTGTATGGCTTAGCTTAATAGAGCTTACAAGCATAGAAGAGTCAAATGCAGTTTCTTTTCCAGCAGAAGCTTCCCAGGAAGTGCTTGTCAGCATGAAGCCTTTGGACTAGAAACATCCAGAGGGAGGAGGGCGTCCTAATGATTTTAGATCTGATAGTTTAGCTGGTTCACACTAGTTCCATATAAACTGCCTAAATGTCAGAAGACAAGCTTCCACAAGGTGAGGATTATGGAAGTCAAATTCATTCCAAAATTGTGTATACCATTTATAAGGGCTAAGCAGCGAAGAAATGGAGGGGGATCACCCACAATAATTATATCTACTTTAATTGTGAAAAATATTCCATATCCTTAGCACCATGCCACACATTTATGATACGGCAAGGAGGGAGTTTATGCACCATGCCCTAAATGTATGGCATGCTGATGGCGTGTAACGTATAAGACTACAGCCTCTAATACATAAATAGTACAAGTAAAATGGCAGCAGATAATATAACGTCACTCAATATGTTGTCCTTCTCAGACAGAGATTCATGTCTGTGTCCCTCTCCATTAGTAGGTCCTGCAGACTGTCACTCCAGACAGGTATAAAGAGCAAATGGAGCATGTGGTCCACAAGCCAAAAGATAGTGGTGGAGTCACAACACCAGTGGAGTGGGCCAAGAATGTCAGAAGTCTTTGGTGGCAAATATGGCTACCACAGTGAGTGATGAACAGTCTGCCTGGTTGTCTCACAGAGGATATGGATATGACTCTCTCTGTACACCGCCCTACACAAGTATTGGCCAGCTGGATCGTCACTTACTCAGGTGCTTACTAAGTTGGCAATAGGAAGAATATCCTCACTTGCAGGTCTCATCATCAATGGTACTTTACTTGAGGTAGTAATTTGAGAATTTCAGAAAAATACTGAGAGACACATTTTATTCATTGTATAATGAGAGGTTCTACAATTTTCTAATATTCTTTCCATATCAATTCCTCATGGTTTTCTGGATAAAAAATCAGTCCATGGTCATGTGATGGACAGTCCATGGTCATGTGATAGACAGTCCATGGTCATGTGATATACAGTCCATTGTCATGTGATATACAGTCCATGGTCATGTGATATACAGTCCATGGTCATGTGATATACAGTCCATGGTCATGTGATGAACACACAGGTGCACCTGTGGGTCCATCACATAACAATGGAATGATTTTTATTCACTGGAGGTAAACAATGAATGACAGCAAGCAGAGATCTAGAAAACTCTGAGGAATTTATCAAATATATTGGAACATTGTAGAACTTTTCATTGTACAAACAATAACAGTTATTTACTGAAAATGGACAACCCCTTTAACAGCAGTTGCTCAGACCTAGCAGGAGAATGACAGTTGCTCGAGTGCAGCAAAAGTTCAGCAGTTCTCACGGTCTAGTGCTTTGCTAAGCAACCTTCTAACACTGTGAAAGACAAAGCCCAGTGGCCACACATAGCTGTCTATTGTCACAGTTGTCACACACAGCTCACAAAGGTTCCACTTCTCTAACTACACAACAAGGTTTGTGACACTAGCTTTCAGGTGAAGCTCGTCCTCCAGCCCAGGACTAACACTCTGCACTGACCACAGGGACTTAAGAAGACAACTGTAATTTTTTTCCCTGATTGACATTGTTTTGGTGTAATATTCAGTGCTGTAGCTATCCCCATTAGATATAAAGAGCTCCATTGGTGCCAGCACTAGTCAGTGCACATCTTGTGCAATGTATTATTTCCTGGATTCCCGGAAAAACCATTTGAGGGGACATACTACAGTGAAGGGTGCATGAAAATTACTCATCTGGAAGCCCCGATTCTGGATCTCAATTGTCAACATGGAGTTGAATATGCTTCTCAATGACCAGAAACTGGATGGGTAAAATGGGGATGGAAGCCTGGAGGTTCAAGATGAAAAGGCAGAAGCTGTGTAACAAACGGGTAGAAAGAACAGTGTCAAGGAGGCTCGTCCTGACCAGTATCATCTCAATAAGTTTTCCAAGGTGGCAGATGAGGCCTAGCTTATCTTCAGCAGGACACTTCCTCTAATAACCAGGGAAAGGCCTGCTCCAGTAAACAGGGACATTTTTAGACAAACTGTGGCCCTGGGCAAAAATTAAAAGCAGGTACCCCAAATGCTGATATATGAACACCACTATCATATTTCCTTTAATAATGTCCTCTTTCTGCCACCAAAACAGTAACAACCACCCCTGCTTATGCCCACACACAATTCAAATAACCACCTTTGTACCACCTAATAGATTTTTGCACCCACTCATCAGTTATTATAGCACCACCTTATAAAGAATAGTCCCTGCTTATAAACAGTGCCCCATATCAGAAATAGTTCCCCTATATCAGTAATAGCCCCTCGTTAATAATACTGCTTCGTTAAACATAGTCCCCCTTGTTAATAATAGCCCTCTCATGAATAATACTTCACCTTATAAATAATAGTCTACATTATCAATATTAGCCCTCTTATACATAATAGGCCACTTAACAATAATATCCACTTATAAATAATAGCCCCTTTAATAATAGGCTCCTTATAAAGTTTCCCTCTTATAAATAAAAGTGACCTCATTACAATAGCCACCTCCATATATATAATGGCCCCCTTATTATAGGCCTATTATAAATAGATCTTCCCTTATAAATAATACCCCCCTTATATTTAATAGTTTCTTCCCTTATAAATAATAGCCCTCTTATATTTAACAGTCTTCCCATATAACAATACACCTTATATATAATAGTTCCTCTCCTATAAAAGCTCTCTTATATATAATAGTTTCCCTTATAGCTTATACCATTTATATATAACATTATATACAGTATCTTCCCCCTTATATATATGTCATCTTTTATAATAACCCCCTTATATATGTTTCCCCTTATAAATAATACTTCACCCTTACAATGGCCCCCCTTATATTTAATAGCTCCCCCACTATAAGTAATAGCCCCCCATAAATAATAGTTTGCTCCTTTATTAGATCCCTTTCCCTTACCAGAAAACAAATCATTTACTAATCTTACTGTGTTCCCATGATGAACAGATCAGTTGGAAACTTTCCCTGTAGTAAGGGCACAGGTGGCACAATGCAGTGATGTCATCATGCCACCTGCCCCATGACGTTCTGTGCGTTACCGATAGTCCTCTATGGACTTTCAGCTCCCTGCTCTGTCATAGGATTAAACAGTATTGGCGTGCACTGCATGCCAATACAGCTGTGGAGCTCCCGGGATTCAAGCAATCTGGCTAAAAGCCTGATACTCCGGATCCCGGGGGCCCCTTTGGATTAGAGCAATGGGCATCAAACAAAAAAAGTGACCTAAGGAAACTGGGGGTGGAGCAGAGGGAGGGGTTTGAATAGGGATAAAGTAAAACACTTAAAGTGCATGTACACTAATACCGGAAGCCTCAATAACAAGATTAAGGAATTAGAATTGATAAGGTAAGAAGAGGAATATGACATAGTGGGGAAAAGTGAGACAAAGCTGGATGTCTGTTCAATCTATTAAAACAGATCAGATAAATAAGAAAGGGCAGAGATGGGGTGGGATTTTCTTATATGTAAATTTTGCGTACCCCCTCCCCCATCTGTGAGGAAAATGAGAAGCAAGTTACAGTTCTCAGTAGAGAAGAAGGATGAATAAAGAAATGCAGAATTTCACAGAACTGAGCCAAAATGTGTCAATAAAGTATATTACAAAACATATTATTGACACAAGGCTGGCAAACAATCCAAAGGTGTTTGACAGTTCAGTTTCTCATATTTGCTTGTTTTATTAATTTCTGCAAAATTTGTTGAAAAGTTATTAACCAGATAAAGGGGTTATCCCACATTAAAAATAGATACAATTTAAAAATATACAAAATCCTCACAGTAAGGCTACGTTCACAATGACATTGCTTTTCCATTATTCTGATCAGGACACAGGAAAATGTTCCTTTTATTGATTAATACTTTCTGTTTGTATCCATCATATTTGTCTTCAACGTTCAAGAAAAATAAAATGTCTGGTTTCATGTCTTTGAGTTGAAAAATATCACTCTGTATTATTTCTTTCATCAAAAGGAAGGAAACCGAACGGACCATCTGTTTTTTTTTGTTTGTTTTTTTGGTGTGTGGGGGGAGTTAAACATCAAATTCAATTATGATAGATACAAACAGAAAGTCTGTATATTATATATTATTATTATTAGGGAATCTCCTACATATAGCATTAGAATTCCTGTAACATGAGTAGGGTGATATTATTTTGTGGTGTTCCCCATTAGGAACAAAATCAATCTTAAACGAATAGAAACAAATTAACTTTGTTGATACAATGGCATTAAAACATATTGGTTATTAACTCTTTTAAAGGTACAACAATGTTTGCCAGAGACAATGTACAAGGTGGTGTAAGGCTCCATTAACATCTGCGTTCGGGTTTCCATTCGTGGAGTCCACTTGGCACCAATAACTGCTGGTCAGACGCTGGTATGAAAGGCTCTATACGCTTACTACTCTAAAATACTTTGGGAAGTTAAACTAATACTGTGTAGCTTTTAGGCCAGGGCTCCTCCTGACGTAATTGTCGCGGTTTGCCCACAGCGTTTTACAGTCACTGTGTAGTGGATGGGATTCGAGAGAATCCCATCCCCACACTGCGGTAAATATGCACAGTAGACACGTTTATATTTCCATTTTACCGTTGCAGTTGTGTAAATCGCAGCATGTCAATTATACCTAAGGAAATGCTGGTGATTTCCCTATAGGTGTAATTGAAGCAGAAAGTGTGCAGAGGAAACCTAGATTCTAGATTTTAAGGACACGTTGATCCAGGGTTTTTATACTAACTGCCATATTGAAGTCGGGAAGGAATTTTTTCCCCTGACATGGGGCAATTGGCATGAGCCTCATGGTTTTTTTTGCCTTCCCCTGGATCAACACTGTAGGGGACTGTAGGGTTATAGGTTGGACTTCATGGACTGATGCCTTCATCCAACCTCATTTACTATGTAACTACTATATGTGAATTTGAACCCAGCCTTAAACTGCTCCAGATTTTTCAGTGTCTAATGCTGTTTGAACATCTAACTTTGCACCACTTATTAGTTGTCTTAGTTTCAGGCAAATTTTCCAGAAATTTTTTTTTTTTTTTTTGGGGGGGGGGTTGCTGATGTACAACTTTGCATATTAAGTGCCATCCTTTTTTCAACAAACCCTTCCCACCTGTCACACAAGGCACAGAAACTGGTAGAAAATTTCTAAAACAAACAGAAAAAGAGATATAAAGCATGCACACCATTTTTTGGCAAATGTATCAGGTCTGCACCATGCCACTACTTACACACACAGGAAACTAGTATATACACTAGCATCCCGACTTTCTCAGAGCTCCCAATACACCAACCCAATCTTTTTAAAAAACAAAACAAAAAGAAAAACCAACAAGCATTTCTACCTTTTTATGTCAACACCATTTACTCATAGGTTGTAAGGTCTTCCGTGCACCCTCTCTCCTATTGTTTTATATTGTGATGTTTGCTGTTGTGTTTATGAATGAACCCTACTACCGGGGCAAATATTGGGAAAGTCGGCTGAATTCAGCACACTGTTGGATTTCTAGTGGTATATGAAACCACACTTTCACAAGGTCCTCTCTAAATCTGCGTCAGCAGTCTGCTAATAGCTCTACAGTAAAGTACAGCACCTCAGCTCAATACTGGCTCCTATTCCAGCCTGAGTGTTCCCATAATCTCAGCGTGCTCCCCAGAAATACCAGCACAATTGATGATACACTAGTCATCAATATCAAATCTGTAATGCAGTCTATATGGACCCCTGGGAGTCTCACCTCCAACACTTCAGCATCAACACCCAGACCACTAATGGTCATTGAAAACTCACCATCTAGTCACTGAATAGTGTTCCAGACCTTGTTAGCCAAAAGTGATGTGCAGCTGACCTCTCAGGACTTGTGAAGTTTATAATCTTGTAATGTATGAAAAACATTGTTATCCTTAAAAGCTGAATGCTAGATATAGTTGCTTATGCTTAAAACTGGTATAATGTTATATGATAAAATGGTGCCTGTATCCAGGATGGGTGCAAGAAAAACAAATGCTTGGCTTGCTTCCAGAAGACAGCTCCCCAAGGTTACCACGCAGAAGCAGGAGCAGCTGGCTATATATGGAACTGCCTAAACTTTTTCTGTTTGACTGAGATGTCCCATACCAATCAGGAATGAATGCGAAAACTTACAATGTTGTTCTATCACTTCCTTTCTCTGCAACTAATTAACCCCTGTGTTTTTAATAAAAAGTGCGTCAGCACAATTCCTTAGCTGACAGAGGAACAAATACCAACATATAGAAAGGTGTGACTTCTTTACCTCCTGGCACTCAGCCTAATTAATTAAGATGACGACAGTTACCCAGGATTATTGTATAAGGAAAATGTTCGCTCTTGTACCGTGTTAGCCAGTGGGTTGGAAATATAAAAAAACAAAAAAACATCTGCGGATGAACTCACATCGCCATACAATTAAAGAACGAAGAATGGACCATCCCGTATCAAAACATTTCTGCAATGAGGATTATAATATGACTGATCACATGAAAGTTTTAGTTTTGGGAGGGAATTTCAGATCAAAGAGAGAACGACGCATTCATGAGTGTAAATTTATGACCCTGCTCCAAACACTGGAGAGGGGGTTAAATTTGTCACATGGTTTTATGTCACTTTACAGAAACGTGTGAACTGATAAGGACCTGTAAGTGTTTACATTGTCTCTACCAATTACTAACAACCCCCCCCCCTCCTGGAATTCTATCCCTATGTGCCCTTTCTGTATATAAATATGCATCCTTCAGAAATGTTTTAAATTTACTTGATAAAGGACCCGAGAGGTTCCAAAACGTTGTAATCTGTCATCATTATGAGTTAGCTATTAAAAAGGTATCAGCTACTGCAGACTATCAAGTTTTTTGTTTTTTTTATATTTCCAGGATTATTGGTCATTTAGTCATAAACGCGACTCTGACATTATCAGCCTCTCTATCCGTAAATGGTCACCACCAATCCCTGGTAAACCCAATCAGACACAGACAACTGTACACAAATAAAGCATCTCATTCCAGCTCTCTCTATTGGCATCACAATACTCTCTTCCTAACTAGCCTCACACTCCTTGGCTTAGATCAGTCAATGTGCAATGTACTACTCTCAGCAATATATTCACACAGTTGTACCGCAGTGTACACTAGACTTATAAGAGTATATGGTACAGACCCTTATTTGCATAGTAGAACAATTGTCCACATACAGTGGAACAACTTGGAGTTCCTTGGCTTTAAAGCAAAGTCCAAACAAGGATTGTTCACCCACCAGGTACCATGTACAGTATAACTTCCCTACCGTTCCATTCCAATCAGATAACCTCTGTACCCTTGTGCATCTGCCCCTACTCACATGAATCCGAAACATTGTATCCAGCACGCAACGTACTAAATATTAAGGTGTAATCCAGACAGTTTACGTTTCTACTGTTGACAAGATTGAAAAGTAGATATAATAAAGATGAAAACAACTGCTGACTCTATAGCTAAAATTAAACAACGGTGAAAATTCACTTGTAATAAAAATCTCTGAAAAATATTACACTTGTAAACACAAGAAAATGTTTGTAAAAATTGGTGACAAATGTTTGGTAAGTTCACGCCAAAATCTGCCTAATGCTATTAAAGCGGCCATGTTTTGGTCCTGGATACAATCGAATTGATTCCTTCCACTATTACATTTTTCTTTGGGAACAGCAGTTCATTGCTTTATTACTTTTCCAATACGTTTTAACCTGATTTATTGCAATATTATGCTGGAATTCATCACCTGGCACCCAATTATTTTCACATCTCTAGTTTGTTTTTAATGTACAACATTCTGTCATGTTCACATTTTCACGATAGACACAGAAAATAAATTATACACAGAGAAAAGTCAGTGACCCAGTGAGAGGTGGTAGATGATGTTACTCGCTCACACCTCTACTTCTTCAAGTGGCAGAACAATTCAAGCACATAATGTTTTAACTACTAATCCTTATAGGTTCTGGATTAGAACAGGAAGCAAGGAAAGGACGTACAGTAATACTTCTCCCTTATATTACACAAGGAGCCCTGACTACACTGAACTATGGAAAGCATATGCTTAATAACTATCATGCTGTAGACGGATAGAGCGAGACCTGTCAATTACTCTGATCCGAGTTTATAGAAACTAGATGCAAACACTTATCCCTTAGTCCACTACTTAGTAAAACAATCTAGGCAACAGTGCTAACCACTAATCACCTCTGCTAGGTTTCCTCCAAAGCACTGCAGCACTTCCGTCAGTGGCGTAGATATAAGGGCCACAGCAGTTGCAATTGACACCCAGTCCATAAATCAGGGGGATCCAAAGGTTTATTGTGACACAGTAGCTGCTTCCCAGGTCAGTGACTGACAAACCAAGCTAACTCACTGACTACATCTCCTAAAATATCATGCAAGCACAAGTTCATACCACAGGACATACCCAACTACTCCCTTATGGTACAACAAACACCTAGCTTAGCCAGCATTTCCCCTCTAAATATGCCACAACCATATACACTTTGTATCACCAAAGCAATACAGTACATTCAGACAATGGTCACGAATGAACATAACATTGAATAAATATCATTATTTGGGAACACTAACCTGCTTTGGTTAAGTGCCACAACCTAATGGAGGGAACCCGAAGATGGGAATAATAGTTAATGTTGTCAATGAGTAAGTCCCAAGGTTACCCTGTCTACCTGACGGATGCAGGGTTCAGGTTGTTGTAAAATACCTCAACTTATTATTATTATTGTTTATTTATATAGCACCATTAACTCCATGGTGCTTTACATTTGGGGGTTTACATATAATACACAAAATATACAGGTAGATATACTAACAGTGACCGACTGGCACAGTGGGGTAGAGGGCCCTGCCCGCGAGGGCTTACAATCTATGAGGGAAGGGGGTAGAGACAGAAGGAGAGGGGGAAGACTGTACAGATGGTGGTGTGGTGATAGTAGTGTTATTGGAGGTTGTAGGCCTTCCTGAATAGGTGAGTCTTCAGGGCCTTTTTGAAGCCTGTGATTGTGGGGGTCGGTCTTATGTGTCGTGGTAAGGAGTTCCAGAGTATTGGGGGAAATCTTGGAGGTGGTTGTGTGAGGAGCGGATGAGAGCAGAGCAGAGTAGGAGGTCATTGGAGGATCTGAGGTTACGTGTGGGCAGGTAGCAGGAGATGAGGTCAGAGATATATGGAGGGGACAGGTTGTGGATGGCTTTGTATGTTAATGTTAGTAGCTTGAATTCAATTCGCTGGGCTATAGGTAACCAGTGGAGGGACTGACAGAGGGGAGCAGCCGATGAAGAACGGGGGGTGAGGTGAATTAAGCGAGCAGCACAGTTTAAGGTGGACTGGAGGGGGGCGAGGGTGTTTGCTGGGAGTCCATGTTGCAGTCCAGTGTTGCAGTAGTCTAAGTGGGAGATTATGAGGGCATGGATGAGCATCTTAGTGGTTTCAGGGGTGAGGAAGGAGTGGATTCGATGGATGTTCTTGAGTTGGAGGCGGCAGGAAATGTTGAGGGTTTGAACGTGTGACTTGAAGGAAAGGTCGGAGTCCAGGGTTACCCCAAGTCATCGGGCCCGTGGGACAGGGGTAATTGTGGTTCTGTTAACTTTGATAGATGGGTCAGGTGGAGGGGTCATACAGAGTGGGGTGAAGATGATGAACTCTGTTTTCTCCATGTTGAGTTTGAGAAAACAGGAGGAGAGGAAGGAGGCTACGGCCACTAAGCAATCTGGAACTCTGGCCAGCAGGGAGGTAATGTCTGGTCCAGAGATGTATATTTGGGTGTCATCGACATAGCAATGGTATTGAAAACCATGAGATTCTATGAGTTGGCCCAGGCCAAGGGTGTAGATGGAGAACAGGAGGAGTCCTAGGACGGAGCCCTGGGGGACACCTATGGAGAGAGGGCGTGGTGAGGAGGTGGTGTGCAAGTGGGAGACGCTGAATGTGCGGTCGGTGAGGTATGAGGAGATCCAGGAAAGGGCCAGGTCTGAGATACCATGGGATGAGAGAATTTCTAGCAGGAGGGAGTGGTCGACTATGTCAAAGGCAGAGGAGAGGTTGAGGAGGAAGACAGAGTAATGGCTTTGGCAGTTAGCAGGTCATTAGAGACTTTTGTTAGGGCAGTTTCAGTGGAGTGACAGGGTCTGAAGCCTGACTGTAGTCTGTCAAAGAGCAGGTTGGACGAACTTCTTCTCTACCTATTGTAAACAGGCAGATGGTAAAGTGGTAGAGGGCAGGTATCTTCCACTGAGGTGGTTGGTATCTACAAGGTGACTGGCTGGAGTATGGGATCAGGAGTTAGGTATTGTTGTAAACTCAGGCCAATACTCCAGTCCTGGTTTTTCTGGCTGACCCAAGTGGTCAGCTATTAAAGCACTGAGGATGCCCATGGGAGGGGGGGGGGTTGTCTCTTGTAGGAGAACCTGGTTAGACACACGGCCTTATGTGTTTGGAGGAACAGCTCAAACAAATCCCCTTGTGTCTGGGTAAGAAAAACCTTGGAGATTTACTTTCTTGTACCCTGAAGTAAGGACTGCTTATGCTATTTTGAGTTATCCGTTTTGCTGAAGAAAGCCAATTTGTTTTATTTACTGCTGGACTGTCTGAACTGTTACCAATAAACCTACACGTGTGAGCTGAACACCTTTGCCTCCGTCTGATTGTCCCAGCAACTTACCTTCTCTGAAGGTCCCGCATTTACACTATTCTCTACTGACGCGTTCTCTCTCCTGTCTGTAGGCTGTCAGCGCGTACTCTTCCCTGTCTCATGCCTGAATCAATAATTTTGGGCTTATGCAATGGCTCTAACACTGGGGTAGGGAACCTTGGCTCTCCAGCTGTTGCAAAACTGCAATTCCCAGCATGCATATTTGCTCCGCTGTTCTTGGAACTCCCATGGAAGTGAATGGAGCATGTTGGGAATTGTAGTTTCACAGCAGCTGAGGAACCAAAGATTCCCTACCCCTGCTCTAACTAGTAGAGACTTCCTCACACGTCCACATCAGTGACTGTAATGGACTGCCATGAGGGAACTCAATGGCACATACACAATATAAAACAGTGCAATATAAACAATGTAGGACTGAACTATAATACCTTGTATGCCAAGGCAAATTGTACACATTTTTTTAAAACTGTATGCCACCTTCAGCACTTCCCCAATCAGGGAACATGTCAAGGGTGGCCAGGGGCATGAGAATCGGCCCTGCCCGTTTCATGATTGACATCAGCATAATGTATGCCAGCTATACCCATCAGAGGGTGTGCCTCATTGTTGTCATATATAAGGTGCACCCTCTCCAAGCCCTGGGGCTACAATCTGACCCCATGTGTGTAGCAGTGTCCACAGGGAGGATGTATAAGAACTTGTGGCAGATTTATGAAGACTGGCATTACTCACTCCAGTCTTCATGGCTGTGGCTCCAGCAGATGGTGCATCTCATAAGCTCTAAGGTGGCTTAGCTAAGGAGGCTAACCTTCTCCTCTTTACAATTTTATGTAACATTGGACCTGGGTTTTAAGAAATAAATGAAAGGAGCCAGTATTGGTTACTATGTCTAGGTTTTCCACATGTAGGATTGTATACTGCTGTGTTGTGTTTGTTTCTTTATTGCCCTCAGCACATTTGTTATGATCAAAGAGCGGGACTTAGCATGATCCTTCTAGTATCAGGCGAAACAATCAGACCTGTCGGAGCACTGATGCATTATTCACTATTACTTCTCCGGTTGGGTTCCCTAATTCCATGTAAACTATGAGGATGAAGATGGCTGCAGCATCAGTGTGTCATACTGTAAGCACACATCTCTTGTCATCGATTTTACTATATTACTATGTTAGTATATTGTGATTAGCTCATATGGAAATTACATCCTTAGAAGAGAATCCTAGTATACATGCTCATGTTTTCTCATTTGTAAAATGTTTCCTACATCAATATCTGAAAACCAGGCTACTGTCTGTTATCTGCTGCCCAGATATATACAAGGAGATAACATGTGAGCATACACATAATGGTGGATCAGTAGGAGTGATTCAGTTTTCAGCATCTCAGACAAAAAAAATCTGTATTAAGCAACAGAATACACATCTATGGAGCTGGTGCCACCCGCTGGACATGTGTGAACTGCTACTTGTCTTTCATACTGTATTTGCTAGGATAAAATCTCTTGCTGTCTCGCAGGAAAACATTGGGATTATTAATAGAGATGAGCGAACACTAAAATGTTCGAGGTTCGAAATTCGATTCGAACAGCCGCTCACTGTTCGAGTGTTCGAATGGGTTTCGAACCCCATTATAGTCTATGGGGAACATAAACTCGTTAAGGGGGAAACCCAAATCCGTGTCTGGAGGGTCACCAAGTCCACTATGACACCCCAGGAAATGATACCAACACCCTGGAATGACACTGGGACAGCAGGGGAAGCATGTCTGGGGGCATAAAAGTCACTTTATTTCATGGAAATCCCTGTCAGTTTGCGATTTTCGCAAGCTAACTTTTCCCCATAGAAATGCATTGGCCAGTGCTGATTGGCCAGAGTACGGAACTCGACCAATCAGCGCTGGCTCTGCTGGAGGAGGCGGAGTCTAAGATAGCTCCACACCAGTCTCCATTCAGGTCCGACCTTAGACTCCGCCTCCTCCGGCAGAGCCAGCGCTGATTGGCCGAAGGCTGGCCAATGCATTCCTATGCGAATGCAGACTTAGCAGTGCTGAGTCAGTTTTGCTCAACTACACATCTGATGCACACTCGGCACTGCTACATCAGATGTAGCAATCTGATGTAGCAGAGCCGAGGGTGCACTAGAACCCCTGTGCAAACTCAGTTCACGCTAATAGAATGCATTGGCCAGCGCTGATTGGCCAATGCATTCTATTAGCCCGATGAAGTAGAGCTGAATGTGTGTGCTAAGCACACACATTCAGCACTGCTTCATCAAGCCAATACAATGCATTAGCCTGTGCTGATTGGCCAGAGTACGGAATTCGGCCAATCAGCGCTGGCCAATGCATTCTATTAGCCCGATGAAGTAGAGCTGAATGTGTGTGCTAAGCACACACATTCAGCACTGCTTCATCAAGCCAATACAATGCATTAGCCAGTGCTGATTGGCCAGAGTACGGAATTCGGCCAATCAGCGCTGGCTCTGCTGGAGGAGGCGGAGTCTAAGGTCGCTCCACACCAGTCTCCATTCAGGTCCGACCTTAGACTCCGCCTCCTCCGGCAGAGCCAGCGCTGATTGGCCGAAGGCTGGCCAATGCATTCCTATGCGAATGCAGACTTAGCAGTGCTGAGTCAGTTTTGCTCAACTACACATCTGATGCACACTCGGCACTGCTACATCAGATGTAGCAATCTGATGTAGCAGAGCCGAGGGTGCACTAGAACCCCTGTGCAAACTCAGTTCACGCTAATAGAATGCATTGGCCAGCGCTGATTGGCCAATGCATTCTATTAGCCCGATGAAGTAGAGCTGAATGTGTGTGCTAAGCACACACATTCAGCACTGCTTCATCAAGCCAATACAATGCATTAGCCAGTGCTGATTGGCCAGAGTACGGAATTCGGCCAATCAGCGCTGGCCAATGCATTCTATTAGCCCGATGAAGTAGAGCTGAATGTGTGTGCTAAGCACACACATTCAGCACTGCTTCATCAAGCCAATACAATGCATTAGCCAGTGCTGATTGGCCAGAGTACGGAATTCGGCCAATCAGCGCTGGCTCTGCTGGAGGAGGCGGAGTCTAAGGTCGCTCCACACCAGTCTCCATTCAGGTCCGACCTTAGACTCCGCCTCCTCCGGCAGAGCCAGCGCTGATTGGCCGAAGGCTGGCCAATGCATTCCTATGCGAATGCAGACTTAGCAGTGCTGAGTCAGTTTTGCTCAACTACACATCTGATGCACACTCGGCACTGCTACATCAGATGTAGCAATCTGATGTAGCAGAGCCGAGGGTGCACTAGAACCCCTGTGCAAACTCAGTTCACGCTAATAGAATGCATTGGCCAGCGCTGATTGGCCAATGCATTCTATTAGCCCGATGAAGTAGAGCTGAATGTGTGTGCTAAGCACACACATTCAGCACTGCTTCATCAAGCCAATACAATGCATTAGCCAGTGCTGATTGGCCAGAGTACGGAATTCGGCCAATCAGCGCTGGCCAATGCATTCTATTAGCCCGATGAAGTAGAGCTGAATGTGTGTGCTAAGCACACACATTCAGCTCTACTTCATCGGGCTAATAGAATGCATTGGCCAGCGCTGATTGGCCGAATTCCGTACTCTGGCCAATCAGTGCTGGCCAATGCATTCTATTAGCTTGATGAAGCAGAGTGTGCACAAGGGTTCAAGCGCACCCTCGGCTCTGATGTAGGAGAGCCGAGGGTGCACTTGAACCCTTGTGCACCCTCAGCTCTGCTACATCAGAGCCGAGGGTGCGCTTGAACCCTTGTGCACACTCTGCTTCATCAAGCTAATAGAATGCATTGGCCAGCGCTGATTGGCCAATGTATTCTATTAGCCTGATGAAGTAGAGCTGAATGTGTGTGCTAAGCACACACATTCAGCTCTACTTCATCGGGCTAATAGAATGCATTGGCCAGCGCTGATTGGCCAGAGTACGGAACTCGACCAATCAGCGCTGGCTCTGCTGGAGGAGGCGGAGTCTAAGATCGCTCCACACCAGTCTCCATTCAGGTCCGACCTTAGACTCCGCCTCCTCCAGCAGAGCCAGCGCTGATTGGCCGAATTCCGTACTCTGGCCAATCAGCACTGGCTAATGCATTGTATTGGCTTGATGAAGCAGTGCTGAATGTGTGTGCTTAGCACACACATTCAGCTCTACTTCATCGGGCTAATAGAATGCATTGGCCAATCAGCGCTGGCCAATGCATTCTATTAGCGTGAACTGAGTTTGCACAGGGGTTCTAGTGCACCCTCGGCTCTGCTACATCAGATTGCTACATCTGATGTAGCAGTGCCGAGTGTGCATCAGATGTGTAGTTGAGCAAAACTGACTCAGCACTGCTAAGTATGCATTCGCATAGGAATGCATTGGCCAGCCTTCGGCCAATCAGCGCTGGCTCTGCCGGAGGAGGCGGAGTCTAAGGTCGGACCTGAATGGAGACTGGTGTGGAGCGACCTTAGACTCCGCCTCCTCCAGCAGAGCCAGCGCTGATTGGCCGAATTCCGTACTCTGGCCAATCAGCACTGGCTAATGCATTGTATTGGCTTGATGAAGCAGTGCTGAATGTGTGTGCTTAGCACACACATTCAGCTCTACTTCATCGGGCTAATAGAATGCATTGGCCAATCAGCGCTGGCCAATGCATTCTATTAGCATGAACTGAGTTTGCACAGGGGTTCTAGTGCACCCTCGGCTCTGCTACATCAGATTGCTACATCTGATGTAGCAGTGCCGAGTGTGCATCAGATGTGTAGTTGAGCAAAACTGACTCAGCACTGCTAAGTCTCTGCATTCGCATAGGAATGCATTGGCCAGCCTTCGGCCAATCAGCGCTGGCTCTGCCGGAGGAGGCGGAGTCTAAGGTCGGACCTGAATGGAGACTGGTGTGGAGCGATCTTAGACTCCGCCTCCTCCAGCAGAGCCAGCGCTGATTGGTCGAGTTCCGTACTCTGGCCAATCAGCGCTGGCCAATGCATTCTATTAGCCCGATGAAGTAGAGCTGAATGTGTGTGCTTAGCACACACATTCAGCTCTACTTCATCAGGCTAATAGAATACATTGGCCAATCAGCGCTGGCCAATGCATTCTATTAGCTTGATGAAGCAGAGTGTGCACAAGGGTTCAAGCGCACCCTCGGCTCTGATGTAGCAGAGCTGAGGGTGCACAAGGGTTCAAGTGCACCCTCGGCTCTCCTACATCAGAGCCGAGGGTGCGCTTGAACCCTTGTGCAGCCTCGGCTCTGCTACATCAGAGCCGAGGGTGCGCTTGAACCCTTGTGCACACTCTGCTTCATCAAGCTAATAGAATGCATTGGCCAGCACTGATTGGCCAGAGTACGGAATTCGGCCAATCAGCGCTGGCCAATGCATCCCTATGGGAAAAAGTTTATCTCACAAAAATCACAATTACACACCCGATAGAGCCCCAAAAAGTTATTTTTAATAACATTCCCCCCTAAATAAAGGTTATCCCTAGCTATCCCTGCCTGTACAGCTATCCCTGTCTCATAGTCACAAAGTTCACATTCTCATATGACCCGGATTTGAAATCCACTATTCGTCTAAAATGGAGGTCACCTGATTTCGGCAGCCAATGACTTTTTCCAATTTTTTTCAATGCCCCCAGTGTCGTAGTTCCTGTCCCACCTCCCCTGCGCTGTTATTGGTGCAAAAAAGGCGCCAGGGAAGGTGGGAGGGGAATCGAATTTTGGCGCACTTTACCACGTGGTGTTCGATTCGATTCGAACATGGCGAACACCCTGATATCCGATCGAACATGTGTTCGATAGAACACTGTTCGCTCATCTCTAATTATTAACAATAATTTATTTTATGATTGAGGTCACATATATTTTAAAGGGCCTCTATGGTTTGATAGACCGATCATCTGACATAGCACCAGAAATGCTGCAAATAGGGTCAGTGTCCATATCAAGGTGTTCATCCGTCTCAGGCCCATATTTATTGTATTGGAAAATAAACATGCAATGCAATTGACTTAACTGAAAAAAAAAAAAAAATTATTTTTCTCTTCTGTTTTTTTTTTTTTTTTAATTTTTTCACTTTTGTGTATGAAATGGTGAAGGTACAGTATATAGCGTACATGTACATGTGCCAGGTCTTAATGTTTGCGGGATACATTTTTCTTCATGATGCTGCCATTATTTATTCTGTACAATGTACTGGGAAGCTGGAAAAAAATTCAGAATGAGGCGGATTTGAAGAAAAAGTGCATTTGTGCAATTTTCTTAAAGGATTCGTTTTTAGGGCGTTCACTGTGCAACCAAAATGACATGTCACCTGTATTCTATGTTTTAGGCCTGCAGTTTACAAAACACCAAGAACAGACAAAACACATCTGCTCTGGGCACAGGTCAATGCGATGACGTCATCGCGTCTCCTGTGTTCAGACTCAGACTTCCTATGCGTGGACCCTGGTTATAGAGCAGAGCATCAGCAAAAGATTGCTGGTAGCTGAATATACTTTCTGCTTCCATAGGGAAACCACCAGCGTTTCTGTAGGTATAATTGACATGATGCGATTTCCAAAACCGCATGTCCACTATGTGTATTTCTCTGCAATGTGGAACTGTAAAACTCTGCATTTTATCGGCTGCATTTACACCGTGACGACACCACGGCATTTAAACCACGTGAGTCCCGGCTTTAAGGAGTTTTCGGCCTCATTTTTATTGATGATTTATCCTCAAAATAGAACATCAATAAGAGACAAGTGATTCCCCACTGATCAGCTGTATGAGGGACTATGGAGCGTATTTATATCACAGGCGGTCTGTCTATAGTGACTGTGATGTAATTCCAGCCTTGTCACATAGACGTGTATAGGACGAGGCTGTCGTTACATTATATGCCACAATGAGATGTATGATACTATATAAACAGAGAAGGGGTCACGGCGCTTACACAGGTACCACAGTTCATTCAAACAGCTGATCCTGGGGGTCCTGCGTATTGGAAGCCCATTCATTTTTTTTTTTACTTTTTAATAAGGAAATGCCTTATTAAAATGACCCCCATTTTAAAGAGGGTAAACAAGGAAGTTATTAATTTAAAGATGCATTTAGGGATATTATTCATTATAGGGGTTATAATATACATTTTAGAATTGGGGGTAGCATTAGAATGGGTATGTAGGTGAGGACAATGTGGGTCATATGCCTGGAAAAGCGAGGAGCCTAAAATGTGTGTGCTGCAAACTTTACAGATTTACAACTTTTCAAATCCTTTTCAGCCTATATTCAATCGAATATACTACAAGGACATGATATTTAATATTCAAACTTTATTTGTTTTTAAAAAATATTCACTCATTTTGAATTTGATGCCTGTAACACGGTCCATAAAAGCTGGGACGGGGCATGTTTATCACTATGTTTCATCACCTTTCCTTTTAACAACATCTATCAGGGCTGGGACACTAAACCAGCTACAGGCTCTTATTGACTCGGGGATTTAGTTTTCAAATTGCCTGGTAATAAAGCCATCGATGCCTGCAATAAAATTAAAAAAAGTTTTATACTTACCCTGCCACTGTACTCCTCGCACTGGTGCATTACTTCACTGAAGTCAGAGTAGTACACCGCAGCTTCATTGTGCAAGCCTCATTCCTCTGACACTTGTGTAGTGAAGCCGTGGTGTACGTCCTCAGCTTCAATAAAGAACAGCTCCTTACTGGGCTATAAAGCAGTGCAGTGTGTGCCCTTCAGGGAGTTGGTGGAGACAGAATCAGTCTAGACCTGGCTATACACATTTGACTGCTGAGGTGGCAGATTTTGGACTGTCTGCCACTGTTTGGTCATACATAAACCTGTGACAGTTTGTCCCATGCAGCCAACCATTAATTAAAGTTGTTCAGAGATTAAATCAATTCTGTTGTATTCTTTGTGACATCTGTCTGCCGTGATCTGTTGTGTATGGCCTAGACTGACAAACCTGTGGGAGATTATAGCATTGTGGGCATGTGTTTGTAATACTAACAAACAACCACAACGTGTCCAAAATTCCCTCTTTTCTGCATTTTGTTAGCATTGAACAACTTTTATTTGTTAATTTTTCAAATGTCTGGGATAGTTGACACTCATTGGACGATTCGTAGTGGTTGATGTGTTTAGAACAGTTGGTCGTGCAAACAACCAAACCTAATTCTTTTCAGCGATGGCAGTGTAAAATCAAATGTGTATGGACTCTTACTGAGGCCTGCTAACCTTCATATATGTTGTCAAGATAACCTATGTTCCTTGTTTATTGAATTAAGTGGTTGGTAGTTTGCTACTTATGTAATAAGGGAAGTTAACGTTAGTTAGTGCTCAGCCGAGCAGGAGTTCATTTGTGGCTTTTTATGCCTGAATATAAAACTGTACTTTTTAAAACAACCAAGTGTGTTTGTGTATAGGTGGGGCCAGGGAGTGAGCTGACCAATGATCAAGTGGTTTTTGGTTAAATATTATAGGTGGTTGGGCACATTCACATTTTAGTCCATATCCAAAATTTTACTTGTTCTAACCAGCCATACATTTTCAGTGGCACTGGGAAAACAAAGGGTGAACAATCCTTCTGGGAACATTCTTTCAGAAAGATGGCTTCTTGATGAGGGACTTTTAGCCAAAATCTAAACTTGTTTCCAGAAAACGGCTAGTGGTTGGCTAAACTGTTCATTTGTTGTGGTGTTAACACCTAAGTGACCGACCTGTAGAACGTCCTATGCTGCTCACTATCTAGCTTATTAGCTAACTAGCCGATGTCATATGCATCAGAAAGAGGTGGTGTTTTCTTCTCTATGTGAAGTGTGTGTCCTGCTGAGTACTCATAGCCAGGCAACTGCTCCCCATGTCCAGGATATGAAACCTCCTATCCTGGACATTTAGTCTTTTAGATTTTGCTTTCTATAGTGAATGCAGTAATTAAAAAGCCCCAGAGGGAGGGGTTCCCTCTATTACACATCAGCACCACCACAACTGAGCCCATGAACACAACCAGGTGCATTCCTTGATGCATTCACATCTTTGCGGGCTTCCAATCCATTACATTCTGATGAAATGGAGGGGGATAGAGCAAGGAACCCCAATAGATGTGAATGCATCACAGAACGCACTTGGAGTTGCCTAAACTAAATCCTCCCAAAGTGTGAATTCAGCAATGAGCATGGTGCGCAAGTAGAGATGGGCGAATCTCTTAGGGTTTGTTTAGTTTCCAGTTTGGGTGGATCAGGTCCAAGATTCGTTTTGGGTCAAACCATGCCTAAGAATGGCTTAAAACATAGTGTAGAACACTCTCAGGACTACTAGAAACCAATCTATCCATTGTTTAGCATTTGAAGAAATGCGTCTGCCTTACTACAAAATATTAATGTAATTTTTATCCCATTCTTTGCTCTCCACATATAATAAATGAGTCTATTCTGTGTGGGGAATGCTATCTTCCTCCCTTCAGTATGCAAGTTATCAATGCTGCCTGAATACTGCTGGCTTGGATTATTTTTATGCCAATGAAAATAAAGCACATTGCACATGCCAGGGTCAGGTAGGGGTGAGATTCATCTAGTAATAATCCATACGGGGTAATTTAGTGTGCAAAATTATAATCCTGCAATGCCGCCTTATCCCCCATATAGAATAGCACATCAGCTAATCACATAATAAAAGCTGATCACAGCAGATAATACTTACTCATCATCTGATCCCTGTAATGCAAAGTCTCTAAATGAGACATCTCTTCCCATTTCATAATACAAGTTCTCTTTGAAGCCGGCAGCAGCAGATACATTTATAGCCATTGAAGTTGCATTTGAAAGCGCTATCTGTACAGCCTGTAATAGAGTCAGCTGGGGAATTTATCATTGCACAGTACAATGACAGTTGTTTTACTGATAAGCACTTCAAACTTTATATTGACATATGGAGATTAATAGCACTGAATGGAGTCACTTTACAAACTGCCTATAGTGACTCCAAATCTAATTTTGTTCAGTTCAGAGTAAGGAGATCGGGATTGGGAATTATGTTGTTAGTAGTTAGTAAAGTGAAGCTGGATCAAATGTGAAGATTGAAAAGCTAGTTCATGTAATATATCAGTGTAGTAATACAACCTCTACCAAATATTTCCTGACGTGCAGTGTTAAAAAGGAATTTTGAACTATTCTACCCTACAAATATTCACTTCATCAATATTTCTGGGATGTCTTGTGTGCACAGCCCTCTTCAGATTAACCACACCATGTTTATAGTGAACCTGTCAGGGCAATTTAGGACACAAAACCACCCACTGGTCCTGATAGTGTGCCATAGTGGGCCAGGTGCCAGTATTGCTAGGAAATTGTTCTATGAACAGATAAGACAAAAGTGGAGTTATTTAGCCCAAGGCTATGTTTGGAAGTGGCTGGTTATCTCCATTGAGAAAAAGGTTTCCCAACAAATACATCAACTCATGGAGGAAAGCTAAGAGGCCCCAATACACATTAGATGGTCAAATGGTCATGCTGGTTAAGTTCGGCTGACATCAAAATGTATGACCATAAGTACACCAGCCTGCAGATAGGAAACATGAGGCCCAGTATCTTCTAGAGTTTGACGGACAAGGTCTGCTAAAAAAAAAGTTTAAGAATCCTTGAAATTTTTGAAAACACTGGAACGGCAAATTTGCCTTTCTAAATTAGACTAATGTGCATAGGGATGGACTCAGGTTGGATTACACCCTGTGCAGAAGTGTGTGTGTGTGTGTGTGTGTGTGTACTGTATGTACTCTCCACCTCACAAGTTACACCCTTGGCACTGTGGCTGTTGTTTAATATGACAAGGTGACCAGAGAATAGATAAGATAAGTTAATCCTTTACTAGTCCCACCAGGGGGAAATTCAGTGTGTTACAGCATCATGAATAATACAATAGTAATAATACAAGAAAAACACATACAAAGAGTGTAGAAATATAAAAAGGTATAGGAGAGAATATATTAGGGGTCATGGCAAAAACTTCTGGATCTTTCAGTTCTCTGTATGGAATGTTCTCCACTTAGCCTGATGTTGATTATACAGCCTGACCTCAGTTAGGAGGAAGTATATCCGATAACGCTCCTTCTCACACTTGGGATGAAGCAGTCGGTCACTGACAATATTGCCCAGTGCTATCATGGTCTCATACATGGGATGGGAGTTGTTTTCCAGCATGGAGCTCACCAGGGACAGTATCCTTCTGTCACCCACCACGTGTACTGGGTCCAGGGGGGCTCCCCAGGACAGAGCTGGCCCTTCTAACCAGCCTGTCAAGTCTATTTCTGTCCCTGGCAGGCATGCTACTACCCTAGAAGGCCACACGAAGAACATGGCTGATGCTACCACATAGTTTAAAAAGGCCCTAAGACGTGCCCCCTGGACTCCAAAGGCCCTCAGCCTGCTGAGCAGGTAGAGCCTGCTGTGACCTTTTCTGTGCAGCAGGTCCAAGCGATCAGAACCAGTTCAGCTTATTATTGAGGAGCACACCCAGATACTTATACATCTTGACTATCTAAATGCATGTCTCCTGGACATCCACCGATTTTAGAGCACATCTCCACTATTTAAGTCCACCACCATCTCTTTGGTCTTCCCAGCATTAATCCTTAGGTGGTTCCACTGACACCATTCCACAAAATCCTGTTTTAAGTCTCTGTACTCCTTGTCGTCTCTGTCAGTGATAAGGCCTACTATTGCCGAGTCATCAGAGTACTTCTGTAAGTAACAACTGGATGAGTAGCACCTAAAGTCAGCAGTGTACAGTGTGAAGAGAAAAGGGGCAAGAACTGTACCTTGTGGTGCCCCCGTACTACAGATCACAGTTATAGCCATGGTGATTAATATTCTCCTTTAATGAAAAGTATTGTTTCTGTTTTGTGTTTGGCAAACTTGAACATGAAACAACTACGCAAAGAATCCATTAATAAACTTCTTTGTTTAGCCTCATAATACCAAATATATGATAATAATAAACATATGGGTTTATTCAATGCGGTGTTAAAGTCATGCAAATAAAAACCTTACATACAAATATCTTGGAAAAAAAGTGATAAGGGCTTCAGAGTCAGGCAGAGCAAGACTCATTTGGAAAGGATTTTCAAAACTTTTTTTTACTTAAACGGTAGTTGGAACACAACCCAGATCCCAATATATAGCATGCTGCACTGTGTTATCATAATTTATTTGGTGCACCAGTATTAGCAAATCTCCTAATGCATGAGAAAAAAGATATATCCAGCACAACGATAGATCCAGATAAAACTTAGCTTTTAATGAATAGGAACATTTGGTACCATAAAAAACCAACACAGACATCGAACAAAAAAACAAATTCAGCGTTATTCAAAAAAATTCATGTAGACATACTAACAATGACGATGCGACATACTGAACCGCGGTTCAGTATGTCGCATCGTCATTGTTAGTCCGGTATGTTTGTGTGAACACACCCTAAAGCTCTTTCAATGATTTAATAGCTGCTGCTCCACTGATTCTAGCACAGTTGGAATTTTTTCTCAAGACTCCACCATTCCTGAGCAATAAGTGCTGTTAATTCTGGTGTCTGATATGCTATTTAGACTCTGTACTGTCAGGAAGGCGGTGTCAGGCAGGACCAGGCAAAGGGGTGTGATTCTGAGCTCTGACACTGTTTACCTGAAATTGGATCTTGTCTGCTCCTGCCTGACACAGACCCCGAGCAACATACCAGGTAACACAATTAACTGCACAGATTGCTCTGGAATGGTAGGGGGGTGGGGAAGAAAAATGCCAACGCTCCCAGAATCAGTATAGCTTTTAACAGATGCTAAGAACTGGAGTTGCAGGAGGTGGTGAAAGGTCCTTCTGAAAAGAAAAAGGCCATACTTGGGCTCCTGTCACACTACCATCTTTCCAAAACTATCAGAATGACAGATGGAAACAGAAAACTTCCTGCTTTCTTCATTGATTATACAAAAGGAAAGTGTTCTGTAATTTTTACAGTCTATTGTTCACACTGGTGTGACCGTAGCATTACTGATACAAGTCCAGGTTAAAACACTAGGCAAAAATAAGGATCAATCGTCGCTCACACACCTATTATTGATAAGGGGTGGTTGCTTAATTTTATAATCGCAAATAGTTAAATCATCTACGGTATAAAAAGCCAGCCATACATGTATGTATAGCATGCTATGCTAAAGGTGCTCAAAAACAAGATAATAGTTGACTAAAATGTAATTGACAAGAGTGAAAAAACTTCCACCATAGTCAATGAATTGGCCAAAAAGTATTAGCTAAGTTGAAAAACTTTTTCTATAGTTGATGGAAACAACATATGTATGGCATAGATAAAACAACATGTGTATGGCATGGTTAATACCATATGTGTATAGCATGGTTGATACAACATGTGTATGGCATGGTTGATACCATATGTGTATAGCATTGTTAATACCATATGTGTATAACATGGTTGATACAACATGTGTATGGCATGGTTAATACAACATGTGTATGGCATGGTTGATACAACATGTGTATGGCATGGTCAGTTAAATTCGACCAATTGTTTGCCACTTTGTTCATGGAGCAGGGAGTCTGGCTAAAAAAAAAAAGGCTGTCTTGCCAGCCAGTATAGACTGGCATATGTCTGGTGGATTTGTTGGTATGGCTACTTGATCAGCTACGATGCGCCTCACATATGGATGACTTAAAGAAATTCTACCACCACCAAAACTGCTCTTAGGTTAAAGCCCCATAAAGTAAATTGCAGCAAAAAAAAAAAAAAAAAACCTTGTGGAAAAAAATGCGGTGGAAACACATCACGTTTTTTTTCCACAGCATTTTTATTGAAATTTCGCAGAGTTTTAATTTGCAGACTTTCTGCCCCTATTATACCTAAACAGAAAACGCCAGCATTTCCACAGGTATAATTGACATGTTGCCATTTTCAGGCTGGAGTCCCACGTTGCATAAACGAAGCTTTTTTTGTTGCAGATTCTGTTGTGGTTTTTTGAGTCAAAGCCAGGAATGAATTGAGCAGAGGGGAGATGTATAAGAACTTCCTAGATATTTTCCATTCTTTTTGTAGTCATTCTTGTCTTTGGCTCAAAAAAACGCAGCTAAATCTGCAGCAAAAAAAGCTGTGTTTCCGCAACATGGGGCCTTAGTCTTAAAAACCTTTTTGAAAATGCAGCTTTTCTGCTGAGGATTTTTTTCTGCAATGTGTGAACGGGATTAGTCAGGATCCCATCCACTTTGTAGGGACTGTAAAATGTCGCATTTTCACAACCTTAAACCTCATACATGTTGTAGCGCCAAAGTGGCAAAATGAACATAACATTCTTGTGTCAAGGTACAAAGTTGCTGCTAAGAAAATCAACTTTTATTCCATTTGTGGTCATGGTAAATCTCTGGCTATGGCACGTCAGTCTTTTTTGTTTTGGGGGTGGCACTGGATGTTCATCAGAAAAGAAAATGGGTGCTACAGCATGTGTTCTGTGGCTCCTATTCATTTAATGAAAGGAGTCTAGGATGCATGGCCTGTTCACGAGCAGCACATGGGGACATCCCCATGTCCCCCATGTGTAGCTCTTGCTTTTAATTCATGGCAGGCCAGTTGCACCACAGTTGTCTGAAACCGGTCTTACAGCTAGTAGAAGAGCATACAGGTGGTTTAGATGTGATTTTCATTTTGATAGAGTCCCTCTAAGGGTGCATTTACATGGAGGAAAATAGTGCTGAATTTGGTGTGGAATCCATGTCAGATTCAGCGCCGAAAAAAAAGCCTCCCATTCTGCTAGCAGAAAAAGGAACCCATTGAAGTCAATGGGAGGCTTTTTTTTCAGCACTGTATCTCATGCCGATTCCACACCAAATTCAGCACCATTTTCCTCCATGTGAATGCACCCTAACAACCTATCAGTTATGCCCATACAATTAGATCAGGTAGACTGCCAAACACCACCTAAGTATAACCCAAAAAGTCTTGCAGAAATAAGAAAAATGAGGTCTTAGTTGATCTTTTGGCCAACACATGTAAGATCGCAACAGAAAATTGGCTCTTTACATAAATACATCTCTCGACAAAGAGTTCCCATCCCTGTTCTTCATATAATGGCAGTAGTGGAGAGCACTCTACTTAATGTGCATACAACTACAGAGGCATCAGTGAAACTGCAAACATTTCCAGGCAATTTTTGGTAAGAAAAAAGTTTTGCACAGTAGTTCTTGATACTTCTTGGTTATCAATTTTCTGACTTGAGCTGATGCTATAGACCTTAGGCTATAACCCATAGACTTACATAATATTATTATGGTGTATTCTGCATTCTATACAGGCTGTACTAATACAATAGTGAATGAAATGGGTCAGTACAGGGTGAAAGGAGGCCAGGAAACCCATTTTATTCTTAGATTTCCAATACACTGATAAGAAGTCTGTAAACTTAGCTTTTAGGTAATGGTCACATAAAAATCGAAAATACAATAGAGTGAAGATGAAGGATTTCTATTTTTGTGTTGTTGTCAGATTATAACTATGTACAGTCTGTTAGAAATATGGGTCACAGCTATAAAAACAATAAAGCTATTAAAAGCAGCCGCCTAATTATTTCTCTATAATTCAGTCCAGATACTTCTTATTACTGACAGCCTTGGTCTCAGCCAGCTAAATAGCAATGCTTTCACACAATTGTCATATGACACATGAGCACATTCTTCTTCTGTAAGCCGTTCTTGCTGACTAGGTAAATAGCTCAGTCTAGACCAGGGGTACGCAACTACTTTTAGTAAAGGTCCATTGACCATATTCCACTATCGAGTAAAGATGGTCCAAGCTGAACAGTAGCTGATCATGTGCAGTATTTTTGTACAAAAAAAAGTGATATTATGCTGTGTGGGATGACTAAATGGCTCTATACTGTGCAGAGGAACTAAGGTGACATTAAACTGTCTGTAGGGGGCACTATTGTGGTATTATACTGTGGGTGGGGGCACTAAGAAACATTAGACTGTGGGTGGGAGCATTAAGGATTAGAGATGAGCGAACAGCGTTCGACCAAATACATGTTCGATCAAATATCAGGTCATTCGAGGTATTCAATTCCAGTCGAACACCAGGTGGCAAACTCACTAAAAATTTGATTCCCCTCCCACCTTCCCTGGCACTTTTTTTGCACCAATAACTTTGCAGGGGAAGTGGGACAGGAACTACGACAATGGAGGCATTGAAAAAAAATTGGAAAAAGCCATTGGTTGCCGAAATCAGGTGACCTCCCCTTTAGACAAATAGTGGATTTCAGATCCGATTCATATGAGACTGTGAACTATGTGACTGTGAGACAGGGATAGATGAACAGGCAGGGTTAGCTAGGGATTACCTTTATTTAGGTGGGAATGTTACTCACCCAGCTCTTTGGGGATCTATCTTGTGGCAGCCTATTATATGCTAGTCGGGATCCCTGTCAGCTTGCGTTATGCATTATTAGTGGCATAATAGAGGGACTTTGGTGTGTTAGATGCACCCAGACATGCTTCCCCTACTGTCCCAGTTGCATTCCCGAGGTGTTGTCATCATTTGCTGAGGTCATAGTGGACTTGGTGACCCTCCTGAGTCGAATATTGGTTTCCCCTAAATGAGTATTTTTTGCCCATAGACTATAATGGGGTTTGATATTCATTCGAACAGTCAAGTCTTG
The DNA here is from genome assembly GCF_031893055.1 of Leptodactylus fuscus. Taxonomy (NCBI): domain Eukaryota; kingdom Metazoa; phylum Chordata; class Amphibia; order Anura; family Leptodactylidae; genus Leptodactylus; species Leptodactylus fuscus. The sequence continues at coordinate 299,053,032 of NC_134265.1, forward strand.
AGGGGATACTCGAACTGAATATCAAACTTCGAACATTTCACTGTTCGCTCATCTATATTAAGGATCATTATACTATGGGCGGGAGGACTAAGGAGCATTAAACTGTTGATGGGGCATTAAGGAGAATTATACTTTGGGTGGGGGCCTCCACACAGTCTAATGCTCCATTATTGTGCCTTCTTAGTACTCCCCTAGTACAGTATAATTAGTGCCCCCATTCATAATTAATATTAACAGTGGCTGGAAGAAACACTGATCTCCCACCCATTGTCCCCAAGATATAATCCCTTACAATAAGCTACAGCAGAGATCAATCACTGCTGCCTGCGCAAGAGCACTCACATGTCGAGGCAGCAGGGATGATTACTAAGCCCTGCTTTCACTAGTACAGGGGATCATGACAGCCACGGTCCGGATTCAGACCATAGTCCACCAGGGGAGTATCCCTGGTCTAGACAACTTTTAGTATACCTGGTGGTTGTGACTATCAGTATTGTACATAGTTACATAGTAGATGAGGTTGGATGAAGACATCAGCCCATCAAGTCCAACCTATAACCCTATAATCCCTACAGTGTTGATCCAGGGGAAGACAAAAAAACCCATGAGGCTCATGCCAATTGCCACATTCAGGGGAATCAGTATACAAATCCTGTATCAACGTGTCCTTAAAATCTAGAGTCCATAACCTGTTATATTTTTCTCTTTAAGAAAGACATCCAGGCCCTCTTTGATCTTGTTTAATGAATCCATCACCACTTCCTGGGGCAGAGAGTTCCAGAGCCTCGCTTTTCTTACTGTGAAGAATCCCCTTCTATGTTTCTGTTGAAACTTTCTCTCCTCCAGACGTAGAGGATGTCCTCTTGTCACTGCCACTGGCCTAGAAATAAAAAGATCCTTAGAAAGTTCTTTGTATAGTCCTTTCATCTATTTGTGATAAGGTCAAAGTCATGTTTATGACAAATTGACCAATAATCCCGGGTAACTGTTGTCCTAATTGATATGAGCAAAGGGCTAGCGATGAGGTATTGATACCAAACACAAAGGTTAGTATTAACTCCTCTCTTAGCAGAAGAATGTATGCTGACACACTTTTTTTTAAATTAAAAACACAGGGATTAAATAGCAACAGAGAAAGAAAGAGAGATAACAACAACGTAAGTTTTCATATTCATTCCTGATTGGTATGATAAACCTCAATCAAACAGAAAAGGTCACTAAGGTCTGTGAATGGCATCTGCACCTTGGGTGTGAGTAAGGAGTGAAAAGTTTCAAAAAGCCTTTTAGGGTTGCTGGAGAGAGATGAGATGAGGGCAGTGAAATAGTCTTGTTTGGCGAGGTAAAGGGCAGATCTATATATTTTAAGCATAAATTTGAAGTGAAGGAAATCTGCAGGTGAGCGTGATTTTCTCCAGAGACGTTCAGCAGACCTAGAGCACCGCTGAAGAAATCGTGTCTGTGGCGTGTGCCAGGGTTGCTGCCTCCTATGTGGGACTTTACGAGTGGAGGGGGGAGCAACCTCATCCAATGCATTTTTAAGGGTTTCACTGTAGTGACTGGTGGCCGGATTGGGACAGGAGATGGGGGACAATGAGGACTGTAGAGTATCTGAGAGGTGCTGGGTGTTGATAGCACGTAAATTCCTATATGTGTGATGGGTAGGGGTATCTTGTGAAGGGGAGAAAGCACTGATGGTGAGAGACAGAAGGTTATGATCAGAGAGCGGCAGAGAAGAGTTAGTAGATTTAGAAACTGCGAGGAGTCGATGGAAGACAAAATCAATCGTGTTTCCACCTACATGTGTGGCAGAAGAAGAACATTGTGAAATATCAAGAGAAGTGGTTAATGAGAGAAACTGTGAGGCAGCTGGGGAGTGAGGGGTGCCAATAGGGATGTTAAAGTCACCCATGCTGAGGGTAGGAATGTCACTGGATAAAAAGTGGAGAAGCCAAGAAGCAAAGTGGTCCAAAAATTGGTAGGGTGAGCCAGGTGGACGGTAGATCACGGCTACACGTAAAGTGAGTGGACGGAAAAGTCTGATAGCATGTAGTAACACATTAGATCCATTAAACTTGGGCAGATGGCTCAGTAGCGCCCCCACTGGAATCATAGGCTGTGTCCCACTCACTGAGGATGTTGCCCCTTCTGTCACCATATTTGTTTCCATCCTGCCGACTACGCCACGTGTAAGAGGTGCAGGTGACTGGCAACAAACTCACTCAGACAACGGAATAAAACAGGAACGGCTTTACTTGTTATGATTCTTGAACACAGCAACAGGCTCTTGAACTATTGCAACAGGTAAATCATATACTGGAGGGACATAGTCTCTATAAGAACTTGGGTAACTAAAGGAGGGGTATAGTTACAGCTTTAGTGGCACTGTGTCACTTGTTACAGTCTCTCAATGGGCTTTGCTTACTGATCCTGCTGGAGGGCACTGGATTCCTCTGGGGCTCATGCTCTGTCTCTCCAAGGTAGTACCTTTCTCCTTATCGCAGTGGGGAAGCTGGCTGCACACTCCTGTGTCCTTGCTGCACTTCTATCACATGTGCTCTGTACTACAGTTATTTGCACTGCCCTGTGTTGCTCTCCTTCTTCAGTGTTTGTTTCAGCTATTCTGTGCTTCACTGGGCTGTTCTGCTTGGCTCTGGTCACTATATGACAGCACTCTTACTTTCTGTTGGCAGACACTGCTTCTGCTCTCCAGCACTGTAGTCTTCTTCCCCTGGAAACACTGTGTGTCCTCCACTTCCTGTGCCCCCAGCTTCCACTTTCCCAGGTCACTCTATTGTCTCTAGCTGAGAACTGGCTCCCTCTGCTGGATTGGGATGATTGCAGCAAGCCTCCATGTTCTAACAATGCAGCCGTACCTCCTGACATTACACCTTGTATCTTATACTACTACTAAGAATGTATGTATTCATCATTTTTGTTTATATATAAAATGTATATTTATATATTAAATTTGTACCAATTAATTTGCTCCTGTCGTGACCTCCACCTCTTGATGTGATTTTATGTGTTATTAATATTTCTGCTGGTGCAAATATGGAACTAATAAAATTACTATTATTATTATTATTATTATCATCATCATCAACATTATTATTTTTTGTTTGATATTTACTTATTGCCCTTTGGATATTTCTTTGGATTTACATTTGTGCAAGCTGTGGATTTTTGTGGGTTATGACTTTTACAGTACACCTGAAAAGTGTGATTATCAGTTTTGCACATTTTTTGGGTCCTTCGCTCATGAATGTGCTAGATCAGCAGTACTCAACCTGTGGGTTGCGACCCCGGCAGGGGTCGAACGACCAAAACACAGGGGCCGCCTAAAGCCAGGGGTCCTCAAACTATGGCCTGTGAGCCAAATGCGGCCGAGGACATTTGTCCGGCCCACCGCATGTGGCCTGCGCGCCGTCGTCTGGACCACTCACTAATGGGGAATCCAGGATTCCCCATTAGTGAGCGGATGGCTGCTTTCAGTTGTATGTGCAAATGCACTGACGACAGAGAGTGATCTCTGCCCCGATGCAGGCGTGATGACGTTAGTTTCCATGCTTGCAGTCTGAAGGAGGAGGATGCGCGGCGGCTCTTCATGGGTAAGTATGACTGTGTTTGTGTGTTTGTAAGGCGGGGGGTATATACAGTCCTATGAAAAAGTTTGGGCACCCCTATTAATCTTAATCATTTTTAGTTCTAAATATTTTGATATTTGCAACAGCCATTTCAGTTTGATCTATCTAATAACTGATGGACACAGTAATATTTCAGGATTGAAATGAGGTTTATTGTACTAACAGAAAATGCGCAATATGCATTAAACCAAAATTTGACCAATGCAAAAGTATGGGCACCTCAACAGAAAAGTGACATTAATATTTAGTACATCCTCCTTTTGCAAAGATAACAGCCTCTAGTCGCTTCCTGTAGCTTTTAATCAGTTCCTGGATCCTGGATAAAGGTATTTTGGACAAACAATTCAAGTTCAGTTAAGTTAGATGGTCGCCGAGCATGGACAGCCCGCTTCAAATCATCCTACAGATGTTCAATGATATTCAGGTCTGGGGACTGGGATGGCCATTCCAGAACATTGTAATTGTTCCTCTGCATGAATGCCTGAGGATTTGGAGCGGTGTTTTGGATCATTGTCTTGCTGAAATATCCATCCCCGGCGTAACTTCAACTTCGTCACTGATTCTTGAACATTATTCTCAAGAATCTGCTGATACTGAGTGGAATCCATGCGACCCTCAACTTTAACAAGATTCCCGATGCCGGCATTGGCCACACAGCCCCAAAGCATGATGGAACCTCCACCAAATTTTACAGTGGGTAGCATGTGTTTTTCTTGGAATGCTGTTTCTTTTTGGACGCCATGCATAACGCCTTTTTTTATAACCAAACAACTCAATTTTTGTTTCCAAAATGAAGCTGCCTTGTCCAAATGTGCTTTTTCATACCTCAGGCAACTCTATTTGTGGCGTACGTGCAGAAACGGCTTCTTTCTCATCACTCTCCCATACAGCTTCTATTTGTGCAAAGTGCGCTGTATAGTTGACCGATGCACAGTGACACCATCTGCAGCAAGATGATGCTGCAGCTCTTTGGAGGTGGTCTGTGGATTGTCCTTGACTGTTCTCACCATTCTTCTTCTCTGCCTTTCTGATATTTTTCTTGGCCTGCCACTTCTGGGCTTAACAAGAACTGTCCCTGTGGTCTTCCATTTCCTTACTATGTTCCTCACAGTGGAAACTGACAGGTTAAATCTCTGAGACAACTTTTTGTATCCTTCCGCTGAACAACTATGTTGAACAATCTTTGTTTTCAGATCATTTGAGAGTTGTTTTGAGTAGCCCATGATGCCACTCTTCAGAGGAGATTCAAATAGTAGAACAACTTGCAATTGGCCACCTTAAATACCTTTTCTCATGATTGGATACACCTGGCTATGAAGTTCAAAGCTCACTGAGGTTACAAAACCAATTTTGTGCTTCAGTAAGTCAGTAAAAAGTAGTTAGGAGTATTCAAATCAATAAAATGATAAGGGTGCCCATACTTTTGCACCGGTCAAATTTTGGTTTAATGCATATTGCGCATTTTCTGTTAGTACAATAAACCTCATTTCAATCCTGAAATATTACTGTGTCCATCAGTTATTAGATATATCAAACTGAAATGGCTGTTGCAAACACCAAAATATTTAGAACTAAAAATGATTAAGATTAATAGGGGTGCCCAAACTTTTTCATAGGACTGTATGTACTGGGGAGCATATAATAAAATGTGGGAGGTATATATATGTACTGGGGAGCATATAATAAAGTGTGTGGGGTATAACTGTACTGAGGAGCATATAAAACAGTGGGTGGTGGGGGCGTACTGAGGAGCATATAATAGTGTGTTTGTGTGGAGCGTACTGAGGAGCATATAATACTGTGTGTGATGAATGTACAGATGTGGCAAACTGTGCACAGTTATTAGTTTACGTGAGGTATATTAATGATGGCGACCAAAAATTATTTTTTGGTTTGGGGTCACCACAAAATGAGGAACTGTAGTGCGAGGTCACGGCATTAGAAAGGTTGAGAACCACTGTGCTAGATGTAGTGCTCCCTAGTGGGAATATATGATGTTCACTTTTGTCTTAAAAGTAGGTTTCTTGGGTTATAAGAAGGGTCTTCTTTCTTCTAGAATGAGTTCAATTCTAGTTCATGGATTATATTTGGTGTCTCATCCTTTTAGTAAGAGAGTTAAAACCTGATGTAGATGTGTCACTTTACCCTCCCATGTCTGGGGCCTGTTACCATGTTAGGGCTAGTTCACACAGGGTTCCACATGAACACCGGCATCCCGTCGCGGCTTTCTGCTCCCAATTAGGCCCACATGAACAGGCCTAGTCCGGAGGGTGGTGTTGTGAGGCAGACGCCGTGGCAGAATCAGCCGCGGAATCCGCCTGAAGAAAGGGCAGCTCGCTTATTTTTTCCGTGAGCGGGAACAAACTGCTCACGGAAAAAAGAACGTTAGCGGTCTACATAGATCTCTATTGTGAGGGGGCAGATTTTGAGGTGGATTCGGCGTCAAAATCCACCCCCTCTTGCTCCGTGTGAACTAGCCCTTAAGATACTGCCATGTGTACGAGTACACTAATATAACTGATGCCCAGTTTTTGTATTTTCCTGGATTTCTGCATTGCTTACAGAAGAAATATGATCTGATTGTTATCTGAATCACAATTGTAGACTAACACAATGTAATAACTAGAGATGAGCGAGTAGTATTCGATCGAATACCTCGCCGCCATAGGTATTCGTGTAATGGGCTGAACACTAAGGGGTATTCGATGTGTTTAACCCCTTAGTGTTCGGACGATTACACAAATGCATATGGCGGCGAGGTATTCGATCGAATACTACTCGCTCATCTCTAGTAATAACTAATAACACATAACTGAACGGTTCATTTCTTTTATTGAATACTCACTAAGTAGATATTGACAGTGCAGGGAGGAAAAAAATAAATGAACCTGTAAATGTTTCCTGTAGTTGCAAATAACATTTGTACAACGCTGGACAACTACTGTTTGCAAATGTGTTTCAGTTCATCATTATTTCTGAGATGCCTTCCAGTCATGCCACAGCATCTGAATGAGGTTAAAGTCAGGACTAAAAATAGGGACAAGCAATCCAGTTCGTAATGAGTCGGGTTTGTTACAAATTTTCCAAAAATTTCAGGTTTGGCTAAACCCAAAAATTAGGGTTACGCTACCCACGAACCACTGTTATTTGCAGGGGTGTAACTAGCAAAGAAAGGGCCGCATAGCAAACACGGTATTGCAACAACTTTCCTGCTGCTGCAACTTTCTTCTGTTTTCTGTCCTCTTCAATGACATGACATATGTGGGTTACATCAGCATCATTATGTTTCACAACACTGGCCTGACCCACGTGACATCTATGACATCACTACAGAGGGTGAAGACAGCATGGAGTTGCGCTGAAGAGGTAACATTGGTTTCTATGTTTCTTCGCCTCCCCTGGGCCTCTGATCACAATACTTGGGGTCTGAAGAAACTTCCAAGTATAGTAATAACAGTATTTGTTGAGATTTGCTCAACAAACACTCTTACCGCGGGCCCATGGCCTTATTTACAGATTCTCACTCCTACTCGTTGCCACCTCTGTTTCTCCTTCTTCCCTCCAGGGGGCCCCAACAACGTGATACACGAGACCTACTGGGGGCAGAAGGGGAAGCGGAGGTGGCTGTGAGCAGGAATGGGGATCGGTAAGTAAATAGGGCCTGTTACATGCTGGGGTTACTTTAAAAAAATAGCAGCAAGAGCCCACCAGGTCTCCTAATGTCATACCTCCCAACCGTTCCGATTTCCGCGGGACATTCACGAATTCGGTGTCCTGTCCCACGGTCCCAGTCGGCGGGAGGACGCCGATGAGTTGAACACATATGCGAGTAAAGCAGAATCTGTCACAGCTCCTGCCTTACTCCTGCGCTCTGGCTTTGGCGTGTGTAGACGCGATGTGATGACGTCACATCGGGCCTACAACTATGTGAGTGGAGGGAGAGAGCAGCGGGGGAGTGTTGGAAGGTGAGTATAAGTATTTGTGTTAAACATTGAGGGGAACGTAATGTAGGGGGCCTATGAAACTGGGGGCACATGGGGGGGAGAACGGCATCACATTTGGGCAGATGAAGGGAGGGACAGCATGACACTGGGGCAGATGAAGGGGGGAGAACGGCATGACACTGGGGCAGATGAAGGGGGGGAGAACGGCATGACACTGGGGAAGTTGAAGGGGGGGAGAACGGCATGGCACTGGGGCAGATGAAGGGGGAGAACGGCATGGTACTGGGGCGGATGAAGGGAGGGAGAACGGCATGACACTGGGGCAGATGAAGGGGGAGAACGGCATGACACTGAGGCAGATGAAGGGGGGGGACATGAATCTTAGGGCAGAGATGGGGGTACTTGAATCTGGGGGAAGAGATAGGGGGACATGAAACTGGGGGCAGAGATGGAGCGGGGGACATGAAACTGGGGGCAGATAAAGGGGTTATATGAAACTGTGGGAGAGATGAAGGGGGAAATATAATTTACAGGTGACTATAGAAGGATTCTAATGTGTGGGGGCACATGAAAAATGAATTAAAATGGGCGGAGTCAACATAAAAGTAGGCAGAGATAAGTTTGCCACGGTGCGCATGCGCGCCACATATTTTGTCCCTCTTTCAGCTCTCAAAAGTTGGGAGGTATACCTAATGTCACAGGCCCTATGGCAGCCATTACAGCAGCACTTACACCACTGATTATACTGTTGGATCTCTTTATCTTCCAGAGCATAAGTGGAGGCATAGGGTAAGTGTGTAAACATAACAGTCTTACTCGCCTCTCCTCAGATACTGCATGGTGGGGCTATGTGCTTCATCTTATTCACCTCTAAGTAATGGTGATTCTTGAACATCTACCTCTTCTACAGGCTAAAAGTGTGTTCACATACTTTTCACTATGGAGTATTTCATAGCTAAATGCTGACATCTTGTGGACAAACTACAGTATACAGTCCTATGAAAAAGTTTGGGCACCCCTATTAATCTTAATCATTTTTAGTTCTAAATATTTTGGTGTTTATAACAGCCATTTCAGTTTGATATATCTAATAACTGATGGACACAGTAATATTTCAGGATTGAAATGAGGTTTATTGTACTAACAGAAAATGTGCAATATGCATTAAACCAAAATTTGACCGGTGCAAAAGTATGGGCACCTCAACAGAAAAGTGACATTAATATTTAGTAGATCCTCCTTTTGCAAAGATAACAGCCTCTAGTCGCTTCCTGTAGCTTTTAATCAGTTCCTGGATCCTGGATAAAGGTATTTTGGACAAACAATTCAAGTTCAGTTAAGTTAGATGGTCGCCGAGCACGGACAGCCCGCTTCAAATCATCCCACAGATGTTCAATGATATTCAGGTCTGGGGACTGGGATGGCCATTCCAGAACATTGTAATTGTTCCTCTGCATGAATGCCTGAGGATTTGGATCATTGTCTTGCTGAAATATCCATCCCCGGCGTAACTTCAACTTCGTCACTGATTCTTGAACATTATTCTCAAGAATCTGCTGATACTGAGTGGAATCCATGCGACTCTCAACTTTAACAAGATTCCCGATGCCGGCATTGGCCACACAGCCCCAAAGCATGATGGAACCTCCACCAAATTTTACAGTGGGTAGCATGTGTTTTTCTTGGAATGCTGTTTCTTTTTGGACGCCATGCATAACGCCTTTTTTTATAACCAAACAACTCAATTTTTGTTTCCAAAATGAAGCTGCCTTGTCCAAATGTGCTTTTTCATACCTCAGGCAACTCTATTTGTGGCGTACGTGCAGAAACGGCTTCTTTCTCATCACTCTCCCATACAGCTTCTATTTGTGCAAAGTGCGCTGTATAGTTGACCGATGCACAGTGACACCATCTGCAGCAAGATGATGCTGCAGCTCTTTGGAGGTGGTCTGTGGATTGTCCTTGACTGTTCTCACCATTCTTCTTCTCTGCCTTTCTGATATTTTTCTTGGCCTGCCACTTCTGGGCTTAACAAGAACTGTCCCTGTGGTCTTCCATTTCCTTACTATGTTCCTCACAGTGGAAACTGACAGGTTAAATCTCTGAGACAACTTTTTGTATCCTTCCCCTGAACAACTATGTTGAACAATCTTTGTTTTCAGATCATTTGAGAGTTGTTTTGAGTAGCCCATGATGCCACTCTTCAGAGGAGATTCAAATAGGAGATCAACTTGCAATTGGCCACCTTAAATACCTTTTCTTATGATTGGATACATCTGGCTATGAAATTCAAAGCTCACTGAGGTTACAAAACCAATTTTGTGCTTCAGTAAGTCAGTAAAAAGTAGTTAGGGGAATTCAAATCAATAAAATGATAAGGGTGCCCATACTTTTGCACCGGTCAAATTTTGGTTTAATGCATATTGCACATTTTCTGTTAGTACAATAAACCTCATTTCAATCCTGAAATATTACTGTGTCCATCAGTTATTAGATAGATCAAACTGAAATGGCTGTTGCAAACACCAAAATATTTAGAACTAAAAATGATTAAGATTAATAGGGGTGCCCAAACTTTTTCATAGGACTGTATATGAGTTTATAAAGAAAAAGACAACAAATGGCCAATGCTGAGAATAGTTCCCGTATTGACAAAAGAGAATAATGTAATTTTATAATGCTTCATTTACATCATACAAAGTGTCTTCACGACTACATCCATCTGTTCATCTCCATGACTCTGTACTCATCAAAATTATACTTATGAGAAAGCTACAAGGAAGGCAAATGAAGTGCAAGACTGAAGTCTGTGTGAGTGAAATGCATTACATCTGCAATAATTAGATCTGTATTTCTTGGTATTTATAATTCTAGACACTGTACTGATATACATATCATTGTAAAGTGAAATTTATCCAATACGTCGTGACCTTTGCTGCCAAGGATAGTAACATTTTGTGTGCATTCAGACTGAAATGGTACCCAATAAGGGCAATCCTCTGTAAGCTAAACTTTGTCCCCAGGCTGACATATTTTACTTACTGTACGTTAAAGCATTACAGCATGACAGAAGAAACATTGTGCTGCTGAAGTATTGTGTATAGAAGATTGTCCATTATGTGTATATAAAAAGATTGTATTGTAGTGCATGGTGCAGGTATATAGAAAATAATTATATAGCATGTGCTTTATGTATACATAAAATAATTATATATAGTGCATGCTCTATTTCTATGTAGTACTGTGCAAAAGTTTTAAACAAGTCTGGAAAAAATGCTGCAAAGTAAGAATGCTTTCAAAAATATTAGCGTTAATAGTTTTTTTCTGTCCATTAAAGGGATTCTATCATTAAAACGACATTTTTTCTCGATAACACATAGGAATAGCCTTAAGAAAGGCTATTCTTCTTATACCTTTAGATGTCTTCTCCGCGCCTCCATTCAGTAGAAATCCCGGTTTTCGTCGGTATGCAAATGAGTTATCTCGCAGCACTTGGGGGCGTCCCAAGCGCTCAAACAGCACTCGCGGCATCCCCAATGCTGCCAGAGAACTCTCCAGCGACATTTCTATCTTCTTCTAGAACGGTCTCTCCCTGCATCTTCTTCCGGCACTGGTTTCAAACTTTTAGGCATGCGGGTAGAGCCGATTGCTCATGCCCGCCTGGTGTAAGCGCCATTTTCTTGTCTCTGCCTGAGTCCGGATGGCAGAGCTGAATGCGCATGCGTAAAAGTTTGACCCCAGTGCTGGAAGAAGACGCAGGGAGAGGCCGTTCCAGAAGAAGATGGAGGCGACGCTGTAGAGTTCTCTCGCAACATTGGGAACACCCCAGTTCTGTTTGAGCGATGGGGACCGCCCTCAGTGCTGCGAGAGAACTCATTTGCATACCGAAGAAAACCAGGATTTCTACCGAACGGCGGGACGGAGAAGACATCTAAAGGTAGGAGAAGAATAGCCTTTCTTAAGGCTATTCCTACGTGTTAATCAGAAAAAAAAAATAAAAAAAAAATTTAATGATAGGATCCCTGTAAAAAAATAAAATGAATGAACAAAAGACAAATTTAAAACAGATCAATATTTGGTGTGAACACCCTTTGTCCTCGATCAGTTCTTCTCGGTACACTTGCACACTTGATTTTGAAGGAACTTGGCAGGGAAATTGTTCCAAACATCTTGGAGAACTAAGCACAGATCTTCTGTGGATGTAGCCTTGCTCAAATCCTTCTGTCTCTTCATGTATTCCCAGACAGATTGGATGATGTCAAGATCAAAACTGTAGGTGACATATCATCACTTCCAGGACTCCTCCTCCAAAGAGAGGTCACATCAAATACTTACACTTGTGTCTGGTATCCGTCCACTTGCAATCTGTTTAAAAAAGAGATACGTTTTGTACAAAAAGGATTCCAAACAGTTAGACAGCAGATACCCAAATCCATCTTTTTAGACGGATTAGTCAGTGGATGTCCATTAAAAAAAACTGACTATTTGTGATAGATTGTGTCCGTTTGTGATCCGTATATGTCCATTTTTGACCATTTTTTTTTCTTTATTCTGAGCATGTGCAGAGGGAAAAATGTATAGCAAATCAGACACAAATGATGATTATCTGTTTATAATTCACTTTCTATAGTTATCTAACTAAAAATTAAGGTATGTTCACACTGCATATTTTACTGACCTGAAAAAATTACAGCCAGTTTCAAGAGCAATTGACCCTTAATTCATAGCGTTTTTGAGTGGGCCTCTTTTTCTCAGTTGCATTTTTAGCTGGATAGAAGCAGGAGGTTCTCCTCATTTGTACCTCTACCAGAAGCGGTTATACATCCTATGGTACATATACTGTCGTCCTTTCTCTTTTCAAGATATCCAATAAATGATTGATTAAAACTTTAAGACCCTTCAGTAGTTGATACCTTTTAACCCCTTCCCGCCGATGGCATTTTTTGATTTTCGTTTTTCGCTTTTGACTCGCCTCCTTCTAAACCCCATAACTTTGTTATTTCTCCGCTCCCAGAGCCATATGAGGTCTTAATTTTTGCGGGACAAATTTTTCTTCATGATGCCACCATTAATTATTCTATATAATGTACTGGAAAGCAGGAAAAAAATTCAGAATGGGGTGGATTTGAAGAAAAAATGCATTTCTTCGACTTTCTTACAGGCTTTGGTTTTACAGCGTTCACTGTGCAGCCAAAATGACATGTCTCCTGTATTCTGTGTTTCGGTACGGTTCCAGGGATACCAAATTTATATGGTTTTATTTACATTTTGACCCCTTAAAAAAAATCCAAAACTGTGTTAAAAATTTTTTTTTCTAAAAGTCGTCATATTCTGACAGCTGTAACTTTTTTATACGTCAGTGTACGGAGATGCATAGGGCGTCTTTTTTTGCGGGGCTGGGTGTACTTTTTAGTTCTACCATTTTTGGGAAATGCTATTGCTTTGATCACTTTTTTATTCAAATTTTTACCGGAATCAAAACAGTGAAAAAACGTCGGTTTGGCACTTTTGTCTATTTTTCCCTTTACGGCGTTTACCGTACAGGAAAAATATTTTTATAGATTTGTAGAGCGGGCGATTTCAGACATGGGGATACCTAACATGTATGTGTTTCACAGTATTTAACTACTTTTATATGTGTTCTACTACTTGTTATGTGTGTTAATTTTTTTTTTTTGCATTTATTAGACCCCCCTAGGGGTCTTGAACCCCAGGGGGTCTGATCGCTAATGCAATGCATTACAATGCAAATGCATTGCAATGCATTCCAAAAAATCATCCTTTCTTTTGCAGGCTGCATAGACCAGCCTGCAAAAGATAGAGATTGCAGACCGGCCGGGGAGCCTTGTAAAGGCTCCTGGCTGTCATGGCAACGTGACGTCGGTCCTGGAGCATGCTCCAGGAGCCGGCAATCACCGGCAAAATGGTGGCGCCCATGTGCCACCGGGAAAATGGTGCCTCCGGCGCCTTTGACAGTGGCGCCGGAGGGGTTAATGCCTCTGATCGGTCCGGGGACCGATCGGAGACATTAGAGCCGGTTGTCTACTGCTTAAAGCAGTAGATACCCGGCGGCTATGGCGGCCACCTGGTTCCCGGGCGGTCGCCATAGTTACACACCCGACATGCGCCGTACTATTACGGCGGATGTCGGGAAGGGGTTAAAAAAATGGATTAGTCGCTACCTTTCTGGTATCCTTATTTTTTGGATGGAAAAAAGTCCTGTAACTCCGACTTTTTATTCTGCCCAAAAGAGCAGATACCAGATGGAAATGCACCAAACGCACTCCTGTGGATGGTTTTTACAGCCCATTGAAATCCATGGGTTTAAAATGAACCACTTGAAATCAACTTTTGAGGATTTAGAGACGGTTTCAAAAACTGATTTTGCACAGAGACAAACACAGGTGTGAACCCAGTCTAAGGCCCGCTTCAGATCTGCTATTCTATTCCCCTCTCCACAAGCAGCATTTTTTTCTCCGCATTTTTCGTGCAGAAACCGAGTGGAACCACACGGACCCCATTATAGTCTATGGGGTTCTTGTGGTTTCTGAGCTAACTGCTTTTTAATGCGTATAGGTTTCCCTTCAGGGGGTCCCCAAGCAGACTCACCAAATGGAATACTGAACGCAGATGTGAATTGGCCTAAGATGTCTTTTGTTGCTAAATTTAATAAAAACCAGATTTGAGAAATAGATACAAGTACAGTTTGTTTTTTTAACTTAAACTGCATGTTAAAATAACTTTATTTCATAAACAGAAACTTTTCTGCACACTACAAATTAACTGCTCAAAAACAGGTCACATTCTAGATGTGTCCCTAACTCCAGAAGGGTGTAGGGCATATCTGTCAGAAAAAACATAAAATGTTAATTTTCTGATTAAGATTCCAGAAGTTTCTTGCCAGGCACATAGGGGCCTATTGCTGCACTGTTGTTATGCCTGTCACTAGTTATGTAGGTCACTTTTGTAGATTTGAAAAAAACAGCTTTGAAGTATTGTGCAAATGATGCAGTTGGTGCACTGGCGGCGGGCCTTTGGCTCTGGGAGTACAGTGCACCAACCAGTGGCGTAACTAAAGACTTGTGGGACCCTGGGCAAACCTATGTTCGGGGCCCCCTACCCCCTCCCTACAGCAAATTCTTGATAGTGATAGTTATGGTGGCCCACACAGAATAACATGCATCACAGTGCCCTCAAATAATATTATATGCCCCACAGTGGCTCTCATACAGCATTATATGCTCCACAGCGGCAGTACACACAGTATAATATGCTCCACACAGTGGCCTCACCCAATATTATATGCGCCCTATAGTGGCCCCCATCCAGTATTGCATACTACAAAGTGGGCCCCATCCAGTATTATATGCTCCACAGTGCCCCCCATACAGCATTATATGCTACACAGTGCCTCCACACAGTATAATATTCTCCACAGTGCCCCCCCCAATATTATATGCTCCCCACAGTGGCCCCCACTCAGTATTATATGCTCCCCACAGTGGGCCCCACCCAGTATTATATGCTCCACAGTGGCCTTTCCAATAACAGTATGTATAGCGGTCAGGGAGCTTTCCCCAATCACTGTAATAGTGGTCTGGGGTCCTCGACATCTCCAGTTGGCTGCAGGACCCAAACCCCGCCAAGCCCGGTTGCACCCCTTGCAACAGTGATCGTTATGCAACTGGTACCTAAGACTTAAAAGTTTTTTCTCCAAATCTAGAAAAGTGTTGTATATAACAAAGATATATTATTTATTACTGTATTATGCTCAGTAAGGCTTGGTTCACACCTGCAACCGTTCTCCACCTGTGGATTCCGCTCCCCAATATGCTTTAAAATGCAGAGAGAATCTCTGTGGAGTGGATTGAGCTGGAGATAGAAGTGTAAGAACTTCCTATATAGTTCCCATTCCTACAGTGTCCATATTAGGACATCCTCAGATATCAGAGTCAAACTTCAGATTAATGCTAGTTTATAGCTCTGATACTTGACTTCTGATATCTGATTTGTCTGATACCCGACTACTGACACCTGACTCTGAAGCCTGACTACTGACACTTGATTCTGACACCTGACTCTGACACCTGACTAATACCTGACTCTGACACCTGACTCTGAAGCCTGACTCTGACACCTGACTACTGATACCTGATTCTGACACCTGACTCTGAAGCCTGACTGCTGACACCTGACTCTGACTCTTGATTCTGACACCTGACTACTGATACCTGACTCTGACACCTGACTCTGAAGCCTGACTCTGGCACCTGACTACTGACACCTGATTCTGACACTTGACTACTGATACCTGACTGTGATATCTGACTACTGATACCTAACTTCTGATACCTGATACTTGACTGCTGACACTTCATACCTGACTGCCACAGCATAGTGAATGGCATCTGAACAGGCCCCATACACACTGTGCAGTTTGTGGGCTGGTTGAAAAACTCAGATGATTTCTGACTCTCATCTCTGACTGAGTCACAAGTCAGCAGTCAGCTAGGAAACACATACAATATACCTCCTAATGATTGGACAGGATTACAGACCTCCCTGCTCACACTCAGGAGTAGAAGATACAGTGTATATAGGAGCTGCAGGCTGAGAAGCTCAGATGAGACCTGATGCCTGACTTCTGACCTAACGTTCTTTGGAGTTTTTTTGGTGAATTTTTGCAGCACAGTGTTGTAGGTCACGCCCCTTTACTGTGAGTCCACGCCCCTTTTTTCACAAGTTCTAAAAGTATTTAAAACACTTGATAAATGTGGAGCCCAACATGTTAGAGAGTTTATTTGGTGAAAATGATACCTGAATTATGGAGCATTTTACTTGATAAGTTTCCACCATTGTATGTGCTTGCTTGTATGTGATGTCTGACTCTGATCTCTAACTGAGTCAGTAGTCAGGTATCAGGTCTCATTTGAGCTTCTAAGCCTGCAGCTCCTATATACACTGTATCTTGTACTCCTGAGTGTGAGCAGGGAGGTCTGTAATCCTGGCCAATCATTAGGAGGCATTTTATATGTGTTTCCTAGCTGACAGTCAGAGATGAGAGTCAGAAATCATCTGAGCAGGTTAACAAAATCACTCAAACAAGGAATCAAGTTCATTACATTATCATTTAGAGACTGTACATAGACATTGTCACCACTAGGTGTTGCACTCTCCAGGGATGGAGCAGCCGGTGGATGATAAAGAGCAGCAGCAGCTTCCAGCCCAGCTCCAGGATGCAACAAGCCAGCAGCCAGAGAGTTCACAGCCAGAACAGAAGTAGAGGGGTCCAGAGAACCAGCTTCTCCACAGGGCAGCGGCAAGTTTGGGCCACACACCGCCGGGGCCCAGGTTTCACAGCTCCGCTCCGGCACCAAGCCGGGTCAGGGCTCCTATACCGCCGCCGCTGCAGGTCCAGCCGGCTCCCCTCGCCCCTTCCACCGCTACCTGACCGCTTTATCTCACCGCTTGGTGTGAATGGCTGTTCTGGTTCGACGCGTCAGCAGCCTTTCCCGGCTCTCCTCTGTGCTGACCCAGCAGTTAACAAACTTCTTCCAGCGCACGGCTTATTATACACAAATTTCCCGCCATTACCAAACAGCTATCCAATCAGCTGTATACTTTGTTGCTAGCAGACTTCATAGAAACATCTGGAACCACCAGGAAACATCTGGAAGATGCTCGTGTATACACAGCTGACCCCGCTTGATCTCTCAAGGTAAACACCATTTTGAAATTACCCAAAAAAATAGGGGGAAACAGAAAAACGAGCTGAACCATCTTTAAATTAACCATCCATTTTATTATAAGTTACCAACTTTAATAATTACCCAAACTAATAAAAATTAAGCATTCGTGATTCTATTCAGCGCTTGGGGGCCCTTTCATTCTTTGGTGCAGGACGGTTTGCGATAAAAGTGTGCCGCTTTCTCCATTTTCTAAGGGGGCGTTCACACTAGCGTCGGTGTAGGTTTTTGCTGTCTGCTTTAAAAATCGGACATCTTTGTGAACGGACACTTAAGGACAGACACGGACTGTAAAAGAACGCACATGATGTCCCATTAAATCAATGCCAAATATAACGGACACAGCTAGTGTCCAATGCTAATGTCCACGCAAGTTTTTGTGTGGACATTAGCATCAGACACTAGCTGTAGGACACCGACGCTAGTGTGAACGCCCCCTAACCTGCTCATCACTACATATCAAAGTGGGTGAGAGCAGGGACGCCTCGACTGGATATTGTGCTGTCATTCTGGCCAGGACACATGCGTGACTTATACCTAAAGTCTATGCTAGTCCCTGAATGGGGTAGGTTTCTATTCCGTATGGGACCTGACAGATGCCCCAGAATTATTAGAAGCCCGAACCCCCTTAATAATTCAGGTACATTTTGCATCAGTAGTGGACTGCATTAAGACTGGTGGAATTAAGACATTGTGCATATTTATTCACTATGAGAGGTAACTTTTTTACACCTCATGGTGAATAAATAAAAACCCTAAAAAGTTGCACTTGCGGTGTTTGCCCATCACATTGTAATCGTCCCACTACATGTTATGTATTACTAGGTGCTAGCCTGTGCTATACCCCCCGCCATATACAGTACACAGGAGCCCAGAGGATCCCTGCAGCAGCTGACAAGATTCCACTATGAGGGACAGAGTAAGGGCAGGGAAAGAGTTAACAGGGCGGGACCTGGTGACAGACAGGCGTCTCCTCCAGTCAGGCGCGGGCAGGGCGTGCACTGTGATGAGTCCTCGGTCCTCGGCCTGGTGATGTGCACATAGCCGTTCTGTGGGCAGCAGCTGCGGATGTGAGGCTGGTCATACACCAGGGAGAGAGGTGAGTGCCTGGACTGACACGCCGGGAGTGCCCGTGTACTGTGCCCACCTGCACCGCTGCACTGTCTAATGCCAGCTCTGCAATGAACTGCTGCTCCCTGCAGTCATACATGGCAATGGCTTTGGTGTGAATGGCTGTTCTGGTTGTGGAGGGCTGGGCACATACTGGCACTGTCCATGTGTTCCCTATATGCATGCTGTGCTAGCCCGTGGTGTATTAGTTATAGTGTATATCGCTGGTCATTGCCGCACTACTGTCTGCACTGTGCCCTGGCTATATATTGTACTGACTGATGCTCTTTGGAAGGTTTCAGCACCTACCTGCTATCCACCTAGTGAGAAGCGGTGACAACAGCTCCATCTCTGGCCGTGCGAGCTACTGCATCTGCTGTAATCAGGTAGGATGCTACACTGTCACAATCCTCTTAAAGGGACTCTAACATCAAATCTGTCTTAGAGGAGACCTGTCACCAGACACCAGCTATTACATAGCAGACTGTAGACATTATACTCAGATATGGTGGGAGAGATGATCAGAAAAATAATGGAAAATGCTCAGAAAAAAAAAAAATCTTACACCAGTGCATTTGACATAATGGCAGCTGAGCGAGTCCTGTGTTTTATGCCGTCCAGAGCGGCAGATGTGCTTATGTTATGAAGTAAGTCCTGAACTGCTGCGTAGATCTTCAGTAGGACAGGGTACATTGTCGCTGGTTACTGGTGACATATCTGCTCTGAAGTATATACATGTATTGTGCAGGTAAATATGATCTGTTGTCCAGAAGAAGCCATGTGTTAGGCAGGCGTGAGGGTGAATATCCGGCAGAAGGGCCAAAAAAATGTCTGCCTCTGTAATTTCATGCTTCCTCCCATATATATTACATTCTGAAACCCCCTTATGTCAGTATATATAGCTTCAGAGAGGTAGCAGTGAGGGCACAGGTATTACACAGATACTGGTGGGCAGCAGAGTGCCAACAAAACCCTCTGCCGAATATCAATAGCTCCTCTCTTACACCTGCGCCCTCCTAAAGGAAGGAAGAATAAGACTCTTGTGGAGGCAACTTACCTCCACTATAGGGTCGGACAGGTTGAAACTCAAACATGCTCAATCCTGCTTTCTCCTGATATTTGCTGTTGGGCGAGAGTCAGAAGGCACTTTAGATGGTTGACTTGACCCCTCGAAATAAACCACTATGGCTGACATTACTGTGTGTGGTCAGCTTTGGCAGGGTACTTAGAGACAGGGAAGACCTGTGAAATCTAGCTAACTCTCTGTATGGGTTCATGAATATTTATAAGATTCATTGGTATGATATCAAGTCTTTAGATGTGTTAATTATTTTAAAGGTAGTCTGTCGCTAGAAAACTCCCTATTGAACTATAACCATAGATAGGCGGAGATCACGTGAATAAAATGCTTTTTTCTGCCTCTGTTACTGATATATTAGCTTTATTCCTGATATGCTCATAAGCAGTTTAGTGCAACTAGGATATCACCATTACTCTCATTGCACCAAAGAACTACATCCCTGCTATGAAAGAAAGGGCCAGGTAGTGTACATGTCGGTCATTGTAGGGATAGAGGGACTAGGTGAGGGAAAGCATAGCTCTTTGGTGCAATAAGAGCAATGGTGATTAGCTCATTGCACCAAACAGCTAATTAGTAAATCAGAGAAGAACTTTTTTTTTTATCTCTCTCTCCTGGGCTGGCAAAGTGTGTTGGTATGTGTCACATGAACTCCACTGTGTGACTGTACTTATAGTCCAATACAGTCTGTTCTGGTAACAGAATTCCTTTAATTCTGGTATTTCAGTGTTACTTTAGTAATGGGTATGCGGGTATATCAGTGTTACTTTAGTAACACTAAAAGATGTTGTCCACCATTGTGAAAAATGCGGGTAATTCAGTGTTACTTTAGTAACGGGTATGCGGGTATTTCAGTGTTATTTTAGTAACACTTAAAGAGGTTGTCCACCATTGTAAAAAAATAAACACTTGCAAATGTTATTAAATGAAAAAAAAAATATATATATATATATTGGTGCTCCCAACTATCCTCCCAGTCTTTGTTACAGACACTCAGTGGCCACAGTGGTCTCGTGCCATACTACCACTATCATAGCATCACAGCTCATACTATTACTATCATGGCTCATACTACCACCATCATGTCGTCATGGCTCATACTACCACTATCATGGTATCACAGCTCATACTACTACTATCATGGCTCACACTACTACTATCATGGTTCACACTACTACCATCATGGCTCATACTACCACTATGATGGCATCACAGCTCATACTACAACTATCATGGTTAACACTACTACTATCATGGCATCATAGCTCATACTACTACCATCATGGCATTATGGCATATACCACCATCATGGCTCATACTACTAACTACTACCATCATGGCTCAGTTGTTTGCTAGCAAAGACCTGGAGGACATCAGAAGTATTGCAGCTGGGAAAGTGGAGGCGAGTACTGATTTTTATTTTTATTTTAGAATTTTATTACATTTGCAGGTTTTTTTTTTTATGAAGGTGTATAACACCTTTAAATATTATATCAAATTAAAGGGGATTTGCCACTTTTGAAATGTATCCCCTACCCATACAATGGTGGATAAATGTTTTTTCCACAGGGAGGCAAACACTTGAACATCGAATAATACAAGAATGTGCTCCAGTGTGCCCCATGTCATTGAAAAGGTAATGTGCATATGCAGTCATTGCTCCATTCACTTTTATGGGACTGACAGAGATTTCTTAAGATCTCATAGTAGTGAATCGTACACTTATCGCCTATTCACAGGATCCACAGGGTTAATATTGGGATAACTCTCTAAGGGTGGCAAGCGTCCACCCACAGGCATTCCTACTGATCCCCAGAGCAAAAGAGCAGAAAGCATTTCCTGCATAAGAATCCTAGAACATCCCTAATATAATAATTTGATTACCAATTCTATGACCTACTTCCATATGTATGCCACAGGCGGAGGATCAGAACTCGTAACAAGAATGCTGCTCAGAAATTACTTTTACACAGGCATAAAAAGCATAATATAGTAGAATAATCCAGCAGATTGTAAAATGTGATAACCAATTAGGAAATTAATTTAATTAAAGGGATCCTATCTTTTAAACACAATTTTTTTCTCCCTAACATGTCGGAATAGCCTTAAGAAAGACTATTCGTCTCCTACTTTTCCTTGTCTTCTCCGTGCCGCCGTTCGCCTGCAATCCTGGATTTTCTCGGTATGCAAATGAGCTCTCTCGCAGCACTTGGGGCGGGCCCCAGCGCTCAAACAGCACTGGGGGTGTCCCCAATGCTGCCAGAGAGCACTCCAGCGCCGCCTCCATCTTCTTCTGCAACAAGGTCTTCACTGCGTCTTCTACCGGCGGCGTCTTCTTACTTCTAGGCCTCGGGGCTAGGGCAAGCCGACTGCGCATGCCCACGGCCACAAGAAAAATGGCCGCTCCCACAGTATTGTAAGCGGCTATTTTCTCGTGGCTGGCGGGCATGAGCAGTCGACTTGCCCTAGGCCTGAGGCCTATAAGGAAGAAGTCGCTGCCGGAAAAAGACACGGTGAAGACCTCGTCGTAGAAGAAGATGGAGGTGGTGCTGGAGAGGTCTCTGGCAGCATTGGGGACAACCCCAGTGCTGTTTGAGTGCTGGGGCCCGTCCCCAGTGCTGCAAGAGAGCTCATTTGAATACCGAGAAAATTCGGGATTGCAGGAGAACGGCGGCGCAGAGAAGAAAAGGAAAAGTAGGAGACGAATAGCCTTTCTTAAGGCTATTCCAACATGTTAGGGAGAAAAAATTGTGTTTAAAAGATAGGATCCCTTTAAGAAAAAAATAACAGCAGGATATTTTATTTTGGGCTTTCTTCCAAATTTGGTGTGAAGTGAGCTTTCTGTATTTTCATCTGTTTTTTGATAATCTAAAATATTTCGTAATTTGGCAATTATCAGATTGTGTTGTGTTCGGAGAAATAGAAGCATTGTACGTTGGTGAGTATATTTCAAATCACAGGATTCAGGCAGCGAGTAAACTGATGTCTATGGAAGTTCTTATTATCTATGAGACAGAAATAAAAATCACATTGTCACCTGGTGTAAGGCCTTATTCACAAGTGATGTGTCATTGTTGGAACAGTTGTCACACTACAATTTTTAAAAGCATGAATGTCAATGGGTCTATTCACACGTCCTTTTTTTGACAAACTGTTTTTCACGGCCGTGAAGTTATCAATGTTTGAAAGCATAAAAAGTCATTTTAACCTAAATAGTCACAGTGGGCGGGGAGCAGCTTAGCCTCGCAGCCCCCTCACTCCTTGATGTCACATGGGAGATCTCAATTACACCCCGAAGATTGAATTAGGAAGTGGACAGCAAGACTCGGTTAAAGCTGCCCCCCGCTCACAATGACTACGACTACAATTTTAATTACAGTCACAATTAATTAATATTTAGTTAATATTAAGTTAATATTTTTGTACCGTGTTAGCCAGTGGATATGAAATATAAAAAAATGTTGAGAGTCTTCAGTAGTCGATGCCTTTTTTAATGGCTAACTAAAAATGATGACAGATTGCAAGCTTTCAAGGCTCTAGGCCTATTCCTATGCCTGAGGAAGAGGCCTAGAGCCTCGAAAGCTTGCAATCTGTCATCATTTTAAGTTAGCCATTAAAAAAGGTATCAACTACTGAGTAGAGATGAGCGAACACTGTTCGGATCAGCCGTTCCGAACAGCACGCTCCCATAGAAATGAATGGAAGCACCTGGCACGTACACTTTGTCGGCGGCTGGTCGCTGTGCCAGGTGCTTCCATTCATTTCTATGGGAGCATGCTGTTCGGAACGGCTGATCCGAACAGTGTTCGCTCATCTCTACTACTGAGGACTCTCAAATTTTTTTTTAGAATTGAGGAGTTGTCACAAACAGATGTTTATAGGAACATTAGATCCTGATCTTTGCCCAGTATAAACATGTCCCCGATCACCCGAAAAACTAGCAAATGTTTGTTCACTGTGTTCTTTCATAGTTTATACAACCAAAAAAATGGTTGGCAGCTTTGTATATATCCCTGCGCAAATAGGACAGGTGCTGCAGATATATCCAAACTGTATGTGGACAAAGGATCTTATCAACGATTATTTGTCCTTATAATAACAATGATCGTGCCAGTTAACAAATACCGATTGACTTGCTATATTGTTGATCGGCAGCCTATAATGGGCAGAAAATCTGTCCATACACAAAAGGACTGTTATTGTCATTACTAATTATTTAGCAGTAAATATAATAATAGAAATAATAAAAATACTTAAGGAAGTAAAATCTAGTATATCGCCCTTGCACCTTCAATGTACAAGCATCAGAAGACACATAGAAAATATTTTCATGCCTTTGATGCAGAGGGAATTTTAATAGTACTCTTATGTTTTGTTCTTATGGAAAGTAATTATTGTAATTAGACTCTGGAGTAATCTTCGCTCTTAGGAATTCTGATTGACCGATCGCTAAGCTCCAGTCTGATGATGACATTTCTATAGATAATGGCCTATAATTAGTAATAACCTTTTTGGCCATAACTATCATTAATTTCCATTTATTCATATTTTGTTTTTGATCAGAGCGCTCTTGAAAACTCACCGACTGTTCTTGTGTCAAGAAACCTAGGCTTACACAGAGCAGTGCTACTACTAGTATGCTATAACCAGTGAATATTTCCATTGTATCGTTATGTTTATTACATACTGTTAGAGATGAGCAAACAGTAAAATGTTCGAGGTTCGATATTCGTTTCGAGTAGCCCCTCAATATTCGACTACTCGAATCGAATATCGAACCCTATCATAATCTATGGGGGAAAAAATGCTCGTTTCAGGGGTAGGCAACGTTCGATCAAATTATACTTACCAAGTCCACGAGTGAGGGTCGGGCTGGATCCTCCGAGAAGTCTTCTCCTTGCAGCGTCCCGGCAGCATCTTCCGTCTCTTCATTCACTCTGCCAGGTATCGGGCCTGGGCAGAGCCGACTGCGCATGCCCGCACCACAAGCGGACATGCGCAGTCAACTCTGCCCAGGCCCCATGCCTGGCAGAGTGAATTCAGAGCCGGAAGACACCGCGAGGAAGCTGCACAGAGAAGACTTCTAAAGGTAGGAGAAGAACCAGCGTTGATTGGCCGACTGTATAGCATTCGGCCAATCAATGCTGGTTCTGCATCGAATTTTTACATTCGAATAGCGAGTGGTACTCGATCGAATCTAATACCTACTCGATCGAGTACTACTCGCTCATCTCTAAATACTGTTATACATAATTATATGTTACAAGCTAAAATAACAACAAACGCAAACTTCAATGTTCAAGGTTGAGAGAAGTACATAGTGAAGTAATTATGATGTAATTAGGGTTGAGCGATCGGGATCAGAAAAGATTGGATTCCGATCGGCGATTGAGTAAATTTTACGATCGTGATCGGAATTCTGATCCCGATCTTTTCAGGCGGGATTGAGGTCAGAGTTTATCTCAAGATCAGCTCAACCCTATTCATGTATATATCATAAATAGGCTTGAGCGATCGGGATCAGGAAAGATTGGATCCCGATCGGCGATTGAGCAAATTACACGATTGGGATCGGCTGGAAAATGATCAGAAATCGTATTTTGAAATCAATCCTGAAATCTCAAGATCGGCTCAACCCTTGTTGTAATAGAATGGTTATCCTAATGATCTGGATTGATGGACAATTGGCACATCGATGTACTTTATTGCTTATTAACCAGTGTATGTTTCTTAGTAAAATTATAAGGAGAATTGCACCCCTGACATCCAAGCGTTTCTTTTTATTAGATGTGAACTTCCTTTAGGCACCATCGGTTATCCAAATTGATGTTAGGAAACATGCACATTTTTTTCTGTTGGATGACCGCTTCCAACAAGTCTCCATAGTGGTCACCCAGATAGAGAAGGAAATAGTAATGCTGCTTAAATATATGGATGGGACAAAGTCAATGGTGTGAGTAGAAGTTGTGCAAGGGGCCAAAGCCAAGCGTTTGCACCAGGCCTGGTGAGCCTTTAGCTACGCCCCTGCTTGCCAGACTTTACTTTAGGATTTGCTGGGTTCGGTAGAGGAAATATCGCAGTGCCATTGTGAATGAATTCTGTGCAGTGATAAAGATTGCAACCTCTAAGAAATGCCATGCAGGAAGAGGGGTCAGTTTGGGGCACATTCGCTTTCTTGTTTACCATCCCTGTCACTACAGATTTAGGATTGCATGTAGATATTTACCCTGAAACCTTAAAGATGATATCACCTTTAAGCCTTGGCATTTTCTTCTGAGCAGCATCTGTTGTTGTTTTTTTCAGTTTTAGCTTTAATATTATATGAAGCTTATGTATGAAGTGTCTGTGTATAAGCCATATGGTTCGTAGAAGATTTAAGGGGGACTTATTTTTGTGTTCAGTTATCTATTTTAAAGGTGAGATTGATGCCAAAAATACAGTAAATTTCAACTGAATGAAAAAATGTGTGTGGCAGTCTAGACTCCTGAACACACCCCAAAATGTAGTCAGACCCAAGACCCCTAAATGTATTTAAGCCCCAGACTAGATCATAAAATGTGTTGAGAACCCAGAACCAGGATCCAAAATGAATTTAGACCCCAGAAAAGACCCCAATATGTATTCAGATGCCAGTTGTAACCCCAGAATTAGTATAGACCACAGACCAAACTTCATATTTATTTCAGACCCCAGACCACAGAATGAATTCACAGCCTAGTTTAAGCCTTTAAATGTCTTCAGGCCAGACTCTACCAACTGAGGGGAAAATGATACCCTGAGATCCCATGGACTGCAATACCATTACTGCCCCCCTAATCACCCACCCATCCACCTCACGTTTGCCCCAACCCCCCCATACCCACCACTACCTCTGCCAACCCAACCCCTCCACAACCACCAACCTATTTGCTTTGGCAAAGCCAAATATCTATTTGCACATGCCAATAAAGCTTTTTTGATTTGATTTTGACTCCTTAATGTATTCAGACCAACAAATTTCAGACCCCAAACCTGACTCATGAATAAATTCAGACGCCACACTAGATCTTACCAGGGTGGCTGCGAATCAGTTCTCTTTATGTCGGAGAGCTAGAGCTCTCTTTGTGTCCTCCTCTCTTCACCCTGCCTGCTTTCTCCGCAGTCTGACTATGTGCAGTCATCTTGACGGATCCGTCGGACTGAAGTCTAAATAGATGCTACTAGACAAAAATGGAATGCATTCAATTGTAATCCCTCAGCCCATCGACTTCTGAGTCTGAAACACAAAATACAATAAACTACGATTCTGTCTGGCAAAACAAGAGAAACATAATGGAATTGAGCCTAATAGAAGGCAAATAAGGCCAAAAAGCCCATTGAAACCAGTTACAGAACAGAAAAACAGGATTCAAAACACAAATGTGCACAGAGCTGTAGCCTTTTTACCCTCAGAGTGACTTCACTTTGCTAAAAAAGAATGTGTTCCCCTAAGTCAGAAAATCCTCTCCGCACCCCTGATATCAGCCTGGCACTGTAGAACACAGCCTGTTTTCAGACTTTTAAGGTTATATTGAAGTTCATTGTTAGATTTTCTGGCTGGAGAGCTAGAAATCATGGAGAGGTGTCTTCTAGAGTTAGGAAAAATGACTATATGATGTAAAGTTGTATAACGTTTTAAAAATTCTTTGGCTATAAATTCCTCTTGCTGGCTGTGAACCAAAAAAAATCAGTGTTTCCGAGCTTGGAAACCCAGTCCATTCACTTTATCAACTATGGTAAACAGCGTAAATCTGCGCCCTTCATAAGAACAGGGATCCAGTGTGTTCTGTATGAATAGAGTGGTAATTTGTGCATGTTTTCCACCCCAAAATTCATCTCAATAGGATTGCTGAAGATAAACCAAATGCAGTGCTTGGCTATCTCTGGCAGTCTCATAGAACTGAATGTAATGGCAATTTGTGTGCACATCTGCTACCTGGGATACACAAGACCCTGTTCTTCTTACTATAGTGGGTTTCAGAGGTTAGACTCTGATCCGATCAGATAGCAACTGGGATACTTTTAATTATATTATACAACTACTGATATTTTATAATTAATTAGATGCATAGTTTAGTTTCCAAGGAATTCAGTCACTAACATGTTAATAATCAAAGGATCTTTATTGCTTCTGACTGACCACGACCATCAGCTATTTATAGTCAGAATGGAGTGGGAGTGGAAAAGCTTTCTTCCTAATATATACGCAGGTCCCCCAGGGTCCCGATGATTCCTTTTACAGAGTTCATCTGGGGAGGCCAAAAGTCTTGTTCTTCTGTCTCCCCTACTGACACTCTGATTCTGGATCACATGACCTACTTGCTCTACTCTGTATACCTGAAGCAGGAGTAGAGCTGAGTTCGATGTCATAGGCAGCAAGGAGGCTGGACACAGGGACTTCTAGCACCTCATTTGGTTCTGCAAATGTAATTATCAGTGCCCCAGATTGCACACGATATTGTGCAATCTGCAGATCATTGAAAACGATACAGGTGACACTTAGGGAGCATTCACACGGAGTAACGCGGCATGCAATTTGGCGCATTTGCGCCGCGTGTTCTACGGAACGTGTTTGCCGTCGCGTTAACACCGCGTTAACGCGACGGCAAACACGTTCCGTAGAATACGCGGCTCAAACGCGCCAAATTGCGTGCCGCGTTACTCCGTGTGAATGCTCCCTTAGATTGGTTTTCACTGATCCAGCCATTCTATTGAAGTGTGGACAGGTATAGGACCTGCACAAGTATTTGCGGCTCGTATATGTGGCCGGCAAAAAACACGGCTGTGTGTATGGGCTCATTGAAATGTATGGGCCTGTACTTTTATCCGCATTTGTGGACCTGCAATTTTGAGGCCTAAGTAATCTTATCCAGTGCAGAGAATGCACTGGGTAAAGGGGTATTCCCATGGACATAAGCATTTTTAAATTTGTAGATAGTCAAAAGTTAAACATTTTTGTAAATATAAGTAATTAAATATTTTGCAGAGTCTTAAAGATTTTCACTAAATATTTTGTGGTCACAGTCTAGTTGTCTTGATCAGTTGCCAGTGGATACGACCATGAATGTAGGACCTTTATAAGGTCAGCAAATCAGCTATGAATTCTTTATTGTGGCCGGGATATCTTCTGATATATGTAGTGTCCCTGCCTGATATCTCATGTACAATAAGAAAATCATAGCTGAGTTCCTGACAAGTCCCAGACCATAGAAAGTTTCTGCATTAGTGGTCGTATCCAATTTCAAACAATCAAGACAACAGACTGTCACCACACTAAGATGGATAGAGAAAATCTTTAAAACACTGAAGAATTTTTAACTACTTATATTTGCAAAAATGTTTAACTTTTAATTATCTACAAATATAGATATGATTATGTACATGGAATACCCCTTTAAGCTATATTTTTTCCTGCAGAACCCATTTAACATGATAAAAAGAGAAGAAACATCAACTCATACTCTACCTGTAGAGAGCCATTCATTTCTTAGTTGTCAGGTCATGTGCAGCTTATGTTGTCTGTGTTTATGGACTGTAACAAAAGAGGATTTGAGTCAGTCTTACAAGCAGATTATGGTTAGGATGACCTACCTTTTAATAGACCTGAGACTTCCATGAGTTTACTTGAACACATTTAAACAATGTTTCATACTCAAACTTATTCTCCATCCAATTGATTCTAATCCTGTTATTTATTTTAGAGATCCATTCATTCCAGGCTACAGTACCTATGACATTGTGGTAAGGCTGACATATAATCTTACATAGAGCATCTATAAAAGTATTCATCCCATTGGACTGAATAACAATACAACCAAAGACTCTTATTTGGGCAGATTTATTAAAGAGAGATTACCATCACCATAATTCAACTATTATGTCATATGCATATAAACTGTTTAGTGCACTCAGAGCAGAGTCAAACCTTTTGGAGCACTGATTTTTCTGCTGCTCACCATCCAGTTCCACCTCCAGAAAAACTGATATGTCCCATGGAAAGCAATTTGCTGTGACCACAAATAAAAATGGGTGCGCCAACACGTGAGACCCCCGCCCTGAGTGCACCAAACAGCTGATTTGCAAATGGAATAAAAATTGAATTTCTCAGGAGCAATATTGCACTTTGACACAAGAAAGGTATATTCAGTACAGGGCCAAATTGGGATGTCTAGGGCCCACCAGTGGAATTGTTTCTCGGGGCGCACTGCCATGACCCCTTCAGGTCAGCTGTGTCGAGACAGGGCGGCTAAAGGTAATAACATATCAGGAGCCATGCTACTCACAATGTTCACCACTCGACTACCTAAAGCCACTGCTACATCATGTTTGGCAAGTGAACAGCATGGCTCCTAAAATTGTCATCATTGCCTGTAGCCACATTGCCCTGGAAAAACTGATCTGTAGAGGTTCTGGCTGTCACACTCCCACAGATGTAATATTGATGGCCTGTCCTATGGTCAAGCCATCATTGTTAGCCCCTTCCTGACATCCGCAGTACTAGTACGATGGATACCGAATGTTTAAATATGGCGGCCGCTTGGGAGCTAGGTGGCCGCCATACCCACCCAGTGTCTGCTGTTTTATATAGCAGACCACCAGCACTAATGTCTGCAATTGGTGCCCGCAACAACCGCTGGCATTAACCCTTATGGCCATTTTACGGCAGCGCATGGGTGCCACCATTTTGTCGGTGATCGACGGCATCTGGAGCATGATGGACCACTGGATGTTCACTGAGCACTATATGGTCAGGGAGATGTGAGAGCAGGGAAGGCTGCTGATGATGATGCTAACTCATTAGCCTTCCCTGCTCTCACCTCCCCCTGTTTATATACAGCACACAGTGCTCATTCAACATCCGATGCTCCGGGATGTCTAATTAGCAAATCAATAAAAGCAGGCTAATTCAAAATCGGCTGGGAGGCTTAAGAAATAAAAAGTATGTCTAGAATAGCCTTTCTAAAGGCTATGCAAATACACACGTGCACAAAATTGTTGGTAGCCCTCGTTTAATGAAAGAAAAACCCACAATGATCGCAGAAATAACTTGAATCTGACAAAAGTAATAATAAATAAAAATTAGATGAAAATGAACAAATGAAGGTCAGACATTGCTTTTCGCTTCAACAGATTTAAAAATAAATAAATAAATAAAACTCATGACGCAGGCCTGGACAGAAATGATGGTTCCCTTAACTTAATATTTTGTTGCACAACCTTTTGGGGCAATCCCTGCAATCACACAATTCCTGTAACTGTCAATGAGACTTCTGCACTTCTCAGCAGGTATTTTGGCGCACTCCTCATGAGCAAACTGCTCCAGTTGTCTCGGGTTTGAAGGGTGCCTTTTCCAGATGGGATGTTTCAGCTTCTTCCAAAGATGCTCAGTAGGATTTAGGTGAGGGCTCATAGAAGGCCACTTCAGAATAGTCCAATGTTTTCCTCTTAACCATTTTGGGGTGTTTTTAGCTGTGTGTTTTGAATCATTATCCTGTTACAAGTGTTACAAGGCCCATAACCTGCGAGTGAGACCAAGCTCTGACACTGGGTAGCACATTTCTCTTTAGAATCCCTTGATAGTCTTGAGATTTCTTTGTACCCTGCAAAGATTCAAGACACCCTGTGCCAGATGCAGCAAAGCAGCCCCAGACCATAACAGAGCCGCCTCCATGTTACACAGTAGGGACAGTGTTCTTTTCAAGATATGGTTCAATTTTCCGTCTGTGAACATAGAGCTGATGTGCCTTGCCAAAAACTTTGAATTTTGGCCCATCTGTCCATAGGACATTCTCCCAGGAGCTTTGTGGCTTGTAAACATTTAGTTTGGCAAATTCCAGTTTGTCAGATTAAATTTATTTCAGTGACCATTGTGGGTTTTTCTTTCATTAAACGAGGGGTACCAACAATTTTGTCCACATCTGTGTATGCTTAATTAATAATCACTATAGCCAATGATATGCAAAAAGCAATGGTACCGCACACTTGATAATGAAATAGCGTGGTGCTGGCAGAAAAGGGTCCTTCGACCCCACAGCCACTATGAAAAAATGCTGCTGCACACACTAAATTGCAGGGAGTGCCATAATTTATTTACAAAGCCAAAAAATAGGTGTTACAATCGTTGTGCCATGGACATATCGGCATATGTAGAGAGCAATAGATCAGTGATTCTTAACGTTTCGGTCTTAGGACCTTTCTCAGAACTGATCTCGAAGAGGGTAGCTGGCCGCTATGAGTTGTCCAAGGCAAGGAGAACCTGGCTGCATCTTTTATCTCTCCTGCTCCTGCTTGTGGCCTCTCTTTTTCCCACTTCAGTCTGGGCCCTGTGCACTGCACATCCCGTCGTGATGATGTAATGCGCGGTGTGGGGGGAGGGGGTGGAGAAAGGTAAGTCAATAGGGGCCATTACTACACCTCCACTGCTTATTAAAAAAGCATTAGGGGTCTGGTAGGGCCCCTTAAAGACACGAGGCCCACTGGGAGATTCACCGGTCCTCCAATGCGCCAGTCCAACCCCGATTCAGTATATCACTAACCGGTCCTATAACAACATAAAAGTGGTCTTGATAAATTACTCCCCCCTTCCTTTCCAAAGGAGTTTGTGTTGTTTTTTTAATGAAGAATGTGATGAACCAAGTCAAGAAGTTTATTCAGCATCAAAGAGAGGTATAATGTCCTTCTTGTAATATATCACATTCTGACTCTGGTTCCCAAGAAATTAAAAAAGAATGCAGCAAAATCTGCACCAACAAAAGCAAACAAAACTGAATGAGGCCAGTTTATCATTACATGTATGCTTAAACTGTGTGCAGAATTATCAGGCAAGTTGTAAGTTGTAAGAGGATTCTTTTTATTATTGTTCAACAACTACAGTGGGGCAAAAAAGTATTTAGTCAGTCACCAATAGTGCAAGTTCCACCACTTAAAAAGATGAGAGGCGTCTGTAATTTACATCATAGGTAGACCTCAACTATGAGAGACAAAATGAGAAAACAAATCCAGAAAATCACATTGTCTGATTTTGTAAGAATTTTTTTTCAAATTATGGTGGAAAATAAGTATTTGGTCACCTACAAAATCAAGATTTCTGGCTCTCACAGACCTATAACTACTTCTTTAAGAGTCTCCTCTTTCCTCCACTCATTACCTGTAGTAATGGCACCTTTTTAAACTTGTGATCAGTATAAAAAGACACCTGTGCACACCCTCAAACAGTCAGACTCCAAACTCCACTATGGTGAAGACCAAAGAGCTGTCAAAGGACACCAGAAACAAAATTGTAGCCCTGCACCAGGCTGGGAAGACTGAATCTGCAATAGGCAACCAGCTTGGATTGAAGAAATCAACTGTGAGAGCAATAATTAGAAAATGGAAGACATACAAGACCACTGATAATCTCCCTCGATCTGGGGCTCCTCGCAAAATCTCACCCCGTGGGGTCAAAATGATCACAAGAACGGTGAGCAAAAACCCCAGAACCACACGGGGGACCTAGTGAATGTACTGCAGAGAGCTGGGACCAATGTAACAAAGCCTACCATCAGTAACACACTACACCGCCAGGGAGTCAGATCCTGCAGTGCCAGACGTGTCCCACTGCTTAAGCCAGTACATGTCCGGGCCCGTCTGAAGTTTGCTAGAGAGCATTTGGATGATCCAGAAGAGTATTGGGAGAATGTCCTATGGTCTGATGAAACCAAACTGGAACTGTTTGGTAGAAACACAACTTTTCGTGTTTGGAGGAAAAAGAATACTGAGTTGCATCCATCAAACACCATACCTACTGTAAAGCATGGGGTGGAAACATCATGCTTTGGGGCTGTTTCTCTGCAAAGGGGCCAGGACGACTGATCTGGGTACATGAAAGAATGAATGGGGCCATGTATCGTGAGATTTTGAGTGCAAACCTCCTTCCATCAGCAAGGGCATTAAAGATGAAACGTGGCTGGGTCTTTCAACATGACAATGATCCAAAGCACACCGCCAGGGCAACGAAGGAGTGGCTTTGTAAGAAGCATTTCAAGGTCCTGGAGTGGCCTAGCTAGTCTCCAGATCTCAACCCTATAGAAAACCTTTGGAGGAAGTTGAAAGTCCGTGTTGCCAAGCGACAGCCCCAAAACATCACTGCTCTAGAGGAGATCTGCATGGAGGAATGGGCCAACATACCAACAACAGTGTGTGCCAACCTTGTGAAGACATACAGAAAACGTTTGACCTCTATCATTGCCAACAAAGGATATATAACAAAGTATTGAGATGAAATTTTGTTACTGACCAAATACTTATTTTCCACCATAATTTGAAAATAAATTCTTACAAAATCAGACAATGTGATTTTCTGGATTTGTTTTCTCATTTTGTCTCTCATAGTTGAGGTCTACCTATGATGTAAATTACAGACGCCTCTCATCTTTTTAAGTGGTGGAACTTGCACTATTGGTGACTGACTAAATACTTTTTTGCCCCACTGTATGTTCTCAATCAACCCAAAAGACTCATAGATATCAAAGCTTAATATTTTTGGAAGTTGGAGTGTTTTTTTTTTTGTTTTTTTTTTTAGATTTGCCTATCTTAGAAGGATATCTGTTTGGGCAGGTACATAATTATTAGACAACTTAATAAAAACCAAATATATACAAATCTCACTTGTTTATTTTCACCAGGTAAACCAATATAACAAAAAAAAATTTAGAAATAAACATTTCTGACATTCAAAAACAAACAAACAAAAATCAGTGACCAATATAGCCACCTTTCTTTACGATGACACTCACAAGCCTTCCATCCATAGATTCTGTCAGTTGCTTGATCTGTTTTCACCATTGCGTGCAGCAGCCACCACAGCCTCGCAGACACTGTACCGAGAGGTGGACTGTTCTCCCTCCCTGTAGATCTCACATTTTATGAGGGACCACAGGTTCCCAATGGGGTTCAGATCAGGTGAACAAGGGGGCCATATCATTATTTTTTCAACAAAATCTGCAACAAAATAAGCTACGTTTCCACAAGGATTGGGCCTCAGTCTTTAGTGGGTTCATTTAATGTACAGAAAAATACTTCAAAGGGAAATTAAGTGTAATATAAATACAATATTTCATTTTACAAAGTGATTCACATTCAGTATACTTACAGTGAATACAAAGTAACTAAATACACACTTGACACACTTTTTTCAGCTGTGCAAAACTGGAACAATACCTTGAATTAGTCCTATCACAAATTTCTCCTGTTACTCATCAGGTCAAGCAGTCCAGTGCCAGAGGCAGCAAAGCAACCCCAAAACATCAGGGAACCTCCGCCATGTTTGACTGTAGGGACCGTGTTCTTTTCTTTGAAGGCCTCTTTTTTTTCCTGTAAACTCTATGTTGATGCCTTTTCCCAAAAAGCTCTACTTTTGTCTCATCTGACCAGAGAACATTCTTCCAAAATGTTTCTGGCTTTCTCAGGTAAGTTTTGGCAAACTCCAGCCTGGCTTTTTTATGTCTCTGGGTAAGAAGTGGGGTCTTCCTGGGTCTCCTACCATACAATCCCTTTTCATTCAGACGCCAACGGATAGTACGGGTTGACACTGTTGTACCCTCGGACTGCAGGGCACCTTGAACTTGTTTGGATGTTAGTCAAGGTTCTTTATCCACCATCCGCACAATCTTGCGTTGAAATCTCTCGTCAATTTTTCTTTTCCATCCACATCTAGGGAAGTTAGCCACAGTGCCGTGGGCTTTAAACTTCTTGATGACACTGCGCACGGTAGACACAGGAACAATCAGGTCTTTGGAGATGGACTTGTAGCCTTGAGATTGCTCATGCTTCCTCACAATTTTGCTTCTCAAGTCCTCAGACAGTTCTTTGGTCTTCTTTCTTTTCTCCATGCTCAATGTGGTACACACAAGGACACAGGATAGAGGTTGTCAAATTTAATCCATTTCAACTGGCTGCAAGTGTGATTTAGTTATTGCCACCACCTGTTAGGTGCCTCAGGTAAGTAACAGGTGCTGTTAATTACACAAATTAGA
Organism: Leptodactylus fuscus; assembly: GCF_031893055.1. Lineage (NCBI taxonomy): Eukaryota > Metazoa > Chordata > Amphibia > Anura > Leptodactylidae > Leptodactylus > Leptodactylus fuscus. The sequence continues at coordinate 299,088,585 of NC_134265.1, forward strand.
GAAGCATCACATGATTTTTCAGTACCAATGCTTTTGTTTTTGTGCTTGCTGTGGAATTATATCCAATTTGGCTTTTTGACAATTCTTTTCGTGGTTTTCCATTGAAGATGAATTAAATGAAGATAATAATACCAAAGAATTTGTGCTTGTAATCATTTTCTGGAAGAAAATGAGTATTATCTGACAGAATTGCAGGGGTGCCAATACTTTTGGCCAACACTGTAATGTATAATATAGTGTCACAATACTGATAGTAAAGCACAGACTATATATACAAAACGTATAGAAGAGGTAGCAGAATTTCTTGCATCTGAATGACTTTAAGCTATTTTATAGTGTTGTAACGTTTCCTCTGGCTATACCAGTCTGAATTTATTCTTTAGTTTCTTATAAAAATATTCCATGTAAACTCGCTAAAGCCAGTTCTTGTATTGACTGTTGTTGTACTGGGAAAAAGTAAGGAACATGAGTTAGTACATGCCAATCAAATAAACAAATGAATAATTATGTCATGCCGCGATACCAGCGGGAGTTGTATCCAGGCAACAGCTGAGCAGGGTACCATAACAACATCTCCGAGAACTTTAAATACCGTATAGAGAAGTGCAGACATACAGTACTAATGTGCAAGTACGCATATTCACAATCACTCATAGAGTGCTCAGTGATGGGTGGCTTTACATTGCAGCTCGTAATAAAATAAACTGAACATTTGCGACATCTATCTATATATTATACAATGGAGTTTATATATAGTATTAATGATGGGGCGCCATGCATGGTACCAGACTGCATTTCTTCCAGTATTCAAGTAATGACGTGCTGGAGTTGTGCTTAGGATTACGCCTATGCAAGTAACTGTATGCAACCAACTGGGGTAAGCTAGATAAAAAGTGAATTAAATCCCAAGCAACCTAATGCTGCCCATACACTTTAGATAGCTGTCAGCCAAAGGCTAAGGCCCCATGTTGGCTGCTGCAGAAATACAGTAGAAAAAAAGGCTGCATTTTACTGTACCAACATTCTGGTACTATAAAATGTAGTGACGTCCCTGGGCCTTTCCTTAGGACAATACTGTGTAAGCGGACATTTTCTTGTGGCCGGTGAGCATGCGCAGTCAGCTTTGCCATAGGCCTGAGGCCTAGAAGTTTGAAACCTGCATCGGAAGAAGACGTGTGAAGAGGATGTTCCTGAAGAAAATGGAGGCGGTGCTGGAGAGTTCTCTCACAGCATTGGGGACACCCCCAGTGCTGTGAGAAAACTCATTTGCATATTGCTGAAAACCGGGATTTATACCGAACGGCGGCGCAGAGAAGACATCTAAAGGTAGGAGAAGAATAGCCTTTCTTAAGGCTATTCCAAAGTGTTAGTGAGAAAAAATTGAGTTTTAATGATAGGATCCCTTTAACCAGACATTTTTCTTACTCAGGTGTCTGTGATTGCTATAGTCAGTGGCGAAGAACTGCCATAGTGGCTTTCACAGGCCCAGTGGGCCCCTGATGTTTTTTTCACAGCTGCCTCCACTTCCCCTTCTGCATTCCATATCACATCGGATTTTTTTATCATATCATGATTATTAGAGATGAGCGAACACTAAAATGTTCGAGGTTCGAAATTCGATTCGAACAGCCGCTCAATGTTCGTGTGTTCGAACGGGTTTCGAACCCCATTATAGTCTATGGGGAACAGATACTCGTTAAGGGGGAAACCCAAATCCGTGTCTGGAGGGTCACCAAGTCCACTATGACACCCCAGGAAATGATGCCAACACCTCTGGAATGACACTGGGACAGCAGGGGAAGCATGTCTGGGGGCATCTAACACACCAAAGACCCTCTATTACCCCAACATCACAGCCTAACAACTACACACTTTACACACTCAATACCACCTCTCTGACAGTAGGAAAACACCTTGAAACATGTGTATTTGGCACTTGCAGTGAGGAGAGCTTGTCACCAGCAGTGAATTTGGCCCTTGTAGTAAGTTGAGGTTGGCACCAACATTTGTTTTGAAAATCAGGGTGGATTGAGCCTCTAACCAGCAGAGTTTGGGCAAATTCATGGTGGAGGGAGCCTCTAAACACCCCAGTTTGGGCAAATTCATGGTGGAGGGAGCCTCTAAAAACCCCAGTTTGGACCAATTCATGGTGGAGGAAGCCTCTAACCAGCCCAGTTTGGGCAAATTCATGGTGGAGGGAGCCTCTAAAAAACCCAGTTTGGACCAATTCATGGTGGAGGGAGCCTCTAACCAGCCCAGTTTGGGCAAATTCATGGTGGAGGGAGCCTCTAACCAGCCCAGTTTGGACCAATTAATGGTGGAGGGAGCCTCTAACCACCCCAGTTTGGACCAATTCATGGTGGAGGGAGCCTCTAAACAGCCAAGTTTGGACCAATTCATGGTGGAGGGAGCCTCTAAAAACCCCAGTTTGGACCAATTCATGGTGGAGGGAGCCTCTAACCAGCCCAGTTTGGGCAAATTCATGGTGGAGGGAGCCTCTAAACAGCCCAGTTTGGACCAATTCATGGTGGAGGGAGCCTCTAACCAGCCCAGTTTGGACCAATTAATGGTGGAGGGAGCCTCTAACCAGCCCAGTTTGGACCAATTAATGGTGGAGGGAGCCTCTAACCAGCCCAGTTTGGACCAATTAATGGTGGAGGGAGCCTCTAACCAGCCCAGTTTGGACCAATTAATGGTGGAGGGAGCCTCTAACCACCCCAGTTTGGACCAATTCATGGTGGAGGGAGCCTCTAAACAGCCAAGTTTGGACCAATTCATGGTGGAGGGAGCCTCTAAAAACCCCAGTTTGGACCAATTCATGGTGGAGGGAGCCTCTAACCAGCCCAGTTTGGGCAAATTCATGGTGGAGGGAGCCTCTAACCAGCCCAGTTTGGACCAATTAATGGTGGAGGGAGCCTCTAACCAGCCCAGTTTGGACCAATTAATGGTGGAGGGAGCCTCTAACCAGCCCAGTTTGGACCAATTAATGGTGGAGGGAGCCTCTAAAAACCCCAGTTTGGACCAATTCATGGTGGAGGGAGCCTCTAACCAGCCCAGTTTGGGCAAATTCATGGTGGAGGGAGCCTCTAACCAGCCCAGTTTGGACCAATTAATGGTGGAGGGAGCCGCTAAACAGCCCAGTTTGGGCAAATTCATGGTGGAGGGAGCCTCTAAACAGCCCAGTTTGGACCAATTCATGGTGGAGGGAGCCTCTAAAAAACCCAGTTTGGACCAATTCATGGTGGAGGGAGCCTCTAAACAGCCCAGTTTGGGCAAATTCATGGTGGAGGGAGCCTCTAAACAGCCCAGTTTGGGCAAATTCATGGTGGAGGGAGTCTCTAACCAGCCCAGTTTGGACCAATTAATGGTGGAGGGAGCCTCTAAACAGCCAAGTTTTGGGAAATTCATGGTGGAGGGAGCCTCTAACCAGCCCAGTTTGGACCAATTCATGGTGGAGGGAGCCTCTAAACAGCCCAGTTTGGGCAAATTCATGGTGGAGGGAGCCTCTAAAAAACCCAGTTTGGACCAAATCATGGTGGAGGGAGCCTCTAACCAGCCCAGTTTGGACCAATTAATGGTGGAGGGAGCCTCTAAACAGCCAAGTTTGGACCAATTCATGGTGGAGGGAGCCTCTAAAAACCCCAGTTTGGACCAATTCATGGTGGAGGGAGCCTCTAACCAGCCCAGTTTGGGCAAATTCATGGTGGAGGGAGCCTCTAAACAGCCCAGTTTGGGCAAATTCATGGTGGAGGGAGCCTCTAACCAGCCCAGTTTGGACCAATTAATGGTGGAGGGAGCCTCTAACCAGCCCAGTTTGGACCAATTAATGGTGGAGGGAGCCTCTAACCACCCCAGTTTGGACCAATTCATGGTGGAGGGAGCCTCTAAACAGCCAAGTTTGGACCAATTCATGGTGGAGGGAGCCTCTAAAAACGCCAGTTTGGACCAATTCATGGTGGAGGGAGCCTCTAACCAGCCCAGTTTGGGCAAATTCATGGTGGAGGGAGCCTCTAAACAGCCCAGTTTGGGCAAATTCATGGTGGAGGGAGCCTCTAACCAGCCCAGTTTGGACCAATTAATGGTGGAGGGAGCCTCTAAACAGCCAAGTTTGGACCAATTCATGGTGGAGGGAGCCTCTAAAAACCCCAGTTTGGACCAATTCATGGTGGAGGGAGCCTCTAACCAGCCCAGTTTGGGCAAATTCATGGTGGAGGGAGCCTCTAAACAGCCCAGTTTGGGCAAATTCATGGTGGAGGGAGCCTCTAACCAGCCCAGTTTGGACCAATTAATGGAGGAAGGAGCCTCTAACCAGCCCAGTTTGGGCAAATTCATGGTGGAGGGAGCCTCTAACCAGCCCAGTTTGGACCAATTAATGGTGGAGGGAGCCTCTAACCAGCCCAGTTTGGACCAATTAATGGTGGAGGGAGCCGCTAAACAGCCCAGTTTGGGCAAATTCATGGTGGAGGGAGCCTCTAAACAGCCCAGTTTGGACCAATTCATGGTGGAGGGAGCCTCTAACCAGCCCAGTTTGGACCAATTAATGGTGGAGGGAGCCTCTAAACAGCCAAGTTTTGGGAAATTCATGGTGGAGGGAGCCTCTAACCAGCCCAGTTTGGACCAATTCATGGTGGAGGGAGCCTCTAAACAGCCCAGTTTGGGCAAATTCATGGTGGAGGGAGCCTCTAAAAAACCCAGTTTGGACCAATTCATGGTGGAGGGAGCCTCTAACCAGCCCAGTTTGGACCAATTCATGGTGGAGGGAGCCTCTAAAAACCCCAGTTTGGACCAATTCATGGTGGAGGGAGCCTCTAACCAGCCCAGTTTGGACCAATTAATGGTGGAGGGAGCCTCTAACCAGCCCAGTTTGGACCAATTAATGGTGGAGGGAGCCTCTAACCACCCCAGTTTGGACCAATTCATGGTGGAGGGAGCCTCTAAACAGCCAAGTTTGGACCAATTCATGGTGGAGGGAGCCTCTAAAAACCCCAGTTTGGACCAATTCATGGTGGAGGGAGCCTCTAAACAGCCCAGTTTGGGCAAATTCATGGTGGAGGGAGCCTCTAACCAGCAGAGTTGTGGGAAAGCAGGGTGGAGGGAGCCTCTAACCAGCAGAGTTGGTGGAAATCAGGGTGGAGGGAGCCTCTAACCCGCAGAGTTGGGGGAAATCATGTTGGAGGGAGCCTAGTATTAGCAGAATTGTGCAACGCTTATGGTGGATGAGTATGAGGATGCGGAGGAATTGGAGAGGTTGAGTACAGACATGGAGTTTCATGTTGGGGTGCTTTACACAGGTGGGCACAAAAATGAAGGCTCTATCCAGTGGTGGTTCATTTTTATCAAAGTGAGCCGGTCGGCACTCTCAGCTGACAGACGGGTGCGCTTGTCAGTGATGATGCCACCGGCTGCACTGAACACCCTCTCAGATAGGACGCTGGCGGCAGGACAGGACAGCACCTCCAAGGCATATAGGGCAAGTTCAAGCCACAGGTCCAACTTCGACACCCAATACGTGTAGGGCGCAGAGGGGTCGGAGAGGACAGGGCTGTGGTCGGAAAGGTATTCCCGCAACATGCGCCTATACTTCTCACGCCTGGTGACACTAGGACCCTCCGTGGCGGCACTTTGGCGAGGGGGTGCCATCAAGGTGTCCCAGACCTTAGACAGTGTGCCCCTCGTTTGTGTGGACCGGTGAGAACTTGGTTGCCTACTGGAGGAACTGCCCTCCCTGCCGCCAACGTCACATGCTGGAAACATCTCCATCATATTCTGCACCAATTGCCTGTGGCAAGCATTGATGCGATTGGCCCTCCCCTCTACCGGAATAAAAGACGAGATGTTGTTTTTATACCGGGGGTCAAGGATAGCAAAGATCCAGTACTGGTTGTCCTCCATGATTTTGACAATACGCTTGTCGGTTGTAAAGCACCCCAACATGAACTCAGCCATGTCTGCCACAGTGTTAGTTGGCATGACTCCTCTGGCCCCACCGGAAAGTTCAATCTCCATTTCCTCCTCATCCTCCATGTCTACCCATCCGCGCTGCAACAATGGGACGATTCGAAGTTGCCCGGAAGCCTCCTGTATCACCATCACATCATCGGACAACTCTTCTTCCTCCTCCTCCTCCTCCTCCTCCTCCATTAAACGCAGTGAAGCGGACAGATGTGTGGACCTACTCTCCAGCTGTGACGGATCGGATGCTATCCCTAACTCCTCTGTGTGATCTGAGTTATCCCTGATGTCAATCAGGGATTCTCTCAGAACACACAAGAGCGGGATTGTAAGGCTCACCATCGCATCCTCAGAGCTCACCCTCCTTGTGGACTCCTCAAAGACCCGTAGGATGTCACAAAGGTCTCTCATCCATGGCCACTCATGGATGTGAAACTGAGGCAGCTGACTTTGTGGCACCCTAGGGTTTTGTAGCTGGTATTCCATCAAAGGTCTCTGCTGCTCAACCACTCTATTCAACATCTGAAACGTTGAGTTCCAGCATGTGGGGACGTCGCACAAAAGCCGGTGTTGTGGCACATGCAGGCGTTGCTGGAGAGATTTTAAGCTAGCAGCGGCTACTGTCGACTTGCGAAAGTGGGCGCACATGCGCCGCACTTTCACCAGTAGCTCTGGAACATTGGGGTAGCTCTTTAGGAAACGTTGCACCACTAGGTTGAAGACGTGGGCCAGGCATGGAACATGTTGGAGTCCGGCAAGCTCCAGAGCTGCTACCAGGTTCCGGCCGTTATCACAAACGACCATGCCTGGGCCCAGGTGCAGCGGCTCAAACCATATTGCCGTCTCATCGAGGAGGGCATCCCTCACCTCGGAGGCAGTGTGCTGTCTGTCCCCCAAGCTGATCAGCTTCAGCACAGCCTGCTGACGTCTACCAACGCCAGTGCTGCAACGTTTCCAACTCGTAGCTGGGGTCAATCTAACAGCGGAGGAGGAGGCGGTGGCGGAGGAGGAGGCGGTGGCGGAGGAGGAGGCGGTAGAGGAGGAGGAGGAGAAGGGGGGTGTTCTTCTCGTGTCCCTGCCAGGAATGTTAGGCGGGGAGACGAGGTACACCGGGCCAGTTTGGGAAGCAGTCCCAGCCTCAACTACATTCACCCAGTGTGCCGTCAGTGAAATGTAGCGTCCCTGTCCGCATGCACTTGTCCACGCGTCGGTGGTCAAGTGGACCTTTGTGCAAAGCGCGGAACTAAGGGCCCGCCTGATGTTGAGTGACACGTGCTGGTGCAAGGCGGGGACGGCACACCGGGAGAAGTAGTGACGGCTAGGGACGGCATAGCGAGGTGCCGCAGTTGCCATCAGGTCCAGGAAGGCGGGAGTTTCAACAAGCCGGAACGCCAACATCTCCTGGGCCAGCAGTTTAGCGATGTTGGCGTTCAAGGCTTGCGCGTGTGGGTGGTTAGCAGTGTATTTCTGCCGCCGCTCCAATGTCTGAGAGATGGTGGGTTGTTGTAAAGAAACGCCTGATGGTGCCTTTGATGGTGCAGGAGAAGGAGATAAGACAGGACCAGGGGAGGATGAGGTAGAAGTCAACAAAGTGGCGGAGGCAGATGAAGTGGTGTCCTGGCTCGTCCTCTGGAGTGCATCGCCAGCACAGTCAGCAGTGGCAGTGGCAGAGGCAGAGGCAGTGGCAGAGGCAGTGGCAGTGGCGTGAACGGCAGGCGGCCTTTGTCCTGCCGTTGCTGCCTGCCACTGATTCCAGTGCTTGGATTCCAAATGACGGCGCATTGAAGTGGTGGACAGGTTGCTCTTCTCAGAGCCCCTAATCAATTTCGAGAGGCAAATTGTGCAGACAACACTATATCTGTCCTCGGCGCATTCCTTGAAAAAACTCCACACCTTCGAGAAACGTGCCCTCGAGGTGGGAGTTTTTCGGGGCTGGGTACGAACTGGAACATCTTGGGAGATTCCGGGTGTGGCCTGGCTTCGCCTAAGCTGCTGACCTCTGCCTCTGCCTCTAGCTACCCTTTTTGGTGCTGCACCTGCCTCAACATCCACACTACTTTCCCCGCTTGACATCCCCCCTGTCCAGGTCGGGTCAGTGTCCTCATCATCCACCACTTCCTCTTCCAACTCCTGTCTCATCTCCTCCTCCCGCACAATGCGCCGGTCAACTGGATGCCCTGACGGCAACTGCGTCACATCATCGTCGATGAGGGTGGGTTGCTGGTCATCCACCACCAAATCGAACGGAGATGGAGGAGACTCTAGTGTTTGAGCATCTGGACACAGATGCTCCTCTGTTAGGTTCGTGGAATCGTGACGTGGAGAGGCAGGTTGAGGGACAATGAAAGGAGCGGAGAACAGCTCTGGGGAGCAGGGACAGTTTGGGTTATTGTTCTGTAAAGCTTCGGAATTTTGGGAGGAAGGAAGACAAGACTGTTGGGTAATAGGAGGAGAGGAGGCAGAGTCTGACTGGCTGCTGGACAATGTGCTGTAAGCGTTCTCTGACAGCCATTGCAAGACCTGTTCCTGGTTCTCGGGCCTACTAAGGTTTGTACCCTGCAGTTTAGTTAATGTGGCAAGCAACCCTGGCACTGTGGAGTGGCGCAATGCTTGCTGCCCCACAGGAGTAGGCACGGGACGCCCTGTGGCTTCACTGCTACCTTGCTCCCCAGAACCATTCCCCCGACCTCGCCCACGGCCTCGTCCACGTCCCTTTCCGGGAGCCTTGCGCATTTTGAATTCCTAGTTAGAAATTGGCACTGTATACCAGTAGTAAAAATTGTGGGTGCACGTAACCCCAATATATTCTTTGAATTCCCAGTCAGACACTGGCACTATATGGCAGTAGCAAGAAATGAGGGTATTTGTATTCCCAATATATTCTTTGAATTCCCAGTCAGACAATGGCACTGTATACCAGTAGTAAAAATTGTGGGTGCACGTAACCCCAATATATTCTTTGAATTCCCAGTCAGACACTGGCACTATATGGCAGTAGCAAGAAATGAGGGTATTTGTATTCCCAATATATTCTTTGAATTCCCAGTCAGACAATGGCACTGTATACCAGTAGTAAAAATTGTGGGTGCACGTAACCCCAATATATTCTTTGAATTCCCAGTCAGACACTGGCACTATATGGCAGTAGCAAGAAATGAGGGTATTTGTATTCCCAATATATTCTTTGAATTCCCAGTCAGACAATGGCACTGTATACCAGTAGTAAAAATTGTGGGTGCACGTAACCCCAATATATTCTTTGAATTCCCAGTCAGACACTGGCACTATATGGCAGTAGCAAGAAATGAGGGTATTTATAACCCCAATATATTCTTTGAATTCCCAGTCAGACACTGGCACTATATGGCAGTAGCAAGAAATGAGGGTATTTATAACCCCAATATATTCTTTGAATTCCCAGTCAGACAATGGCACTGTATACCAGTAGTAAAAATTGTGGGTGCACGTAACCACAATATATTCTTTGAATTACCAGTCAGAAACTGGCACTATATGGCAGTAGCAAGAAATGAGGGTATTTATAACCCCAATATATTCTTTGAATTCCCAGTCAGACAATGGCACTGTATACCAGTAGTAAAAATTGTGGGTGCACGTAACCCCAATATATTCTTTGAATTACCAGTCAGAAACTGGCACTATATGGCAGTAGCAAGAAATGAGGGTATTTATAACCCCAATATATTCTTTGAATTCCCAGTCAGACAATGGCACTGTATACCAGTAGTAAAAATTGTGGGTGCACGTAACCCCAATATATTCTTTGAATTCCCAGTCAGACACTGGCACTATATGGCAGTAGCAAGAAATGAGGGTATTTGTATTCCCAATATATTCTTTGAATTCCCAGTCAGACAATGGCACTGTATACCAGTAGTAAAAATTGTGGGTGCACGTAACCCCAATATATTCTTTGAATTCCCAGTCAGACACTGGCACTATATGGCAGTAGCAAGAAATGAGGGTATTTGTATTCCCAATATATTCTTTGAATTCCCAGTCAGACAATGGCACTGTATACCAGTAGTAAAAATTGTGGGTGCACGTAACCCCAATATATTCTTTGAATTCCCAGTCAGACACTGGCACTATATGGCAGTAGCAAGAAATGAGGGTATTTGTATTCCCAATATATTCTTTGAATTCCCAGTCAGACAATGGCACTGTATACCAGTAGTAAAAATTGTGGGTGCACGTAACCCCAATATATTCTTTGAATTCCCAGTCAGACACTGGCACTATATGGCAGTAGCAAGAAATGAGGGTATTTGTATTCCCAATATATTCTTTGAATTCCCAGTCAGACAATGGCACTGTATACCAGTAGTAAAAATTGTGGGTGCACGTAACCCCAATATATTCTTTGAATTCCCAGTCAGACACTGGCACTATATGGCAGTAGCAAGAAATGAGGGTATTTGTATTCCCAATATATTCTTTGAATTCCCAGTCAGACAATGGCACTGTATACCAGTAGTAAAAATTGTGGGTGCACGTAACCCCAATATATTCTTTGAATTCCCAGTCAGACACTGGCACTATATGGCAGTAGCAAGAAATGAGGGTATTTGTATTCCCAATATATTCTTTGAATTCCCAGTCAGACAATGGCACTGTATACCAGTAGTAAAAATTGTGGGTGCACGTAACCCCAATATATTCTTTGAATTCCCAGTCAGACACTGGCACTATATGGCAGTAGCAAGAAATGAGGGTATTTATAACCCCAATATATTCTTTGAATTCCCAGTCAGACAATGGCACTGTATACCAGTAGTAAAAATTGTGGGTGCACGTAACCCCAATATATTCTTTGAATTACCAGTCAGAAACTGGCACTATATGGCAGTAGCAAGAAATGAGGGTATTTATAACCCCAATATATTCTTTGAATTCCCAGTCAGACAATGGCACTGTATACCAGTAGTAAAAATTGTGGGTGCACGTAACCCCAATATATTCTTTGAATTCCCAGTCAGACAATGGCACTGTATACCAGTAGTAAAAATTGTGGGTGCACGTAACCCCAATATATTCTTTGAATTCCCAGTCAGACACTGGCACTATATGGCAGTAGCAAGAAATGAGGGTATTTGTATTCCCAATATATTCTTTGAATTCCCAGTCAGACAATGGCACTGTATACCAGTAGTAAAAATTGTGGGTGCACGTAACCCCAATATATTCTTTGAATTACCAGTCAGAAACTGGCACTATATGGCAGTAGCAAGAAATGAGGGTATTTATAACCCCAATATATTCTTTGAATTCCCAGTCAGACAATGGCACTGTATACCAGTAGTAAAAATTGTGGGTGCACGTAACCCCAATATATTCTTTGAATTCCCAGTCAGACACTGGCACTATATGGCAGTAGCAAGAAATGAGGGTATTTGTATTCCCAATATATTCTTTGAATTCCCAGTCAGACAATGGCACTGTATACCAGTAGTAAAAATTGTGGGTGCACGTAACCCCAATATATTCTTTGAATTCCCAGTCAGACACTGGCACTATATGGCAGTAGCAAGAAATGAGGGTATTTGTATTCCCAATATATTCTTTGAATTCCCAGTCAGACAATGGCACTGTATACCAGTAGTAAAAATTGTGGGTGCACGTAACCCCAATATATTCTTTGAATTCCCAGTCAGACACTGGCACTATATGGCAGTAGCAAGAAATGAGGGTATTTGTATTCCCAATATATTCTTTGAATTCCCAGTCAGACAATGGCACTGTATACCAGTAGTAAAAATTGTGGGTGCACGTAACCCCAATATATTCTTTGAATTCCCAGTCAGACACTGGCACTATATGGCAGTAGCAAGAAATGAGGGTATTTGTATTCCCAATATATTCTTTGAATTCCCAGTCAGACAATGGCAGTGTATACCAGTAGTAAAAATTGTGGGTGCACGTAACCCCAATATATTCTTTGAATTACCAGTCAGACACTGGCACTATATGGCAGTAGCAAGAAATGAGGGTATTTGTATTCCCAATATATTCTTTGAATTCCCAGTCAGACAATGGCACTGTATACCAGTAGTAAAAATTGTGGGTGTATATAGCCCCAATTCTATTGCTAGGGGACTTGCAGGGTATTTCTGGGGTGAAGGTGGGGGGGCACACCGTTGGAACGGGTATTGGGGTATATATCGGGTATACGGGAATACACTGACAGTGTATTCCATTCAGGATCCTGGGAAAGCTGGGTTGCGGCGATTGAGCCCGTCAGTGCCACGTTACACTGACAAGCTTCTCCCTGGAATTTAGCTCTTACAAGAGCTGTTGTGGTTGTCTTCTCCTTCCTATCCTAGCCTGTCCCTGCCTACCCAGAATCTAAGCCCTAGCTAGCTGGACGGAAACCTCCGTCCTCGGTGAATTGCAAGCTCAGAATGACGCAAACCTGGGCGGCGCTGTTCTTTTAAATTAGAGGTCACATGTTTTCGGCAGCCAATGGGTTTTGCCTACTTTTCTCAACGTCACCGGTGTCGTAGTTCCTGTCCCACCTACCCTGCGCTGTTATTGGAGCAAAAAAGGCGCCAGGGAAGGTGGGAGGGGAATCGAGTAATGGCGCACTTTACCACGCGGTGTTCGATTCGATTCGAACATGCCGAACAGCCTAATATCCGATCGAACATGAGTTCGATAGAACACTGTTCGCTCATCTCTAATGATTATTATACTCAGGGGCTGCTATGGGACATTATACTGTGTGGAGGGGACGCTATGGGACATTGTAGTTTGTGGAGAGGTCACTGTGTGACATTATAGTGTGTGTAAATGGGGTATTATACTGTGTGGGGGCCAGGAAAGGGGGCACTATGCCGTAGGGGGGTCCCAAGTCAAAAGTTTGCTATCGGGCTCAGTTTTTTTTAGTTACACCCCTGGCTATAGTTACCTTGGCTCATTCTCAGTATCTTTCCTTGGTTTACTGATTTTGGCTTGCTTTCCTAGGTTATTCCCTCTCTTGCAGATTTGGTTTTATTTGTGATCAGGGGTTTATTGAAAAGAGGGTGAAATGGACTGTAGGCCGTGCCCGAGGTTGCATGAGGACACAACGGCAAGTAATTGTCCATTTACCCCCATCTGATCTCTGCCAGTACACTTGATTACTGTTGTGGGTCACAAGAGTCTAATGGAAATATTTGTGGGGTGAACCTCGCATGATTTGTCTTGGAGATGTTCACAGGGTTCACTTAGCAGTTTATTTCAGATTGAACACACTTGATTATTATACTCTCGGGTCTGAAGACTATTATTAGTGGAGACCCAAGTGAGTAAACATAAAAACAGTGCTATTCACGTCTTCTGGGCTCTCACATGCGTCTCCATCCTCTTGAGGCTTCTTCCAGCCTCCTGAATGTTGCTGCATGTCCCATGTGGTCCCTGAAGTTATGCAGGAGGCCTAGAAAAGGCACAAAGAGGGATTTTTGTTATGTTTGTCCCCCAATCTGGACCTCCCGCTGTTATACTCTGAAGACCCCTGAGTATAATAGTAGTCTGAATGTAGCAAACACTAAGAATTTCAGGTTTGGCTTAAGCTGAAATTTTTGGAAGATTTGTACTGAGAACTGGTTCAGTCATCCCATTGTAAATGTTTTTTTTTTTTTTATTTCATTAGTATAGGGGCCACTTTTGTAAACAGTCTGGGGCCCATAGTATACTTAATTCTTCCCTGTCTGAGACCTTCTGAGCTTCTTGGCTTTTCTTAGATTCTCGTAGTTTTTGACCCTGGCTTGTGTATTGCTCTCTGTCCACAATAACATTTCTGGTCTGGTCTTTAGGGCTCATTCACACTACGTATACGGCAGCTTATTCTGAACGTAAAACACGTTCAGAATCAGCGGCGTATAAAGCAGTTCTATTCATTTCTATGGGAGCCGGCATACGAGCGCTCCCCATAGAAATGAATGGGCTGCTTCTTTCACTACGAGCAGTCCCATTGAAGTGAATGGGAAGCGCTGCGTGTACGGCTCGGCATGAGCAGAGCTAGGCGCACATGCCGCCACTTCCCATTCACTTCAATGGGACTGCTCGTAGTAAAAAAGCAGCCCATTCATTTCTATGGGGAGCGCTCGTATGCTGGCTCCCATAGAAATGACTGGAACTGCTTTATACGCCGCTGATTCTGAACGTGTTTTACGTTCAGAATAAGCTGCCGTTTACGTAGTGTGAATGCACCCTTAGCCTGCAAATGTACTTGTTTTCTGGGTCCCGAGCCACGAAGTCCATCATGTCTTGCAAGTGGGCTAGACTCTACAAACCAGATCAGTATAGGATTATAGGTAGCTTGTTTAGTTGCTCTCTGCTGGCTATGTCAATTGTCTGCTGCGTATTGGGAAATGGTTTAAATAGCAATTTCATTACCTTTTGGGAATATTTTAACCAGCAATTCCTTAACAATTAAATGGTACCATTAAACAACTAAAGATAAATAATGTCAGCCTGCAAAACAAATAATAACTCAAATTCATAGCAATCTCAGTATTTGCCTGAGTACTTCAGTGTCGCAGGTATACAATATCTATAACTGATATCCAAATTGTATCCAAATTTTGTACATTATATACTGAGGGGGACGGCATGTTAAAATTTAACCTTCACTTGTTTAGGTCAAAATATCATATTCTTTCTGCATTTAACCATTTCGGGAAGAGTTAGTAGCAATCTCCTTATATATCTGGGTGTGATCATGTTGAAATTTATGGGCTGCTGTTAACTCAGACTCAAGTCAATGCCCCAGGTTGCGGAAGCGCACCTTTTTTTGTTGCGGTTTTGTGAATAAAAGCTAGGAGTGGATTGAGCAAAAGGTAGAAGTATAAGTGTTGCCTATATATTTCTTATTCCTTTTGTAGCCATTCTTGGCTTTGACTCAAAAAAACCACAGCAAAAGCTGCAACAAAAAAAAAGCTGTGTTTCCGCAACGCGGGGCCTCAGACTTAAAGGGGTTTTCCAGGCAAAAAATGTTTTGTTTTTTTTTTTGTTTTGTTTTGTTTTAAAAGGGCTGTTAATGCTAGTAATGGGTTAATAAATGGATCCATATACTTTTAGCAGTGTTTGGAGTGATTTCTGGATGTCTCTGGGAGCTCTGGATGTCTCTGGGAGCTCCTGGTATCTTCTGAATTTGTTTACTTGGCTCAGCTTCCTGCTCTATAACTTCCACAATACCTACCTCTCAATCCCCCCCCCCTTTCTCTCTCCCTCCCTCCTATTCTCTCCCTCTCATACACCCTTCCCTGTCTCTCTAACTACTAGCTCTTCTCTATTTACTCAGCTCAACCCCCAGTCCCATTATACATTTAACTCTCTTCCTTCCAGCTTCCTCCTGTGGGATACCCATCCTTCTTTTCTGACTGCTATAGACCCAGCACTACTCTCTAGCCGACGATCGTTTACTGCACAGGTCTCTGATGCTCATCCCATGCTTGCACAGTAGAGGTGCATTATCGGCTGGGTCTATAGCTTGGGCAGACGTCACAGAAGGAGGAGGAGCCATCCTGTAGGAAGAAGCCTGGAATGAAGAAGACAGGAGGTAAGTATGACTGAGTGGATGGGTGGGGGGGAGTAGTAGTGACAAACTGTTTCTGGAAATGGGAAAACGGATATCACCGGATATATGCGTAAATATACATGTTTTGATAAATTATGTTATTTAGAAAGTAGGATGGAGGAGGGGGTTTAGATTATTGTAGGGATTTCATTTTATCCCAGACAACCCTTTTAAGAGGAGATGTCATACATGATGGGACAGATAACATATAGAAAATAGAGATGAGCGAGTAGTGAAATATTTGAGATTCGTTTCGAGTGGAGCCTCAACATTCGACTACTCGATCGAATATCGAATCCCATTATAGTCTATGGGAAAAAATGCTTGTTTCAGGGGAAACCACTATTCGACTAAAGGAGAGTCACCAAGTCCACAAGTAGCAGGAGGAGAATGTTTAGGAGGAGCGCTGTGCAGTTAAAGCGCACGGACCCCATTATAGTCTATGGGGTCCGTGCGCTTTAACTCCACAACGCTTGCAGTTGCGCTGATAAAAAGTTAGCTCCCTCGTAACCACAAGCTTCCAGCTCTCCTGACTAGCAAACACGAGCCTGCGGGAAATCAACGCTGGTCTGCAGCAGGCTAGTCCTTGCTAGTCAGGAGAACTGGTAGCTTGCTGTTATGAGGGAGCTGACTCTCTTATATTCATAGGAATTAATTGACCAGCGTTGATTGGCCAGTGTACAGCGGAGTCTAATACCGGACCACAATGGAGACTGCTGTGGTCCGATCTTAGACTCCACCTCCTCACAGACGAGCCTCCGGCAGAACCAGCGTTGATTGGCCGAATGCTGTACAATGATCTTCCATTTACAAGCCCACACGGCTGACAGTGATGTTCAGGTTTGTTCCAGGTGACTGCTTTAGCCAAAGTCCTCAGCGGCAATATCTTCACAAATGGCACATGACTGTTGCTGTGATGTTTGTTAAGAAGTCTGAAGCCTGTAATCGGCTGCAGAGTGACTCCCAGAGCTCTTGCTTAAGGAAAAGGATAATTGAGGAGAGATAAGGAATGGTTTTTTTTTTTTGTAATGTTTTTGGCCCCATCAGCGGTCTTATTAAATCTTGGGGGACAAACCCATTAAGTTTAGTTTTCCCCTCACCATATTATAAAGAAATATTCATTCTTATTAGAACAACCCCTGATATCAACATGAACCTAGCCATACTCTATCTAACTTCAGATTTTAGTTTGTGCTCACTCTTCTAACAGATTTACCTGAAACTAGACTGCAAGTGTATAAGTCGAGTATAAGCCGACCCAAGTATAAGCCAAACCCCCTAATTTTACCACAAAAAACTGGGAAAACTTATTGACTCAAGTATAAGCCTAGGGGGGAATGCAGCAGCTACTGGAAAATTTCAAAATTAAAATGGTTTTTGGGTGCAGTAGTTGCTGGGTGATTAGTATTTTATGGGAGATTCTATACATTACAATTGCGGCTGGTCATAGACCCCCCCCCCAAAAAAAAATAAATATATATATATATATATATATATATATTTTTTATTTTTTTTTGCTTGATTCTTAAAACTGCTTAAAAATTTGGGTTATACTCGAGTATATACATCAATATTTGGTGTGACTGCCCTTTTCCTTCAAAGCAGAATCAATTCTTCTTGATACACATGTACATAGTCTTTAATGGATTTTGCAAAGTTCCAAAATTCTTGGAGATCTAGCCACAGATCTTCTTGCTCAAATCCTTGTGACTCTTCATGTAATCCTAGACAGACTGGATGATTTTGAGACCAGGCCATATCATCACTCCAGGACTCCCCTTCTAAAGATTTGCTTATACTTCTATTTGTGAAAGTATTCTTACTTTGTAGCGTGTTTGGTTTTTTTTTTTACCTAAAGAGGACCTTTTACCACTTCCACCAACTCCAATTCTTTACATCCTTTTCTCTAATACCCACCATTTCTGAACAATCATTTCTTTAACCCTTTCCCGCCGATGGTATATTTGATTTTCGTTTTTCGTTTTTGACTCCCCTCCTTCTAAACCCCATAACTTTTTTATTTCTCCGCTCCCATAGCCGTATGAGGTCATAATTTTTGTGGGACAAATTTTTCTTCATGATATCACCATTAATTATTCTATATAATGTACTGGGAAGCAGGAAAAAAATCAGAATGGGGTGGATTTGAAGAAAAAATGCATTTCTTTGGTTTTACGGCGTTCACTGTGCAGCCAAAATGACATGTCCCCTATATTCTGTGTTTTGGTACAGTTCCAGGGATACCAAATTTATATGGTTTTATTTATATTTTGACCCCTTAAAAAAAAAATCCGAAACTGTGTTAAAAAACTTTTTTTCTAAAAGTCGCCATATTCCGACAGCCGTAACTTTTTTATACATCCGTGTACGGGGATGCATAGGGCGTCTTTTTTTGCGGAGCTGGGTATACTTTTTAGTTCTATCATTTTCGGGAAATGCTATTGCTTTGATCACTTTTTATTCAAATTTTTATCAGAATCAAAACAGTGAAAAAACGGCAGTTTGGCACTTTTGACTATTTTTCCCGCTACGGCGTTTACCGAACAGGAAAAATATTTTTATAGATTTGTAGATCGGGCGATTTCGGATACAGGGATACCTAACATGTATGTGTTTCACAGTTTTTCCCTACTTTTATATGTGTTCTAGGGAAAGGGGGGTGATTTGAATTTTTAATACTTTTTATATTTTTTTATATTTTTTTTTTACTTTTTATTTATTTATTTTTTTGCATTTATTATACCCCCTAGGGGTGTTAAACCCCACGGGGTCTGATCACTAATGCAATGCATTACAATGCTAATGCATTGCAAAAAAAATCATCCTTTCTTTTGCAGGCTGCATAGACCAGGGACCGATCGGAGGCATTAGAGCCGGTTGTCTACTGCTTAAAGCTCCCGGGCAGTCGCCATAGTTACACACCCGACATGCGCCGTACTATTACGGCGGATGTTTGGAAGGGGTTAAAGGGATCCTACCATTAAAAAAAAATAAAATTTCTGACTAACATGTAGAAATAGCCTTAAGAAAGGCTAGTCTTCTCTTACCTTTAGATGTCTTCTCCGCGCCACCGTTCGGTAGAAATCCCAGTTTTCTTCGGTATGCATATGAGTTCTCTGGCAGCACTGCGGGCAGTCCTCAGCGCTCAAACAGCACTGGGGCCGCGCGCATGTGCATTCGGCTCAGCCCCATGGCAGAGCCGACTGCGCATGTGTAGAGGTTTGACCCCCAGCGCTGTAAGAAGATGCGGGGAGAGGCCATTTCAGAAGAAGATGGAGGTGTCACTGGAGAGTTCTCTCGCAGCAATGGGGACACCCCCAGTGCTGTTTGAGCATTGGGGACTGCCCCCAGTGATGCGAGAGAATTCATTTGCATACTGAAGAAAACCAGGATTTCTACCAAATGGCGGCGCAGAGAAGACATCTAAAGGTAGGAGAAGAATAGCCTTCCCTAAGGCTATTCCTACGTGTTAGTAAGAAAAAAAAAAAACTTTCAATGATAGGATCCCTTTAAGTTTCAGCACAATTATACTCTTTGCTGTCAGGTGGGTGGTCCTTGGCTGGAGAAGACAGAGAAGGATCACATACGTGACAATGGAGCTCATAATTGTACTGAAGCTAACAGAAATTACTGTCCCGGTTTCAGTAGAGCAGCACCTATTCAAGGATTCAGAGAGTTGGAGTTGGTGGAAGTGGTGACTAGTCCCCTTTAACTTTGTTGCATTTCACTATTTTATCAACTTTTAGTAGCAATGCAAGGGGTTCAAACAGTCATTTAGTTTTCACATTAAGACTGCAAGTAATCTGAAGAAACAAAGATCTAAACTACAAAGATAGAAGATAACATAAAAGAAGAAGAGAAATCAGATTGAAAAACAAACAAAATGACACCTATTAAACCCTACAGTTGCCAGGCTACTGACAGTGCGGTGTGTGACACAATACTCATGCTTTCCCTTGCATCCTTTAGGAAGGCTGCATTATCCTGTGAACAGGCAGGGTACCTCCATCTCTCTTTTGCTGGAGAGAAAGCAGGATACGGCAGTCTTCTGGAAGCCGCTGCAGTCTGGAATGGACATGGAAATCCTTAAGTGGTTCACAAAATATGACACATATGCCAAGGTAGGGATTCTTCTTGCCGATGGTAAGGATGCACAGTGTATTTCGTCAGGATTCGGGCTCTTTTATAGACCGCTGCCTCTCATTATGGCCTTTTAGCTTTAAAATTGGCTTCTATAAATAGCCGCAGACGAGGGCTCGGTTTACTGCTGGAGAAGCTGGTTACAAAGCATAATGGTTTTTTTTCCCTCTGCTTTCTTCCATCTCCGTGGAAACTGAAATAATCTTTGATATCAGCTGCTCTTGCACTGCGAATATTTTACGACGATCCTGGCTAGGTTACCAGGCTTGCTTGTTATTCCTGGGAGGTATGCCGTGTTCTAAAAAAAGCTGCAGCCATTGAATGATAAGACATAGGTGACGGCAGGGATCACGCTGCTGGAAGGTGTCATTTTTAATCTATTAGAAAACATATTTGTCCAGCCCGTCACTGCCATTTTCTTCACTTTGAATGATGTTTCCAGCAACTTACTATGTGCATGGAGGTGCGTCTGGAAATTGTAATGTCTGAGCAGTGTCAGCAGGATGGATTTAATCCATTTTGCTGGCAAGTGTGGAAGCAGCAGAGGGAACCGGTGTCTGAATTGTGTATTTCATATCTGTGCTAAGATGGACCACCTGCAGATGTATATTGTGTATGCTTCAGGTATCGTTCAGACTCTGCAATTAGGCTTTTAGGCAAGGCATATGTTTAAAGCTTTGAAAAATTCTATGTAAAGTCTTCTAGATTCTATCTAGAAATAATCTTTTTAGACTTTTTACATTACTTGGGGGTCACTTTCCTGAAAACATTAGGGAATTGTTAACCAGCATTACCCTAATATTCTTAATAATAGAATCACTCATGCTGGCAGAAATGCAAGAATTTTAATAGGATATAATAGGTTAAGAGATAATATATTCTGATACAGTCTGCAGTCAGCAGACAAACCCAACTCTGCTGCTTTAGGAAACATAGCCCTGCTACATACTATATAGTGTTATCTGTAAAATTCCCCACAGAGCATCAACATGGCCATACAACTGAAAAAAATGAACATTATGCCTTCTTTCCTTGAAAGCAATCAACTATTTTTGACAAGAAATATTCAGCTATCACCTGTATGACTGCAGTCAGTCAGGCCGCACCCTGTTTGGGGATCCCCCCCCCCCATTCTGCTTGAAAAATGCAGAGAGAAAAGTCCTACAAGAATGGCCTACTGCTACGCTCTCCATCCAATCTGACTGCACTTGGGCTATTTCGAAAAGAAAAATGGGCAAACATCTAAAACTCTAGGTGCGCAAAACTGGTAGAGACATCGCTCAAAAGACTTGCAACTGTAATTGCATTGAATGGTAGCTGTACAAAACATTGATATAGGGGGCTGAATATTACACAATTATCTGCTACTTTGGGTTGGTCTACCACTTAAAATCTTAATAAAATACATTTTGTGGTTTGTAAGTTTGTGGTTGTAAGGTGACAAAATGTGAAAAGGTTTTAGGGGTATGAATACTTTTGCAAGCCACTGTATGTGCTGCAGGGTAATGGTACTTTGTGACTATAACCAATGTTTTGCTTGGACTAACCAAAAGGGGAGCAGGTAAATCCTCCAGTGGGCCAATGGGCTCACTACAAGAATGCCCAAGAGTGCTGCATGGCACAGTACACTCACTGCACATCATACAGATAGGCAGTATACAGTATCTCACACAGCCTATGCTCCCATATAATAAACTGTGTAAAATATTTAAACTACCAAGTTTATTACATATGAATGCATTGGGTGGCTGAGATGACATCTAGACACTGAGGCAGGTCGACAATCGACTATCCCCCCTACAGGGTCCCGTCTCCTTACTGTCTCTAAGAGGTTCCCATCACAGTCATCTTACGGACTTTAGGGGGTTGTAATCTAAGGCAAGAACATGTCGGCATGAGAAGGCCATAGGACAGCAATGGTAAAGGTTAGGTAGAGGGACCACCAGTGATATTCATTCTGGAAGCCCATTGTACAGCAATATACATATATTACCTGATAGTCATTTGCAAATCCCTACAACGCCGCTGACATCATTTATTTTTCAGTAGCAGTTAACTCCCTAGCCCCTGTTAGAGTGTATAGCATTATATAACTAGCATTCATAGACTCCAGTAATTGGTTCACTTTCTAAAGCTCCCAAAGGTAATAAGTTTTTATCCACAGTAAACTTTTTGTCCTGGTTTCCCCTTTAAAAGCCAGTCCCCACAGAGATCTCACATTTAGCTCATGACTCATCTCTAGCACTGTCTTACAGGACTGCAAACGCTGACACATCTCTATCCAAAAAAAAAATGTTTCTGATTTTCCATCACCTACATAGCTCTTAGAAGGTACTGGTAGTTTTCATTCTTCTGGAGGAGAAATCATTTGTGTAATTTGCATATTAATTTTCTATTACATTTTTAAGATATTATTTATACATATTAAAGTGGTGTTCAAGACCAAAATATTGATGAACTATCCATAGGATCAGGGGCGTAACTACCGGGGTATCAGGGGTAGCGGAAGCCACATGGTCCAGGACATTAGGGGCCCGGCGACAGCCGCTACCGCTGCATTTTTTTTCTCTTAATAGGCCGTTACCGGCTGGAGTTACTCCAACCAGTAACAGGCCCTATTTACTTTCCGATCCTGGCAGGGGTCGGGATCGGTAAGTGGTGCCATGGGCCCCACAATCACTATTATTATACTCGGGGGTCTTTTCAGATCCCTCAGTATAATGATCGGAGGCCCGGGAGAGGTAAGAGAACATAAAAAACAGTTACTTACCTCTCTGGGTTCCAGACAGGCTTCGGGCCTACTTCTGTGATGTCCCTGACATCATGTGATGTCCTGGACATCATTGAAGATGGCCAACACCACCGGGGAGTGCAGCGGAGTTGGTGCTAGGTAAGTAACAGTGTTTTTTTAATGTTGGTATTCCCTGGGTCTCCGATTATTATACTTTGAATTCTGAAAAGAACCCAGAGTATAATAATTGTTCATGGGTGTCCACAATGGGGGATAATATTGTGTGCAGGGGCCACTATGTGGCATCATACTGTGTGCAGGGGCCACTATGAGGCATCATACTGTGTGCATGGGCCACTATGGGGCATAATAGTATGTGCAGAGGCCACTATGGGGCATCATACTGTGTGCAGGGGCCACTATGGGGCATAATAGTATGTGCAGGGGCCACTTGAGTGTCTGGAACTTTGGGACCACGCTCAAAATCTGAGACTGTACTGACTTTTTATTATTGCTTCACCTAATTTGAGTCTGTTTTATTCATAGTTATTAACTGCATTTCATCTTTCCATGTGCTACATCAGGGCATATAGATGTCACAGAGGAAGGAGTCCAACACTCAAGTCCCTATCTGTAAGCCAAAGCATAGAGAGGAGAATAATCTTATTGTGGCGACCATGGTGCATCATTGTATCAGATTCATCTGCACTGTAATATGTGACAGACAAGTTATGCTATAAAGCTGAGTTATTACAAAGATGTTGAAGAGATTGTAATAAGTTTCAACTCTATTGTTCTAGACAAAGATGTCGCAAGTAAAACAAGTTGGACTGTTGGCTGCTGGGTGCCAGCCCTGGAACAAAGATGTCTGTGCCGCTAGTGGAGATAGATTTGCCTATTGTGCCACATTGGCTATTTATGTATACCAGGTAATTATAGAAAAACTGTGATAACTTAATAAGACATAACAATTTTTTTCATATATAGTATAAGATATATATGTTATATTAATACTTTGTGACTACCAATCATGCAGTCTCTTCGTCTCTTATAACTGCGTATACAATGGCCTCAACTGCTATTATTTTTAGCCAGCATTGCTGCTGCCTCAGTGTTACAAACCAATAGAGGGCGCTCACTGGAATGTGCAAGCCTGTCTTCCCTGATGTAATTAGGAAGACCGAATTTTAGTGAAATAACCCAATAAAGGTTTGCTCCCTTTAGCATCATGCTCGACCTCTCTACCTCGGGCTGACGAGATGCAAGTACATCGAAACGGCCGTCCTCGGTTGAGAGACTATACCTGGTAATAATCCCAGCGTCATTGCAAAACAAAGGCCTCTTGGAAGGTCGAGCATGATGCTAAAGGGAGCAAACCATTATTGGGTTATTTCACTGAAATTCGATCTTCCTAATTACATCAGGGAAGACAGGCTTGCACATTCCAGTGAGCGCCCTCTATTGGTTTGCAACACTGAGGCAGCAGCTGACTTCCTAATTACATCATGGAAGACAGATTTGCATATTCTTCCCATGGTCCCTTGCGAAGTGGAGTGCTAAAGGCTTAATAAGTCTTCACACACCTATATGGTGGTCTCTCCCCAAGGAGTGACAATATCCCCTTAACCCTGTCTAAGCTTCTCACCTCTACCAGGTTATAGTCCTCTCTACTTCGGGCTGACGAGATGCAAGTACATCGAAACGGCCGTCCTCGGTTGAGAGACTATACCTGGTAATAATCCCAGCGTTATTGCAAAACAAAGGCCTCTTGGAAGGTCGAGCATGATGCTAAAGGGAGCAAACCTTTATTGGGTTATTTCACTGAAATTTGATCTTCTTAATTACATCAGGGAAGACAGGCTTGCACATTCCAGTGAGCGCCCTCTATTGGTTTGCAACACTGAGGCAGCAGCTGACTTCCTAATTACATCATGGAAGACAGGTTTGCATATTCTTCCCATGGTCCCTTGCGAAGTGGAGTGATAAAGGCTTAATAAGTCTCCAAACACCTATATGGTGGTCTCTCTCCAAGGAGTGACAATGTCCCCTTAGCCAGCATTGTAATAGATCCAGATTTTTAATAGATCCAGTTAGTGAACCTGGACATTTCACAGTTAAGACAACTGTATAAGTGAAGCACATATACCAACTGACTGTCTAGTAGCGCCTCTCTACATTATAGTGTAGTACTACATGGTTTGAACCAGAATGATCTTCTCCTTTGGATATGTAGGGACAGCTCCGTTGTCTTTTGTTTAGTACACTTACATTATGTAAGACAAACATTATGCTAAAGGTCAAAGACTTTTGCACATGTCCTTTACTGATACCAAAAAAGTAGCAGAAATCTCTTATGTTGCTTACTGACATTTTCACTTCTCTTCCATAAGCTGGATCACCGATACAATGAATTTAAGCTCCGGGCTATCATGTCAGAGCATAAAAAGACAATCACAGCCATCTCCTGGTGTCCTCACAACCCCGACATGTTTGCCAGTGCAAGTGCAGACAATTTAGTGATCATCTGGAATGTGGCTGAACAGAAAGTGGTGGCCAGACTTGACAGTACAAAAGGTAAGACAACTACACATTATGTAAATTGTGACGTTCTTGCTGGTACAGTGACTTTTGGCAACCAAACTGTGGCAACATTTCATTGGATTGTACATTTTGTGGTGGCAACTTTTCAAGGACATCCATAGACGTCAGTATCAGTATAAGAACACAAGCAGATGCCTACTGTATGTATACAGTACACTATGTGTTCATAATAACCTGTAGGCACTCCATGTGTTGCCATATACCATATACCTGTGAGACATATATACACTGTATACCTGTGAGGTATATATATGCCATATACCTGTGAGGCGCCACATTCTCCACTTAACAAAGACTATGTTACATGTAATGAATGGATATAGTGCCAATGGGCAGTACTTATTGGTCTGATGTGTGGCTATTAATTCTCCTATCTAGGGATGCCTGCTTCTCTGAGCTGGTGCTGGAATTCTGGAGATGCGGTAGCGTTTGTGTCACACAGAGGTCCCCTGTATATTTGGACTATATCTGGACCTGACAGTGGTGTGGCTGTTCACAAGGAGGCACATAGCTTTCTGTCCGATATTTGTCTGTTTCGGTGGCATCCAAGGAAAAAAGGAAAAGTAGTCTTTGGGCACACGGATGGAAGCCTGTCTATTTTTCAGCCAGGTAAAACGTCAATACCAAAAGTAAACCAAATATCTTAGATAAGAAATTACACCAAAATGTTCATTCTTTGTTCAGAAGGAGATTTTATGTTTATAAAAGATTGATGATGTGTTGGTGACATGCAAGTCTATCAGTGATTGTTAGGGTGCCCTTAGATGCATGTTCCGGCTGCGTCCACTATGGGCTAATTTTCCATTTAAAGCAATAGCAACAATACGGGTTCAGCCCATGGTGGTGGATGTGGTGAAAGGAGCCCTTTAATGTATTAAACACAGAATTGCAGGAAGCTTTACATTTTTTCAATGACTTTTGCTAAGTGTTAATATAAAGTTTGCTGCAATAGATCGTATAGATCCTCTTTTTATATACAAACGTACACATTGCATAGTACAGCTGCCATTTTGTTTTGAATGGAAAGCAGCCATTTTGTGTAAAGTGTGTACCCTAAAATCACAAAACAAACATTCACTACGTCACTTACTACATCTACAATTAATAAATTTGGATTCCATTCACTAATTTTGTAATCTGACCAAAATGACAATCTCCTATGTGTAAGCATGTCTAAGTGTCCTTTTCTCAATTTCCAAGGTTGTAAGAGTCAAAAACATGTTTTGAGACCTGAGTCCCTGGAAGGAACAGATGAAGAAGATCCAGTGACAGCCTTAGAATGGGATCCACTTTCCACAGATTACCTGCTTGTTGCTAATCTACATAATGGGATCCGCTTGGTAGACTCGGAATCTTTATCTTGTATCACGACTTTCAGTTTTCCCAGTGCAGCGGCGTCTGTTCAGTGTTTGGCTTGGGTTCCTACAGCACCAGGGATGTTTATAACAGGAGGTAAGCTAAGCATTTACTTATGTTCCTGTACTTTGGAGAGACGTAATTCCAGATCTGTCATTTTTATGTTACTACTGATTTGTCTACAAACGGGCCATACGTTGCATACTGATGTAGAAAGGACTTCTACAATGTATTAATCACCATACAGTGCACAGCCCATTTACGTACACTCAGTGCGAGAACACAAGTGAGTAGAAACATTAATAAATCTGTAGAATAAGGGTTATCCCTCGGGATCAACGGGGGTCAGAGATGGTGTGTATGCGGAGCACCTACTCCATTTGCTTCTATGGGACTTTTTGCATAGCAGTCACTCATTTAATAGAGATCTTTATGAAACTACATTTCCCAGCATGCACAATTGCTTTTGTGTTCTCAGAACCTCCACAGAAGTAACTGGAACATGCTGGGAGTTGTGAGTTCACAGCAGTTGTAGTGCCAAAGATTGCTGATCCCTAGGTTAGACATATGGTTTCATGTTCTTCTTCTGTAACCAATTTTAGCACTTTTGTATGATTTTATAAAAATGCTCTTTTTTTTTTTGGTACTGCTAACTTTTGCTTTTGGTAATGCAGATTACCTCTACCAAATAAAGGAAACTCTCACACCAGCAAAACCATGCACTGTTCCCATGTCTGTCCTTTGGCTGTTTAGTGTTTTTTTTCTTTTGGAGGAGCGTTTATTTCCATATATTTTCCCATGGAGCATTGCCTCAAAAAGTCTCCATACCAGAAGCATAACTTACAGATTACAAAATCTGCAGTAAGACCCCTACCTACTTAGTGGTATATATTATTTGGCAGAGGGACGTTTTGGGCTCTCTTAGGGTCCAGTGCCAGTAGCAGCTGCTTTCTGTGCACTGTTATAGCGATGTCCCTGCTCCTTACACCAGCTGCATCTCTTCAATGAAAAGCAGTGCCTTGCATGTTCTGGTAGTATCAAAAGAAGCATATTACACAGTCCAGTCATACTAATGTGACCATCGCCTACTTTTGACGTCAACGTTAAATAACCAGTCGCAGAAGGCACATGTCATCAGCCATCTGGGTGCACTCATCATTGTGGAAGGCACAATGGATCACCACAAGTATGCATCTATCCTTGTGGACCATGTTCACCCCTACATGCGAATTGTTTTTCCTCACGATGATGGCATCTACCAGCAGGACAATGCGACGTGTCATAAAGCTTCGAGGTTCGAGGAGCACCAGGATGGGTTTACCGTACTCCCTTGGTCAGCAAATTCCCCAGACATGAACCCACTCGAGAATCTGTGGGACCACCTAGATCGGGTTGTTCGTGCCATGGATGCTCAACCGCGTAACCTAGCACAGCTGGCCACAGCACTGGAGTTGACATGGCTCAACATCCCAGTGAACATCATCAAAACATCCCCTCTCTTGCTGCACGTCTCGCAGCGGTCCGCTCTGGGAAAGGTGGTTATTCTGGATTTTGACAGGTGGTCACATTAATGTGACTGGATTGTGTATATTGTGTATATTGCAGTATTACTATGTCTTTATTCATGATCATACTGGATTATGTTACGAAATGTTTGCCTGTCATTTTACAACACATATCTGAAGTGTATGATTGTTCCAATGTGCTCAGATTCCCAGGTTGGTGTATTACGGGTATGGAATGTCTCAAAGACGACACCTATAGATAATTTTAAATTGAAGAAAACTGGCTTCCATGCATTACATGTCCTTAACTCCCCTCCAAAGAAAAAAAGTGAGTACAAAAATAAACTGCTTCTGAGTATGCCTGAAACATTATCATTGGATGACTTATATTACGCTATAGAGGTGAAATGAGAACAGACTAAATGTAAGAAAAGAGTGATGCATTACCAAGAAACGTGATTTACACATTATAAGGAAGAGCTTTTACACAAGGAGTATGGCTCTCATGATATATATCGCCGGGCAAAAAACAGATTTTAGATGGATTCTTCTACACCGGCCCCAACAGAGGCATAACTATAGGGGTGCAGAGGTAGCATCACCATTGGGCCTTGGAGCCTGAGGGGAAACCAAGACTCTTTATTGTACAAGAACACATCAGTATTATAGATAGCACATAGCAAGTGGGCGCTCCATTATACATTTTGCAACGGGCCCAGGAACCTCAGATTGTCCCACAATATGAAGATCAGTAGTAATTTCTGTTCTCCTTACTCTGGGAATAATTATGAGCTCCCCAAGGCTCCACTTATGAAATCCTCCTTCTACTGACTGTTTAGTCTGATGTAGATTATTGGGATATTTTCAGCAATGGTACTATGCAGTATATATAGCTATATATCATAGGGGTAATATAGGGACATCTCCAGACCCTGCTGTAAATAATACACCCTCATTTTTGGAGAGGAGCTTTCTATAAACCTTCTAGTAACCTCCACCTCTAGACTTATAAGTGGGAACCTTCCAGTACATTCATGCTCCCCTAACCATGGCAGTATGAAGTGCTATCAGGCTCCCTCAAGTATCATGTTTGACTCTGAATTGATGTGACATTTCAGAAAATTTTGTTTTGAAAAGAGCCACACATGAAATAGGTTGTCTGGGCATCGCCCCTCTGGATAAATCCTGTCTGGCTCAGCAAGTCTCTCCCTATATACAAATAGCCAGTGGCGAGCCGCCCAGAGGCAGATTCTTTTGAAAAGGATATTTTTTTATGAAAAACCACAGATTTGCAGAATTATCAAAATCCCATTTAAATTCTTGATTTTGTAACTACATTTACAAAACATACAATTATTTCACACTGATGTTTTACTGACATAAATACTGTTTTTCTTTCTAATGAGCATTTTTAGCACATTCCCCTACAAAAAACCATCACATATCATCCACCAGCGAGGCTGTGCCACCTCCTACCCTAACCCAGAATCAGGCTTTCTCATTACCTCCTGGCCATGCCGTCTGTTGTTTCATGGATGGAGGAGTTGGACTTTATGATATGGGAGCCAAGAAGTGGGATTTCTTACGAGACTTGGTATGTATCATCTTAGCATTTCCATCATATTTTTTCTGGGAATTTATTCTTGAATATCTATCCTTACAAAAGATCATCAATAGCAGGTCAGTGGCGATCCGATCGCAGCTGATCCGATTCCAGTCTCCTTGCTGTTCAGCTGCTTGCATGGCATCAAACTACATCTCAGGACAGAGTATAATGGTCAAAAGGCAGAGAGAGTGAGAGAGAGCTTATCCACTACACAGTTTGTGGTGCTGTGCTTCTCACTAGTACACTGTGCTGTTCCTAGTGTGTGGCGGACCCTGCAGTCAGCTAATTGATGGATAGCCAGGAGTCCGATCCCAATGATCTGCTATTGATGGCCTATCCTATGCGCACTGCTTACCTTGCACAGGAGATGTTATTGGGCTGTCTGGATACAGGGCTGAATGTCATTGTTTGTTATGTCCCTTGTTTGAGGTGGAACTTAAAAAGAGTTACCCGGATTAGAAAACGTGGCTGCTTTCTTCTTCTCAGCAAGTGCTATTACATATGGTGGTCACATGGCCTACAGCTCAGTAATATTCAAATGAATGGGACTGAGCTTCAGCATGGCCATGTGACTATAGGAAGAAGGACAAATGTTTTCCAATCCTGGATAACCCCTTTATCTACGCTCTATTCTTTGCAATTATTTTCTTTTCATTCCATAGGGTCATATTGAAACTATTTTTGATTGCAAATTCAAACCAGATGATCCGAATTTACTCGCTACAGCCTCATTTGATGGTACAATAAAGGTCTGGGATATCAACACATTAACAGCAGTGTATACTTCACCAGGGAATGAAGGGGTTATCTATTCACTGTCCTGGGCTCCAGGTACGTGAACCAACATTGAAACACCAAACCAGAATTTACTTCCATTGAGATATTTTCTGTTACTTTATGCGCTTACTGCTCTGCATGCAACAACTAAACTTCCTTACTGTTTTCTAAGAAGCATTGATTTGGCTGCAAACTTTGGCGCAACCAGTTATTTATTATTATTTATAAAGCACCAGATTATGGGGATATTGTCACTCCTTAGGGAGAGACCACCTTGTAGATGTGTGGAGTCTTACAAAGCCCTTTTCGCTCCACTGTGGGGGATTATGGAAAGAATATGCAAATATGTTTCCCAAGATGTAAATAGGGAAACAATGCCTCTGTATGTTGCCCTCTATGGGAAGCTCCCTTGAACATCATGCCCGACTTTCCAACAAACTGTGCTGATGAGATCCAATCACATCGAAACAGCGCTGTCCACAGCTGGAATGATACTGACTTGGTAAAATCTCGCACCATTGCAATAAAGGCTTGTTGGAAAGTCAGGCATAATGTTCAAGGGAGCTTCCCATAGAGGGCAGGATACAGAGGCATTGTTTCCCTACTTACATCTTGGGAAACATATTTGCATATTCTTCTTATATAGCACCATTAATTCCAAATTTGTTACTAAATTTAGGGAGCAGCCCCTTTTAGATGTAAATAATATGGGTGCTGGATAAGCTAGAAAGAAATTCAGTTTTGCTTAAGGAAAAGAAAAAGTTGCAACAGCTGTTGCAAAATATCCCCCAGTCCTCTCTCACAAAAAAACTAGACGCAATAACTTTTTCAGTCCCTTTGCTGATCCAGCACCGGTGCCCCCAAGGATCCCATGAGCTTTCTTTTGTTGTAATGATAAAGCATTTGCTTTAATTCTTTCTTTTTTTTCCAAGGAGATGGACAACATCTTTAGTTTTCTTTTGTCCAATATTACCTACAGTGAGACAAATGCGTCATACTATATATCACAGTGTGACACAGTTGACAAGGAAGGAAACAAATTATTTTCACACAATGTATTTTTACTCTGTTATATCACAGTGCTCACTCTCATTTACCATGTCTAGGGGACTTGAACTGCATAGCGGGTGCAACATCCAGGAATGGAGGATTTATCTGGGATGTGAAGAAAGGAAAAATGATAACCCGGTTCAATGAGGTAAAACTATATACATTTATAGAATTGCTTTAGAAAGAATTAAAGATTGCATAAGTTAAGCTGAATACCATTTTATCCTTGACACCACAATGATGGTGTATCATAATGTATGTGTCATCTGATAAAGGGCCCTATACGGATGTGTCCACACGTAACTAATCCCTGCTTAGGGTAGAGATTCCAAAGTGTCTGGAAAGCAATTCACTTTCCTCTACCGGCTGTTCACACATAGTCATTAATGGCATGGTTAGGATATCACTTTGATAATATGTCATGAAATCATGTTATGTTTAGAAAAGCTGCTCAGGCTAGGTTTACATCAGCACCTGGCTCTCCACCGTTTGGGTCCGCCAGTGGACTTGAACAATGAAGAGCCAGACGGCTAAATCCGCCGAGCCCATAGGCTATAATGCAGACTGCCGGGTGTCCGCCGTTTATATACCGAAACTGGCAGGGAAACTGGCATATTACTCTCTGCTGATTTTTGGCGATTTCTACGGCTGAGACTCCAGCGCAGATGTGAACATTAAGCCTTAACTTATGATATACATATCTGGCCAGCCAAGAGGACAGCTACAGGTCTGTAAATGTTAGTACCTGTTTTCATGCACCTACTAAATCTTCCATTTGTATATTATATACTATTTTTTCATTATAGCATGGGAAAAATGGCATTTTCTGCATCTCATGGAGCCACAAGGACTCTAAGCGCATTGCCACCTGTAGTGGAGATGGATTCTGGTGAGTTTTACTCATTCTATCAGTGTGGTCTTTGTCCAGTGCATTTTGGGGGTTAGTGTTGTATAGTTAATACTAAGACTGGAAACCTTGTAATTGTTCACTATTGTCTATAATTGTTTCAGCATTATCCGAACAATTGATGGTAAACTTTTGCACAAGTATAAGCATCCAGCAGCTGTTTTTGGCTGTGACTGGAGTCAAAATAACAAGTAAGCACTATATACATTCCGAGTCTTTCGTATACTGTACCATTCTATAATGTGTGTTTCTATAATGCATCCAAATAAAAATGATCCGATCAGTTACCATGTACTGTATAATTTTCGGAATACATTCTTAAAGAAAGTGCCAACTGCATTTATCTCTATACCTTTTTGGGAACCTTGTAAGTAAATCTAATAACCATACACAGTGGGGTAAAATACATAAACGAGGATGTTTCATACAATGCCCCACTCTTTGAGACATCTCTGTCTTTTACTTTAATAAGTTAGGTTAGGTTCAGACTTTCGCTGAGCTCTCCATTGTTTGAGTCCTCCAGGGGACCCGAACAACAGAGAGCCGGACTGCTAAAACAGCAGTTACCCATGGACCCCATAGGCTATAATAGGGCGAGCCGGGTCTCCATCAGGTTTCTACTTTTTTTTAGAATGAAATGGGCGGAGATAAAAATCCTTTGTGCAGGACTTTTTATCCACTATTCTCAGCAATTTTTTATTTTATTTTATGTAGATTATGAGCCCCATATAGAGCTCACAATGTACGTTTTTTCCCTATCAGTATGTCTTTGGAATATGGGATGGAAATCCATGCAAACACGGGGAGAATATACAAACTTCTTGCAGATGTTTTTTTGCCCTTAGCAGGATTTGATCACCAGGACTCCAGTGCTGCAAAACTGCATTGCTAACCACTGAGCCACCGTGTGGCCACTAATTCTTGGCAATTTCTGCGGCAGAGTCTTCAACAAAGACTCCAACACAGATGTGAACCTAGCCTTACGATACTAGGTGAATTTCTAAATGGCCCTTCATGGGCAGAGAATGGCACATTTAAAGGATACAATTGCAACTTCTTTTATAAGATCAGCCTGAAGGTGGTCTAATATTTCCCTTATCTGTTCCATATAAACTACTAGACAATTGCTGATCCATGGGGATCCGACCACTGAGACCCTCACTGATTCTGAAAATGGGAGTGTTTTATCGACTGTTTCGATTGTGTTCACGAATGTTTCATTCATTCCAGTGAGAACTACAGAAATACCTGAAGTACAGCACTTGACCATCCCTGGGGCTTCCTTCCCGCAACGGTTTTGGAAATCGCAGCGTGTCCACACTGCAATATTTTCTGCAAATTGGGCATGGGATTCACATGAATCCCATCTACTTTGCAAGTACAGTAGAACGCCGCAGTTTTCCCGCTGCGTTTCCGTCCGTGGGCAAATCGCGGCGTTTCTGGCCCGTGGGGTCCTGGCCTTAACTAGTAATGCGTATGTGAGCATACACCAGTGTTGCAGGTATACATTGAGCTGGGACTACTTCTTCAAAGTTGAACAGTACAGCCCCATAGTATTGTTTTGTCATCTTTTACATGAACACAGGCAAGAAATATAATCAGATGGATTCAGTATTCCAGCAGAGTATTCACCCTTTTGTCTATGTCAGTGTAAGTTAGAGAAGTTGGAGCAATGTCAAAAATATTGTTTTTCGTTTTGCATTTAGAGATATGATTGCAACTGGCTGTGAAGACAAGAATGTCAGAGTGTATTACTTAGCCACCAGCTCTGACCAACCCTTGAAGGTTTTCACTGGGCACACAGCCAAGGTGTTCCATGTACGGTGGTCTCCTCTTAGAGAAGGAATTTTATGCAGTGGCTCAGACGATGGGTAGGTTGGACACTATATATAATATTATCAAATCGTTTTTATTAATTGTTTTACATACACAAACACCATACAGATACAGAAATCATACTCCCTCCCCTTCCCCAATTAAAGTACCCCATGCACAACTACCGGCCACTAATCCAAGGTCCTACATTCTGCCATCCCCTCTCTACACACCCTGGCCTTGCTCAAAAACATGAAAGCAGTATATGAACCCAATTCTTGCTGCAAATGCATAAGATCAAATGAAGATAGATCTCACTGTAACAATCATTCAGTCCACTGACCCTTAAACTTTTTCAGCGTACCCCACTGGAAATAAATACACGGTGATTCAAAAACAGTGGTGTAAAATTATACCTAGTTCCAGCATATCCTCAGACGTGAACTCCACTTTCAGTGACAGTTCATCTCAGGTTATTCAGATCCTGAGGGTGGAGAGGCAGATGATATTAGCTGCTATGGATATATAAGCCAGTTTTGCTTTGATTTCCATTGACTGGCCATTTACCACTGATGTTACTGTAACTACAGGCCGCTGCTCTTGTACCATTCTTTTTCATTCACCCCGTATGTTTCTACAGTATGTCATCACAAACATCAGAAGACAGGGCCTCAGGGTCCAACTCCCATTTCTCCCGTACCCAATCCAGTTCAGGCTGTAGTGCAAGATAATTTGTGGTTATCCAGAGGGGAAAGTTTTTATGTGGGTAAAAAAAAATAAAAGCAATACTTAAAACCAATCCTCACCAATCCACCTTCACTTCTATTACGATTCTTACCAGGTCCCCATCTTTACTCCTGGTCCTGTTTCATCCCACAAGAAATATCAGCTCCGCCAGTCACTGGGCAAGGCATATCACTGTTACAGCCAATGATTGGTTAAGCAAGCATTTCCTGTGTGCCCGGACCAGGACATAGAATCCAACAGAGATCTGTATAGCACTAGAATAGGAGTGGCAGGGATTGGTATTACTTTCTTTTTTTTTTATTACAAAACTTAGTGTAAACCCGGTGCCCAATTTTGAATAAAAGGGATTGGGCAAGTTATTAAAAAAACAGTCTGCTGGATCCATGTTGGCCAATGCCCCTTTTTATATTTTTGGACTAGAAAAATATGTGATCCTTACATTATAATATTGCTTACAGAACTGTAAGGATCTGGGACTACACACAAGATGCTTGTATAAATGTTCTCAGTGGCCACACTGCCCCAGTCCGGGGATTGATGTGGAACACAGAAATACCATACCTTCTAATATCTGGAAGCTGGGATTACACTATACGAGTATGGGACACCAGGGACGGAACTTGTTTGGATACTGTGTACGATCATGGGGCAGATGTATATGGTATGTTGTTTCTGTCTGTCATCTTTAGTTTACTTAAGTTCTGTACTTGTGACATGGTTATAACATATAATTACTTTTCTCCACTGTTCTTCGCGGCCCGAGACTCCCTCCTGATTAGACCCATTCATCCGAGCCTAATCAGGAGCAGATGAACGGGCCTGCATTGCATTGGCATCCCATTGCGGTTAGCCCGCGCGAAAATTCTGGCAGCAGAAAATGAAGAGGAATTTCCTCTTCATTTTCCGCTATGTGAACTGACCCTTACTGATGACTTGTGGATGTGTGCTTGGATCATTAAGTCAATGGTTCACCATGGAGCCCTTATAAGAAAACCCCTATAATTAAAAGAAACAAGATGTGGCAATATGGCTGCACTTATCATTACCATTATTACCATCATTTTTAGATTTTGGCACTAGTTATATCTACTCATTTACTAGTAAATGTCCAGTTTTCAGTTTGCTGTGGAGAATGTTTTTCTTTTTAAATGGCATATGGATATCAGGAAGGACAACTTATTTTTAAGGGGGACAGAAATAGTTATTTGGGGTCCTTGGTACTGGATTTCACCAGTATGACTGCTTATGGTGTAATAAAATTGTGAATGTATAATGTTCTCCTTATATTAGCTGCTAGATTTTGATACTTTGTATTTCCCAATGCTTATACTATTCAGGTCTAACGTGTCATCCAAATCGACCGTTCACTATGGCGTCTTGTTCACGCGACTCCACTGTGAGGCTTTGGTCTCTAACGCCATTGATTTCACCTCTTCAGATAAATATTCTGGCAGACCGTCCTTGGGAAGAAGTAATTGGTAACACTGGTATGTGACCATGTTAGCTAGAGCAATGGAGGACTTATAGGCTAGGAGAGTTTATTTGGCAGTATTATATGCTTGTTTTTCTTCATCTGATAGACCGTGCCATGGAGCCTGGTGCCCCACCGTTACTGTGTGGGAAAGTGTCCCGTGATATTAAACAAGAAGTGGACAAACTGACTGGCAATCTGAGGAGCAAGAAGCTTAGATGGTTTTCAGAATGTCTCTCTGTAAGTGCCAAGTTCTTAGATTGATAAAGGAAACACAAAGGTTGTCATCAAGGGGTTGTATGAGAATACAAAAACATGGCTGCAATCCATAAGCTGCCCATTCTTATTCATGGGTCATATTCGGTATTGTATTCTTATGAATGGGGTTGATATGCA
This sequence comes from Leptodactylus fuscus, assembly GCF_031893055.1. Classification (NCBI taxonomy): domain Eukaryota; kingdom Metazoa; phylum Chordata; class Amphibia; order Anura; family Leptodactylidae; genus Leptodactylus; species Leptodactylus fuscus. Next base: position 299,125,219 of record NC_134265.1, read on the forward strand.
ATACCATACATGGGTAATGGATTAGAGTGGTGATACTTTTAGAAGAGATCAGCCATGTTTGTCTAATCACATACAACCATATAAATGTTATCAGCAACATCTGCAAAATATAGACTCACAAATGAAAGGTGTAAATTGCTCCTGAAAGTCAGTAGAGGAGCATTTTTTTTCCTACCAATATGACTGATGTGAGCTATAGAATCACTCTCACTTGAAGTAGCTCTCCCACAAATTTTGGACTCTCCGCTCCAGTAGAAAGGTACATGATGTAAATTATAGTCAAGGACATCTTCTTAGTGATGGCTGTATTTCTGAGGTATCCACTCCTCTCAGGTCCTTTGCTGTATCATGTAACCAACAATACGACACTCCAAATGACACAGCCTTGTATGTATAGACAAAAAGTCAGTTTTTCAAGTCATTCCTATAAAACATTGAGTCTCTCATAATATAATTAAAAAGGAAAAAAAGCAGCTGGTTCTTAAGAGGTTAAAAATGGCGCTCAATACTGTCTTTTAGCTCACATACCAGTGAAGGATTTTCTAGAGTGATGAATATGCAATCAGAAATGTAGTGGCTCCAATGCTAGTCTTGCACAGGAGTCCTCTGTGTCCGGCACTGACAGTGTTATCATTGTCCACGCTGTTTTCTGTCTCCTTCAGCCTCCTGGTGGTAGTAAAAATTTATGGGACTTGGTTGCTGTGCTGAAAGGCCAAGATGACAGTTTACTCCCTCAAAACTACTGCAAAGGAATAATGCACATGAAGCATCTTGTTAGGTTCAAAACGGTAAGTACTGGGCTATAGTAACTATATATAAGTTATATTTCTTGAGTAGGTCAGTGAACCATACATTAGCCTCAGAACAAGGTGTTAGGTCACATGTCTGACATCGGAGTAGAAGTGAACCGCTGTCTGTTCCCAGGGGAAACCAATGCAGTATTATAAGCAGGTGTATGGTTAAACAGAGTAAGCTTACATTTCTACAGTAAAATACTAAAGATTTAAAACATTTTAATATTTGCTAGAATTCTTCCTAGTCCTTATTTCTCAAACTGGAAAGTTTGGCAAATTTATTATGCCTTGTCACCAGTTTTCTGACTTACAAGGCTTAAAAAGTCGCAATTTTTTGCGCAAATTAATTCTTAAGAAAAAAATGTGTAACTTTTTCTCTTTTACATTGCCCAGGTGTGTGGTAAGAGCATACAGTAGGATCATGTAAAGGACATCACAGGTGGATCATGTAAAGGATACTGGAAATCTATGCCAGATATAAGCTTAATGAAGATTAAGCTGAGGTTGTACTTCATTTATAAGGAGAATTGAGGGTTATAAAGATATTTGTAACCCTATTACTATGTATTCCCGTATACAGCAGGTAACACTGCATATATGACTTAGAACATGGTTGTTATTATTACATACAGTATCCTTACCCACACACTGGCCTTTTTGCACATCTAAGAATAAGGTTTTTGGAGTTACTTCAAGATTTATCTATAAAACTACAGTGACATGTCTTTGAGATAGCCACCCATAATAGCGGCAGCATACTAATTTCCCATAAGGCTATGGTTATGCAGCAACTTTGGCCACTTGCATTGCAATAGTGCTTTGCATTTAGTAATTGTTGAAGGGATTTTCCTGGCAAATTATATTGTTGACCTATCTTTAGGATAGGTCATGTATATCAGATGGCCAATCCGCTGTACTCGCCAGCCACTATATGGAGAGCAGAGCTGGAAGCAGATAGCGCTGTTCTCAATGTAGTGGTGGCACTGAGTTACTGCAGCTCAGATCCTATACAAATGAATGGGAGTTGAACTGCAGTTATTCAATATGGCTGCTGCACAGAGAACAGAGATATTTGCTTTTGGTTCAGTTTTCTGATAGATACAGGACATGTGATGTCCTTTTTCATAGACACTTGGCCAAAGCTGACATGTAGCAAAAAAGTTCAATTTGACTAAAGATTTCAGAAAAATATCCCAGTATGATAATTCATCAAAGTTATGTAACAAGTACAGCAGTTATGGTTGTGAAGACTGCTTTACTAGGAAAATATCTATTTATCATATGTTAACTAACCAAAGCAGTATGTCACTAAATATAGAGCATGTGTTTGTGTCCTGACAGTCAAAAGCTCAAGAGTTAACAACTGTGAAGATGTCCAAGTTCGGTGGAGGTATTGGTGCACCTAGTAAAGAAGAAAGGCTTAAGGAAGCTGCTGAGATCCACTTGAGACTAGGGCAGATCCAAAGATACTGTGAGCTCCTAGTGGAACTTGGAGAGGTACTTGTTCTTGTTAACTGCTTCATTTCTAAGAGTGAGCCTTAGGCTTGACATACACATTATATGTCAGCTCAGCTTGCTTGACCAACGTCTGACTCTGTCCTGTCCTCATAGACAGGATTTCAGCAGGTATCGCTAATATTGCTCTTATGTGTGCAGAGGACCTTAGAGACCTTAGATCACTGTAGGATGCTTCCTCCTTCAGATATTTACTTCATCTACTTCTATCTTAAAAAAAATAAATAATAATAATAATATTAATATATATATATATATATATATATATATATATAAAGTACATAGTGCAAGTGTTTATTTACATTGTGCACCAGACGGATTGATATACCTTAGGCAAAATACACATATACAGTCCTATGAAAAAGTTTGGGCACCCCTATTAATCTTAATCATTTTTAGTTATAAATATTTTGGTATTTGCAACAGCCATTTCAGTTTGATATATCTAATAACTGATGGACACAGTAATATTTCAGGATTGAAATGAGGTTTATTGTACTAAAAGAAAATGCGCAATATGCATTAAACCAAAATTTGACCGGTGCAAAAGTATGGGCACCTCAACAGAAAAGTGACATTAATATTTAGTAGATCCTCCTTTTGCAAAGATAACAGCCTCTAGTCGCTTCCTGTAGCTTTTAATCAGTTCCTGGATCCTGGATAAAGGTATTTTGGACAAACAATTCAAGTTCAGTTAAGTTAGATGGTCGCCGAGCATGGACAGCCCGCTTCAAATCATCCCACAGATGTTCAATGATATTCAGGTCTGGGGACTGGGATGGCCATTCCAGAACATTGTAATTGTTCCTCTGCATGAATGCCTGAGGATTTGGAGCGGTGTTTTGGATCATTGTCTTGCTGAAATATCCATCCCCGGCGTAACTTCAACTTCGTCACTGATTCTTGAACATTATTCTCAAGAATCTGCTGATACTGAGTGGAATCCATGCGACCCTCAACTTTAACAAGATTCCCGATACCGGCATTGGCCACACAGCCCCAAAGCATGATGGAACCTCCACCAAATTTTACAGTGGGTAGCATGTGTTTTTCTTGGAATGCTGTTTCTTTTTGGACGCCATGCATAACGCCTTTTTTTATAACCAAACAACTCAATTTTTGTTTCCAAAATGAAGCTGCCTTGTCCAAATGTGCTTTTTCATACCTCAGGCAACTCTATTTGTGGCGTACGTGCAGAAACGGCTTCTTTCTCATCACTCTCCCATACAGCTTCTATTTGTGCAAAGTGCGCTGTATAGTTGACCGATGCACAGTGACACCATCTGCAGCAAGATGATGCTGCAGCTCTTTGGAGGTGGTCTGTGGATTGTCCTTGACTGTTCTCACCATTCTTCTTCTCTGCCTTTCTGATATTTTTCTTGGCCTGCCACTTCTGGGCTTAACAAGAACTGTCCCTGTGGTCTTCCATTTCCTTACTATGTTCCTCACAGTGGAAACTGACAGGTTAAATCTCTGAGACAGCTTTTTGTATCCTTCCGCTGAACAACTATGTTGAACAATCTTTGTTTTCAGATCATTTGAGAGTTGTTTTGAGTAGCCCATGATGCCACTCTTCAGAGGAGATTCAAATAGTAGAACAACTTGCAATTGGCCACCTTAAATACCTTTTCTCATGATTGGATACACCTGGCTATGAAGTTCAAAGCTCACTGAGGTTACAAAACCAATTTTGTGCTTCAGTAAGTCAGTAAAAAGTAGTTAGGAGTATTCAAATCAATAAAATGATAAGGGTGCCCATACTTTTCCACCGGTCAAATTTTGGTTTAATGCATATTGCGCATTTTCTGTTAGTACAATAAACCTCATTTCAATCCTGAAATATTACTGTGTCCATCAGTTATTAGATATATCAAACTGAAATGGCTGTTGCAAATACCAAAATATTTAGAACTAAAAATGATTAAGATTAATAGGGGTGCCCAAACTTTTTCATAGGACTGTATAATAGAAGCTATGCATCAAGTGTCATATCACAAATGTATGTAAGAGTATCCAAAAACATGGACAGGTCATACGCTATACTTTCTTCTAACATATTACTCCACATACTTAGGCCCCATGAATTTGACGGAGTGTGCTTCTGAAATAGGGCCAAGTTTGCGGCAGTATGTACTTGCAGTGATATCTGGGTGCATCCCAAGTAGCATTCACTTCTATGTGGACTTCTGATTCATTCTGTTCTGATGAGCAGGTCCTATCCTGATCCGAGTCATCGGAACAGAATGAAACAGAAGCCCGTGTAGAGGTGAGTGTGATAAGGTCATAGTCGCATTTATGACTAATTGACCAATAATCTCGGGTAACTGTCGTCGTCCTAATTAATAAGGCTGAGTGCCAGGCGGTAAAGAAGTCACATCACTCTATGTGTTGTATTCATTCTTCTCTCAGCTAAAATGTATACTGACGCACTTTTTATTGAGACCACAGAATTAAATAGTAACAGATAAAGGAAGTGATATAACAACAACGTAAGTTTCATATTCATTCCTGATTGGTATGATACATCTCAGTCAAACAGAAAAAGTTTGAGCAGTGCCATGTAGAGCCAGCTACTCTCAGTCCTGTGTGGTAACCTTAGGAGATGTCTTGTGGCAGCAAGCCAAGCATTTGTTTTTCTTGCGCCCATCCTGGATACAGACGCCATCTTATCATATAACATTATACCAGTTTCAAGCATAACCAACTATATCTAGCATTCAGCTTTAAGGATAACAATGTTTTTTCAAACATTACATTATTGTAAACTTCACAAGTGCATCTCGAAATGCACTTGAATGTCATTTCGAGTATCATCTGAGTTCATTCCACTGTTAACGCGACCCCACATCGTATGCACACTCAGTCAAGTGCATGAGGCCTAAGAGTTTGTTAATCTAAATGTACCCTCTATACAGTATGAATGTTATTTTAAGTTGAAGAAACTAAATGTGTACTCGTACATAGAGGATTTTTCTTTACTAAAATGTCCTATTATAGTGAATCTTTGTATAATGTATATGTTAAAAATTCAAGGGTATAAGTGTTGAAACATATAAATAATATATTTTTATAATAAAATATATTTTATAATATATAAATATATTGTATCATGACACCATTGAGACTTGACATAGATTGTATTGTATTGCTAATGAATGCAGTTATTAACCGGTTGCGCTAATATCTTGTATTTCTTTATTTATAGTGGGATAAAGCATTATCAGTGGCTCCAGGTGTTTCTATGAAATATTGGAAAAAATTAATGCAAAGGTGAGTAAATTACTAGGAGCGTTGATCATGATTTTAGTATGGACTACTATTAACCCATATTACTAGCACAGCACAGTTTATTTATTGCCACAAGGGAGTTTCATAAATATTAATTCAAGAATTTCTAAGTAGAGATGAGCGAACAGTGTTCTATCGAACTCATGTTCGATCGGATATTAGGCTGTTCGGCATGTTCGAATCGAATCGAACACCGCGTGGTAAAGTGCGCCATTACTCGATTCCCCTCCCACCTTCCCTGGCGCCTTTTTTGCTCCAATAACAGCGCAGGGTAGGTGGGACAGGAACTACGACACCGGTGACGTTGAAAAAAGTAGGCAAAACCCATTGGCTGCCGAAAACATGTGACCTCTAATTTAAAAGAACAGCGACGCCCAGCTTCGCGTCATTCTGAGCTTGCAATTCACCGAGGACGGAGGTTTCCGTCCAGCTAGCTAGGGCTTAGATTCTGGGTAGGCAGGGACAGGCTAGGATAGGAAGGAGAAGACAACCAACAGCTCTTATAAGAGCTAAATTCCAGGGAGAAGCTTGTCAGTGTAACGTGGCACTGACGGGCTCAATCGCCGCAACCCAGCTTTCCCAGGATCCTGAATGGAATACACTGTCAGTGTATTCCCGTATACCCGATATATACCCCGATACCCGTTCCAACGGTGTGCCCCCCCACCTTCACCCCAGAAATACCCTGCAAGTCCCCTAGCAATAGAATTGGGGCTATATACACCCACAATTTTTACTACTGGTATACAGTGCCATTGTCTGACTGGGAATTCAAAGAATATATTGGGAATACAAATACCCTCATTTCTTGCTACTGCCATATAGTGCCAGTGTCTGACTGGGAATTCAAAGAATATATTGGGGTTACGTGCACCCACAATTTTTACTACTGGTATACAGTGCCAGTGTCTGACTGGGAATTCAAAGAATATATTGGGGTTACGTGCACCCACAATTTTTACTACTGGTATACAGTGCCATTGTCTGACTGGGAATTCAAAGAATATATTGGGAATACAAATACCCTCATTTCTTGCTACTGCCATATAGTGCCAGTGTCTGACTGGGAATTCAAAGAATATATTGGGGTTACGTGCACCCACAATTTTTACTACTGGTATACAGTGCCATTGTCTGACTGGGAATTCAAAGAATATATTGGGGTTATAAATACCCTCATTTCTTGCTACTGCCATATAGTGCCAGTTTCTGACTGGTAATTCAAAGAATATATTGGGGTTACGTGCACCCACAATTTTTACTACTGGTATACAGTGCCATTGTCTGACTGGGAATTCAAAGAGTATATTGGGAATACAAATACCCTCATTTCTTGCTACTGCCATATAGTGCCAGTTTCTGACTGGGAATTCAAAGAATATATTGGGGTTACGTGCACCCACAATTTTTACTACTGGTATACAGTGCCATTGTCTGACTGGGAATTCAAAGAGTATATTGGGAATACAAATACCCTCATTTCTTGCTACTGCCATATAGTGCCAGTTTCTGACTGGGAATTCAAAGAATATATTGGGGTTACGTGCACCCACAATTTTTACTACTGGTATACAGTGCCATTGTCTGACTGGGAATTCAAAGAATATATTGGGAATACAAATACCCTCATTTCTTGCTACTGCCATATAGTGCCATTGTCTGACTGGGAATTCAAAGAATATATTGGGGTTACGTGCACCCACAATTTTTACTACTGGTATACAGTGCCATTGTCTGACTGGGAATTCAAAGAGTATATTGGGAATACAAATACCCTCATTTCTTGCTACTGCCATATAGTGCCAGTGTCTGACTGGTAATTCAAAGAATATATTGGGGTTACGTGCACCCACAATTTTTACTACTGGTATACAGTGCCATTGTCTGACTGGGAATTCAAAGAGTATATTGGGAATACAAATACCCTCATTTCTTGCTACTGCCATATAGTGCCAGTTTCTGACTGGTAATTCAAAGAATATATTGGGGTTACGTGCACCCACAATTTTTACTACTGGTATACAGTGCCATTGTCTGACTGGGAATTCAAAGAATATATTGGGGTTATAAATACCCTCATTTCTTGCTACTGCCATATAGTGCCAGTTTCTGACTGGTAATTCAAAGAATATATTGGGGTTACGTGCACCCACAATTTTTACTACTGGTATACAGTGCCATTGTCTGACTGGGAATTCAAAGAGTATATTGGGAATACAAATACCCTCATTTCTTGCTACTGCCATATAGTGCCAGTTTCTGACTGGGAATTCAAAGAATATATTGGGGTTACGTGCACCCACAATTTTTACTACTGGTATACAGTGCCATTGTCTGACTGGGAATTCAAAGAGTATATTGGGAATACAAATACCCTCATTTCTTGCTACTGCCATATAGTGCCAGTTTCTGACTGGGAATTCAAAGAATATATTGGGGTTACGTGCACCCACAATTTTTACTACTGGTATACAGTGCCATTGTCTGACTGGGAATTCAAAGAGTATATTGGGAATACAAATACCCTCATTTCTTGCTACTGCCATATAGTGCCAGTTTCTGACTGGGAATTCAAAGAATATATTGGGGTTACGTGCACCCACAATTTTTACTACTGGTATACAGTGCCATTGTCTGACTGGGAATTCAAAGAGTATATTGGGAATACAAATACCCTCATTTTCTTGCTACTGCCATATAGTGCCAGTTTCTGACTGGTAATTCAAAGAATATATTGGGGTTACGTGCACCCACAATTTTTACTACTGGTATACAGTGCCATTGTCTGACTGGGAATTCAAAGAATATATTGGGGTTATAAATACCCTCATTTCTTGCTACTGCCATATAGTGCCAGTTTCTGACTGGTAATTCAAAGAATATATTGGGGTTACGTGCACCCACAATTTTTACTACTGGTATACAGTGCCATTGTCTGACTGGGAATTCAAAGAGTATATTGGGAATACAAATACCCTCATTTCTTGCTACTGCCATATAGTGCCAGTTTCTGACTGGGAATTCAAAGAATATATTGGGGTTACGTGCACCCACAATTTTTACTACTGGTATACAGTGCCATTGTCTGACTGGGAATTCAAAGAATATATTGGGGTTACGTGCACCCACAATTTTTACTACTGGTATACAGTGCCATTGTCTGACTGGGAATTCAAAGAGTATATTGGGAATACAAATACCCTCATTTCTTGCTACTGCCATATAGTGCCAGTGTCTGACTGGTAATTCAAAGAATATATTGGGGTTACGTGCACCCACAATTTTTACTACTGGTATACAGTGCCATTGTCTGACTGGGAATTCAAAGAGTATATTGGGAATACAAATACCCTCATTTCTTGCTACTGCCATATAGTGCCAGTGTCTGACTGGTAATTCAAAGAATATATTGGGGTTACGTGCACCCACAATTTTTACTACTGGTATACAGTGCCATTGTCTGACTGGGAATTCAAAGAGTATATTGGGAATACAAATACCCTCATTTCTTGCTACTGCCATATAGTGCCAGTTTCTGACTGGTAATTCAAAGAATATATTGGGGTTACGTGCACCCACAATTTTTACTACTGGTATACAGTGCCATTGTCTGACTGGGAATTCAAAGAATATATTGGGGTTATAAATACCCTCATTTCTTGCTACTGCCATATAGTGCCAGTTTCTGACTGGTAATTCAAAGAATATATTGGGGTTACGTGCACCCACAATTTTTACTACTGGTATACAGTGCCATTGTCTGACTGGGAATTCAAAGAGTATATTGGGAATACAAATACCCTCATTTCTTGCTACTGCCATATAGTGCCAGTTTCTGACTGGGAATTCAAAGAATATATTGGGGTTACGTGCACCCACAATTTTTACTACTGGTATACAGTGCCATTGTCTGACTGGGAATTCAAAGAGTATATTGGGAATACAAATACCCTCATTTCTTGCTACTGCCATATAGTGCCAGTTTCTGACTGGGAATTCAAAGAATATATTGGGGTTACGTGCACCCACAATTTTTACTACTGGTATACAGTGCCATTGTCTGACTGGGAATTCAAAGAATATATTGGGGTTACGTGCACCCACAATTTTTACTACTGGTATACAGTGCCAATTTCTAACTAGGAATTCAAAATGCGCAAGGCTCCCGGAAAGGGACGTGGACGAGGCCGTGGGCGAGGTCGGGGGAATGGTTCTGGGGAGCAAGGTAGCAGTGAAGCCACAGGGCGTCCCGTGCCTACTCCTGTGGGGCAGCAAGCATTGCGCCACTCCACAGTGCCAGGGTTGCTTGCCACATTAACTAAACTGCAGGGTACAAACCTTAGTAGGCCCGAGAACCAGGAACAGGTCTTGCAATGGCTGTCAGAGAACGCTTACAGCACATTGTCCAGCAGCCAGTCAGACTCTGCCTCCTCTCCTCCTATTACCCAACAGTCTTGTCTTCCTTCCTCCCAAAATTCCGAAGCTTTACAGAACAATAACCCAAACTGTCCCTGCTCCCCAGAGCTGTTCTCCGCTCCTTTCATTGTCCCTCAACCTGCCTCTCCACGTCACGATTCCACGAACCTAACAGAGGAGCATCTGTGTCCAGATGCTCAAACACTAGAGTCTCCTCCATCTCCGTTCGATTTGGTGGTGGATGACCAGCAACCCACCCTCATCGACGATGATGTGACGCAGTTGCCGTCAGGGCATCCAGTTGACCGGCGCATTGTGCGGGAGGAGGAGATGAGACAGGAGTTGGAAGAGGAAGTGGTGGATGATGAGGACACTGACCCGACCTGGACAGGGGGGATGTCAAGCGGGGAAAGTAGTGTGGATGTTGAGGCAGGTGCAGCACCAAAAAGGGTAGCTAGAGGCAGAGGCAGAGGTCAGCAGCTTAGGCGAAGCCAGGCCACACCCGGAATCTCCCAAGATGTTCCAGTTCGTACCCAGCCCCGAAAAACTCCCACCTCGAGGGCACGTTTCTCGAAGGTGTGGAGTTTTTTCAAGGAATGCGCCGAGGACAGATATAGTGTTGTCTGCACAATTTGCCTCTCGAAATTGATTAGGGGCTCTGAGAAGAGCAACCTGTCCACCACTTCAATGCGCCGTCATTTGGAATCCAAGCACTGGAATCAGTGGCAGGCAGCAACGGCAGGACAAAGGCCGCCTGCCGTTCACGCCACTGCCACTGCCTCTGCCACTGCCTCTGCCTCTGCCACTGCCACTGCTGACTGTGCTGGCGATGCACTCCAGAGGACGAGCCAGGACACCACTTCATCTGCCTCCGCCACTTTGTTGACTTCTACCTCATCCTCCCCTGGTCCTGTCTTATCTCCTTCTCCTGCACCATCAAAGGCACCATCAGGCGTTTCTTTACAACAACCCACCATCTCTCAGACATTGGAGCGGCGGCAGAAATACACTGCTAACCACCCACACGCGCAAGCCTTGAACGCCAACATCGCTAAACTGCTGGCCCAGGAGATGTTGGCGTTCCGGCTTGTTGAAACTCCCGCCTTCCTGGACCTGATGGCAACTGCGGCACCTCGCTATGCCGTCCCTAGCCGTCACTACTTCTCCCGGTGTGCCGTCCCCGCCTTGCACCAGCACGTGTCACTCAACATCAGGCGGGCCCTTAGTTCCGCGCTTTGCACAAAGGTCCACTTGACCACCGACGCGTGGACAAGTGCATGCGGACAGGGACGCTACATTTCACTGACGGCACACTGGGTGAATGTAGTTGAGGCTGGGACTGCTTCCCAAACTGGCCCGGTGTACCTCGTCTCCCCGCCTAACATTCCTGGCAGGGACACGAGAAGAACACCCCCCTCCTCCTCCTCCTCTACCGCCTCCTCCTCCGCCACCGCCTCCTCCTCCGCCACCGCCTCCTCCTCCGCTGTTAGATTGACCCCAGCTACGAGTTGGAAACGTTGCAGCACTGGCGTTGGTAGACGTCAGCAGGCTGTGCTGAAGCTGATCAGCTTGGGGGACAGACAGCACACTGCCTCCGAGGTGAGGGATGCCCTCCTCGATGAGACGGCAATATGGTTTGAGCCGCTGCACCTGGGCCCAGGCATGGTCGTTTGTGATAACGGCCGGAACCTGGTAGCAGCTCTGGAGCTTGCCGGACTCCAACATGTTCCATGCCTGGCCCACGTCTTCAACCTAGTGGTGCAACGTTTCCTAAAGAGCTACCCCAATGTTCCAGAGCTACTGGTGAAAGTGCGGCGCATGTGCGCCCACTTTCGCAAGTCGACAGTAGCCGCTGCTAGCTTAAAATCTCTCCAGCAACGCCTGCATGTGCCACAACACCGGCTTTTGTGCGACGTCCCCACACGCTGGAACTCAACGTTTCAGATGTTGAATAGAGTGGTTGAGCAGCAGAGACCTTTGATGGAATACCAGCTACAAAACCCTAGGGTGCCACAAAGTCAGCTGCCTCAGTTTCACATCCATGAATGGCCATGGATGAGAGACCTTTGTGACATCCTACGGGTCTTTGAGGAGTCCACAAGGAGGGTGAGCTCTGAGGATGCGATGGTGAGCCTTACAATCCCGCTCTTGTGTGTTCTGAGAGAATCCCTGATTGACATCAGGGATAACTCAGATCACACAGAGGAGTTAGGGATAGCATCCGATCCGTCACAGCTGGAGAGTAGGTCCACACATCTGTCCGCTTCACTGCGTTTAATGGAGGAGGAGGAGGAGGAGGAGGAGGAAGAAGAGTTGTCCGATGATGTGATGGTGATACAGGAGGCTTCCGGGCAACTTCGAATCGTCCCATTGTTGCAGCGCGGATGGGTAGACATGGAGGATGAGGAGGAAATGGAGATTGAACTTTCCGGTGGGGCCAGAGGAGTCATGCCAACTAACACTGTGGCAGACATGGCTGAGTTCATGTTGGGGTGCTTTACAACCGACAAGCGTATTGTCAAAATCATGGAGGACAACCAGTACTGGATCTTTGCTATCCTTGACCCCCGGTATAAAAACAACATCTCGTCTTTTATTCCGGTAGAGGGGAGGGCCAATCGCATCAATGCTTGCCACAGGCAATTGGTGCAGAATATGATGGAGATGTTTCCAGCATGTGACGTTGGCGGCAGGGAGGGCAGTTCCTCCAGTAGGCAACCAAGTTCTCACCGGTCCACACAAACGAGGGGCACACTGTCTAAGGTCTGGGACACCTTGATGGCACCCCCTCGCCAAAGTGCCGCCACGGAGGGTCCTAGTGTCACCAGGCGTGAGAAGTATAGGCGCATGTTGCGGGAATACCTTTCCGACCACAGCCCTGTCCTCTCCGACCCCTCTGCGCCCTACACGTATTGGGTGTCGAAGTTGGACCTGTGGCTTGAACTTGCCCTATATGCCTTGGAGGTGCTGTCCTGTCCTGCCGCCAGCGTCCTATCTGAGAGGGTGTTCAGTGCAGCCGGTGGCATCATCACTGACAAGCGCACCCGTCTGTCAGCTGAGAGTGCCGACCGGCTCACTTTGATAAAAATGAACCACCACTGGGTAGAGCCGTCATTTTTGTTCCCACCTGTGTAAAGCACCCCAACATGAAACTCCATGTCTGTACTCAACCTCTCCAATTCCTCCGCATCCTCATACTCATCCACCATAAGCGTTGCACAATTCTGCTAATACTAGGCTCCCTCCACCCTGATTTCCCCCAACTCTGCTGGTTAGAGGCTCCCTCCACCCTGATTTCCACCAACTCTGCTGGTTAGAGGCTCCCTCCACCATGAATTTGCCCAAACTGGGCTGTTTAGAGGCTCCCTCCACCGTGAATTTGCCCAAACTGGGCTGTTTAGAGGCTCCCTCCACCATGAATTGGTCCAAACTGGGTTTTTTAGAGGCTCCCTCCACCATGAATTGGTCCAAACTGGGCTGGTTAGAGGCTCCCTCCACCATTAATTGGTCCAAACTGGGGTGGTTAGAGGCTCCCTCCACCATTAATTGGTCCAAACTGGGCTGGTTAGAGGCTCCCTCCACCATTAATTGGTCCAAACTGGGCTGGTTAGAGGCTCCCTCCACCATTAATTGGTCCAAACTGGGCTGTTTAGAGGCTCCCTCCACCATTAATTGGTCCAAACTGGGCTGGTTAGAGGCTCCCTCCACCATGAATTTGCCCAAACTGGGCTGTTTAGAGGCTCCCTCCACCATGAATTGGTCCAAACTGGGTTTTTTAGAGGCTCCCTCCACCATGAATTTGCCCAAACTGGGCTGGTTAGAGGCTCCCTCCACCATGAATTGGTCCAAGCTGGGTTTTTTAGAGGCTCCCTCCACCATGAACTTGCCCAAACTGGGCTGGTTAGAGGCTCCCTCCACCATGAATTGGTCCAAACTGGGCTGGTTAGAGGCTCCCTCCACCATGAATTTGCCCAAACTGGGCTGTTTAGAGGCTCCCTCCACCATTAATTGGTCCAAACTGGGCTGGTTAGAGGCTTCCTCCACCATGAATTTGCCCAAACTGGGCTGTTTAGAGGCTCCCTCCACCATGAATTGGTCCAAACTGGGTTTTTTAGAGGCTCCCTCCACCATGAATTGGTCCAAACTGGGTTTTTTAGAGGCTCCCTCCACCATGAATTGGTCCAAACTGGGCTGGTTAGAGGCTCCCTCCACCATGAATTTCCCAAAACTTGGCTGTTTAGAGGCTCCCTCCACCATGAATTGGTCCAAACTGGGCTGGTTAGAGGCTCCCTCCACCATGAATTTCCCAAAACTTGGCTGTTTAGAGGCTCCCTCCACCATGAATTGGTCCAAACTGGGCTGGTTAGAGGCTCCCTCCACCATTAATTGGTCCAAACTGGGCTGGTTAGAGGCTCCCTCCACCATGAATTGGTCCAAACTGGGTTTTTTAGAGGCTCCCTCCACCATGAATTTGCCCAAACTGGGCTGTTTAGAGGCTCCCTCCACCATGAATTGGTCCAAACTGGGCTGGTTAGAGGCTCCCTCCACCATGAATTGGTCCAAACTGGGCTGGTTAGAGGCTCCCTCCACCATTAATTGGTCCAAACTGGGCTGGTTAGAGGCTCCCTCCACCATTAATTGGTCCAAACTGGGCTGGTTAGAGGCTCCCTCCACCATGAATTGGTCCAAACTGGGTTTTTTAGAGGCTCCCTCCACCATGAATTTGCCCAAACTGGGCTGTTTAGAGGCTCCCTCCACCATGAATTGGTCCAAACTGGGCTGGTTAGAGGCTCCCTCCACCATTAATTGGTCCAAACTGGGCTGGTTAGAGGCTCCCTCCACCATTAATTGGTCCAAACTGGGCTGGTTAGAGGCTCCCTCCACCATGAATTTGCCCAAACTGGGCTGGTTAGAGGCTCCCTCCACCATGAATTGGTCCAAACTGGGTTTTTTAGAGGCTCCCTCCACCATGAATTTGCCCAAACTGGGCTGGTTAGAGGCTCCCTCCACCATGAATTGGTCCAAACTGGGGTTTTTAGAGGCTCCCTCCACCATGAATTTGCCCAAACTGGGGTGTTTAGAGGCTCCCTCCACCATGAATTTGCCCAAACTCTGCTGGTTAGAGGCTCAATCCACCCTGATTTTCAAAACAAATGTTGGTGCCAACCTCAACTTACTACAAGGGCCAAATTCACTGCTGGTGACAAGCTCTCCTCACTGCAAGTGCCAAATACACATGTTTCAAGGTGTTTTCCTACTGTCAGAGAGGTGGTATTGAGTGTGTAAAGTGTGTAGTTGTTAGGCTGTGATGTTGGGGTAATAGAGGGTCTTTGGTGTGTTAGATGCCCCCAGACATGCTTCCCCTGCTGTCCCAGTGTCATTCCAGAGGTGTTGGCATCATTTCCTGGGGTGTCATAGTGGACTTGGTGACCCTCCAGACACGGATTTGGGTTTCCTCCTTAACGAGTATCTGTTCCCCATAGACTATAATGGGGTTCGAAACCCGTTCGAACACACGAACATTGAGCGGCTGTTCGAATCGAATTTCGAACCTCGAACATTTTAGTGTTCGCTCATCTCTATTTCTAAGTACTAATAATTAGAGATGAGCGAGTACTGTTCGGATCAACCGATCCGAACAGCACGCTCCATAGAAATGAATGGATGCACCTGGTACTTCCACTTTGACGGCGGCCGGCCACTTAACCCCCCACGTGCCGGCTACATCCATTCATTTCTATGCGAGCGTGCTGTTCGGATCGGCTGATCCGAACAGTACTCGCTCATCTCTACTAATAATACAAAAGGACGTTATATGATACAGCACTATATGCACCTCCTCTACTCCTGCTTTCTCCTTACATTTGTGTCTATGATCTTCTCCCATCCTTCTGTCGCTACAGCACAGACATGTGATGTAATATTAAGTAAAATATAATTTAAATGTTATAAAATAAGAGGCCTACATAAAAATAGATGGAGTGAGATAGCACATAGTGAAGAAGGTATGTTTTGAAGTGAGGAGTACTTGGAGGAATTCTAGTGAAGCACGTAAAGAAACATCAAACATCAATACATCAACAATTGGCGTCTTTGAGTTTGATCTGTCATCGTAAATGATAAATTGTCTCATTTTTTCATTTTAGAAGAGCAAGTCAACTTATTGAGGAGGAAAATGATGATGTGATTCCATACTGTATAGCCACTGGCGATGTGAAAAAGCTTGTCAATTTCTTTACTTCAAGAGGGCAACTTAAAGAGGCTTTACTTGTGGCACAGGTAATACAATCTTCCATATACCTGGAGTCATCATGTCATGGTGGAAAATAATGGGATGGGACACAAAATTCTTTCAGAAATTAAACCAACTAATTGGCCAACAGTCCTGAGATACTACAAATTTATCAGACACTTTGCTGTCTAATCTCAGTTTATGCTGTCTAAATCTTAGACAAGGTAAGGAAATCTCAGGACTGTGGCATCAGTAGGCCAAAGCATTCTCATCGACTCTGACTCCTATTCCAACTGCAACTTTATAAATGGCTGGTAATGGTCAGACAGAAGCTGCAAAACTCCTCCAATTCACAAAAACGCTAGTGACTGAATTCTTATGAAATATGCAACAAATTTATTACACAATATTAATAATTGTATTATACAATTTTAAATAATTAATCATTTTATTTTATAACTGGAGTTGGTAACTGTTTTCCAACTCTGACTCCACCCAAAATTAGCCCTAACTTCATAGCACTGGTAAATCTGCCACAACGTCTGAACTTGTACAGCTACAGAGTAGGGATTCATTGCCCCAACAATCTACTAGGTGACATGTACAGTACTATACTTATAGTCTCTTATACCCATCTATGAATGGCTAGAAGGACCAGTACACAGACGGGGGTTGTCAATGTAGTAGAAAAGGAACTGCGCTCCAACCATATGGTTTAGTTAAAAGAATTTATTGGCGATAGGTTTTGACAACGCGTTTCGGGCCTAAAAATTGCCCTTCATCAGGTACAATAACTCCCCACGCATCTGGCCCAGCGATTGAGAGTTATTACACCTGATGAAGGGCGATTTTTAGGCTCGAAATGTATTGTGTCTAAACCTACCGCCAATAAAGTCTTTTACTAAACCATATGGTGGGAGCGCAGTTCCTTTTCTACTACATTGACGACCCCGTCTGTGTACCGGTCCTTCTAGCCATTCCTATATACACCCATGAGGTGTGAAGAGCTTTGATGCTACATCCCACTTAGAGAAAGGGACCCTCTAACCAACTGGTCCCTAAGTGCAGTGAGGAGTTGTGACCACCTTCACCACCCTACAAGGTGAGATATTTTCCTATCTCTATCCCTGTTCTGTTTAATCTATCCAACTACACTATGGGCCACTCGGTGTCTCTTCTTTTTTGTTTTTGGTTAAACCCATCTATGTCTCCCAATTAACGTAAGATTGGTACACCCGCGAAGGATTTTCGGAAAGCCATGATAGTGAATGGTTAGCACCCTGCTGGCCTCATAAAATATCCAGGGTTTTAGTATTATTTTTGTGTAACTTTTTATGATGTGAAGACAATAAACATCTTATGAAATAAGAATCTCTGGTGCCTTGTATAGGTTTAGTTAAGTTTGGTGACTACATAGACGGACAGAGGACTATACGTGGTGCGTAGGAATTGCCAGTATTCATAGAGAGGGGGCCCATAAACTTTTCTTTCACAGAGGTCCTTTGTTTTTAGTGTTCAACCATGAAAGACGTAACCCCATATTCTTTGTATTTCTTCTACTACTTAACTGGCTTATTTACTTCTAGGCAGCTTGTGAAGGAAATATCCAGTCCAATCACGCTACAGTCAGTACCATCTCTCCTACTGATGGAAACAACATAGAAGACTACAATGAGTAAGTCTTGAGCTGAGCAATTGAGAGAGAATTTTCTGTATTTCGTGTATTTCTTGGAAGGTGACTTTCCAGGAGAATATATTGACGTTGAGTTTTTTTCCTAAGTGTTCCTATTATCTGTGCAGACTTCTTCATCGAGTCAGTGCAGAACTGGCAGAGTGGTACTTCCAGGATGGTCGGGCTGTGCTTGCTGCTTGCTGTCACCTAGCTGTAGATAACATTGAAGTAAGTTTTTATAATGTAGTTAGGATCCAGTAATAAGGAAATTGTGCAGTCTTGTATTCAACACACACAGTAAAAGAAGTCCCATCTCATTCTTAAGTCATTTCACCAGGACGAAAGCTAAAGTGGGGCGCCACCTTGAAGAATTTGTATTGTAAATTTCCTAATATACTTTTTTATTTATCCCCAATAAATAGCAATAAACTGGGTAATAGGGAAAGGCGGAAGCACTGAAAGTAACGTCCTCATGACTGGAATGACTGCCTGCATTGTGTTACTGAAGGAGTAAAGGAGCGGGATGCTAATAGTATTATTCACAAAATAAATCAGAGGCAACAATGTGCTTTAGTTTATGATGCTAGTGAGCACAGCTTTAAGATGGCCTTACATATTAGGGATTGGCCAATATCTGTTTAGGGATGGTGTGCCATCTTTCTCCCAGTGGCAGATGTTGGGGAAAATAAGCATGTCATGTTGGATTGCAACATAACTGATCCCCTTTAAGAACACATGCATTGGTTGAACCAAGCCTGCATGTGCAGGGGGGGTTTGGGGATGAGTAGCTGTCTGTAAAGCAAGTGTTGGTCCAATAGTTGTTTAAGATGTATGGCCACCTTTACCTCTACTTTTAAGCAACCTTTAAAGAAATTAGATTTTGTGCAGATGGCATTAGAAGCCACTTGCAAACTTAACATTGTGGTTAACACAGGGTTTAGGGTTCACATGGAGATTTTTGGCCATCCTGAATCTGTATCCAACTGTTTCCAGACTTGGAGATAGAAATCAAAGCAGGAAGATGTAAGAATAGGCATCCTGCTCGCTCTAGCCATGGATGTGGTGGCTAACCAGCCATAGAAGCTGCACGAGACACTCAACTGATCAGTCATTCATTTTTATCCTATGGACAAGAGGTTAAATAGTTTTCATGGCATTACTCTTTTAAATAAGTAATATTATATAATTTTCTATGTATGCCCAAACAGTGGTTACACAAGGGTGTATTGGGTCCTATATTTTTTACATCAGTAGGACAAGCCTACTGCCAGAAGAATCTTAATATATGCAATATAATGCAGGTTTAATAAATATAAGTGAATTAAATGTCTTTTTGCTTTATTCAAGCTAGCCATGGCCAACCTCATCCGTGGGAATGAGTTGGAACTGGCAGTATGCGTGGGCACAGTTATTGGAGAGGGTGCAGCACAAGCAACTCAATATGCACTAGAGCTCCTTGCAAGAAAGTGCATGACTGTAACCACATGGTATGTATTACACATGGACTGTGACCTTAGTGATCTAGAGCAGGCTGTGAGCCATTCACATTTTTATTACATTATTACACTTTATTGTTACTATTCCTATAAGCTGCTCCACAAGGAGTGGGACTGCAAGGCTAAATATGTGAACCCCCTTTCTATATACTGTCAAGAACCTGTGCTGAAAAGCAATGGGTCACCTATGCAGAATCTGAGGCATTAATACATTTTATTGTAATGTGGAGGCTTAATAGGAGATTGTCTACAGGGGACTGAAACAATGCAATTTTCTTGCAGAAATTGTTTAGCAATTTTCAGTAGCAGGTACTTTAACATAACCATAGGCTTGCATTGAAAAGCAGAAACTACCACTCTTTTATATAGTATATTTCAATCTAATATATATATATATATATATATATATATGTACAGGTTTATATTATTTTGCAGAGAATACATTTGGTCCTGTGTACAGTACCAATGATATATGATGTTTTGTGTTTGACAGCATGTCATGTGTTTGACCATGTAAGGAGTATGGGTAATGTCTGGGAAAGAAGGCTGTGAATGTTGGATTTCTACATGACCTATTTCTTGGGAGATAAGTTACAACAACTCTTGAGAACACATATGTGCTTAGCAGAGCTGAGTATGAATGTGTATTTAAGGGGTCAGGAGGAATAGCTGTTGGACAATTTTTTTTTTTAGAAAGATGGAGCATAAAAGAAAGATTGATACATTCAGGTAGTTACAACCCGAATAAGACAAGTGATAGCGATACAACTATATGTGTGGGCTATGTTATTTGTAAAACAAGAGAGATATAAAGTGTTTCTTAAATTTAGTAAAGCTGTGACTGATTCCTGTTATACATTGTAATTAGAGATCAGCGAACAGCGTTCGATTGAGCACATGTTCGATCGGATATCAGGCTGTTCGAGATGTTCGATTCGAGTCGAACACCAGCTGGCAAACTCACAAAAAATTTGATTCCCCTCCCACCTTCCCTGGCGCTTTTTTTGCACTAAAAACTGTGCAGGGGAGGTGGGACAGGAACTATGACAACGGAGACATCGAAAAAAAAATCTGGAAAAAGCCATTGGCTGCTGAAATCAGGTGACCTCCACTTTAGACGAATAGTGGATTTAATATCCGGTTCATATGAGACTGTGAACTATGTGACTGTGAGACAGGGATAGCTGTACAGGCAGGGTTAGCTAGGGATTACCTTTATTTAGGTGGGAATGTCACTCACCCAGCTCTTTGGGGCTCTATCTGGTCAGGATCGCGATATGCGCGAGCTGACTTCTTCCCATAGGAATGCATTGACCAGCGTTGATGGGCCGAATGCCATACAGACAACAGCATTCAGCCAATCAACGCTGGTTCTGCCGGAGGATCGTCTGTGAGGAGGCGGAGTCTAAGATCGGACCAGAATGAAGACTGCTGTGGACCGATCTTAGACTCTGCCTCCTCCGACAGAACCAGCGTTGATTGGCCGAATGCTGTAGTCTGTATGGCATTCGGCCCATCAACGCTGGTCAATGCATTCCTATTCCGAGATGTAGCAGTGCTGGCCGTGCGCTCAGATCGGCTCATCTCCGGAGTAGAGTAGAGTATACAATGTATAGCATTCAGCCAATCAACGCTGGTTCTGTCGGAGGAGGCGGAGTCTATGAGCGGTCCACAGCAGTCTCCATTCTGGTCCGATCTTAGACTCCGCCTCCTCACAGACGAGCCTCCGGCAGAACCACCGTTGCTTGGCCGAATGCTGTACTCTGTATGGCATTCGGCCAATCAACGCTGGTCAATGCATTCCTATGGGAAAAAATCAGCTGCCGCATATCGCAAGCTGACAGGGATTCCGACATAATACAGTGACTTGGGCATGTTAGGTGCACCCAGGCATGCTTCCAGTGCTGTCCCAGTTGCATTCCAGGGTGTTGTCATCATTTGCTGAGGTGTCATAGTGGACTTGGTGACCCTCCTGAGTTGAATAGTGGTTTCCCCCTAAACGAGTATTTATTCCCCATAGACTATAATGGGGTTCGATCGAACAGTCGAGTATTGAGCGACTACTTGAATCGAACTTTGAACATTTCACTGTTCGCTCATCTCTAATTGTAATATTTTATCTTCCCTTCAGCTTTCCATCTCCGGGATACAGGTATACTGACTGTCATTTCTACTACAGCTACTAATATACTATACTGCATACTGTAGCGTAGATGAAGCCAGGCTCACAACCACTGGTGGTCATCTTCATTAATCTCCATAAAACAGAATATAACACATGCATGTCACACTTAGACCTTAAATAAACATATCCCATCTTTTGTGGTGTTATATGTCATGTCAGTGTGGTGACTGTTTACATGGAGGTATTTCAGCTTAGAGTGTTGGAAATTTGCACTTTTTCTTGATATTTCTGTAGTGTAAGTGACTGTGTCCTGTGTTGTATTGGAAATTCAGCAAAGTCATTATTTTACTCAATACTGGGTACTTTGCTTCTGGTGGTATAAGGGCAGAGGTGTAACTTGAAATTCCTTGGATCCCATACAAAATTTGCAATGGGGCTCTTAATACCTTGTGTCTTAAAATAGTGCTATATTTTATGTGACAGAGGGTCCTTTGAGTATAAGAAAGCAGTGGAACCGCACACTCATAAATTGGATTGAGGTGCAAGTAGGAAATGGGTCCTCCGACCTTGTCAGTATCCAAAAAAGAAATGATCTGCTGCATGCTCTTGATTCAGTGATGAATAAACAAATACATTTATTGTGAACATAGGTAAAAATGAAAAATTGATCCAATGTTAAACAGGGATGTTTCGGTCTAGTGGCCTTCATCATGCCAGATCAATGTGTGAAGCATAATGAGCCTCCATGTCGTGGTCCTTTGAGGTCCAGGTCCCAGTAGTGACTGCTGCCACTGCACCCCCTATAGCTACGACCCTGTATAAGAGGTCTTAATTCCAATAGTAAATATTCCTATCCTGGTTTACGGTGATGTTTCTGCAGGTTTCACACTTTGAGTAAACTATACAGAGGTCTCCATAACCAGACAGACCATAAGAAGCCCTGCAGATGTAATGGGGCAGATTTATTAATAAATGCCCTAACTAGTGCAAGGTACACCTGAATTATCAAGAAACTGCGGACACTTAATAAATCCATTGCACACCCGTGCACCAGAATGAACGTTTATGTCAGTAAGGAAATCGCATAAACTTGCTATATAACTCAAACCAGAAAACTGGCGTAAGTTGTAGGGCCAAGGCGTCCCTTTCCTGCTCTTCCCCCACATTCCCAGAAAGTGGCGACTCCGCAGAACGGGGTATGTGGCTCATCTTTGGTATAATATAGGGCCTTGCACCAAAGATGTGCCACATTATCACGCATCTATGGCAGACAACTGGTGTAGATGGGATAATAAATTCCCACCCGATTATGTTTCTGTCCTAAGCCACCATTCAGACTTTGCAGCCTTTGTTATTTTGTGTGTGTTTTACAGAGATGATATTATTTTTCTTTCTCCATTTACACCGTGGTTTTGGCATACATCAGACACATACACTCACCGGCCACTTTATTAGGTACACCTGTCCAACTGCTCGTTAATACTTAATTTCTAATCAGCCAATCACATGGCGGCAACTCAGTGCATTTAGGCATGTAGACATGGTCAAGACAATCTCCTGCAGTTCAAACCGAGCATCAGTATGGGAAGAAAGGTGATTTGAGTGCCTTTGAACGTGGCATGGTTGTTGGTGCCAGAAGGGCTGGTCTGAGTATTTCAGAAACTGCTGATCTACTGGGATTTTCACGCACAACCATCTCTAGGGTTTACAGAGAATGGTCCGAAAAAGAAAAAAACATCCAGTAAGCGGCAGTTCTGTGGGCGGAAATGCGTTGTTGATGCCAGAGGTCAGAGGAGAATGGCCAGACTGGTTCGAGCTGATAGAAAGGCAACAGTGACTCAAATAGCCACCCGTTACAACCAAGGTAGCCAGAAGAGCATCTCTGAACACACAGTACGTCGAACTTTGAGGCAGATGGGCTACAGCAGCAGAAGACCACACCGGGTGCCACTCCTTTCAGCTAAGAACAGGAAACTGAGGCTACAATTTGCACAAGCTCATCGAAATTGGACAATTGAAGATTGGAAAAACGTTGCCTGGTCTGATGAGTCTCGATTTCTGCTGCGACATTCGGATGGTAGGGTCAGAATTTGGCGTCAACAACATGAAAGCATGGATCCATCCTGCCTTGTATCAACGGTTCAGGCTGGTGGTGGTGGTGGTGTCATGGTGTGGGGAATATTTTCTTGGCACTCTTTGGGCCCCTTGGTACCAATTGAGCATCGTTGCAACGCCAAAGCCTACCTGAGTATTGTTGCTGACCATCGCCATCCCTTTATGTCCACAATGTACCCAACATCTGATGGCTACTTTCAGCAGGATAATGCGCCATGTCATAAAGCTGGAATCATCTCAGACTGGTTTCTTGAACATGACAATGAGTTCACTGTACTCCAATGGCCTCCACAGTCACCAGATCTCAATCCAATAGAGCATCTTTGGGATGTGGTGGAACGGGAGATTCGCATCATGGATGTGCAGCCGACGAATCTGCGGCAACTGTGTGATGCCATCATGTCAATATGGACCAAAATCTCTGAGGAATGCTTCCAGCACCTTGTTGAATCTATGCCACGAAGAATTGAGGCAGTTCTGAAGGCAAAAGGGGGTCCAACCCGTTACTAGCATGGTGTACCTAATAAAGTGGCCGGTGAGTGTATATGTCTCTTTTCCTAAAATTATAGAGACATATTTACTCTCACCATAGCCATCTAGAAAAGCATAGCCTACTACTTTATATAGTATATTTCAGTGTATTTTTATGAGTCTATATTTGATTATAGGTTTATATAATTTTGCACAGAATAAATTTGTCCCTTTATACAGTGCCAATGATGTATGCTACTGTGGGTTTGACAAATCCATACTAAAGTACACAGCTGATATACAAATGCATCCTTTTTGTGTTATATTAAGAAAAAAATGACACCACATCGGGCACAAATTCACAGTGTATATCTCGCTTGTCTCTATATATAGCCATGGTGAGAAACGCTGTTTGTGAACCCTGCTGTTAAGGCGTACGTGAGCAGAATTTATTTTTTTTACAGGGACCTGGCAACAGATCTTCTCAGAATGATACCTGACAATGATCTCTTCTTAGTCAAGCTGTGCGCATTTTACCCGGGATGCACTGCAGAGATTAATGACCTACATAGCAAAGTATGTTCCAGAATTTTCTGTTTTACGGACAGAATCATCATGAAATGTGTGTTTGTCATAAGCTGCTGGTAAACGTGCTGATGCACAGCTATTAAATGGTGTTATGTTCTGTTATATGAGATTACTGTATATTATCCTATCTACATACTACATTGAGTGCATGTATACAGTCTTCTTATTTAGAGCATTGCTAATGGGAACCACCTTACAGCCAGGAAGTTTGATAGAGTAATAAAGTATATTACAAAAATGTTCAAGACCCCCCCGACATAATAGCAGAAAATTCTTAAAAAAGTAAATGAAATGTGTGTTATACTTCAGAGGGTCATCAATGGGTATCTGCCTCCAGAGCCCCTGAGATGTCTAGTGAAAGGTACCACATGTCTACAGCATATACACACACAATATCATGCCGAAATACACATAATGAATAATGTTCCAAAATGTATTTACAGTGTAACTTGCCAACTACGGAGGAATGCTCACAACTTGCGGAGAATTGCTATGGAGACGGCGACATCTTTCAAGCTGTCAAATACTATCTGCTGAGTTCAGAACCTGAAAAGGCCCTGCCTGTCGGGATCAATTATGTAAAAGGTACTGAATAAATGATGATATATTATTAACTATTATCAGTGGTTGTCCACAGTGGTTGGTTCTGTGTAATTAGAAGTTATTCCTAGGTCTCTTCAATGTAACCTCCAACACTGACCATGTATTCTGTTCTCTGTTTTGTGCAGAACAAATCGGTAGCTCTGACTGGACCTTGGATTCTATATGTCCAATTCTTGATCTTCTCAGTTACATTAGAACGGAGAGATTAGTACTACATAAATGTAGTGAGTGAGTATTCATTCTCCTGTCTACACCTCTTCCATGTATGGCTGCTCTTCAGTCGCTCTTTGGATGTCTCAAGATTACAACATATCATTTATACACTGAGCACTGTGGTCTGGTCAGTAGGACCCCACTGATCAGGGGAACATGGGTCCTGTGTTCCCCTGTTAAAATGGAGTGGTGCTTGCTACTGCCCTGTGCAACTATATGGGACTACTGCCAAATACAGTCCGATAGAGAAGAATGGAGGTTTACTCACTCAAGTTTAAAGGGGTGAATTTGGCAGCCTGAACCCTGAAATTGTCTGTAAATACAGTAGGGATATTTCTGTTTTTCACTCAAGTAAAATCTAATCAATGCAGTGTCATATAGTGTAGGCAAAGATATTTCCAGGAGGAATAACAGAGGAATTGCACAGTTGTAAGACAAGATCATTTAAAATACTGAAAACTGACAGTTTGTAAAAACAGAGAGATCAGTGGTTGGGATTGTCTTATCTTTATGAGAGTAAGAGAAAATAAGATAATCCTTTATTGGGGAAATTCAGTGTGTTACAGCAGCATAGAAAATACAATAATAATACAAGAAAAAACAACATACAAGCTCAGAATAGAAGATAAAAAATATATTAGGAGTTATAACAAAATAAAAAGAAAGACTTCAGGATCATTTAGTTCTCTGTGTGGAGTGATCTTCGCTTAGCCTGATTAGATTATACAGCCTGGTCGTGGTTGGGAGGAAGGATCTCCGATATCGCTCCTTCTCACACTTGGGCTGAAGCAGTCGGTCACTTACCGAGCTGCCAAGTGCTATCACGGTCTCATACATGGGGTGGGATTTGTACTCCCGCATGGAGCTCACCATGGACACCATGACATTCTGTCACCCACCACCTGTACTGGGTCCAAGGGGCTCCCCAGGACAGAGCTGGCCCTTCTAACCAGCCTGTCAAGTCTATTTCTGTCCCTGGCTGGTATGTTACTCCCCCAGCAGGCCAGACCGAAGAATATGGCTTATGCTACTACAGAGTTGAAAAGGCCCTACGAAGTGCCCCCTGGACTCCAAAGGCCCTCAGCCTATATATCTCTATAGCCCTTGCTTCATGTAAAGGAAGGATCAGTTATGATATATTGTTTTCCTATAATATTTGGTGTAACTTTTCTCACAGAGTCCGCAATGAACTTCTCATACTATGTGGATACATTGGGGCTTTACTTGCTATTAGAAGGCACTATACAAGCATTGTTCCAGCACTTTATGAATATACAAGGTAAGCCGTATGAGTAATAGTACAAGAATATTACACAGAATGCCAACAGGAACATTATAATCTGATAAAAATACTAGATCATTCTAGTTGTTGTCATTCTAAAGGACTTAAAATATTTGTGTTATTATTTCATCATTTTCCGTTAAAGTGTAAAGTTCAGACTTTTGATTTTATGACAGTATTTGTGTCATTAATAAAATTTAGAATATAGTTTTTTAAACAAATGTTATCACTTTTTTTCACTCACTATTTTTAGCAATTTTTTTTCACTCTTTCCCTTGCATCTCTACTGAGAACTCTCCCAGATAGCCCAGGATATAGCCACTTGAAGTGACCCTCCCCCACCCTCATTTTCTATTCTTTTCGGGCAGCCCCTACACCGTAGACAATGAGAAGCAGGGGACAGCTCTCAATACAGAAGCAAGGGAAAGAGGGAGAAAAGGGATTTCACAGAAAGGGGCCAAAATTTGTTAATAAAGTAGATTACAAAATATTTTAGACACATATACTGCCAGAAAATCAAAGGTTGTCCAAAAGTTTAGTTAGATTTTAAGGCTAATGCCCAAACTACCAAGCTACAGCCAAAAAAACTACAGAAAAGACCACGAAGAAGGATTTTTTTTTTCTGCAATGTGTGGTGAGGATTAGCCAGAATCCCATTGCTTTTGCAGGTAATGTAAAAAGCAATGTTTTTTGCCACTACATTTTTCACAATGTGAGGCCCCAGACTAAAAGGTTTCCTCAAGATTTTAATATGATGCTTGGGATGGGGTGAGGGGTCAATCCCAACTGGTCTGCTGAATGAAGGAACCGCACTACTCTGATTAGTACTGCGGCCTCGGCTGTGTGATCGTGATATCACCACGTCCATCTTTCATGGGGCCTATCTCCACACCGAATACGTTCTCACCATTGCCTCTCTCCAGCTGGGATCACAGACAACTGTAATTCCTATTATGCAGCATTACATGACACTTACATGCTCGTTGCATATTAAATATGTTTTTTTGTACATAAGATATCAATCCATTTCCTTTTCTTTTGTAATGATTTCCAGTCAGCTTCTGAAACGTCGGGAAGTGTCCGTTCCTTTACAGATTGAGCAGCTCTCGGTGGAGTTAGACGCATGGAGAGTATGTACAATGTCCAGCAGCAAGTAAGTGACAAGCATTGGCAGTAACTTACATTATACCTGGCATACAGGGTGCACTATATAGAAATGGAGTGACTGTAGCAGTATAGCGATATGGCGACTTTGTTTTATAGTTTCCAGTTGTGTTAATGGTCACACAGACCTCTCATGTGTCTGACTGCCCTCTCATTGGGCTCGCAAGCAAAACCAAGGTGTCTATTGCACCAGTCTTAATCCATCTGTGCATTGCTGCAAGAGGCACCAGAATCATTAAAAGGCTCCCGTCTATTAATAATTTTATCTCACTGAGGGAAGAAATGACATCTATACCAGTCAGGGTATTCTGGCGTAGATATTGTAGATGCGACAGACAGATACATCTCTGTCCTGGCCTGCCTAGATTGCTGCTATGTTCTGCCCACTTATAACGTTGCAAGCGGTGCACAAAACAGGAAAAGCTACAATTTTTCTAAAAAAAATATATATATATATCCATACACAGGTGGTAAAAATTGTGACTTTTCATGGCTTGTACGACAGAAAACTGGTATCCATGCATGATGAAGCAGCCTCATTTTTTACAATATGGATTTGGTATCTATCTATCTATCTATCTATCTATCTATCTATCTATATAAATATAATTATATATAGTAGCTTTTCTCCGTTAACCTGAATTTTTGCAATTGATTAAAATGCTACAGCGTAATATCTTATCACATAAGACAATACAAACCAATAAAAGGTCATGTTGTAAATGACTTTTCATTGTTTTTTGTTGTCTAATGCAGAAGTTTGGGTTAACTCTGACATATCTGTACATTATTACTAGGATCGTATGTGTTATCCAATATTTTGGGCTTTCCTTATGCTTTTTACATAGGTCCAGTGATGATCTTCCATACACACCCCCTACAGAAATGCAAAGAAAAATTAATTCAAGTATAAATGAAAGAATAAAGGAAGAACCTATTAAAGGACTGATTGGACCGGACTATGTAACAGGATCTAATCTACCTAGTCATTCTGATGTCCATGTGTCTTGCTTAACAGGTTTACGAATACAGGTGGGTTACATATTCATGCTGTTTCACCCCAAGCAAAAGCCACAGGCACCCAGATATTTCACATGTATTACATACAACCTGTTCCAGTCAATAGCTGCAACAGGTCCTTCAGGATCAGAACTGGTGCCAGTCTTTCATGTGCGGGGGGATTCACACGGAGGAAGTTGACGCTGATTCTACCATGATAACTCGCGGCAGAATCAGCGCTGATAAAAAGACTCCCATTGAGTTCAATGGGTTCTGTCTTCTGCGCGGAACACATTGAAATCAATGGGAGGCTTTTTAACTCATTGATTTCAATGTGTTCCACGCGGAAGACAAAACCCATTGAAGTCAATGGGAGTCTTTTTATCAGCGCTGATTCTGCCGCGAGTTATCGTGGCAGAATCAGCGCCAACTTCCTCCGTGTGAATGCCCCCTCACTGTCTGCTCAGAACAATAAAGCAGGGCCACTTCATGGGGGTCCAACTCCTTTCATTTAGATATCTCCTGGGTACAACTCCAAGGATCCCCGCAGATAAACTGCTTGTTAGGAGCCAGGCTGCTCATTTTCTGTACAAACTGTAGCGGCGGCTCTAAGTAATATAGTGCTGTCCCATAGACTTGTGTGGCAATCCTGAGGCACCTAAAACCACTACTACACTGTATACAGCAGGTGAACAGCGAAGCTCCAGCATGTATACATTATTGGAAGCAGCATTATCCCAGAGCAGATGATCTAGGGGGTCCTGGGTATTGCAGGAAGAATAAGGCCGAAAACGCTGCATTTTCAAAAAAGCAGCATATTAATATTACCTGTGAAAATGCTGTTTTCCCTGTAGATCTGCCAAAATCCAAAACACCAGTGGAAAAGCAATGAAAAATGCATTTTTGCTTTATTCTTTATTTCCAGCAGCATTTTTAGCTGTGAATCTTAGCCCAAAGGGGTTTTCAAGGACTGGCTGGATCATCTGTATGTGACTGGTGGGGGATTGACACCTTGGACTCCCATCAATTGGCTGTTTGAAAGGATGAATGACGTCACATTTATTAGTTACTTGATACAGCAGCAGCTCAGTCACATTCAAGTGACTGGGGCTGATTTGCAATACTAAGCACAGCTCCTATATAATGTATGGCGCTTGGCTTGGTATCCCATTTAGGAGGGAGGCTGCTTCGCTCTCCAGAACACTGCAGCCTCTACAGCCAGCTAAACTGGCACATTGCACTACAGTCGAGCACTGCTTTCACCATTCTGCTTTCAGTTGCTACTTGTCATCAGTCACATCCCTAACAGCTTAGGTACTAGTACAAGTAAAGAAACAAAAAACAGCACCGAGCTGCATATGGTGAAATACCGTTGGAAAAATTGAAAAGTGAGTGTAAGAGCTCCTCACCTTTAGTGGTTGAAATTACAACCATTCAATGTGCCTGTGGATCACTTCATAGGGGGGGTCCTACCCCAAGTAGTATAGCTGCAGGATCCGTGCCACCCTTGGTGTCAGTAAACGTCAAAAGAGGACCGGAGGAAACAGAAAGGATCACCGCGCTTCAGTCCAACGTGAACAATTAGTACTCTTTATTGATATCGAAAGAAACACAACGCGTTTCGGGCATGCTGCCCTTTTTCAAGTGTATAAACTGTCCTTTGCCGAGTTGGATGCTGGATTATGTGATATTACAGTGTCTCTTTTTCTGCAGGGCCCGGTGTTCTTTCTAGAAGATGGGAAATCAGCCATTTCTCTGAACGATGCATTAATGTGGGCGAAGGTTAACCCCTTCTCACCTTTAGGGACCGGAATACGATTAAACCCTTTCTGAACGTGGATTAATCTGCAATGGGTGGAGGATGAAGTTGCTTACCACAAAAATCCGAGGACACATGGGGACGTAGAATAAGAAGTTACAAGCAGCCATGTCAGAGTGATCCCCATCCTAGACGACCCTCTTACAGATGCAGCTATCTTAAGTTTGTGTTTGGTAATGGTAAAGTCAAATCTATGTACATATAAAAGACACTGACGTTTAGTTTGACTAGCCAAAGACCAACCTGTTCTGTCATTCTGTTTACATACTCCTTTATGCAGGATATTCCCATGTCATGAGGTACTGTATATGTCCAGTAATACTAGCTTCTGTTCTGACTACTCACTCTAAGCCGCTTGGTGGTTATTCCAGTGCTGTACATAGGCCAGGAAAAGAAAACTGTGAAATTTATTACCATTTTTAAGTAATGTAAAGATTTAGCACACAAATTTGTACTGTAACTTTACTGTGTGTAGTACACCACTAACTGTAAAGATATGCATTACTGAATGCTGACATTTTATCATATACGTTCCTTCAGTTCATGGTTTATACAGATGTTCTATTTACAGAATAAAGCTAAACCAGTAACCCAAGCCCTGAATTTCTTAGAGAACCCAATGCGCACAGCTGTTGTATTTTCACATGTATACGGTAGTAGTTATAGGAGTGTGGCACAAAGCTCCACTACTACTGCACCACAAGAAAAACATCCTGTGATCAGTCATTGTTCTTAAAGGGATTTTCCGGGCTAAAAGTATTGATGACTTATCCCAGTGCAGTTCTAACACACAATGCCACCATTGATCAGCTGTTCCAAGAGAATGGAGCAGGAAGCAGACAACACTGTCCTCTGTGTAGTGGTCAGACCAGGTTACTGCAGATTGACTTCTATTCACTTAAAGGGATCCCATCATATAAACCCTTTTTTTTTCTGAGTAACATGTCGGAATAGCCTTATAGGCTACTCTTCTCCTACCTTTCGTCTTCTCCGCGCCACCGTTCCGTAGGAGTCCCAGTACTTGTCGGTATGCAAATGAGTATGCAACTCTCACCAGCGCCGCCTCCATCTTCGTCAGCATCGTCCTCTTCTTCCAGTGGTAGCTTGTAACTTCTAGGCCTTGGGCAGAGCAGACTGCGCATGCCCACAGGCCATGAGAAAATGGCCACTTACAATACTATGCAAGCGTCCATTTTCTTGTGGCCAGCGGGCATGTGCAGTCTGCTCTGCCCAAGGCCTAGAAGTTACCAACTACCGCCGGAAGAAGAGGATGAAGAGGACGCTGCTGACAAAGATGGAGGCAGCGCTGGAGAGAGTTCTCTCGCAGCATTGGGGACGCCCCCAGTGTTGTTTGAGCATTGGGGCCCGCCCCCAGTGCTGTGAAAGAACTCATTTGTATATCAACAACAATCGGGATTTCTACGGAATGGCGGCGCGGAGAAGACAACAAAAGGTAGGAGAAGAATAGCCTTTCTTAAGGCTATTCCGACGTGTTAGAAAAAAAAAGGGTTTGTATGATAGGATCCTTTTAAATGGGAGCTAAACTGCAGTGACCCAGTGTAGCCATTAGACAGAGTTGTCTGCTTCCTGCTCCATTTTCTGTGGAACAGTTGATCGATGGGAGGTGTCAGAACTCCACCTATCTGATATCGATGATCTATTCACTGGCCATTAATATTTTTAGCCCAAAAAAAACACATTTAACCTTTTTACTGCCAAGGACATATGGTGTGGTAATGTCACTGTTATGATTCCAGATGTACTTGTCCATAGACATTCAACTGTTGGACTATTAGCTCATGTTCACATGCTCAGGAGTTTAGACATAGATTACATACCTCAATTCAGACAGAATCTGCTGACATATTGAAGTTAAAGGGGTTATA
This sequence comes from Leptodactylus fuscus, assembly GCF_031893055.1. Lineage (NCBI taxonomy): Eukaryota > Metazoa > Chordata > Amphibia > Anura > Leptodactylidae > Leptodactylus > Leptodactylus fuscus. The sequence continues at coordinate 299,157,897 of NC_134265.1, forward strand.
TGGGGACTCATCCAAAAGAAAACTGTGCTGAAGTGACCAATACATAATCCACACTTTAATGATCTGTGTAGAGGTATTGTATGATTCCCCCCCACCCCCTCTTTCAGCCACCCATGTCACTGCCCTTCTTCCGGGATGAGGGTAAGACCTTATGGATTCAGTGGGCAGCATCTTCATGCCCTCCCTGTACCTCTGACACCCCTCTCAGACAAGCTGTCAGTCTGCAGCATAATACAGACATGTGATAGCACGGGCTTGGCTTAGGTATATCACTGAATACCAGTGCCAGTCCTTTGTGATCACATCCGAACTTGGCATGCAGACAGCGCCTTGCCTCCCCCTCCTGTTTGTCTCAGATGTCAGCTTTCATGTGACCACAAGGGACTGTCAATAATGGTATTATCAGCGCAGATTTTCTGACCTGAATAGGGAGCAAATTGCTCTAGGTCACACGATAAGGGGTCATGTTATCACCACAGAAAGAGAGATATCATCCTCCTGGGGTACAACATAAGGCTCCAGCAGCACAAAAAGGAATTAATAAAGTAAATTAGCAAGTGTCACACCGCAATAAGATATATTACTTAAAGTTTAATAATGCCTATAATCCATTTAATGCAATTTAAAAAGGAATATGGGACATCTCAAGAATCTACAGCGGATTCCACATGGAATTATAGTGCAGCTAATTCACATGCAGATCAACAGCTTAAGATTTCTGTTGAAGATTCTTTGAAAAATCCATGTTGGAACAAACCTGACACGTGTGAACATAGCCTTATAAACCTTTAAACTGTGCAATCTACATGGTTCAAGTATGTTAGGAGTTTTGCTGCAGTTGACTGGTCAGTGGACTCTACATGCTTATAGCAACACATTAGTTATGACATAGGGATTTGGTGTTATTTGAACCCCAAAACCACTCTCAGGCCTTGCACTTGACATAATAGAGGGTATCAACAGCGTTCCATAGATATTTGGATTTTTCATGCTGATGACCCATCCACAGTATGTCATCCATGGGGCTCCAACACCTGGACCCTGCATAGCTCAGCAGTGGTTCTGGAGTGTTGCTCCTATTAGGATAGGGGTAGCCCACATGTCCTCATCAACCATTTAACCAGTTTCTGGAGGCTCCTGGAATGGCTTATCTGTGCAGAGTCCGGATGTCAGTCCTGTGATTTGGTCATCAGGATGCAAACTCCATTGGGGCCAAAAAAAATTATTTAGGCTAAAGCTACACCTTATGGAAACACAGTTTTTTTTTTAGCTGCTGCAGAAACACAAAGAAAAAAGAATGTTGTGCTTCACAGTAATAGCAAGGTGAATCTCAAAGACACACTGTGGGGAATAAAAGAGGTGTGGATAAGCTGCCTATTTCAAAAACGTGTGTGCATTGTTAGCTGCAGAACCGCAAGCATTTAACCTATAGATTCAATAGGGGAAGAAAAAAGCAGAGAAAAACACTCAACCCTGTGGAAAACAAAACAACGCATTGTGTTTTTGCTTTTATTTTTTCCCCACATCATCATTTTTTAGCTGTGTTTTGTTACGTGGAGCATTAGGGGGCATTCACATGGAGTAACACAACGCTAATTCTGGCACGATAACTCGCGTAAGAATCAGCACTGCAAAACAGAATCCCATTGAGTTCAATGGGTTCCGTTTAACGCGCATAACACATTGAAATCAATGGGAGGCTTTTTAAACCAGTGATTTCAATGGGTTATGCGAGTTAAACAGAACCCATTGAAGTCGTATTCTGTTTTGCAGCGCTGATTCTTACATGAGTTATTGTGCCAGAATCAGTGCCACGTTACTCCGTGTGAATGCCCTCTTAGCCTTAATGAACTTTTCTGGAGCTTTATTATAGGTGGATCTCTCTTCAGCTTGTAGTGTATATATGCATTCAGTTTGCTAATCTTGGTCGCTGCAACACAGTGAGATACTTGTAATATATTAAGAAGCACATTCCTTGTTAGAAATGATCCTGTAACTTACAGGAGCTGGTGTAGATCTGATAACTTATGGCGGTTTCTGATGTAACTTTTCAGGTTGTGATGCACCATACACCTTACAGAAAATGGCATGGTTGTGTAAAACAGTCAGAAGTAACACCTTTTTGCTCAAAAACTGACCAGTTTTCTATTGTAGTGAGTTTAATATATTCCCCCCTTAATGTATTTTCATTGAAGCACAAAATGCTGGTGGTTTTCACTAATCCTATGTGAAATAAGATATCACATTATCAACACTTAACAGTCTCCATTATCCTCATTTTCTCCAATAGAGTGACCACACAAATATCTACTGAAAGCAGGGATTGTTAAAAGAGAAATGTTAAAAGAATACTCCAAGTAAAGCTGGATTACTGTGCTATCCTTGGTGTAAAGCGAGAGAGGGAGAGCATGACGTAAGGATTCACAGAGGACCCATGCGTCATGCTGCCCCCCTAAGGCTTTGCATCAGGTATAACATAGTGAATAAGTCTTGCCTGGAGTGATTTTTAAAAGGAGTCTGTCACCACGGTGAGGCATACTAAACCAGCAATACAGTTAGTTAGGTTAGGCTCACCTGCATGAAATACCTTTTTCCCCATGAAAATTCTTGCACCCCCCCCCCCTTCTTTGAGTGACAGGTTCAAGGATCTATGCTGAAATCTCACCTGGCCCTGTATTCTCACATTCACATCAACGTATTAGAGCAGTGTAGAGCAACAGAGCCCCCCCCCCCCTCAGGGCTCCAGATTGTTCATTTACATATTCTGACATAAAATAATACCTTGACATTGGCGGTACAAATTTAAAGGGGGTGTCCACTTGCAGACCAATATTGAGAGACAGATGTTATGGTTTGTATAATAATTTGCACAATTTTCTAATATACTTTCTGTATCAGTTCCTCACAGTTTTCTAGATTTCGGCTTGCTGTCAATCATTCTGTTACTTCTAGAGGATAAAACTCTGATCATGGTCATGTGATATAGGGTCCAAGGTCATGTGATGAGCACACAGGTGCCGCTCGTTATAGTCACAGCACAGTAATCAGACATCTGCCTGGTAATCAGCTGTGCACCTGTGTACATCACATGACCATGGACCATAAATCACATGACCATGGTCAGAGTTTTATCTACTAGAAGTAACAGAAGGAATGACAGCAAGCCGAAATCTAGAAAACCGTGAGGAATTGATATAGAAAGTATATAGCAAAACTGTATATTCTTTTATTGTACAAACAATAACATTTGTTTCTCAATATTGATCTAAAAGTGGCTAACCCCTTTAACCACTGGTGGACCGCCCATAGATTTTATACGTCCAGGAAGTAGTTGCCTTGTTCTGACAGGATGTGCCAGTACGTCCTGCCAGAAAACAGCTATTGCACGAGATCATGCAGCTGCTGAAGCTGGGAACCGGCTGAAACTTCATCCAGAGCTCCCAGAGAGAAGACAGGTAAGCTTTATTCCCTTCCCTGCCTTCTCGATCGCTGTGTATACAGCGCTCAATGAGCGCTGTATACACAGCTATGGGCACCGCCATGATGGGGCTGCCCTCTGACCCGGCAGTCAGGTGATCCGCCAGGCTCAGTGTCATGCAAGAGCTGCTGGGTCCTACAGGACCCAGATCAGCTCTGTATACTGTATATACAGCGTGCAGGAGGCTGGATTCCTCCTACAACTGGGGTTAATGTACCAGCCCCAGTTATAGAAGAAATCAGCCTCTTTAACAAAGAAAAAAGTGATCAGATGTCCCCAAAGGTCTCTTATTACCTTATGGGGACACAATCTGAATAAAAAAAATATTTTAAAAAATAATAAAAAAGTAAAAAAAAAAAACTTATTTAAATAAAATAATTAAACAAATAAGTAAAAATAATACACCAATGAAATGCCGCTATTAAAGGTTATAGCCCCATCCCCAACAATACTATACAAAATTAAAATTACCGTAACAGAGAGGAAAAACTATTTTATAAAGTTTTTCAGTTGCACTTTGTTATTAATTTTTTTTTTTTTTTTTTAAAGTGAAAACCAGACACAATTTCCCTCCTATTTTCCCGGATATAAAAAAATCAAAACACATTAGAAAATAAAAACAACATAAAAATAAAACCCTATGTGTCCCTGAAAAAACACGCAAAAATTAGTTGAATGAGAGTATGAGAAAAATGTTACAGCCCCCAAAGCTGCACATACAAAATAAACCTAAAATGTGTCTGGTCCTGGACCACAAATTGGCCCAGTACTGAAGTGGTTAAGGCTAAGTGCACACAGAGTTTTTTGGATCGGAACCTGAGCCGGAAGAAACGGCTCCCGGAAAAAGCTCCTGCTTTTTGGTCAGGGTGTTGAGGAGTTTATGGCCTCAAAACCCTGACCAAAAAACTCAGTGTGAACTAAGCCTAAGGGATAAAAGGTGTTACATTCAGCTGAGCCTGGCTTATCTAACTATGTTGCTGGCCTAATATTCTTTAACGTGGTTATTTCTACGTTATAGTCACTGAGTTTATTTTTGCTTATTAATTCAGCTGCATTTTAAGGACAATCTATATATTCTGTTTCCCTAAGATTTTATTTAGAATGCTTTATGAATTATGGATTGTGATTTAATACACTGTAGGTTTGGCATTTGATACAATGATAGATAATACACCCTCAAGATTAACGGCATTTTATTTACCATGAGAGCATACATGACTTGATGAGTGGCCGACAAATCACCCTGAATGATAGGCACACATATGTTTCATGTCATGGTGCACTCAATGTGGAGGGGGACGTTGTTGAACTCACGCTGGAGGACACGTAGCTTCTATCTCCTTGTTTTACTTTGATCTCCTTGAAGCTGACATTTGTTTTACTTCGGATATCAGTCTGACCTGTGCACAGAGAAGTAGGAGGATACGGAGAAGTTACAGCACACAGCGGATATACTGTCATGAAACACACAAGAATTATTTTTAGTCATATTCATTGTTCTACTAAGTTCTACTAAGACTGATTTAGTGGCATCCTTCTGTTATGTAGGAGAAATATCCCTAAAGAGGACTTTATACCAGAGACAACTATTTCACAATACAAATCTCCCGCCACACTCACTAGAGCTAGAGGACAAGGAGGAGGATGACCGATTTGTCAGGCTGGTCTCGCTTTGGTTTTGATCGGATGAAGGCATGAGACGAATGGCGCGTTCACCAAGTGATGGTTTCACATTAAATCTTTCTGCAGGTAAAAAAGATACAAATTTAATAATAAAGACCCCTAAACACAAATATATAATTACTTCTGACACTTTTTTGGGTAAGGTCCTATGCACATAGCTGAGTTCTATTCATAGAGGTGCAGGGAGCTTGTTCAAAGGTTGTTTTCTGTCAGTTGAACAATTGAAAATTGTGGAAATCATCCTTAAAAGCAATGCTTCTAGGAGAGAATATCTGACTGAAACAATTGGTCACACTACACTGGCACATCTATGGGGGTCACAGTTGTTGCAGTTGTCACTCACTCACGTCACTGTTTCCTGATTGGTGTCAGCGATCATATGTGGTGGGGAATCCACGGCATATGGCGGACACCAGAGCACCAGGGACAGATGAATATGTTTGTTTGTTTTTTTGTTTCTTTTTTTTTTTTTAATGTTTCTCCTTTCCTGACCCCCTCCCTGGGTCCTGATAATCCATTTAAGACAGACAGCCCGCTGGAAAGTTGAGAGTGCGCTGAATTCAGCTCACTGTCAGCATTGAAGCTATGCGTTCAGTTACTGGAGACATTGGTGCCATTGGTTTCAGCACCGATATCCCTTCACCGTCAGAAGGGTGAGCCTTAATTGCTCAGTGTCATCACTGGATGGTAAGGAATGGCCCTCTGACAGTACAATGTTATGAAAGAGTACTGTCCGGGGGGCTTTCTTTACCACCCCGCAATGGCGCTAGGCTGTAAGACCCGCCCTTCTGACAGTGGAGAGATATCAATGCCGAAACTAATGGAATCGATATCTCCTGCACACGGGCACATATCAGGAAATCCGACAGTGTGCTAATGGGATGGAAATGATGGAAAACCTCATGTGCAAGTTTCATGGCAGTCTGGGCCCATAAACAGAGGGAAATAGAAATGCTGCTAAAATGTACAGATTGGATGTGACTGGTGCCCATTAAAAGAAGATTTGCAGGGGGCCCAAGCTGAGCTTATGCACCAGGGCCCATGGGCCTTTAGCAATGTCCCTGTTGAACCCCCTCCCCCCAATCGGATACTGGTGACCTATCCAAACAGATCATTGATTATTCTGATCCTGAAAGCCCTAACAGTAATTTCACGAAAAACTGCAGGTATCAAAATATGCACAAAATGCAAGCTGAGAACTCTGAGATCATGGTCTTTTTCACATAATTTCAAATAGTTACGTTTCTTGAGCGAAAAACATGCAAAACACCTTTCCCAGTTAACCACCAAGACTCCCATTCCCGTCCCTGTCCTCTACTCACTCGGGTCAGCAATCCTTTCCTGTTGTCTCTGCTGTAAATGGATATTGATCACCGCCTGAACCTTCTGCTTGTTCACATCAATGTCTGGCTCGGCCAGAATCTCACTCAAGGTAATATTGCATTTCACGGCTTTGGTTGCTGTAGATCTGGCCACCATAGGCAGGCCGTCTTGGTAATGTCGATCTGTGAAGTCTACTTCATTATCTTGGATGGTTTTAACCCTTGAAAAAAAATGGCAGCTATGTATAAAATGTATACACATTAATCCTTTACATTTTCTCATAATCAGTCCAGTCAACCAACAGCAGTATTACACATATGAATAACTTATTCCTGACGGTGAATGGCCTGATTTGTATTGTCACTGTCACCTCAGTAGATCTTGTGTAAGTCAACAGTACAAATGAATAGTAACCTTTGTGACTGATCAGTCTCCTTTACTGCTCCCCTCCCCCTATTGTTTCCTCACTCTGAATTGCAGGACATACACCAAATTCAATAAGAGGCTCTTAATGACATAGGAACGTCTTCTTTCCAGTGCCCAGGGGATCAAGACTGACATGTGATACACCGGTCTTGCTAAAACTCCCCTAATATGGATTACCAGATCACTAAGAAATAAGATTACATACTTCCATAGAAGTCTATGGAGATGGGTAGTAGGAAGGAGGAGTGAGCTACTACAGGGATACAGAGATTCTGCTAAATTCATTAATAAGTGATAAAAAGTACAATATATAAGGGGCCACACGGTGGCTCAGTGGTTAGCACTGCAGCCTTGCAGCACTGGAGTCCTGGTGTTCAAATCCCGCCAAGGGCAGAAAACCATCTGCAAGGAGTTTGTATGTTCTCCCCGTGCTTGCATGGATTTCCATCCCATATCCCAAAGACATACTGATAGGGAAAAATGTACATTGTGAGCTCTATGTGTGGGGCTCACAATCTACATTTAAAAAAAAAAAGAAAAAAAAAAGTACAATATATCACCACATCAGAGCTAAGCTGCTCATCACTGCTGTATACTGTCCTCCATGCTGCTGGAAATTCTGGGTGTGGGCCAAAAGAGAGGAGCCATGTGCTGTGTATGGGAGACATTATAATAACTACCGGTAGTCTCCACCTACCAGGTCTGAGAACTACAACCTGCTAAAAACTGCAAAAAAAAGTGTATTAAACAAGTCATATAATGGACAGAAATGTGATACTCCTCATGTACACACACACGGCAGCTTATTCTTTAAATGACAGGTACACTAAGAACACCCACAAAGAATTTTCTGTTTTTTAAATGTTAAATCCGAATGATTTCTACTGCAACTAGTAGTCTCCGATTACGGTACGCATATCGGCTGTGGTGCTGGTAACCCCATGATAAAAGCCATACCCAGCACTGAACGGGCACAGGATTGCCGAACCATTGTGTGGCTGTCGGCTCCTATAGTAAGTGGGGCTAGACTCACTGCAATAGCTTGGTGCACTTTGAAATCGACTGAAAATCAAGTATAAGTGGAGATGTACGGTACATATGTTTGTAGTTATTGGTGTGGCATTACTGAGTCCACTGTAAGCGCAAACATGTGTCAATATGATCACGCCATTAACTCCAAGGACTTGCTACAAAAGTGGAGGAACGCCGTTGTACAAACTATAAAATATTTACCTGAAACTAAGCTTCATACTGTGGGCCAGAGTAACAGCGCTGTGCCGAAAATGTATCTGGATATGTGCCACAACTTGGTCCATCTCATCTCCCGAGTCTGTTTTGCCAGTTTTTAAGTGGGCTGAGCCGGGCGTAATTCAGACAACTAACTTACAATATCTTATGCCAGTTTTATATCGGTAATCTACACCAGTCCCTGAATGACATAGATTTCCAGCTTGGTGCACAGGAGTGTGCCAGATTTATTAAGACGCCAGGACTGATTAAGACTGACTTATGAAAGTCTTAAATTCCCCCCAATTATCCTGAGATACTGATAAAGCTGTATTTGGGGTCCAGTATCATGGCTACCATGCCTCACCTCCTGTTTGTTAGCATCACATATATTTCTTGTAGTAGGATTTCAGCTGCTCCAGGTTTGCAGTGTATTGTTCCGTCAATTAATTCCTTGGTAATATTAAGTTTTCTCTTTATGAAAAACTACAAAAGATCACAAGGTAAGGGTGAATTCATTACGCTGGCTGTACAGGATGCAAACAGATCCCAAGGGACGATACAACCTTACCTTTTCTAGTTGTGACCAGTTGCCCAATTTTGTGTTAAGAGAGGTCCCATTGTCAAACGAATGCATTTGGATATCATCGGGGTAATACCAATAGAAGATCTCTGCTATGATGTATCCATTTGACAGGTCTCTAAAATGAATAATACTATTAATAATTGCTAGTAATAATATTACAGGTAATGTTGGTAACACAGTAGGAAACACAGTGATGTCACAGCACAGGGATAATACACACAGTGATGTCACAGCACAGGGATAATGCACACAGTGATGTCACAGCACAGGGATAATACACACAGTGATGTCACAGCACAGGGATAATGCACACAGTGATGTCACAGCACAGGGATAATGCACACAGTGATGTCACAGCACAGGGATAATGCACACAGTGATGTCACAGCACAGGGATAATGCACACAGTGATGTCACAGCACAGGGATAATGCACACAGTGATGTCACAGGACAGGGATAATGCACACAGTGATGTCACAGCACAGGGATAATGCACACAGTGATGTCACAGCACAGGGATAATGCACACAGTGATGTCACAGCACAGGGATACTGCACATAGTGATGTCACAGTACAGGGATAATGCACACAGTGATGTCACAGCACAGGGATAATGCACACAGTGATGTCACAGCACAGGGATAATGCACACAGTGATGTCACAGCACAGGGATAATGCACACAGTGATGTCACAGTACAGGGATACTGCACATAGTGATGTCACAGTACAAGGATAATGCACACAGTGATGTCACAGCACAGGGATAATGCACACAGTGATGTCACAGTACAGAGATAATGCACACAGTGATGTCACAGCACAGAGATAATGCACACAGTGATGTCACAGTACAGAGATAATGCACACAGTGATGTCACAGCACAGAGATAATGCACACAGTGATGTCACAGCACAGGGATAATGCACACAGTGATGTCACAGCACAGGGATAATGCACACAGTGATGTCACAGTACAGGGATACTGCACATAGTGATGTCACAGTACAAGGATAATGCACACAGTGATGTCACAGCACAGGGATAATGCACACAGTGATGTCACAGCACAGGGATAATGCACACAGTGATGTCACAGTACAGGGATACTGCACATAGTGATGTCACAGTACAAGGATAATGCACACAGTGATGTCACAGCACAGGGATAATGCACACAGTGATGTCACAGTACAGGGATACTGCACATAGTGATGTCACAGTACAAGGATAATGCACACAGTGATGTCACAGCACAGGGATAATGCACACAGTGATGTCACAGTACAGAGATAATGCACACAGTGATGTCACAGCACAGGGATAATGCACACAGTGATGTCACAGCACAGGGATAATGCACACAGTGATGTCACAGTACAGGGATACTGCACATAGTGATGTCACAGTACAAGGATAATGCACACAGTGATGTCACAGCACAGGGATAATGCACACAGTGATGTCACAGTACAGAGATAATGCACACAGTGATGTCACAGCACAGAGATAATGCACACAGTGATGTCACAGTACAGAGATAATGCACACAGTGATGTCACAGCACAGAGATAATGCACACAGTGATGTCACAGCACAGGGATAATGCACACAGTGATGTCACAGTACAGAGATAATGCACACAGTGATGTCACAGTACAGGGATACTGCACATAGTGATGTCACAGTACAAGGATAATGCACACAGTGATGTCACAGCACAGGGATAATGCACACAGTGATGTCACAGTACAGGGATACTGCACATAGTGATGTCACAGTACAAGGATAATGCACACAGTGATGTCACAGCACAGGGATAATGCACACAGTGATGTCACAGCACAGAGATAATGCACACAGTGATGTCACAGTACAGAGATAATGCACACAGTGATGTCACAGTACAGAGATAATGCACACAGTGATGTTATAGTACAGGTATAATAAACAAATGAATGCTCAGTACTGGAATAATGCACACAGTGATGTTACAGTACATATAAATTATTGGCCATAGATATGATGCCATTATCCACAGTTTTCACTAAAATGGGCCCCCTTAGGTGCTCAACGTTATAGCAACTGCTACCCCAGTGCTTACGTCCAAAGGACACAAAATTCCAGCCGAAGGTTGCGAAGCCACAAATAGGGTGTATTTCTTAAAAGTTGATTCACAAGTAATCTATTAGATTTTATGGATGATATGTCCAGTGTGTGCCAGAATAACACAGATTACAGTAACTGCAGTCTTCAGTATCCAAGGCTGATGATTCTTAATGCTAGTTAATAGATGAGTCTCGTATTATTGTTTATTATCCTAGTAGGGGCGTACAACTCATGGGCATGTACCTACAGGAGCCATAGTCTGCCACATACAGGAGCTGTTCACCATGGTGGTTTACAGAAGGAGGGCCAGAGTGTGATACCCCCTACATGGTATCCATATGTCATAAGAGGAGGGGTGTTATTTCCTGAGGCAGCCACTTTAAAGACTGCTAAAACATGGATTAGATATTGGACAGATGAGAGCCCATCGCTGATGTGTAGAATAACAGATCTCTGGTGCACACAGCCAAGTCCAGAATATTCAGCGGGTTTGACCAACCATCTATTGTGTTATGGCGGCCTCCCTAATCCCTCTGTGTCAGGGAAAGTAAAAATTGGGAAATTGGATTTCTCCCCTCGAGCAGGGGGTGCATGTGTATATGGAAGTTGTTAACATCTCATATGGCTAGCTTTAGGCATCAGTGGAGAGGATCCATGCTCAGACATTGATGTCCTGCCTAACTAAAGCTTTCCGTGTAGGTTAGACGTCAGTCATCTTTATATGTGATGCCCTATTACAGGAAAGTTTCTAAGAGGAAGGACTAAGAGGACCATGAAAAGTACTCAATAGTCTGTGGGGTAATATGTCTCACTAGGGAGAGAGAATACAGGGAATGTATAAGATCATGCATGAACTGCTAAGAAGTAAAGAATATGTAAACGTGGAAACTTCAGTGAAAAAGTCTTCTTCTAGCACAGGGGTAGGGAACCTTCGGCTCTCCATCTGCTGTGAAACTACAACTCCCAACATGCTCCATTCACTTCCAAGGGAGTTCCAAGAACAGCAGAGACAGTATGCATGCTGGGAGTTGTAGTTTTGCAACAGCTGGAGAGCCGTACGTTCCCTACCCCTGTTCTAGCACCACCTTTCAGAAGGTAGGACCCCTATAGATGAATGCATGGCTTTCAAAGAAACCTAAAGGCACAGCCTTTGAATGGGACTCTCTTCCTTTAGGAAGAGTTATCCTGGATGGCTATTATTCCCAGATTATGCCATTAGGATTCTTTGAAAATCAGATATTAAAGGGGTTGTCCAGGAATTACAGATTTCTGCCAGAAGGCCAGGGAAGGTGAGAGATAGCGGCCTAAGGATTGGCCTCAGCTGTCACATGTGCTGGACAGTAGAGAGGACAGATATGTATAGGGGTTTTTATTGTTCACATTTACCAGCCTCCTGCAGAAATCTATAATTCCTGGACAACCCCTTTAATCTATAGAGAGCTGCCCTCCAATACGTGGTGCAAGTTTCTCAAGTTTTTTCAGCAGTGAGGACTTAGGGGGTATTCACACAGAGTAACTCAGCGTTGATTCTGACAAGATAACTCATGGCAGAATCAGCGCTGCAAAACAGAATCCCATTCACTTCAATGGGTTCCGTTTAACGCGTGTAACACATTGAAATCAATGGGAGGCTTTTTAACCCATTGATTTCAATGTGTTACGTGCATTAAATGGAACCCATTGAAGTCAATGGGATTCTGTTTTGGAGCGCTGATTCTGCCATGAGTTATCATGCAAGAATCAGTGCTGCGTTACATCATGTGAATGCCCCCTAAAGTGGCGCTGCTTGTGTCACAATAACTCGCGGCAGAAGCAGCACTGATAAAAAAGCCTCCCTTTGATTTCAATGTGTTCTGCACGTTAAATGGAAACCATTGAAGTCAACAGGAGTCTTTTTATCAGCGCTGATTCTGCTGCGAATTATCGTGGCCGAATCAGCGCCACTTTACTCCATGTGAATGCCCCTTAGAGTGGGTTCACAACTGCGCTCATCGTCCAGTTTAGGCAATCCAGCCAGTTTCAGTCTTCTGGACAGGAGACGGAAACCCGGCGGTCAGATTTCAAACCCAATCACTTGAATGGGTTTGCAAAGGTGAGCGCCCGTGTCTGTCCTCTGCCAGGGAAACCGTTTTTTTTTTTTTGTTTTTTTTTTTAATCGGACACAAAGTCCAGCACGTCTGGCTAAAAAACTGATTACAATCTGAATGATAGTTGATAGAAACAGGTTAGTGGGTATCGATATAAATATCGATGCAAAACAGATAAAGTTGTCCGTCAATAATGGAAAAACTAACAAAATACAGATGCAAGAGGGCTGTTAAAAAAAGAATTAGTGTGAATTCAGCCTTAGGACAGGCTCTCAGGATTGGGATGTAAATGTTTCCATTCACTGACAACAAAGAGAGAGCGAAAAAAGAAAGCATGCGACGTAGCAGAGAGTTGGTGATTTTATTTATGAGGAAGCCTGTAATACAAGTGACTGCGGCGCCATCTAATACCTAAGTCACTTAGTGTACGCCCCTGGAAATCTCGCCCTGCGCGTCGCCCTAATCGCCATGGTAACTACCAGTAACGCTTGTGCATTAGGGTAATGCTGTTCTGTTGCCAAGCTCTGCAGCACAACCGCACTGTGTGATTATAGCCTTACATAAGGTGCTGTAAGGCCATCTATGACTAGCTATGCAGCTCAGCAGGAACTACAACTCCCAGCATGCAATCCCTTACAGGGGCTATAACGGCACGCTGGGAGTTGTACTTACAAACCACCATTGGCCCATACACAGACGGACACGTGTCTTGACTCCCAGAATTCCCCGCGGATACCTTCGGTAATTCTTAGGGCAGAAGCTGAGGTCCAGGCTCTGCAGCCATTTGAGCAGGTCTCTGGGCACGCCGGTTCTTCTCGGGGTCTCGGGATATGACGTCATTGTGGCCCGGGATACCGCACACTTACCGCAGCTCCGCACCTTACAGTCGGCGTTGTGTAGCCGGGCGACCGTTACTATGACTACGAGTGTACACCGCTGACCAATCCCGCCCCAACCTGGATTACGTCATCAGCGGAGGGAGGGCTCATCAATAGCATCAGAACACGGTTATAAAGTGCGGCCGTGACGTAACGGCACCCAGTGTATAGTGAGCACGTTGTAGCGACTGCAACAAGCGCCGCCTACTGGTGCAAGTTATACTCCAGACATAGGAAAGGAATAAGGTTTAGGCGTTCAGTCAGTAAGCGCCCTCTGCTGGTTACACCTTATTACAGGGGCTGGCAGTGCTCATAAAACGTGGTATAGTTAATACTAAATATTACCTATAGAAAGAGCAACCGGCCCCAGCCCCACCCACTACACATCTATCTATTCCAGTCAATGTCTCTTCGTGCCCACAGACCCCTGTAGTGGCCCTGACATGGTATGCCCCAACATTATAATGTCACCCTCCAGTTGCCCCCACCATATACTGTTTTCCCCTCTAGTTGTTCCCGCACTATACAGTCCCATACCTCATAACTTGCAAAGGACAGAAAGAGGGACAAAATGTGCTTAGCTACAGCAAATTTAGCTCCACCCACTTTTAAATTGACTCCACCCATTCTCATCCATTTTTTTTGTTCTCCCCACACTGTATAATGCCCCGACAGTCACCCTAATATTATATGTCCCTACATTATAATATTCTCCTCAAATTGACCCCACGGTATAAAGTCCCTCTCTTGGTGCATCCACAGTTTAATGGCTCCCTCCAGCTTCTCCAGTTTCATTTCCCCTTCAGCTGCTTCATAGTTTAATGTTCCCTTCCAGCTGTTCCAATTTAAATTGGGGACATTAAACTTGGGGGAACTACAGAGGGACATTAAATTGGAGCAGCTGGAGAGAGACATTAAACTGGGGTCAACTAGAAGGGGACATTAAACTGGGGTCAACTAGAAGGGGACATTAAACTGGGGCAATTGGAGAGGGACATTAAGGAGAACCTTTCATCAGTATTACTCTAGCATATATTCACCTTGACATAAATGTTGGAAACAAACGAGTACTGTCAGGAGTAGGGGAGGCGTTCTTCACCGCTCAGCGTCATCGCCGGGCAGTAAGGAACACCCCTCTCACAGTATAGCGCGATAAACGCTACTGTAAGGAAGGGTGTCCCTGACTGACTGTCAGAAAAGCCCTTCTGACATTGAAGAGCTACGGTATCGGCACCAATAGCTCTTCACCGGGGGCACAGAACATGAAAGCCGATAGTGCACTTAATTCAGCGCACTGTCGGCTTTCTAGTGGTGTATTACACCGCATGTGCTCCAGGAGGTGAAAGGTCTTCTTTAAACCATGGGGACAGCTGGACAGGAACAATCATATCCCCCTCCACCTTCCTCAGTTTAATGTCCTTCTCCAGTTGCCCCCAGTTTAATGTCCCCTTCTAGTTGCCCCAATTTAATGTCCTCCTCCAGTTGCCCCATCTTAAAGTCCTCCTCCAGCTCCCCCCTAGTTTGATGTTCTCCTCCATCTTCCCCATGTCTAATGTCTTTCTTCATCTGTCCCCACAGTTTAATAACCTTTCCATCTGCCCCAGTTTAATGACCTTCTTCATCTGTCCTTACAGTTTAATACCCCTCCATCTGCCACCAGTTTAATGTCCTTTTTCATCTGCCCCCACAGTTTAGTTTAATGCCCTCTCTATCTGTTCCCAAAGCTTAATGTCCCTCTCATATGGCCCCCCCAGTTTAATGTCCCTCTTCATATGCCCTCCCAGTTTGTCCCCCTCCATCTACCCCCACAATTTAATGTCTCTCTTCAGCTGCCAAAGTTTAACATAAGAAACACTGATACTCACCTCTCCTTGCTCCCCTGCTGCTCTGTCTCAGGTCTCTGCTCCCCGAGTGTTCAGGGAGCTGCAGGTGCGAAGTGAGTGACGCCATCACATCACGCCTTTAGCTCCAAGAGCACACAGGGGCACAGTGATGAAGCAGGGGCTGTCCACTCCTTTACCACTGTATTCAACTCAACTGTGTCCTCTCCAGACACAGATGAGTTGAATCCGGGACATACCTCCCGCTAACTAGGACCACAGGACAGGACCCAGAATCCTGGATTGTACCACAAATTTCGGGACGGTTGGGAGCTATGCAGTCCCCCAACAGAAGCCCCAACATTATATATAGTCAAAATACCCATCTTGCTCTGTTCAAACAGGTCAACGCATTAAAACCAATTCATTTCAATGGGGCTATTTACAAGACCGTTTTTTTAACTGGCCAACAAAGTATGCAATACGTCCTATTTTTCCCTGTTTTCACAGATTCAAATGTACGCAAAATGTATGTGGTAAAATACATAAAACCTGTGGTAAAACTTACCACAGGTTTTATCACAGTTGTGTGAATAGTTCCTCATACAGAGACAGTGTTAATAAGAAAATTAAAAAAAAACCTCATCTGTGTTTTCTTTTTTTTGTTTATTTGGTAGGACTGAAGAAAGGACTGATGATTTTGAACATTATGTTGGGCAGTATTGTGGCTCAGTGGTTTAACACTATTGCCTTGGAGTCCTGGGTTTGAATCTTGATAAGAACAACATTTGCAAGTAAAATGGATTTGTTGTGCAGATATGAACAGCCTCATTCCCCTATAGTTTACTGTTTGACTTAGTGGTACCTTGGATGTCTGAGCCTAGTTAAAATGTAGCTATATTAATGACATCTAAGACTGGAGACTGGGTTACACTAGGTTCTCACTTGTGCCCGGTATCTGTCCGTTTGCAAACCATTTAAAAAAAAAACAAAACAAAAAACAGCGAATACCCGAATCCACCTTTTTTTAGATGTATTGGTCAGTGCGTTTCCATAAAAAAAACTGACCGTTTGTGTCCATTTTTGACCAATCCGTAATTTGGTTTATTTCCTCTTCTTCATTCTGAGCATGCGAAGAATGGATTGCAAAACGGACACAAACAGCTGACTATCTATTTGCAATCTGCCTGCCATAGACCTCAATTTTAAAATATCCGCTTTTGATGCGATCCATCATGTATCCTTATTTTTGGACAGAGAAAAAGTATTGCACGTCCAATTTTGGTCTCTGTCCAAAAGAGCAGATAAACGGCGGAAATGCTCAAAATGCACACCTGCGGATTGTATTAAAAACATATTGAGATCAATGTATTTTTTAACAAACCATTTCAAATCAGTTTATGGGGTCTTAAAGAGGACCTTTCACCACTTTTGGGCACATGCAGTGTCATATACTGCCAGAAAGCCGACAGTGCGCTGAGTTCAGCGCACTGTCGGCTTTCCCGATCTGTGCCCGGTGTAAAGAGCTTACGGTGCCGGTACCGTAGTGCTCTATGGTCAGAAGGGCGTTTCTGACCATTAGCCAGAGACGTCCTTCTGCCTCGCGGCGCCAATCGCGCTGTACTGTGGAGCCGGGAGGAACGCCCCCTCCCGCTCCTGATAATGCTCGTCTATGGACGAGCTGTGTAAGCAGAGGGAAGGGGGAGTTCCTCCCCGATCCACAGTACAGCGCGATAGGCGCCGCGAGGCAGAAGGACGTCTCTGACTGACTGTCAGAAACGCCCTTCTGACCATAGAGCACTACGGTACCGGCACCGTAAGCTCTTTACACCGGGCACAGATCGGGAAAGCCGACAGTGCGCTGAAATCAGCGCACTGTCGGCTTTCTGGCAGTATATAACACTGCATGTGCCCAAAAGTGGTGAAAGGTCCTCTTTAAGACAGATTACAAAAACTGATTACATGCGGAGAGCACAGCACAACTGTGAACGTCCCCTTAGTGTTTGGTTTTCTTATATTCAGTTGGAAGCAAATGTTAACTGTATATTGGATAGTAGATATATTGGATAATACTTTACCAGTAATATTAAAGTGCCCACAGGGACAGGGCATAAATGGTATATCTATCCTTTCAAAATTAAAGAAATGAACAACCAAATAGTCCTGATTATTATCTCATTAATATCTCCTGTTATCTCATTAAAGGGGTTTTCCCATCTCTTGTTTCAGCAGTTTGCACGCTGTCTTTTCTTCTCACTTCCTGTATCCCCCCCACACACTATGAAGTATCCCAACACTTCTGCAGATCAGATAATATGCAGATGCTTGTACAGAATGGACTCAACGTTATCTGTATGTTTACGTAGAGAGATCACAGACTTGGCTTTATCAGCAAACTACAATTAGCTGAACTGATTGTCCTGTAGGCAGAGCAGTGAGTGATATCTCTTGTCCTATCTCACAGGTCCATGGTTATAGCAACGTGCAAACAATAGGAGGGATAAGATCACATAGCAGGAAAACAAAGCAGCATTTTTAAAGCAATATATTTAGGAATAGTCTTTTATTTACATAAGCTGCCAGTATAGATAGGATCCTTGAGATGTGACAGCCCCTTTAACATCTATCATTTTATATACACACATATGAAGTTTTATTCGGTTCCAGCAACTCCTTATTGGTGCATTTTTTTTGGCAAATGTATATTTTGATTTACTTTTTTATCTGGATCTAGACCACCATGTAGACTTGTTCGCAAAATGTCAGTACACACAAGCTTCCCGTTATTTCCATTCTATGGAATTCTATGGAATGCACAGTAACAGTGCCCCCACAGAATCCCTCCTTGTCTGACAAACTACAATTTATGACATTAAAGAGTTTATAGCCAGGAAATTAGAAAGGAGATAAATGAAGTTTAATGGGCTTAGTATGGTGAGGACAACCTGTGTCCCCTCCTGGCTTATAGGCCCAATTGCAGTTAAGACCACTACGGCCCCTATAGATCATTAATTTCAAGTCAGTTTTTAAACACTACAGCAAAATAACAATGGATTGAACATGATGCACCGCAATACATGTAAATCGTCTTCTAATGCCACGTCTGAATACAGATCTTGTAAATGTCTTTCATATTTCTCCATCTTCCTGCTTTACCCTAAATACTCATATGTGAAACTTTATTGGTCGGTTTCCAAAATATTCAACAATGAGCCTTTGTAATGGCAACAAATAAACCTGAGTACGTGAAGGAATCCACAAAATAACAAGGACATACAAACTCCAAGCAGATGTTGCCTTAGGTCAGATTCAAATTCTAGACCCCAACACTGGAAGGCAACGGCGCTAAGTACACGTATGAACACAGTCTTACAGAAATGTATTTAGGTATTCTTTATTGTAATATTGTACATTATTGGGGAATTGTTACATTAATCTTTACTCCACCATATTAAAATACTTTCTAGTAATAATGAAAATATATTAAATCCTTATTTTCTGTATATAGCTGATGATAATTCCTGGGCAGATTCTTCTCCTCATCTGAATTCGTGGTAATGAAAGCATGAAGAATAACACAAGGGAAACTTTACATTTGCTATTACATGATATACATTACAATGACACTACATTTACTGCTGTCAGTGTTATATAGTCATATATACAATATATTAGATCTGCAGTCATATTATATGTAAAGACAAAGGTGATGTAAATGAACATCAAATTGACTTTGCAATTGTTATATGTAAAGTAATAAGGCGGCTGCCATTCTTTAAGGTAGTACTTAAAGGCTGCCCCAAGTATACATACACCCCAGCACATACTGCATAAACAGAATTCCATGAAGTTTATTTTGGGTAAAGTTCAGTCTTGGACTGGCCCACAGAGGAGTAGATGTACCCCCAGTGGGCTCCTAGCTCAAGGGTGCTAGGGGGCCCCTGGACGACCACAACCCTGCAAGAGTGGTGTATGGCCATCACTGTACTACATGCTGTGTACAGCATCTTAGCCAGCCTATGCTCCCATATAATAAACTTGCTAGAATATTTAACATACTACCCAGTTAATTTTACTGTATATAGATGCTTTGGGTGGCTGACATGACATGTATCACCTTCTCTCTGGAGTCCCATCACCAGTCATCTTGATAATAGAGCTAAGGTGGCTGTAGTCTATGGAAAGAGTGAGTTAGCAGGCTACTTTGAGGGCCACAAAGCACAAATGTTGAAAGGTGAGGAATAGGTAGTAGGCTAATACTGAAAAAATGAGTGTCAGTACAGCTTTATGAATACGGAGTCAGATAATACTTACATTTAGCTGTATAATAGGCCATCAGAATGAATTATACTGGTGCGCCCTCGGCTACCTAGTCCGACACTGGTAAGGATCAATTCTCCTAGGGTTCCTTTTGTTTAAAGCCACAGACCTGGGAACGCCATATACCAGATGCAGGTTCCTAAGATTTTTACATTTTATTTCAAGACTAGACTATAAACTATCATATAGGAGTGTAAATAATAATTTTTATTTTAACCTTGTACCCAGGTCTTCATTGGGTACAAATCATAACCAAAATATTCCTGATTAAATATCTTAAGTTTGAGACCCTAAATTCCCATTGCTTAACAGCATACTAGTGGTATAGTGGTCCCAAACCAACTAACAGGTTCCCTTTAAGCTGCAGGGGAAAGGAGCTGAAGAAGGAGAGAGCTCTCAGTATGAGTAGCATTATGTACAAAGTACATAGAGATAGGCAGAGGAGGAGATCTGAGTGGTGCAACTTCAACACTGACTGATGTCAGAAAAAGGGGTACAGCTTTGGTAACTTCTGCTGTACAGATCAAGTGTGCATGCAGTAGTAGCTCTCATTGCTTGTGATTTTAGGGACATATAGTGTGCCATGCACTTTGGAAACATATTTTGAGGACCAACCCTATTATATTACATTATGTTTAATTTTAATATGGTTATATACAGTAAGAAGTTTGTACAAGATAAAGCCAACAACATTTGTAGAAAAGTGTTATGGTGATGTCCATGCATGTCCAACACTAGAAGAGAATGTAGATGCATTTATGCCTTGGATTTCTCGATCACACAATTATTATTTCATTTTTGAGAAAGGAGCTTTTGTAAATAATTCAACTTGTCTGCTGTTAGAAAATACTAATGTGTATGGTCAGCGATAGGGTCCAGGGAAGATATATAGTAACTAGATGCGGGCAACCCTTCTAAAATTTGTTTCAAGTTCCCGTGATCTAGGTTCCTAATTTGCTTTGGGTCAAACAAATTAGGTACGAACTGGTAGTGAAATTATTACACTGTGGGATCTCTTCAGACCCCAGAATATAATAGGTGGAGGCTTAGGAGAGATTTAAAAAATAAAATACATTTATACTAACTTTCTCTCATCCCTTTTGGGCTTCCTTGTGGTGTCTGGCGCTCTCTTTCAGTCTCCTCAGTGACATCATGTTCCCAGGGTCACCGCTGAGGCTTATGATTGGGCCTCAACGCTCATATGCGCACACTGAGCGTCATGACATTCGGCCGGCCCATTTAACTGCTGTGGGCCAAAAACAGTCCTCAGCAGTGACCCCAGGCACATGATGTTATCAAAAGAGCACCGAACACTGCAGGGAGGCCCATAAGAGATAAGGGAAGGTAAGTATAAATGTTTTTTTTTCTTTTCACCTTCCCTAGGCCGTCACTTACTATACTTTTGGGTCTCAAGAGAATTGGAAGTGAAATTATTATACATTGGGTCTCTTAATCTGTGGAGGTCCAAGGTAGATGTGAAAAAATAAAATACATAGTTTCTCTCATCTCTTTTGCGCCTCCTTGTGGTGTCTGGTGCTATCTTTCAGTCTCCTGGGTGACGTCATGCGCCCATGGTCACCACTGAGGCCTATGATTGGTTCTCAGCAGTCACAACATGTACATGATGAGAGTACCGGACACTGCAAGGATGCCCAAAAGAGTCAATGAAAGTTGAGCATAAATTGTCACTACCCCTGAGCCTCCAGTTATTATACCCTGGGGTCTGATGAGTCTCCAGACTATAATAATTTACCACATTGTATCTCATGGTGGCCATTTTAGTAAGTCCGAAATAGATTGCCAATGATTCAGTTCTGTTAAAAACCAAACAATTTGGAATATTCAAGTTGGAACAAAATGGTTCGCCCATCACCAATGGTGACATAAGTTAACAGACTTGTCAATGAATCAGTGTGATCGCCTATAGAGGACATTTATGCTGTGTTTGTAAAAGAGCTTAGTTATTTGGATACGTTCACATTGCAAAATGTGCCTTAAAGCTGAGGCCCCACATTGTGGAAACAGCTTTTTTTGTTGCAGATTTAGCTGTGTTTTTTGAGCCAAGCCAAGAATGACTACAAAAGGAATGGGAAATATATAGTAAATACTTGTACTTCTACCTTCTGCTCAAACCACTCCTGGCTTTGGCTCAAAAAACTGCAGCAAAATCTGCAACGTGTGCCTCAGTCTTAGTCCCCTCTCTATTTCTCATTATACCTGCTATTCTTCCATAACCATTCCCAGAAACATTCTCACAGATGGCATACTACAGGGTGAGACATTTACATATACTGTTTGAGCTATGTATTGTTTTCAATCATTTTAACACCAAAATAGGTCAGGATCATCACTCCCAATCAGGGGTGAACCTGCATGTTTCGCCGCCTGGTGCAGACTAAAGAATGCCCCCCCTCCCGGGAGGTGGGGGCGGTGCGAAGGGGTGTGGTTTAGCGAAGGGGGCGGGGTGGAGCGAAGGGGACGTGGCGGAGCGGCGCTAGCAGGCAGAGAGAGGACCTGCTCTCTGCCTGAGCGTGAGTGAAGGCCGCTGGAGCAGCGCTGCTCCAGCGGCCTCTCCAATCCACCGCTCGGTGATGCTAAGCCAGTCTAGGACAGCTTGTCCTGGACTGGCTTAGGAGGAAAAATGCCGCCCTCCCCGGGGCCCTGGCATAGCGCCACCTGAAGCGGTCGCTTCAGGTCGCCTCATGGGAGGTGCGGCGCTGCTCCCAATTGTAAATGCATCAGTTTTGCAGCGAATGTGTATTACACTATTCAATTTTGGAGGTTTGTTAAAAAAATATCAGTATGTATTTTTGCAGAAGCTTAAAAAAAAATGCATTTTGACCGCACCGTGTGAATAGTCCCTGATGAGTCTTCCAGCACATTTTGTTGTTATGTGATTTTTCAGTGTTTATGGCAGCATTAGGTACATGTATAAAGTGAGTTATTTCCAGTTACAGCAAAATATTTCTTAGAATTCCTAGTGCATTATTTTTGTGAGAAATAAATATATATATATATATATATAGTATACAGTTACATATCTTGCTACATGGACGTCAGTTTTACAATACACTTGACGTAAACAAATTTTTAAAAAATATTAAAAGTTCCTTATACTTTCTCGATACTGTAAGAAGTTTTTCAGGACCGTTGGCAGCTGAAGGCATGGAATAAGATGTAATCTGGACTGTCCGATGCACTGTCGAATACGAAGTCTACAAAGCTGACAGAGTGAACAAGGATTTGCTAAAAGGGAAAAGAAACAGAGAATTTAGCAATGTATTTTGCAAACCGTAAACGTTATGTAACAGTGTAATCATTTCTTTATTGAACCAATATAAACTTCTGCAGTGATTGTGATGAAAAATATCCTACCATTATATGTATACTAGCTTTTACCTGTGACTTCGTCTGCGGTGATTTGAGAATTGGGCGGACACAGATATGTGAAACTGTGAGAGTACTTTAAAAATCTGGCTGGGATAGCAAATGTGATATTTTAGATTGTGTATGTAGTAATACAGCCAATGTGTTGTTATTTTGAGAGAATTTTTTTTTTATTTCAGCTGGTATATGGTAAAGTTGAAATGTATATACTGTATTCGGGAGCGAGGTATTTTAAGTTAATATACTTCTATGGTAACTAATATGTATATGTATTTTCCAAGTTTTCTGAAAAGTTTTTTTGGGGGAAAAAGTCGTGTTATACGCCGGAACAAGCAGTGAAGTTGTATGTGGTAGTCGCTGGAGGAGCAACTGAGGAACAGGGCACTACAAGACCCTCGGCAGATAGCAGCTAATGTAATGTGCCGGCTGGCGGCCCAGCTGTGTTGTATGGCTGGGGCGGAGGACACAGGACAAAGAGCAGGGCAGCTTATATATGGAGCAGCTGTCCATAGAAGAATATGTGCTGCGAACTTACCACTGAGCATGGAGATTGTGGAAAGCAGGAGGATCGCAGAAAAAGCAAGCCAGTTAAGGTAAATTCGAGGGTCGGGGATGACTGTGGAATGCTGGCGTGCGGCCCAGGCTGTGTGTGCGCTGTAGTGACGTGTACGCAGGAAGTGTGCATGCAGCTTCCTCAGTGCAGTGTAGTTCGTCTCGCTGCCCAAGCAGTGTCGCAATGATGTTCAGCAAACATGGCGGTCCCGGAGCGCCGGCTTTGGTAGGCTGCTGAGGTATATTACCGTAACGTGACTGTTTAAGGTCAGCAAATACATGTAAATGTCATTGAGTGGGGTTAGGGCTACCTTTTAGGCGACAATAAGGAGTGTGCAGGTAGTTTGTGGCTGGAAATGCGAGGAAGTGTGTGTGATTATACAGCTGGGGTTGGTAGTCCTGCTTTTGTGACTCTCCTGGCAAGAAAGCATGTTGTTTAGTGGCACCAAAAGTAGCCTATGTTTCAATCCAAAGCGAAAACTATGTTTGTCACGCAAATCCGTCCAGGCATTTTAGCATGATTGAGGAACAAACATCCAAACTCACAAACATCTAAACATCCAAACACACAAACTTTCACATTTATAATATTATAATAGGATAGTTCCTATGCATATCTGTATCTTCATAGTTACAGACTACAAACAAACCCTATGTAGTTGATTCCTGTAGACATGTGTTACTAGGTTGTAAAGCGCTCTATTATGGCCAGGTGTATGACCCCTTTAAGTGCACTGCCAGCCATGTTTATTTTTCTACATTAAAAGTCTAAAAATTGTGTTACTTTTACTGTCTAGAATCTAGAGAATTGCTGGCGAGGAAGCACACAAGACAAAGAGACCACCGCAAACTCAGCAGGAAACTACAAGTTATGTTTTGGGAAAAATAAATATGAAAACCTACATGGTAATATTACATGCTTACCCTCATATTGAAGCAGGCATCTTTCCACTGAACTTTTCGCAGTTGCGACATCCACTGGACGTTTGCAATCTGTGTTTTTTGCATTGATATCAGCCCCAAAGTCGAGCAGCAAACTTACAATATCTGTACTTGACTGCTGAGCTGCAGCATGTAACGGGCTGTCTAGATATTTGCCATGCTGTACATCAGCACCTAGGAGGCAAGCACATCTTTACTACATAGTGCCATGATCTATATCTCTATCTATCTATCTATCTATCTATCTATCTATCTATCTATCTATCTATCTATACTATATGTTCATATATATATATCATACCATTACTGACCTGCATATAAAAGTTTCCTTACACAAGCTAAGTGCTGTCCTTTACATGCTACATAAAGAGGAGTGCCTAAGTGAGGAATGTCTTGGTCCACGTCTATACCCCAGGAAATCAATACATCTAGACAGTCACTGTGGCCTGTAAATACAAAGGTACAAAAGCAAATCATTTATATCTAAAATTCAAAATCAATTCTAAATGTGAACAAGAGGAAGATTTATAAAAACTAGTGCACATGGGGTACCTGCATAGTAACTAATCAGATTTCAGTTCACCTATTATAAAAATCCTTTGCTAGGGAAGTAGTGCATGTGCCTTCTTATGTAGCAAAAAGTAGCTTTGGGCCCTCTTAGGTCCAGTTCCCAAGTGCCACTGCTATCTATGTATGTCCTACAGGCACTGTATGTTAAAGCATGAAATCACCAATATGGTTGGTTGCTATGAAGATATGCTCCACTTGTCTTAAGTTAATGTTAATAAATCTCCATTAATACGTATTTTATTACCTACCACTAATACTTGTGCCCATATCTACTTTTCAGAAATATGAATATGATAGGTAATATGAGCCAGTGGAGATGGAATGAGACAAGGGAAATCATAATAGATAATAGGAAGGATAATTAAAGTACTTATGTAATTAAGATGTTTTGCTTTAAGATTAAGGGAATGCTGAACCTTTAAAGAAAAACAGAAAACCAGTATATACTATGATGACTTACCTTTACTTGATGCCTCGTGAGCAGGTGAAGGGAGACAAGTCTCTAGCTGTGCCTTTGCACCATACTCCAACAGAAGTTCCACACAGCTTGCGCTGCCTCTTGAGCATGCATTAAATAAAGGAGTCACTCCATCAATAGTGGTAGCATTCACCTAAAATATATCACAAGATTTCTGGAATAGTCATAAAGTTAAATGTTTGAGGCGACCTTTAAATCATCGATTGCTGAGGGTTCAGCTGCTGAGACCACCTCCAATTACTAAAAACAAGCCAAGGGTGCACTCATCTGAGCGCTGTCTCTGCTCACTAGCTGGGAAGGCCTTACATTTTCTCTGAGCCTTTTTATTACTGCTGAGCACAGTCAGAGCAGAGACTTCATCCATGTTGCTTCATTTCTGAGATCTCCTGGGACTCCTACCAATGAAGACGTATGATGAGGACGTTACTATGATGAATCAGCTATTTCATAAGATGACAGTAACGCTTTAACATTCTTAATCACCTGATATTTGTTCTTCGTATTGTCTTACACTTTTTATCAAATCTCTGTCAAATCTAAGGTGCCCATGGAGCCACACGGTGGCTCAGTGGTTAGCATTGCAGCGCTGGAGTCCTGGTGTTCCAATCCCACCAAGGGCAAAAAACCATCTGCAAGGAGTTTGTATGTTCTTCCTGTGTTTGCATGGATTTCCATCCCATATTCCAAAAAGACATACTGATAGGGGAAAAAATGTACATTGTGAGCTCTATGTGGTGCTCACAATCTACATTTAAAAAAAAAAAAAAAAAAAAAATCTAAGGTGCCCATAACCCTTGTGTACCTGTTTGCAGGACACTCATTTGTCTGACCACCATTTCTATTCACTCCCCCATACATGCTTGGCTCAGCGGACTGTCTCAATGGAAAGAATGGAAAAATTCACTGCCAGACAACTTATTTTATTTATTTATCTATTTATTTCTCTTACTTATATAGTACCGTCATATACTACTGCACTTTACAGACATTGTGGCCACTGTCCCATATAGGGCTCATAACCTAAATTCCCTATCAGTATGTCTTTGGAGTGTGGAAAGTACTTGGAAGAAGTCCACGAAAACACGAGGAGAACATCCAAACACCTTGCAGATGTTGTCCTTGGTCGTATTTGAACTTGGAACTCCAAATCTACAACCTCTCTCCACAGAGAACAGTGAGCTGTGAAAACGCCGGCATTACGAGCGCTCCCATTGAAGTGAATGGGAAGTGTTTACGGTGTGTGTACGGCTTTGAATGAGTATTTTTACAAGCCCGGCGTAACTCCGTGTGCATGCAGCCTAAGAGTTGGAAGGCTCCTATACACATTAACTAGTTGGTGGCCAGTCCAGCAAAAATCATGAGGCTCAGAAGACTTTGCTCTAATGTAAATGGCAGCCTTGAGGACATGTACAAACAACCATAAGTAAACTAACACCAGGGGCCACATTGCTATTTATACCAAATACATTATTCTTTATTAGAGATGAGCGAACACTAAAATGTTCGAGGTTCGAAATTCGATTGTTTCGAACCCCATTATAGTCTATGGGGAACATAAACTCGTTAAGGGGGAAACCCAAATTCGTGTCTGGAGGGTCACCAAGTCCACTATGACACCCCAGGAAATGATACCAACACCCTGGAATGACACTGGGACAGCAGGGGAAGCATGTCTGGGGGCATAAAAGTCACTTTATTTCATGGAAATCCCTGTCAGTTTGCGATTTTCGCAAGCTAACTTTTCCCCATAGAAATGCATTGGCCAGTGCTGATTGGCCAGAGTACGGAACTCGACCAATCAGCGCTGGCTCTGCTGGAGGAGGCGGAGTCTAAGATAGCTCCACACCAGTCTCCATTCAGGTCCGACCTTAGACTCCGCCTCCTCCGGCAGAGCCAGCGCTGATTGGCCGAAGGCTGGCCAATGCATTCCTATGCGAATGCAGACTTAGCAGTGCTGAGTCAGTTTTGCTCAACTACACATCTGATGCACACTCGGCACTGCTACATCAGATGTAGCAATCTGATGTAGCAGAGCCGAGGGTGCACTAGAACCCCTGTGCAAACTCAGTTCACGCTAATAGAATGCATTGGCCAGCGCTGATTGGCCAATGCATTCTATTAGCCCGATGAAGTAGAGCTGAATGTGTGTGCTAAGCACACACATTCAGCACTGCTTCATCAAGCCAATACAATGCATTAGCCAGTGCTGATTGGCCAGAGTACGGAATTCGGCCAATCAGCGCTGGCCAATGCATTCTATTAGCCCGATGAAGTAGAGCTGAATGTGTGTGCTAAGCACACACATTCAGCACTGCTTCATCAAGCCAATACAATGCATTAGCCAGTGCTGATTGGCCAGAGTACGGAATTCGGCCAATCAGCGCTGGCTCTGCTGGAGGAGGCGGAGTCTAAGGTCGCTCCACACCAGTCTCCATTCAGGTCCGACCTTAGACTCCGCCTCCTCCGGCAGAGCCAGCGCTGATTGGCCGAAGGCTGGCCAATGCATTCCTATGCGAATGCAGACTTAGCAGTGCTGAGTCAGTTTTGCTCAACTACACATCTGATGCACACTCGGCACTGCTACATCAGATGTAGCAATCTGATGTAGCAGAGCCGAGGGTGCACTAGAACCCCTGTGCAAACTCAGTTCACGCTAATAGAATGCATTGGCCAGCGCTGATTGGCCAATGCATTCTATTAGCCCGATGAAGTAGAGCTGAATGTGTGTGCTAAGCACACACATTCAGCACTGCTTCATCAAGCCAATACAATGCATTAGCCAGTGCTGATTGGCCAGAGTACGGAATTCGGCCAATCAGCGCTGGCCAATGCATTCTATTAGCCCGATGAAGTAGAGCTGAATGTGTGTGCTAAGCACACACATTCAGCACTGCTTCATCAAGCCAATACAATGCATTAGCCAGTGCTGATTGGCCAGAGTACGGAATTTGGCCAATCAGCGCTGGCTCTGCTGGAGGAGGCGGAGTCTAAGGTCGGACCTGAATGGAGACTGGTGTGGAGCGATCTTAGACTCCGCCTCCTCCAGCAGAGCCAGCGCTGATTGGCCGAATTCCGTACTCTGGCCAATCAGCACTGGCTAATGCATTGTATTGGCGTGATGAAGCAGTGCTGAATGTGTGTGCTTAGCACACACATTCAGCTCTACTTCATCGGGCTAATAGAATGCATTGGCCAGCGCTGATTGGCCGAATTCCGTACTCTGGCCAATCAGTGCTGGCCAATGCATTCTATTAGCTTGATGAAGCAGAGTGTGCACAAGGGTTCAAGCGCACCCTCGGCTCTGATGTAGCAGAGCCGAGGCTGCACAAGGGTTCAAGCGCACCCTCGGCTCTGATGTAGGAGAGCCGAGGGTGCACTTGAACCCTTGTGCAGCCTCGGCTCTGCTACATCAGAGCCGAGGGTGCGCTTGAACCCTTGTGCACACTCTGCTTCATCAAGCTAATAGAATGCATTGGCCAGCGCTGATTGGCCAATGTATTCTATTAGCCTGATGAAGTAGAGCTGAATGTGTGTGCTAAGCACACACATTCAGCTCTACTTCATCGGGCTAATAGAATGCATTGGCCAGCGCTGATTGGCCAGAGTACGGAACTCGACCAATCAGCGCTGGCTCTGCTGGAGGAGGCGGAGTCTAAGATCGCTCCACACCAGTCTCCATTCAGGTCCGACCTTAGACTCCGCCTCCTCCAGCAGAGCCAGCGCTGATTGGCCGAATTCCGTACTCTGGCCAATCAGCACTGGCTAATGCATTGTATTGGCGTGATGAAGCAGTGCTGAATGTGTGTGCTTAGCACACACATTCAGCTCTACTTCATCGGGCTAATAGAATGCATTGGCCAATCAGCGCTGGCCAATGCATTCTATTAGCGTGAACTGAGTTTGCACAGGGGTTCTAGTGCACCCTCGGCTCTGCTACATCAGATTGCTACATCTGATGTAGCAGTGCCGAGTGTGCATCAGATGTGTAGTTGAGCAAAACTGACTCAGCACTGCTAAGTCTCTGCATTCGCATAGGAATGCATTGGCCAGCCTTCGGCCAATCAGCGCTGGCTCTGCCGGAGGAGGCGGAGTCTAAGGTCGGACCTGAATGGAGACTGGTGTGGAGCGATCTTAGACTCCGCCTCCTCCAGCAGAGCCAGCGCTGATTGGTCGAGTTCCGTACTCTGGCCAATCAGCGCTGGCCAATGCATTCTATTAGCCCGATGAAGTAGAGCTGAATGTGTGTGCTTAGCACACACATTCAGCTCTACTTCATCAGGCTAATAGAATACATTGGCCAATCAGCGCTGGCCAATGCATTCTATTAGCTTGATGAAGCAGAGTGTGCACAAGGGTTCAAGCGCACCCTCGGCTCTGATGTAGCAGAGCTGAGGGTGCACAAGGGTTCAAGTGCACCCTCGGCTCTCCTACATCAGAGCCGAGGGTGCGCTTGAACCCTTGTGCAGCCTCGGCTCTGCTACATCAGAGCCGAGGGTGCGCTTGAACCCTTGTGCACACTCTGCTTCATCAAGCTAATAGAATGCATTGGCCAGCACTGATTGGCCAGAGTACGGAATTCGGCCAATCAGCGCTGGCCAATGCATCCCTATGGGAAAAAGTTTATCTCACAAAAATCACAATTACACACCCGATAGAGCCCCAAAAAGTTATTTTTAATAACATTCCCCCCTAAATAAAGGTTATCCCTAGCTATCCCTGCCTGTACAGCTATCCCTGTCTCATAGTCACAAAGTTCACATTCTCATATGACCCGGATTTGAAATCCACTATTCGTCTAAAATGGAGGTCACCTGATTTCGGCAGCCAATGACTTTTTCCAATTTTTTTCAATGCCCCCAGTGTCGTAGTTCCTGTCCCACCTCCCCTGCGCTGTTATTGGTGCAAAAAAGGCGCCAGGGAAGGTGGGAGGGGAATCGAATTTTGGCGCACTTTACCACGTGGTGTTCGATTCGATTCGAACATGGCGAACACCCTGATATCCGATCGAACATGTGTTCGATAGAACACTGTTCGCTCATCTCTATTCTTTATATCTGTTTTCACTTGTGAATTAGAGGTTATGTTATGAGGCGAGAAAAGGTGTTTTCCCCGTCACAGCCAGGATGAATGTGAGCATGAGTAGCGGTGGACCACACTCCCATTCACTTCCATGGGAATGCCGCAAAGTCAAGTGTGGTACTTCGGCTATCTCCGGTGCTCCCATTGAAATGAATGTGAGTGCCACTCTCAACCACGTCCATATTCTGCCTGGTTGCGGTCAGACTGAATGCGCGGGGGAGGGGAGGACCTCCCTTATTCTCGGGATTTTAGGGGTCTCAGTAGTCAGAACCTCACCAATTAGGTCTTTATCATCATATACCTATGGATAGAAGAGAAATACTTTTTATGGCATAACCCCTTTAAGTTTTGTTATACAGTAGCTCTAATAAATCTTACATTTGCTCCAGCTTCCAGAAGTGTTCTTGCACATCCGACATGATCTCCCAAGCAAGCTTCATGTAGTGGAGTCACATGATCAATAGTTAAGGTGTTCACATTGTAACCCTGATTGTATGAAAAATGTATATTTTACTTAAAGTTTATACAGAGAACATTCAAAATAATTATCTTCTATTATAATCCTGTCTGTGATGTAAATTAGGTAACTGCTGCAAAGAAAATCCCTACAGAATATCAAGTGACAATCTATTATTAGGCTTAGTGGTCAGACTGAAAATTACAGGATTTTTTTTATATATATATATATATATATATATATATATATATATATACACTCACCGGCCACTTTATTAGGTACACCATGCTAGTAACGGGTTGGACCCCATTTTGCCTTCAGAACTGCCTCAATTCTTCGTGGCATAGATTCAACAAGGTGCTGGAAGCATTCCTCAGAGATTTTGGTCCATATTGACATGATGGCATCACACAGTTGTCGCAGATTTGTCAGCTGCACATCCATGATGCGAATCTCCCGTTCCACCACATCCCAAAGATGCTCTATTGGATTGAGATCTGGTGACTGTGGAGGCCATTGGAGTACAGTGAACTCATTGTCATGTTCAAGAAACCAGTCTGAGATGATTCCAGCTTTATGACATGGCGCATTATCCTGCTGAAAGTAGCCATCAGATGTTGGGTACATTGTGGTCATAAAGGGATGGACATGGTCAGCAACAATACTCAGGTAGGCTTTGGCGTTGCAACGATGCTCAATTGGTACCAAGGGGCCCAAAGAGTGCCAAGAAAATATTCCCCACACCATGACACCACCACCACCAGCCTGAACCGTTGATACAAGGCAGGATGGATCCATGCTTTCATGTTGTTGACGCCAAATTCTGACCCTACCATCCGAATGTCGCAGCAGAAATCGAGACTCATCAGACCAGGCAACATTTTTCCAATCTTCAATTGTCCAATTTCGATGAGCTTGTGCAAATTGTAGCCTCAGTTTCCTGTTCTTAGCTGAAAGCAGTGGCACCCGGTGTGGTCTTCTGCTGCTGTAGCCCATCTGCCTCAAAGTTCGACGTACTGTGCGTTCAGAGATGCTCTTCTGGCTACCTTGGTTGTAACGGGTGGCTATTTGAGTCACTGTTGCCTTTCTATCAGCTCGAACCAGTCTGGCCATTCTCCTCTGACCTCTGGCATCAACAACGCATTTCCGCCCACAGAACTGCCGCTCACTGGATGTTTTTTCTTTTTCGGACCATTCTCTGTAAACCCTAGAGATGGTTGTGCGTGAAAATCCCAGTAGATCAGCAGTTTCTGAAATACTCAGACCAGCCCTTCTGGCACCAACAACCATGCCACGTTCAAAGGCACTCAAATCACCTTTCTTCCCCATACTGATGCTCGGTTTGAACTGCAGGAGATTGTCTTGACCATGTCTACATGCCTAAATGCACTGAGTTGCCGCCATGTGATTGGCTGATTAGAAATTAAGTGTTAACGAGCAGTTGGACAGGTGTACCTAATAAAGTGGCCGGTGAGTGTATATATAGATGACAGCAAGGGAAATTTAAAAATAAATCATTAAAAATTCTCAAAAAATGTTTTTCATGTAAAAACTTGGTTTAAAAAAATCGGTCATTTTCTGGTGACACATATCCTTTAACTAAAATATTTAAATAGCAGAAATAGTGAGACATATATACATGTCTAAGAGACACTAGTAAAAGTGTTTACCTACTTGAGAAAGCAAGGTTTTCAAGGCAAGTAGCCTTCCTTGACTTGCTGCTTCGTGTAGTGGTGATCGATCTGCCCATGATCCTAAAAATGATCACAATATAAAATAATATAATACTATCCCTTACATCAGCATAAAATTCATTATTTATGATCCGTTTCTATAATTAACTGTATCTCTATTTGTTTCATAAGAATAGCAAATATATCCAAAAAATCAAGTATAAGAAAGGTTTGTCATATGTATGTGATATTATACAAAAATACTCAAAAATTAGCAGTTCTGAGGCTGAACATTTATTAAATTGATAACCAATATTTCTATTGATATTCACTTTACAGAATTACTTTAAGTATAAGACCAAATATACCGCATGAGAGCAGAAAAATTATATTTAAACAGGCTGTATAATCTAATCAGACCAAGCGAAGATCACTCCGCACAGAGAACTAATGATTATGACTATGAACCAAAACGGACACTTGAAGAAGGAGCTGATATAGCTCCGAAACGCGTTGTGTACATGGTTTTATCTTGATGGACTGAATAAATTTCATTTTGAGGGTAAGCGCGGATCCATTTATTTTTTCATCTATTGGATGTATGGATGATTGGTCTTTAACTTGTCTACTGCTTTGGTGATTCATTGCTGCTTATAAAGACCCTCTTAGAGGTGGTATTTGTTTGGCATACAACATTTTATCATAAGGTGATTTTCCAACTTGTCCTTGTATCTAAAGAATTTTGGTATAAAGGATAATGCGCTAGGTACGGCGCGGTACTGTTTGTGTTTTTTTTATGACTATGAAGTCTTCATTCTTTCTTCTTCTGTTCCTTAGCTGCTATGGACTCCTAGTATATCTTCTCTTCTCAGCATATGTGTGTCTACTTCCGTAACATATTACTGTGTATTATCCCTGTATCTATATTACTATCTTGCTGTAACATACTGAAATTTCCCCACTGTGGGACTATTAAACGATTATCTTATCTTATCTTATTTGTGATGGGAGTACTAAAAACTTTCCTAACCCCTCTTACCAGGCTTCGTGTATATAGTCAGAACACATCAGCTATTGGTTTGGTGGGAACGCTTCCCCCATAACTACAGAATACTTATAACTATGAGTCTGCTATAATCATTAAAAGCTCATATTTGTTGAATAGCATATTGTTTGAAGAGAATACCCATTCCCAAAACTGAACTTATACAACACCATACTATTCTTAGGCCTGGTTCACATCTGCAACATCTGTGCATGGGTTTCCGTTCAGGAAGTCCACTTGGGGAAGCCCCAAATGGAAACTTAGTCCGCATAAAAAAGCCTTTACCTTAGGAAACCAGCAGACTCCATAGACCATAATGGGGTCCGTGTGGGTTTCCTCTGGGTTTCCACATGAAAAATGCTGAGAGAAATGTGCTGCTTGCAGGATCTTTCTCTCTACATTTTTTCATGAGGAGAGGGGAACAGAATGGCAGAATGCAGATGTGAACCAGGCCTTAAACAGGGCAGCATAGTATTAGAGAAGAAAGTTATTTTCAATGTACAATATCACACTACAGTCTCTGAAACTAAAAATGTTGCTGAAAGATTCTGGTTCATTGAAACTATTGATCTAGCAGTGATCAGATACAGCCCCGTAATATTCTAAAATGCTTCTATAGTAAAATCTCATCTGCTCATTCCCAGTTAAAAGATAAGAAGGCAAGAAACATTGATAAAACATATTATGAAATCAGGTATTACTAGCAACATCATAAAACCATTAGACTACCCAGGATGGATGCTCCTTCATACACATTGAGTTGCAACACCATGGCTGCTGTGTGTGCCATCACCTTGAGTAGATTATGTTAAAAGCTCCAGCTAAATTACATATTCCCGTTCAGAAGCCTATCTCACATGTAATTCTCACTATTACAAAATAACACGTGATAGTGACAAAGATAAAGGAAGGCACATGAGAGCAGAACACAGAAAATTATAGCTCATCCCATCAATAAAATGTTTATTTAAAGGGGTTGTCTGAGACCGAGGCAAAATGGATGCTGATGAAGTATTTATGAGATTAGTCGGGGTTCGACAACCACCCACACCGATTAGCTATTCTGGTTGTTGGAAGCCATATACAAGGTATCAGACTAGAAGCAGCTCTGATACTATTCAAGTGAATGGGAGCAGAGCTACAGTTCCCCGCCACCATTACAGTGTATGGAGAAAGAAACTGTATACAGTGTATACACTGTAGCAGTGGCACCAGGGAACTGCAGATCTGCTTCCATTCACTGGAATAGTACAGCTATGTACCTTCTATACAGCTTCAGGAAGCAAACTAGCTGATCGTGTGTGGTCCAGGTGTCAGACACTGACCCACCTGATACTGATGACCTAAAGATCTATTTTGTCTGGGTCTCGAACAAGGAAAAATACAGAACGTAATAATGCTATAATATTGTGTGTCTCAGTTCATAATGAATTTTTAAGAAAAAGAATGTGATGCCACATTTTTACTACTTATAGTCCTATTAATATTATAAATGTGAAAGTTTGTGAGTTTGTGGGTTTGTGTGTTTGGATGTTTGCATGTTCGGATGTTTGTTCCTCAATCACGGAAAAACCGCTCCACCGATTTGGCTGAAATTTTCCACAAACATAGTTAATACACCCGATTAAACAATAGGCTACTTTTCGTCACAATAGCGCACATACGTTTGTGCCAGGACCCCCACAAAACCCAAACTCACACCACTATCTCTGCAATCTCACACACTTTGGACCATAGCAAGCCACAAAATTCCTATTGCCCTCTACAGCCTCGCCCCTAACCCCACACAATCACATATACATATACTTTACCACTTTGCCCCTCCCCTTACCGATACTCCAGGAGGTTCTCTTTAACGCTCCGGAGCAGCCATGTTTGCCGACCCCCACCGCTCTGACAATCCGCGACACCGCCCACCCATGTCAATACCCCTAGGCGGTCTAATAAATGCAAAAAAAAAAAAGTTTAGAAAAAGTAAAAAAAATATAAAAAAATAAAAAGGATTAAAAATTCAAATCACCCCCCTTTCCCTAGAACACATATAAAAGTAGTTAAAAACTTTGAAACACATACATGTTAGGTATCCCCACGTCCGAAATCGCCCGCTCTACAAAGCTACACAAATATTTTTCCTGTTCGGTAAACGCCGTAGCGGGAAAAATGGTCAAAAGTGCAAACCGCCATTTTTTCACTGTTTTGATTCTGATAAAAATTTGAATAAAAAGTGATCAAAGCAATAACATTTCCTGAAAATGGTAGAACTAAAAAGTACACCCAGTCCCACAAAAAAAGACGCCCTATACATCCCCGTACATGCACGTATAAAAAAGTTACGGCTGTCGGAATATGGCGATTTTTCAAAAAATAATTTTTTAACACAGTTTTGGATTTTTTTAAGGGGTCAAAATGTAAATAAAACCATATAAATTTGGTATCCCCGGAATCGTAACGAAACACAGAATACAGAGGACATGTCATTTTGGTTGCACAGTGAACGCCGTAAAACCAAAGCCCGTAAGAAAGTCGCAGAAATGCATTTTTTTGTCAAATCCACCCCATTCAGAATTTTTTCCCTGCTTCCCAGTACATTATATAGAATAAATAATGGCGGCATCAGGAAGAAACATTTGTCCCAGGAAAAATTAAGACCTCATATGGCTCTGGGAGCGGAGAAATAAAAAAGTTATGGGGTTTAGAAGGAGGGGAGTCAAAAACGAAAATCAAAAAATGCCATCGGCGGGAAAGGGTTAACTTCAAATCCCTCTGTCCCAAAGTCACTATGTAAAGTTTCTCAGAACACCGTATATATAGCAGTTCAAATACAAAGTAACTTCAACACAAAAGTCTCACGTATTCTCTGTATTACAGCAAAAACAAGATACAAAGTTACATTTCATATCCCATCCCTTATACACAGTACGAAAACCTTACCCGCGCCTGTATATACCCACTGCTACAATCACCGCAGACGAAGTCGCGGGTACCAGCTAGTATAATATATTTTTTACATTTTCATCATAATGTCGCTTGCATTAGGTAACATAAAAGTGAGTTGATAAATACTGTTATATGCTAAATTCATAGCATGCAGCTACGGAAATCTGACAAACCTGGGTCAATATCCAAGATAGCACCTACTGCGTTCCAAACATTGTCATATTCTTCTTCAAGCTCAGTTACTGATAACTAAAGAATTTGGTTACAGACAGAAAGGGAACACTTCATGTTTCCGTTATCATCTAAAACATGTGGATATTACATGTCTCATTGTAGTTCATGTGATACTTGTATGAATAGAACTCAGAAGCAGCATTGACTGAATATTAAAGTGAAGCTCAACTCTTTATAGACTCACCTCTACTAAGACTAACAGTGATTTTTTACATTTGTTATTCATCTTATTTACCAATTTCTGCTGTTTGGGTTATCCAGTTTCTAACATTGATGGCCTATCCATAGGATATATCTTCAATATTAGAAACGCGGGGGACCGATACCTGGGTCCCCCACAGGTCTCCAGTACCGAGACAGCGCAGCTTGCAGTATTGTTTACATATCAGGAACCCCGATGCTCACTCACAAACTGTAGCAGCGACTGTAGTTATCCATAAACGCTGCAGCCAGTCGCTGGCTTCAGAGGTCTCTTGCTGTATGCCGCTATGGTAGTTATGTGTGACTACGGTAGTTATGTGTGTATAGGGAGGGACATCTATCCACTGCAGACATATAAACAAATCCCAACAGGATGGCACAAACCTCATATCTGGAAGTGGCAATGGGGGTTTGAGGACTTTTCTTATTTTTAATCATTTAATGCATCTGTGGTTTTTAGTCTTCCATAGGCCTCTATGGGTGAGTCTATGCTGCAAACACAGAACAGACTAGCACCTGCTCCATATTTTTCAGCGCAGACTCCCGTCCCACACACTGATCTGTAGAGACCACGATCATGTGCATAGGCCCAGAAAAAATAATAGGTCACTGTGCAATCCGGGAAAAACATGGATAACACACTAATCCCGTC
This sequence comes from Leptodactylus fuscus, assembly GCF_031893055.1. NCBI lineage: Eukaryota > Metazoa > Chordata > Amphibia > Anura > Leptodactylidae > Leptodactylus > Leptodactylus fuscus. Next base: position 299,196,043 of record NC_134265.1, read on the forward strand.
CACGGTCATCTGCAAGGGGCCCTTAGTTCCTGTACTGTATAACTATGTCCCAGAGCACAAAGCATAGTCTATAAAGACATGGTTAGATGAGTTTGGTGAGGAAGAACTTGACTAGCCTGCACAACGTCCTGACCTCAACCCCATCAAACAACTTTGGGATGAAAGAGAACAAAGATTGGAAGTCAGGCCCTCTTGTCCAGCATCATTGTCTGACCTTACAAATGCTCTTCTAGATGAAAAATAGCCACAGACATACTCCAAAATCTTGTAGAAAACCTTATCAGAAGCCTGAAAGCTGTTTTAGCTGCAAATAGAAGACCAACTCAATATCAATGCCTAAAGATTTAGAATGGGATGCTCCTTTACAGAGGACCTTTCACCACTTTTGGGCACATGCAGTGTTATATACTGCCAGAAAGCCGACAGTGCGCTGATTTCAGCGCACTGTCGGCTTTCCCGATCTGTGCCCGGTGTAAAGAGCTTACGGTGCCGGTACCGTAGTGCTCTATGGTCAGAAGGGCGTTTCTGACCATTAGCCAGAAACGTCCTTCTGCCTCGCGGCGCCAATCGCGCTGTGCTGTGGAGCGGGGAGGAACTCCCCCCTCCCGCTCCTGATAATGCTCGTCTATGGACGAGCGCTGTGAGCAGAGGGAGGGGACGTTTCTGGCTAATGGTCAGAAATGCCCTTCTGACCATAGAGCACTACGGTACCGGCACCGTAAGCTCTTTACACCGGGCACAGATCGGGAAAGCCGACAGTGCGCTGAAATCAGCACACTGTCGGCTTTCTGGCAGTATATAACACTGCATGTGCCCAAAAGTGGTGAAAGGTCCTTTTTAAGTGTAATGTGTAGGTCCTAAGAAAGTGTCCGCATAGTGTATCTCCAATCTCAGAAATTGTCTCATAGATAGTAAGCCCTTGTGGGCAGGGCCCTCTATCCTACTGTGCCAGTCGGTCACTGTTAGTATTGTATTTGTTTTGTATATTCTGTTTTCCTTATGTAAACCCTTAAATGTAAAGCACCATGGAATTAATGGTGCTATAGTAATAATAATAATAATAATAATAATAGTAGATGCTGTCAGTTGTATAAAACAGCTGGCACTCATTGTGTATGGCACAGGCAAAGTTGCAGAGCCAACTCCATACACTCCCCCTGTGCATGTGATGTACATATGTGTCACATGTCACCAAAGGACAAAACTGAAAAACAACTGCACACCAATAACCTCTCAGAGTTCTAAATGCAGACAAGCAATGCAAACAATAGCAGCTTGTTAACAGTTTCTAAGTAACATCAATATTTCTTTCAATACTGCTAAGCCTAATAATAAGCTAAAAAGTAAAAGCAGCAGCATAGTAAATAGGATCGATTACAAAGGTAAAATTCTTAAAATTATCAAGAAGAAACTATATCGCTACATGTTTTTTTTAGTAAAAAACACCACCAATAACAAATGTGGTTGGTAACTATAACATGTAAATGCTGCGTCTGACATATTCCCATAATCAGCCTTACTTACATACAGCATTATCCAGAATTGTTGGTAGAGACAAGAAATGAATACATAAGTAGAAAACAATATGATTCATAAACCTATCTAACCCTTTAGCCACCAGAAAGACAGAGAATCTCTAGCAGTTCAGATGAAAGCATTAATGGCTGCTGGTTGTAGCTGTCAGTGATCTGCTTGGCAGTGACCTATATTTAGATTGCCATCATGATCCAAGTCATCTGAGGTATACAAGCGTAATAGCAAATCCTGCGTGTATCGGTAAACAAACTAGATCAAATGCAGAAAAAAAAGGTCATATATTACCTAGATCACCGTCTCCCCAAGGAACCTCCAGCCATTCACCATGCACCAAAAAAGCACTCATGTCTATATGAAGATGGAGCTCATTCTGAAGGCTTGTGCTCAGCTCTGCTGTTATGTTTCAGGAGTTGTAATTTAACTCCCTCTGCAAAGATGGCACTGCCTATGCACAGGGAAAAGGCTGATTTACATATTAGTTTAGAAGACTGTATTATTGGCTTTGGAATTTCCTATTATATTGTTATTATTGCTACCTTTACAACAGAGATGACTAGTGATGGTAAAGCCTGAAGAAGTTACATCTAGTGTCCGGCTACTTCTGTTGGTGTAAAGTATTACTACACCACCAGAGTTGCTAACTTTTTGTCATTGATTAAGTTATATTACGTATAATGTGTAGATATTAGGAATATTTGTGTATTTACCATGTTTAATGTGGTTTTAATTTGTATATACAGTGGGAAACATTTTTAGCCTTTCGCCCATGGGAAATTCACCCATTTCACCCATCCTTTCACCCATGGTACTGGAGATCAGGTAAGCTGTAAAGCAGGTAACCTTCTTATGCTAGGGTTCACACTTGCGTTCGGGTTTCCCTTTGGGGGGTCCACCTCGGGACTCCTGAATGGAAACCTAATGTGCTTAATAAAGCAGTTACTCAGACACCATTGTATATAATGGGGTCCACCGGGTTTCTGCCCAAAAAGGGCAAAAAATGCAGGGAGAAAAGTGCTGTTTGCAGGACTTTTCTCTCCACATTTTTAAAGCGGAATGGGGAACAGAAACCCCAGGCGGAGAGCAGACGCAGGTGTGAACCTAGCCTTACTGTGAGCCATTTTTTATCCTGATTCCCCACATTTCTGTTCCTTAGCAGTACCATGTGACCACATTGTGATGTCTGAAAGGAAATTGTATTCTAGGATCTTGCTAATAGCGTAGAACAGCAAAAATAATAAGATAAAATAAATAAATGCCAGTGAAGACACAAGTCTCACCGCATGAGTCTATCTGTATTCATGAGCAGACCACTAACCCCAGTTCCTTTGCCATTTACCAACAGGCTTCTGTGTATACACCTATAAAGTACAGCCTGTAATTCCTAAGGAGTAGGACAAGGCAGGTTAGCGCTCAATCTATGTGTATTGTTTTATTGCTGTTAGCAGCCAATCTGCACAACATTTTTATATATTGTTTTGGCTACTAATAGTACAGCCCTGAAGCTATAATAATGCCAACTTTATATAGGGCAACATATTAGACTGACAGATCTCTGAATGCCCCCTTGGTATACCATCTACAAACTTCTAGAGAAGCATTACAATGTAATACAGATCCAGAATCACCATACAGTATCTCACAGATTTATTGCAGAAATATCTGCGTCTGCCCCCTATGTGCCAGCTGCGACAAATAATCTACTTTCTGAAGCAGAATCCCCCAGTTCCTAGCCTTCCATTAATACCTATGTGACAAGCTCTTCTTACTGACCTTGGTTAGTGAGGATGCCCCAGCTTGTGCTTCTCTTTGCAGGATACTTTTCTGCACTGTCTACTGTCCTTTTCCTCTTGTGGCCATGCTGCGGTGCAGGATTGATAGACATGCTATTCCTTGCACACGTCTCACACTACTAACACTACTAAGCTCCCTCTGCTATTTCGCCTAGCAAATGTTTGCACTGTATGCAGAATGTCAGCAACACAGTGAAATCTTTTCAGTAACACTTCATAGGCTGGGCTGGTGGGTATGCAGGGGGAAGGGATGGACTGCACTAGTGCTTGCTATTTTTAAAACAGGGAAAGAAGCAGCTTAGCTGCAGAAGGAACCAGCAGTTTGGAGAAGAAGCATTATATTGTGTCTTTTTAGTATGGATACTAAAAGCAGCCAATCCATCATTGCTTAGCATTGTAGCGCACTCTCTCCCATGGGTCTACAATAAGGCGAGTATATCTGTTCTCAGTCACCTGGTAACAGTGAAGGTTGTGCCCATATTAAGGTAAATAGAAGTTGCATCATAGCTGCTTACTTAGAATGCAGTGGCTGTTCAGGCGTCTATTTTCATTCTGGACAGAAGCCAAATACTGTGTTCCTATTTGTGCGGCGCTTTCACTTTGCTTCCCATGAAAGATTAAGTGCCAGTTTAATGGCCATGATTAACTTCTTGGCTAGAAATCCATAGGGCACGCAGTAGGGCTCAGGACAATCTGAGTGAAAAGTAGAATTTTAACTCTACAGCAACACGCCCCATATGTACAGACTGTGCAGAGTATAGATGTCAAGGTCAGCAAAGGCAAAAAACAGCAATGAGCTGTCTAACTGCATTTATAATACAAAGGTTAACAACAGCAATCATGTCATTAATAATATAAGCTGAAAAACTGAAAACGTGATCAGGAAAAATAATGAGGTCAAGCGCATTTATTAAGAACCCGTCATCTTTTGTGACTTGATTGTTTTAGTAAATACTTCCATCTCACATGAAATAACAATTCTTAACGCTTTGTTCCATTCCTTTATTATTGATCAATTACCAGTAAGTGTATTAATAGATTGACTACTGGGTGCTACCAGTTGGAGGGGAATCTCTGCACTCTGTGACACTGTCCATTTAGTCCTGACAATGTACCACTGTATAGGGGCACATCTCTTTCACAAAGGGAATAGTAACACCCAGTTGTGAATTGTTTAATGCCAACAGAGAAACTACACAACAGAATTATAAGAAAAGATGCTCCAGAACGGTTATTTCATATGGGGATACAAGAATTTACTAAGACAGACTTGTCAGGAGGGAGTTTTCTAGTAATGAAGCTTAGGTACAGATCTGCTCAATTCTCTGAAATAGTTAAAGGGGTTTTCCATGCTATTAGTGGGGTTTTTAGTGCTATTAGTGCACAAAAATACCTTAAAGGGGTATTCCCACCTCACATACTCATCAGTCTTCACTGCTGTAAAGTCTTCTTTCTTCCTGGTTTCTTGCATCATTTGGTGGGCGGGGTTTCATGCAACCTGCCATTTAGCTCCACACCCAAATTAGCGTGTAGCTCCGCCCACCCATATTGGACTATGAAGTACAGGTAGCAGCAACTCCATTCTGTGTTACATACAGAGACTGCCTGTCTCTGCCATAATGAACACAATTGAATTAGCTAACCTAATAACTAGGAGAACAGAAGAAATGAAAGCAGCTCCTCTCCCCTATCTGAGTGCAGGACCTAGGTCACATGGTGTAGACACAGGAATAGCTAGATACACAGGCTCGCTCCCTGCACTTAGCCCCTCCTCCCTCCCCCCTGAGAGCAGCAGATACATCACTTGACTCATGAGCAGCTAAGTCAGGGCTGTGGCCACAAAGAATTGAATAAAGTAAGATAGTGGACAAACAAAGCAGTTTTACTGAAGCAATGTATTTAGGAAAAGTCTTACATTCACATTAACAAGCAGTATAGATAGGATCCTTGTGATGGGACAGTGTTTTGAGTGATTTCTGACTTTCTCTGATCCCTCATTTACTCCCTCCACCTCCATCTCTCACACCCCCTCTCTGTTTTCCTAGCTAGCCCACCTATCTAACTAGCTTGCTAGCTACCTATCTAACTAACTCAACCACCCCACCCTATCATACTTACCTGTCTTCTGTGTCCTGGAGATCAGTTTCTTCTGTCCCTCCGACTTCTTCTTGTGTGTGAACTTCTTGTGTATGCGTGATAGGCAGAAACTTTGAGCTCTTCACTTCTGCTGGTGATTGCACAATAGAGCTAGGATAATGGCTCTATTGCGCATGCGTCGGCATAAATAAAAGAAGTGACACTTTGTGCCCAGAAGACTGAAGACAGGTAAATATGATGGGGTTGGGGGGGGGGGAGTATTGGTGGCACCGGATTATCAGAAAGTGTGCCTTGGGCGGTCACATGACTTCCCTGGTGATCTAGGAAATTATACATTTGTAAATTAGAAGATAGGCGGAGGCTTTTTAGTTTAGGGTTTAATTTTGATTTTATCCCGGACAACCCCTTTTAAGTAACCAATACAACCACATATACTTGGATAGCACTTTGTTGAAGTACAGCAGTGAAGGGGCAGCAAGCATTGGGGTCCTTTATACTGCTGATCATAAGACGTCATCAATATACCAGGCTACGTTCACATTTGCAGTGGAGTCTATGCAGGACTTTCAGGTGAACATTCAGTCTTTTCTTTCAGCCATTTCAGTATATAACCACTAGTTTTGTCTATCACTTTAAGTTATAAAACAATGGACAAATGACATATCTCATTATAGTCAATGGTTCTGCTAGGCTCCGTATGTAACTGCTATGTTTGCCTGTCCGTTGTCGTCTTTTGGAGGAGTTGGAACCTTGTATCAGCTAAATTTCTAACACAACGTTGGACAACTAATACAGTAGAAGATGTAAACTTAGTCTAAATGCACAGCATTTATCATCCAGCATGAGCTACTGTAATCTTACACATTTTAAGACTAGAGTCTAAAAACTAAACAGGATTAAATTGTAAAAACAAAAAAAACAATTGGAGGCAGAATTAAGGCAAAATCTGCTGCTGATTTTGGGGTGGAAGTTACCTCAAAATCAGCAGCAGATTTCACCGTGTGAACTGGCCTCTTAAATGGGCTTTCCAGGACTTGAGTACCAGGTCAGAATACAAAGCCAGAAATAGGTGGCTCTATACACTGTATATTTGCCTCGTTGGACTTCTGCTCACTATCAATGAATTTAAGTGAAGGAGATCTGAGCTGTAAGATTCTGGCATGGCTACTACTTAGTGTATTTTTCCGTTTCCAGCTCTGTACATTGTATGGTTCTGCTGCTCATGTGTACAACTGATCAGCTGGGATATCGGGAGATGAACCTACTTTATGAATCTGATATTGATGACCTGTCCTATCCATCAAGTAAAAGTACAAATAATTTTTTATGTATCTCTATAGGGGTTGGAGCTCTCTCTCCATATATATGTGTCTTTATAGGGGTTGGATCTCTCTCTCTATGTATATTTGTAGGGGTTGGAGCTCTCTCTCTATATATATCTGTCTTTATAGGGGTTGGAGCTCTCTCTATGTATATTTATAGGGGTTGGAGCTCTCTCTCTATGTATATTTATAGGGGTTGGAGCTCTCTCTCTATGTATATTTATAGGGGTTGGAGCTCTCTCTCTCTATATATATATCTGTCTTTATAGGGGTTGGAGCTCTCTATGTATATTTATAGGGGTTCGAGGTCTCTCTCTATGTATATTTATAGGGGTTGGAGCTCTCTCTCTCTCTATGTATATTTATAGGGGTTGGAGCTCTCTCTCTATGTATATTTATAGGGGTTGGAGCTCTCTCTCTATATATATATCTGTCTTTATAGGGGTTGGAGCTCTCTATGTATATTTATAGGGGTTGGAGGTCTCTCTCTATGTATATTTATAGGGGTTGGAGCTCTCTCTCTCGCTTTCTATTTATCTTTTTAGGGTTTGTAACTCTTTCTGTCTATGTATCTTATAAGGGTTGGAGCTCGCTTTATGTATTCTTATAGGGGTTGAGTCCTCTCTATGTATCTTTGTAGAGGTTGGTGCTCACTCTCTCTCTGTAAATGTCTTTATAGGCCTGGAGCTCTTCTCTTTCTATGTTGGGATTCTAGCAAATCTGATGGCCACTTTGTGGTGAAAACTGCGCTAAGGACACACCATGATTTCCAAAACTGGTGTGGTTTTGGAAATCGCAGCATGTCAATTATACCTATGGAAACACTGGTGGTTTCCCCACAGGTATAATTAAAACAGAAAGTCCGCAGAGAAAGCCTTTGCGAACTTACTGTTTGAAGCGCTGCAGGAAGAACCACGATGTGTTGCCGCCACGTTTTTTCCCAGCTGCAGGACGCCACATGGGGCCTTATCCTCAATCTTGTTGAGCAGATTAAGAAGGGAAGCCATCTCTAGGACACCTTTGTGTTCCAATAACAGAACACTTATAGACACCCATGAGTAAGAGATGGGGTTCCCTAGAGGCGGGCAGGTTGTCCCCTGTGACATGTTGTTTGTTGTTACAGCTTGCGATTTTACGTACTCAAGCTCACTTACAAATGAGTTTTATCTATAAATTCTTTGCCACTGAAGTGCTACATCCTTTTTGTGAGCAGATTCTGTGTCCTTCATTGCCAGTGGGTGGCTTCAGGTGACTTCCAGGGGTTGGTGTTTGAGCAGCAGCTCAGAAAACATGCCAGACCCGGCAGAGAGAGGCGATGTCGACCACAGTACAGCAGCCATACTACCACTGTCCCGGACACCTTGACTGCCTGCTGATACCTGTTTATATAAACACAGGATAGACAGTTTTGGTGTAAAATATATTTTTAATATATACATTTTTGTTGATGTTGCCCTTAGATACCAGATAAGACTGGTCTCATAAAGTGTCAGCATTGTAGTTTGGATCTAGACCATAATGGAGGAAAGTTACTATCACACATATACCAGCTTTCTGGTACACAATTTATTCTGTCACTATCATCCTATATATAAGAATGCGTACCGTAAAAAAAACCTGAATCCCAGTGTGGGCGTATAGTTATTAAAAATTGCATTAAAAGCATCTAATGAGAATTTAATGCTCTTTTTGTTCCATCATTAAAAATAATGTATCATTTAGGGCCACATAGCAGTCTTCACTAAAAATTGTACAATACAAAAGTTGTGTATCAATATGGATATACTATTAGGCTGGGTTCACACTACTGCCGCTGTCCGCACCGGGGTTTCTGTCGTAAACCCCTGGGGAAACTGGACAGGGAACGGCTGCCGGCGGTCAGCTTTAAAACCCATTGATTTCAATGGGTTTTTAAAGGTGACTGCCAGTGTCTGTATGCGGCCTTTCCACCTGGAAACCGTTATTTTTGCACAGAGACAAAGTCGTACATGCAGGACGACTTCCTGGCGGAGAGGCCGCATACGGACACCACCGCTCACGTTTAAAAACTCATTCAAATGAATGGGTTTTAACCTGACCGCCAGCAAGACGTCCCCTGTCCAGTTTCCCCGGAGTTTACAATGGAAACCCCAGGGTGGACAGCAGCGGTAGTGTGAACACCGCTTTAGAAGGAGAATGTCACCAGAACCCAAGCATATCAAGCAAGCCCATCTTAGGGTCACCTAACTCAAACAGTGTTTTTCCCCTGTGACTTGGTGCCTTTGTTGGCGAGATAGCTTCATTTCTGTCAATATACAAATGATGAGTTATGATCCAATGAGCATATTTGCATATTGACCAAAACAGGGATATCTCAACAATATAGACGCATTTTAAAAGTGGTATTTCTGTCAGTATTTTAGACACAATTTTTCAGGCAAAATACAGAAAAGATACGAATAAATTTTTCTAAAATTCCTAAACCTGAGAATAGAACATTTCATAAGCATGTGTATATTCCAAAAAATATTGTATAAAATACTTACAAAATATTATTTTCTGTAAAATAACGTCTTATATCTATTAAAATTCCAAATGTATATTTCAGTATACTATTAAATTCAACAATCTAGATTTACATTATGTCTACTAATGTCCACTAGATGGCAAACATCCATCTTTATTGTATACTTGTAATACTGAATATGAGATTTATTTTGCCTCACCATATTAACTCTGTCATTGTACTTTACTTTCAGTGCTAGAAAAGGGACAAAAAATGGGCAATTTTAAACCATCTTTAAATTAATGACATGTCTGCACATACAATGGTAATGTTTTCATCTACTCCCACATGCCACAAATTTCTAACCATATCTAGTCAATCACGTGGCAGAATCTTTAAGTATAAATACAGAGTCAATGCTGGATACTGTACATCAAAGCATATTTACAGGTTCAAGAGGTGTTTAACTCTGTCTAATCTGGTCAGGGAACAGTACCCAGAATGGACCAACCTATAAAATGAAGGCAAGAGTAAATGAGATATAGTATGTGGACAGGGATCAATGAATGCCCAGTTCTGTATGTGTATCCCTACAGTGGATGGCGTATAGCAGTGTTTGTGAACCCCTTCAATAAGCCAACAAAGTAGTCCCGAGGTGCAGATCATTTATGTCAACAAAAGAAGGGTGTATCCACTCACTGCATCACTATTCGGCCTCTACCTCTTGCTCCAGGTATCAAGAGAGCAGCAGGTGCAATATAATGAAGTCACTTACACTACACCTGTTGCTCCCAGAAGCTTCCTGGAGCAGAGACTGAAGGAAGAGGTGAGTATAAGGGTAAGTTCACACTGAGTTTTTTAGTCATGATTTTGAGGCCGTATCCACCTCAAAATCCTGACCAAAAAGACGGCTCCCATTGAAATCAATGGGAGTTGCTCAGCTCTTTTTTTCGGGAGCCGTTACTACCGGCTCCTGGAAAAAAGAAGCAACATGCTCATTCTTCAGGCTGATTCGCCTCGTGATTTGGCCGGAAGACACACCCTCCTCCAGACTAGGCCCATTCATTGGGCCTAATCCGGAGAGGAGTGCGCGACTGGATGCCGATGCAGTGCACCAGCTTTCAGTTGCGGCTACCTGGTTTTTGGTCCGGAACCTGAGGCAGCCTCCGCCTCAGGTTCCGGACCAAAAAACCCTGTATGTACTTGCCCTTAGTTTTTAGGTTTTTTCTTAATATGAACCATTACAATCCCCCAGTAAGCACCTGAGCTATGGTGGTCCCCCAGAAATGAGTGATGCACAGCACAGTACACTCACTCTACTACATACACACCAGCCTATCTGTCCATACAATAACCATAACCAAGCAATACCAGTCATCTTGTAGCATCGATCTGTTACCTTAAGTCTGATGTTGTGTGAGCAAGTATCTCTGGCTCAAAGGGCTATGAAGCAGAAAAGGTGTAACTTGAAGCACCCCAAAGAAAAACCTATAACGGGGTACCCACTTACCATGTACTATCTATAATACTGGCTCTAGGGCCTGCTAGTGATTGCTACCTCTGCATCCAATCAGTGGCTTAACTAGGAATGGCAGGGCCCCGTGGCGAACTTTTGACATGGCCCCCCCCCCCCCCACCGACACCGACGCCGAAGACCTCGACCGACCCTCTCCTACACATTTCTGCGCGCTCTATTATCCCCCATAGTGGCCCCTGTACACAGTATTATGTCCCTTAGTCGCCCCTGCACACAGTATTATCCCCCATAGTGGTCCCTGCAAAGTATTATCCCCCATAGTGACCCCTGCACACACTATTATGTCCTATAGTGGCCCCTGCAAACAGTATTATCCCCCATAGTGGCCCCTTCAAACAGTATTATCCCCCTTAGTGGCCCTTGCACACAGTATTATCCCCCATAGTGGCCCCTGCACACAGTATTATGTCCCCTAGTGGCCCCTGCACACAGTATTATCCCCCATAGTGGCCCCTGCACACACTATCATGTCCCATAGTGGCCCCTGCATACACTATCATGTCCCACTGTGGACACCAATAAACAATTATTATACTCTGGGGTCTTTTCAGACCCCAGAGTATAATAATCGTAGACCTGGGGGAATAAAAACATAAAAAACTATTGTTACTTACCTGTCCCCCGGCTCCTACGCGGTCTTCTCCGTTGCCTTCTCCGCTGATGTCCTTGTACAATGACGTCGGACGTCACATGACCCGGGACGCAGGCCGGGTTCATGTGACGTCAGAGACGTCAGAAAGGACGTCAGGAAGGAGGCCTAGCAGGATTGTGGAGAGGTAAGTAACATGTTTCTTACGTTTCCCGGTCCGCCAATCATTATACTCGGGGGTCCGAAAAGACCCCCGAGTATGATGATAGCAGCGGTAGCAGCTGTCACCAGGCCCCTAATGTCCCGGGCCCTGTGGCAGCTGCCTCCACTGCTATGGCGGTAGTTATGCCACTGCACCCAATATATCTATGCCCCTGCTAAAAAGACCCTAGTTTAAGACAAGAACCGGACTACTAACAGGGCCCCTTAGAAGTCTGAAAACAATATGTGTAGAACAGATTTAGGAATTTGCCAATGAAAAGGAGGTAATAGTTGTATGTAGCTGCAGAGTGGGCCCTTATAATGCAATTTACTGATGGGCCCTATGCACCTCAGCTCAACTGTGAATATTATACAAATAAAAAATAATATCACTAGTTAATAAAAGTAATGATTTGTGGCCAGGATCATTACCATTAACTGGTTAAAACCAGTAAGGCTAAGTTCACACAGAGTTTTTTGGTCAGAATTTTGAGTCCGTATCCGCCTCAAAATCCTGACCAAAAAGACAACTCCCATTGAAATCAATGGGAGCCGCTCAGCTCTTCAGCGACATGCTCATTCTTCAGGCCGTTTCGCCTCGCGATTTGGACGGAAGACACACCCTCCTCCGGGCTAGGCCCATTCATTTGCCTAATCCAGAGCGGGGTGTACGGCTGGATGCCTATGCAGTGCACCAGCTTTCAGTCGCGACTACACGGTTTTTGGTCCGGAACCTGAGGCAGCCTCCGCCTCAAGTTCCGGACCAAAAATTCCTGTCTGAACTTACCCTAATGCTGTAGGTGTGCATGTATGTATATAGGGGAGAGGTGAGTAATTGTCTAAAGATAAGTACAATATTTTAGTACAAAGGCACCTTTCACATATCATCAGACTCATAAACTACTATAAATTTAGAAATTTCCCAAATAGATTATAAAATAGAAACGGTTAAACATGATAAGATTTTCCATGTGTGCCGTACAATGGACTTCACTGACTCTTAGTTATTTTAAGATTTCTGCTCCAAGAGCAATGACCTGAAGTACAGTATGGTGCAATTTCCTATGCAAACATAGTGTGCATTTATTTCTTATTTATAGACCTGTGATCTGTCCGGAATGAATGCTGAGAACTTGATCTGCATTTTATTTCCCTCAACAACTGTGGCTGACTGACACTATCAATTGTTAAAAATCGAGGCAGGGAAAACATTGCTCTGGCCATTTGCTTTGGCATTAGTCAGTGTTTCCACTTTCTATGAAACTGCTCACAACAAATACACAACATAAAAATAGTGCAGTACATACAGTACATAGAATCCTCTATGACCATAGTAAAGCTAAAGGTGTTCCAGGATTGTAGGGACTGAACCACAATTGTGCAGAAAAATACTGATTTCATTGTCATCTTTTGTGGAAGTAGTTTATGTTACTCATGTGATATGGTACATAACAATACTCTAAATACCAATCTCTGTGGTTTACCCAGACATGTGTCTGATGGCTAGCATCCCCTCTAAAGGTAGTCACAGGAGAAAGTGATACTACACTAGGGCCCCCAGTGTGAATGGAGCAGTAGTGTGTATGTATGCCTGCCGAGCACCACTACATTCCCATGCAGGGGCTGATGGAGTGCTGTACTTTGACAGACCCATAGAAGGGAATGAATGAGCACCATCACTCTATTCACATAAGTGACTCGGAGACTGTCATTCTCATAACGACAGTGTGTCCCAGCGGTCAGACACTTATTGCCTTATTCTGTGGATTTAAGGAATTCACATGGTCATCAACAGTATAAGACTGACTCACCAAAGTACCATAGGATCCTCCGGTGGGCACATGCTCTATTACAATAATAGTTCAGCAAAAGACACCCACATTTAAATGGTACTATAGTCTATTCTCGGGTTTTATTGGTAGGTGGGCCGCTAGAATCATTTGGAGTCATAGAACCTCAGTCCAACACTGTTCAGCAACAATACTCAGGTTAGAGATGGCATTAGGAGTTGTTCACACACCAGAATCTGCCACTGATTTTGAGACAGTTCCCCCCCCCCCAAATCAGCAGTAGTAATGGAAAAAATACACATCCTGCTTGAGCTTTCCATGGAATGCAGGGTAATGGGTAATGAATAGGAATCTGAGGAACAAGTCTGCATCAAAATTCTCTTCATTTTAGTGTGTGTGTGTGTGTGTGTGTGTGTATACATATATATATATTGTAAGCCGATGGCTGGCCAGGTAATAGAGAGGGTGTGCATCTCACCCAGACTACTAAGGTGGGTGAGATAAGAAAACTCCAGAAAGATTGTTTCTCAGCAGATAACTATTGTCTGCTATGGGTTATTTCAGAGTTCCGGTTACTGGGCTGGATTTTTAGGAATGGCAGGTAGGTTGGTAGTGGGACCTGTCATTCTACCCCCCCTCCAGTCCACACTTTGGGGATATTCCAGCAGCGACTCAGCTGCAGAGAGTCTGCTCATCAAGGGAGGCTTAAGAAGCCAGCTCCAGCAGCAGACTGGGGGCAGAGTTTGGCTGGAGAGCAAACAGAGAGGGCATATTTTTGGAGCTGTGTCCTGAATGATTCTACTGGCTTTTGATTTCTGTTACTCTAGGTGAGATAACCTATTCTATCTTTAGTTAGAGCCTAGCCGGGCAGGTATTTATTTTTGTATTGTTTCCTTTTGTTGCTGCACTATATTTTTGAGTGGAAATAAAACTCTACCTTTGTTTTGGACTAAAGAATCTGGACTTGTGTGTCTATGCCACCCCACCTAGCAACCCCAGACCCTGACACTATGTATAGTCACCTTTGCACAAATAAACAACAGTTTGATAAATAAAGAAGCTTCCATCATATCCTTAAATGCAGCAATGAACCAGAGGGGTCCAGCTTGATTTGGATACACATTGTTTAAACCCAGATTTCCTCCAGTGAATCCTGGCAGAAGCACAAGGAATGAAACACCAATTCATGTCATGGAATGATTTGAGTCTGACACAGATAGATAGTAAAATGCATTATATTGCCCCCTTTATCTGTGTTATTTACCACCCTAGTACATCTTTGCGCTATTTCCTATGTAACACTATGAGCTATGAGACAGCAACAAAGTGGGTGGAAAGGAAGAAGGTAATAAAGAGGAAAGAAAGGATGTGGATAAATATAAGGGGAAGTACTGCTGGGAGGGCAAAGGAAACATACTGCAGTGTGCAGTAAAGGGGTGACCAAGGGGTGTGTATTAGGGTGGTTGATGGGACATGTTCCCTGACTGCTAAGTGCCAGAAGAAGCACTAACTTACCCCTAGTCAGTGTACTTCTATGCAGGGCTAGGACAGAAAACAGAGTCATATAGTGCCTGGTGAAAGAAAGCCATGCTATGACTATGGTATCAGAGATAGTGTCTATTCTCATTGCCTACATCTATTGTAATATTTTAAAGGGGTTATCTCAAGAAGGAAACCAGTGTTCATATGCACTATTATGTTCCTGCATGGGACTCCTCTCTGTGAGCCAAAACAGAAATCTGGTCGACTTGAAATGTTTCTTGTTTTATATGAACTGTCATTTATATAAATGGTCACCGTGTAGAGGTTGTTGCAGAGGAAATGCCTGGTTGGCTACAGCTCCCCCAGCAAAATTACTGTCAACTGAAGATACCTGGAGTAGGACCTGCATTTATAAAGTGGTTTTATCTGCAGGGACAACTCTTTTAAAGGGGTGTTACAGTTCTTATTTTATGGCATAAGGAGGCTTGAAATAGCCAGCGATCCAACGGACCAAGTCCTTGGTCTTTGTTTATTTTGTTATTTTAATCAAAAAAATCTTAAGCAATTCACATGTTAGGCAATTCACATCTGTGTTTGGTAGTCCGTTTAGGGAATGCATTAAATCGATTAGCTAAGAAGCCACATGGACCCCATAGACTATAATGGGGTCTCTTTGGTTTCCGCAAGAATCATATGGAGAGAAAAGTGGTGCTTGAAGAACTCTTCTCTCTGCTTGATTTGTGCAGATGCCGCGCGGAAACACACGGACCCCATTATAGTCTGTGGGGTCCGTGTGGTTTAATTGATCACCGCTTTTTAATGCGTTCGGTATTCCGTTCGGGGGGGGGTCCCCAAGTAGACTAGCCTAACGTAATCCCGAACACAGATGTGAACCAGGCAGGCCTCAGATAACATATCCCAAAGAATTACTCATACTCCAAGGTAGAATAAGCAAAGATTGTAAGGATTGAAAATCTTCGGTCTTACACATATTCAGACATCTTTTCCATGGTTTAAACGTCATCCACCTAATATAGCTATTAATTCAAAACCAATTCTCAGTATAATATTAAATAGACCCACAGGACTTTATATATGTAACATGCCCATAGACACAACACAAATCTGTGTGCTGCAAAGAGCAGAGCTGAGCTGTATCCACAGGCAACAAAATAAACAACCCTGCCCAGTAAATCTAAAGTTTCTGAGGGATGCCAAGAACTTATCCCAATATGCACAAAATAACAAGATCAGCACCCAATGTCATCTACTGGATATTATTACTAAGGCTGGTCTTACACGACCATATTGAATGTACGGTCTGCAAGTTGCTGATCAGCAATACTAGTTGCTGATGGGCAACATAGACTCCGAAGATGTCCGTGTCCTGCCGCACTCGCCCATAGAGTTCAATGGGCGAGTCCGTGCAGTGCCGCAATTCACGGCCATTACGAATATGTCCTATAAATTGCGGACCACGGTTGCGGCCCGGCCACACCACAGATAAAATATCCGGTGGTGTAAGACGCCACATTGAATATAAGGTGTCCACAATTGAAACCCCTCAATTGCGGACCATTTGCGGACTTACATTACGGCCGTATAAGACCAGCCTTATATGGGCATATTTCCATTTGTGTAGTAGATAATAGATACAGCCACAATGTAATTCTACATGATCAGTTACTGCAGAATTGCAAAAATACTGTGCGTTTTTATAGGTGAAAAACGACATTAGACAACAGTGTCAATATATATCTATTATATGCTCATGAAAATGATTTATGCTATTTTCATATACAGTATATCCCATGAAAATAAATAGGAGTGTATCAAAGCTGCGTTTGGTTGTTTTCGGATCTCCCGGCGTGATGGACTTACATCAGTGTATTCTCACCTCAGACATGCCCCTTTTATAATCCAGTATCAGTACCATTTTATAATTTTGTCACAACTAGATACAATATATGATATGTTCGTAGGGATATTACTGCTCTGCCACACCCCCTATTTGTTTTAAAAATAATAGATGTTGGCCTGAGAGGAAAGGGGGCGCTATCTCACAATTCATATATAAATATGCTATATATGCTTATATGTGCCTTGCACATCTTCTAATGTTTGTGTTTTCACATACTAATACATAAGCACCACTGTGTTTTCCCCTACTTCCCAGAAAGATCAGTTACTTATCGTGACCTAGGACAATAAGTAGATCCTCTGTATTACATAATAAGATGGAAGCAGCTATTGAAGTTACAGATCACTAGCATGACCAGACAACAGTGAGTACAGTACCTTGTCCTTGGGTCACAGTGTAGAATTCCGCTTGTATTCGTGCAGCTTCTTTACGATTCCCCTTGACTATGTAGAAATGGCTGAGGATCGCAAGGCTGATTTTCACAAATAATTTGAAACAGAAAAGTGCCACGATAGTGAAGTAGACATTGGAGAGTTGCAGAGCAAAAGGTTTTTCCTCCAGCACCGTCATAGCTGTACCAGAGTCTTTGTCACTGTTTAGGAGTGGGTCTGAACTGTTGACAGGATCACATGGCTACAGCCAGAAGCTGCTCACAACAGCTGGTACTAGGGAAACCAGATAGCAGGTGCTCATGATGCCTGCTGCTGAAAATATGGGGATTATTTATGTTGGACTAAGCAAAAGAACCCATATCCAGTTGTGATACAAAGGTCGTTAGCAACTTAATTAGAGCAAAAACATTTTTTGTGAACAATTAAAATGAAATGCTTTATTTTGGGTACGCAGCCCTACAAGGACAAATATAAAAACGCTTGTGTAGTGTAGTTATTTTTTACTTGAAAAGCAGGGTAGTGGTATTGGCTCATATATTGAAAATTCAAGCAATAAACCACATCTTACCTGCCAAGCCTGTCTACAAACAGACAAAAGGAAAATGTTCGTTGTTGTACCGTGTTAGCCAGTGGGTTGGAAATATAAAAAAACGAAAACTTGGTGATCTTCAGTAGTTGATACCTTTTTAATGGCTAACTCATAATGATGACAAATGGCTAACGTTTCGAAGCGCAAGGCTCCTTTGTCAAAGCAAATTTAAAAACTTTTTTGAAGGATGCATATATATATATATATATATATATATATATATATATATATATATATATATATATACACAGAGCAGGCACAAAGGGTGTTAGATTTCAGGAGGAGGGGGGGGTTGTTAGTAGTTGGTGAGACAATGTAAGCAATTGGTGGAGACATTTGGTCGAGACAATGTGGTAATTGGTGGAGACAATATAAACACTTACAGGTCCTTGTCAGATCACACGCTACTGTAAAAAGACATGAACCCCTGTGATGCATTAATCCCACACTCTAGTGTCTGAAACAGTGTCATGAATTTATATAAGATGCATACATGAATATAAATTGCTTACATTGTCTCACCAACTACTAACAACCCCCCCCCCTCCTCCTGAAATCTAACACCCTTTGTGCCTGCTCTGTGTATATATATATATATATATATATATGCATCCTTCAAAAATGTTTTTAAATTTGCTTTGACAAAGGAGCCTTGCGCTTCGAAACGTTAGCCATTTGTCATCATTATGAGTTAGCCATTAAAAAGGTATCAACTACTGAAGATCACCAAGTTTTCGTTTTTTTATATTACAAACAGACATACATACAGGTAAGTATATAGAGAAATGTAGGCTAATCAGCTCTATTATCTCCCCCCTACTTCCCCAATGGCCTGTTAAAATTGCGCTGCCTAAAAAATTGTCGGCAGGAACCAAAAAATGGGGTTAAATTACGGCAGTAGGACAGTACAATTAATAGCCTAATATTAAGAGTCCATCGGGGATACAATGAGGTCAGCGTGGTTCCACAAATGGTAGGGTATTGGGCAAAGTAGCGCCCGTGATGACAAGGGCAATTTACCAACACTCCATCACCTATCCTACTGGTTTATTGCTTGAATTTTCAATATATGAGCCAATACCACTACCTGCTTTTCAAGTAAATGATGAAAGTAAATGATGTTTGTTCCTCAATCACGCAAAAACCGCTCAACTAATTTGGCTCAAATTTTCAACAAACATAGTTCCTAGGCAGGATTGAACGATAGGCTACTTTTCGTCACAATCGCATACATACGTTTTTGTCAGGACCCCGACAAAACCACAACTCATACCACCAGCTCTGCAATCCCACAAACTTTTCAGCATAGCAAGCCACAAACTCCCTATTGCCCTCTCGGGCCTAGCTCCTAATCCCAGGCAGGGGAGGAGGCCGGGGTCAGGGGGTGGGTGCAAAGGGGTCAGGGGGGGGGGGGAAGGAGGGTTGGAAAGGGAACGCAATGACACCTAGACGGGCGAGCGGATTTGGCTGAAATTGCGCACGTACATACCTTGGGTCCCAGATTGAACGATAGGCTACATGGAATTCCCGTACACCACCGCAATTCACTCCTGTGACCGGTGCTTTTCACTTTTGAATTCGCAGCAGGACCTGGGACGCTGTAGGACCCAGCCCCATCAGCAGCTCACTTGGATGGGTGCCGCTTCTCTATGTGGGCGGAGCTATCGGCTGGGGCGAGAAGTGCGTACGCTGCCCCGCCTGTGTGGGCTTACCACAGGACCGCAGTGCTCTGCCGCGGCCGGACAGGGGGTCGCCTTCGCCGCGGTCTGGAACGCCGGTTCGGCCTGCTGTCCCGTGGCGGCTGCAGCCTCTGGGGGATGTCGCCGATGTCTGCTCAGGGCTATCTACAGTGTCATTTGGCCGCAGGAGAAGGGTTGTGACGACAGGTGAGTTAGGGGACTTTGAGAAGGGAGAGGGGTGGGGTGTTGGGATTGAAGAGGTTGCCGGTCCAGTGGAGGACGCGGGAATGGGGGGCCTGGGCAGGTAAACCTGGGGGCCCCTGGAAGGGGGACGAGGACAGGGCCGCCACAACGCCCTCAGATGGAATGGGGGCACATGGCTTGCCACGGGAGGGGGGCCCTCATAGGCACCCCTGTAACATCGGTGCATGGGGAGCCCGGGGTTTGGTGAGACCATGGGCACAGTTTGGTGGGGGGAAAGGTGACACAGGGTCTGGGGGGGGAAGGGGTCACTGGGTAGGTAAGACAGGGAAGGGGACATGGGGTGGTGGGAAAAAGGGGGCACGGGGTAGGTAACACAGGGGCAGGGGGCATGGGGTTAGGGGGAAGGGGACACGGGGCTAGGGGGGAAAAGGGGCATGGGGTAGGAGAAAGAAGCGAGCACATGAGGGAGTGGGTAGGAAAAAAGGGGGTTGGCGGGCGCCAGGGGGGAGATGAGGAAAACAGAGCCGCTGTGGACACAAGGCAAAGGAAGAAGCCTGTGCGGCGCTACAGGTGGGTCACGCAGGGGGTCAGGGTTCCGCGGATGAAGTCGCGGGTACTGCTAGTCCTTAATAATAGTTATAGGTTTTAGAAACTGTATAAAGCTGGAAGCTAACAAAAGTACACACTATGTGTGTATTATTAAACAACAGCCTTCATATACAATGCATAAATGGAGAAATCACTATCTAAGACCAGGGCCACATGTTGCAAATTATAATAGTCTCCCAGCGCGATCTGGTCCTGCTTCTTTCATGTTTTCTTCTGGTGGAAGTCCCCGCTGCATGTGACCCATGAGGCGTATCAGTGGCCTCAGCATAAGACTACTACCTGTGACCACTGCGTCTTTTCTTTAGGAAAGGGACATAGGACGTCACAGAGCGGCGTGGACTTCCCACAAAACAGGACAGTGGAGTAGTAGGGCAGGACTGCGCTGGGAGACACCGGGGACAGGCGAGTATGGGTTTTTTTTTTCACTTTCCCCAGCCTAATATATATCTATATCTTATACATACATATTATATACATCAATAACAGACTGTCACAGCTGTGCTGAATTGTTTTTTTTGTGTAGTTTTCCTAATTCCATAGATATCTGTTTTGTTACTTTTAGGCTAGGTTCACAGTTGCGCCTGCTCTCCACTGAGGGATTCTGTTCCCCCATTTCACTTGAAACAAGTTTATACACTATTGTGTACATAGACTAGACATTATAGTCTATCAGATCCGCGGGTAACCACTTTTTTAAGCGGATTAGTTTTACGTTCAGGAGGGTCCCCAAGTGGACCCACTGAACGACATCCCAAACACAGGTGTGAACCTAGCGTCAGCTGCTGATAGAAATGTACTGTAAAATTTGTGGTCCATTAGTCCCAGCATAGTTGCTAGGTAGTGGAGGACCTCCCACATGAAAGTACACTTTTATTGGTGGCCAAAAGTAGTGGCACTGACATCTAGACACAAAATAATAATAGTGGTGGATTCAGGCTAGTGCTGTCAACCTATAGATACATAAAACTCAAAAAAGTCATGAAAACGTGACAAGTCCTCTTTAAGCCAAAAATGGGAAATAACATGATGGTAATGTCCAGTGGTGTTGCTTAATTCGTTTCTGGCACACAGAATTTTGTACTTAGCCCCTATCATTCCCTTCAATTGGTGTTGTTAGTCATGTGGGCAGTCTTGGACTGGAACAGATATCTTGAGACCACCCACCTTACAATAAAAGGCATATTTAGCATATTGGGTGCTCAAACAAACAAAATTTCAGGAAGACTTGGAAAGGGTTTGACAAAAAAGTACAATTGTGCCAGACTGAATGGATTGGCGCCTACTGGTGGATGCAATGAGTTGGAGTTGATGGAGGTGGTGAAAGATTGTCATTAATACAAAGTTTTTTCAGTATCATATATGCCAGCATACTATAACCTTACAAAATATCCTGTATAGTTTAGAAAGGAAAAAGGAAAAAAAACAATTTTTTTTAATATTTCAACTATTTTATATCCAACAAAAGGATAAAGTCCGTGATCTGGATCATGAACTGTACTTTGGGCACATACAGATCCCATTATGAACATTAACCTAAATGTATCACAAAGGTATGAGAATGCTATGTTATTTTGGCTACTCTGATGATTAATAATGGCTAGCACAGATCTCCGCAGCACTCATCTTTATCTAGAATCAATG
This sequence comes from Leptodactylus fuscus, assembly GCF_031893055.1. Classification (NCBI taxonomy): domain Eukaryota; kingdom Metazoa; phylum Chordata; class Amphibia; order Anura; family Leptodactylidae; genus Leptodactylus; species Leptodactylus fuscus. The sequence goes on from NC_134265.1 coordinate 299,217,907, forward strand.
ATGGCTGCTCCCTAGCCAAATGTCAGTCACTCATGAAACTTGGATGCAGCATGATTTACAATGGCTTTATTTTCTGACATGTATAGCCAGTATAAATAGCTCTGGACAGCATTTCCACATCCCTATAAAACCAAGAGGCTTATCTTAAATGATGTGTCTAAAATGTATTTAAATTTCAATGTGCTAGTTCCAAAAATATGTACCATAAAGTGCAGAGGGAGATATCAGCGTATGTAAAACACACCGAAAGGAGTGCACATGTACTGCAGCTATAATAGGCCTAATTCACCCTATAATGTTCTTAATGCCATAAGTGGAGAAAGGGAAAAAGGCCAAGTATGTCTCTTTATAGCTCCAAAAATATTCACATCTGTTAATTGCCAAGAACATTTTGTCACTTTGCTACAAAGAAAGGGAGAGGAGGGAGTGAAAACTAAACATATAAAGTTCACATAGTAGCACTATAGAGGAGACCAATGTGTGAAGGTAAGTGATGAGCTTAGTTATTTGGTATCATCCCCTACCTACACACGATGGTGTCATGTCCATGATCCCTCATATTACATAACAATATGTTTATTAGAAGGATCACCCCCATTACGAGCCCATAATATAGCAAGGCTTCCCAGACAGCTTGCAATGCAACCGCAAGGTATATAGTCTGCCTGTCATTGCACTGGTATATCAGAAAATTACTCATACAAGAAGTGAATGTTATAATGAAGGTATATTTAGGTTTTGGTATATACACACTTGGACAAAATTGTTGGTACCCCTCGTTTAATGAAAGAAAAACCCAAAATGTTCACAGAAATAACTTGAATATGACAAAAGTAATAATAACCAAACTACATGTTGACAAGCCACAAAGCTTCTGGGAAAATGTCCTATGGACAGATGAGAGAAAAATCAAACTTTTTGGCAAGGCACATCAGCTCTATGTTCACAGACGGAAAAATGAAGCATATATTAAAAAGAACACTGTCCCTACTGTGTAACATGGAGGCGGCTCTGTTATGTTCTGGGGCTGCTATGCTGCATCTGGCACAGGGTGTCTTGAATCTGTGCAGGGTACAATGAAATCTCAAGACTATCAAGGGATTCTAGAGAGAAATGTACTGCCCAGTGTCAGAAAGCTTGGTCTCAGTCACATGGGTCTTACAAGAGGATAATGGCCCAAAACACACAGCTAAAACACCCAAGAATGGCTAAGAGGAAAACATTGGACTATTCTGAAGTGGCCTTCTATGAACCCTGACTTAAATCCTATTGAGCATCTTTGGAAGGAGCTGAAACACGCCGTCTGGAAAAGGCACCCTTCAAACACAAGACAACTGGAGCAGTTTGCTCATGAGGAGTGGCTCAAAATAGCTGTTGAGAGGTGCAGAAGTCTCATTGACAGTTACAGGAATCGTGTGATTGCCGCAAAAGGTTGTGCAACAAAATATTAAGTTACGGGAACCATCATTTCTGTCCAGGCCTGTTTCATGAGTTTTATTAAAAAAAAAAAAAAAAATCTGTTGAAGCAAAAAGCAATGTCTGACTTTCATTTGTTCATTTTCATACAATTTTTATTTATTATTACTTTTGTCAGATACAAGTTATTTCTGTGACCATTGTGGGTTTTTCTTTTATTAAACGGGGGGACCAACAATTTTGTCCACATGTGTATGTACTCTCTACATTTACAGCAATGCAAAAATTAGTGTATGAAATTGTTAGGCTGGTTACATGGCTTCACTCAGCATGTCAGTTCAGGATGGTAGGGCCAGGGCCCCACATTGCGGAAACGCCACAATTTTGCCACAACAGAAAAGCTGAGTTTTACAGTACCTGCTAAGTGAATGGAATTCTGGCCAATCCCATCCACATATTACAGAAAAATAGTGCTGCGATTTCAAAAAAACCTAGCATTTTTGTAAATCGCAGCATGTCAATTATAACTAGGGTAATGCTTGCGTTTTCCACATATGTATAATAAGGACGGGCCCCAGCGCTCAAACTGTACTGGGGGCATCCCTAATGCTGCGAGAGAAGTCTCCAGTGCCGCCTTAATCTTCTTCAGGAACGGGTCTTCATCGTGTCTTCTTCCGGCGGTGGCTTCAAACTTCTAGGCCTCGGGCAAAGCCGACTGCGCATGCCTGTTGGCCACAAGAAAATGGCTGCTTACATAGTATTGTAAGCGGCCATATTCTTGCGGCCGGCAGGCATGCGCAGTCGGCTTTGCCCTATGCCTGAGGCCTATAAGTTTGAAGCCAACCCCTGGAAGAAGATGCGAAGAAGACCCGTTCTTGAAGAAGATGGAGGCGGCACTGGAGACTTCTCTCGCAGCATTGGGGACGCCCCCAGTACAGTTTGAGCGCTGGGGCCCGCCCCCAGTACTGAGAGAACTCATTTGCATACTAACAAAAACTGGCAGCAAGTGAACGGCAGCGCGGAGAAGACATCGAAAGGTAGAAGATGAATAGCCTTTCTTAAAGGGATCCTATCATTATAGCACAATTTTTTCTAGTTGACACGTAGGAATAGCCTTAAGAAAGGCTATTCGTCTCCTACCTTTAGATGTCTTCTGCGCGCCACCGTTCCGTGGAAATCCCGGTTTTCTTCGGTATGCAAATGAATTCTCTCGCAGCACTGGGGGCGGGTCTCAGCGCTCATACAGCACTGGAGGCGTCCCCAATGCTGCGAGAGAACTCTCCAGCGCCATCTTCTTCAGGAACGTCCTCTTCACGCGTCTTCTTACAGTAAGTAAGCAGCCATTTTCTTGTAGCCTGTGGGCATGCGCAGTCGGCTCTGCCTGAGGCCCTAGGCCTAGAAGTTTGACCCCATAGCCGGAAGAAGACGTGTGAAGAGGCCGTTCCTGAAGATGATGGAGGCGGTGCTGGAGAGTTCTCTCGCAGCATTGGGATGCCCCCAGTGCTGTTTGAGCGCTGGGGACCGCCCCCAGTGCTGTGAGAGAACTCATTAGCATACTGACGAAAACCAGGATTTATACTGAACGGAGGCATGGAGAAGACATCTAAAGGTAGAAGAATAGCCTTTCTTAAGGCTTTTCCTACGTGTTAGTCACAAAAAATTGTGTTTTAATGAAAGGATCCCTTTAATAGGACTAACAGACACTTTTTCAAAAAAAAGCCAGAAAACCCCTTTACTCCTAGCAAGGGGAAGAATAAAGAGATGCAGGATTTCACAGAAAGGGGCTAAAATTTGTTAATAAAGTATATTACAAAATGTAATAATGACACAAATACTGCTAGAAAACAGTTGTTTGAAAGTTTAGTCACCATTTAAACAGTTATCCAGGTAAAATACAAACAGGGCACATCCACCAGAGCAAGAGACCACTTTACTAAATAAATAAAAGAAGCACCATTCACTATCTCCCCATACCCCCCAAGGCTTTGCATCCTTGAATAGACTCTGCTCCACTGATTCGTTTTCTCTAGTCCCGAACTGTCTGCCCCAGCTCAGGACTGCCCACCTGACTGTAGAGGGTCTAAGTAGCAGATCAGGTACTCAAACTAAGAGCACAGATTGCTTAGGAACGGTGATGACAGGTGAGAAAATTTCAACCCCTGGAGGGGAACCTGTCTGCCTCTAGTTTAATGTCACCGTCCAGCTACACCTACGGTTTAATGTCTGCTTCTAGCTGCCCGAGTTTAATCTCCCCCTCTAGTTGTCCCCAGTTTAATGTCCCACTTCAGCTGCCATTAATTTATTGCCCCCTCCAACTACCCCCACTGTTAAAGTCCCCCTCCATCTGCTCCAGTCTCATGTCCCCTCTAGTTGCCACCAGTTTATACTGGGGCACCAGGAGAGAGGGACTTAAGACTGTGGGGCAATTGGAAGGGAACATTATAATGTGGGAACATATAATGTACGGGTGACTGTAGGAGGATTATACTGTGTGAGGGCACATGGAAAAATGATTGAGAATGGGGGGAGTCAACATAAAAGTGTGTGTGGGGGGGAGGGCTGAATTTGCCACGGTGCGCCGCACATTTTGTCCCTCTTTCTGTTCTTCAAAAGTTGGGAGGTATTTTTTTATTATTATTATTTCAGATGGTCTGCTTAGTGCTTTGTGAGGTATGAGTTCATTATGAGGTGTGTGCTGATCGGGGTCATATCTACTTTTTATGATGCAAATACCATACATTTGGGGTAAAACAGGTTGGCATCATGAAAAATATAAACAAGCATTTTCCTACTTCCCTTTCACCTTGTCAGAATCTCCCTGACACCCTTCTCAAAATGTGCACGCAACATATGTTTAAAAACAGGCAAGAATATATATATATATATATATATATATATATATATATATATATATATATATATATATTTTCATTTTCACTTGTTTTATTAAATAAATAAAAAATAAATAAAATATAAATAAATAAATAAAGCATAAATAAATAAATAGAAGTATAAATATCTATAGACATATATGAGGTTTAACACAGTAATCGCAGAAGCCAGAAAGCTCTACATTTCATTAAACCATCCACACCCCAGATGACCAGCAACAAAAATGGCCGCTCAGGTTCAGTTACATGATGTGACGTCTTTTCTACACGTTAGTTCCTGTGTGGTCGCTTGCTGACCCGGAAGTGACTGTGTACGGATGCTCACTCGGCTCATACAGACAGCTCAGCGTTATCCCGGCTTCCTGTCTGTATATTCAGTGACAGGGGCTGTGTAGTGTCCGTCCGCTCTATCACCCCCGTGCCTGCTCAGCTCCCTCAGTGTCCAGCGCATCCTCCAGCACAATGAACACCGCACTGTCCAGGGCTAATTCTCTCTTCGCCTTCTCACTGAGTGTTATGGCCGCTCTCACTTTTGGCTGTTTTATCACCACTGCATTCAAGGACCGAGTGGTGCCTGTCAACATTCACGTCTCTAGGGTGACTCTGTGAGTACTGCCTCTGACTCTAGGGGGCTCCCTGTCCAGATGCCTATAGGCAGGTTGTCCATTGTGCCATATGCTGTTAAAGGGGAACTCTACTTGTGAACATGTTGAGCGGTGTCATTGAGATGAATGGTCATTGTACAGTCCCCAGAGTGTCTGCTGCATGATATAGTAACTGCTGGGGTCTGACTGCTGAATAGAGCTCTCCTAGTCTGCTGTGTGCTATCCATCTCCATTAGTCCTGTAGCAGTGAATGGAGAGGTGGTCGCACATGTGCACTACATATCTATTCACACTCATCATGTCTGGAGGGCCTATCGTTTGGGCCGTACCAATCAGACATGTAAAGTGTTTTTTTGTTTGCGGGTGTGTGTGTGTGTGTGTTATACACCAGGTTAGGGGCAGTTATTACCGGTTTAGGTCACATTTATTATTATTTTTTATTTGAAGTGAAATAGTTTGAAGGGATTGACCCCATGACAGATGACCTACACAATATACTAAAAAAGCGCACTGCCACAGAAAATGTTTAGCAAAAAATATATAAAGCTTTATTTAAATACATTTTAAAACATATATAAGACAGAAATAATGAATGGGGTGATATAACCAAACAGAACAATGAAGGCCCAAGATGGAATACTAATGGTTGATGATGAATAAATGACACTTACATTACATATATATAAGGATATGTGAAACATCCATAGTTTCTAAAGTGCATATATAACATACATAGTTTTTTAAAGTGCAAATATTCTGTGAAATAACATGATACCAAGTAGTAAATTACCTATGGGTGGACCTTCATGGCGTTCACTCCATTCCATTCACCTTACTGTATGAAAAATAGGGAGAGAGAAGCCCTGCAAGCAGCACTTTTCTCTCTGCATTTTTTGTGCTGAAACCACACAGACCCCTTTATAGTCTATGGGGTTCGTGGGTTTCCTTAAGTAAACGCTTTTAGGTTTCCGTTCAGGGAGTCCGCTTGGGGACCCCCCGAATTGAAACCCGAACGCAGATGTGAAGCGGTCCTATGTTGTACTAGGAGGCAGTGATATGTGTGAAGATCCTGCCTTGGCAGCTGCAGGGTTGCAGAACCTTCCTGCCTTTAGTTATTTTCTGGGGCTTTTTATAGAGATTTGTTTTATTTATTATACACGATACATGATGATATATTTAGTATGCAGTTATTTGAGTGTGTATTTATCTTCCAAAAATTAAAGAGGTTATCTGGGACTATAATAATACACATTGTATAGTTGCTGTGCTTGGTATTGCAGCTCAACCCCATTCATTTGAATGTGACTGTGTTGCACCCGTGGAGGTGCTGTCACTGTCCTAAGAAGAGGCAGTAGGGCTCAATGTCATAGTCACAGATAATCCCTCTAATAAAGGTATTGCATTAGAATGGGGATGATCACCTATCCTTGACCCCACTTTGTATCTGTTCTGCCTGGATATATATATATATATATATATATATATATATATATATATATATATAATTAATAATATATATTTTAAGCTCTTCTTAGAAGTAATTCCCCTTGTAAATGTTGTAATACACATTTACGCTAGGTTCACATTAGCGTCTCTTCTTTGTTGTTCGGATCCTGAACAACAGGGAGACAGACCGCTAAAACACCGGTTAGCGGTGGGAATCTGTTAGGTCTCCTTGGCTTCGGCCCTCCGTGTAGGACTTTCTCCTCCACCTATTTTTAGCAGACAGTGCAGTAGTGCGGATGTGAACATATCCTTACTGACTGTACCATTTTTTGAATTCAGATTGAGGAGCCATACCCCCACTGATCCTCCTATCCTAAAGATAGGGAATACGCTGTGGGCTGCTTAAATAATTGGCTGCAATGTGTAAGAAAAAAAAAAAGCCGCCATTCTCTGATAGAGCTTTGATATATTAGGCCATTTGTACTCTTGTGATGTTCGAACCTTCCAACTGTTGAAAACCTCTTGCCTATTTCAAGAAAAAAATCTTGTCCATGCTAATAGAGATATTGCATACATCCTTTCTTTCTGGGCCTGATAGATTCTGTTTGGACGATGGGCCTTCGTAGTGTAAAGTTTTATACATTGTAGGATGTCATATGAGGAGCACGTTCCTCTCCATCTTTAATATAGGGTCAGATTATATCCTTCTATTGATGACCTCTTTGTGCAGCAACTCATTTTTCCTGCAATAGATGTATGGTATCACATCATGTCAGAATTGGGATGGAGATACTCTCTAGCAGGTCAGGTGTATAAAGGTGCTGGTCCAGAGGCAACTACATTCTTAGGGGCCATTTATGTCATGTTTTATGTCTGCACAAGACAGATTCAAGGCTTAAAAAAAAAAAAAAAAAAAAATGCCTGTCGGCCTACCGCTCGCATTGACCTTATGTGCTATCCCTTTAATAATTTACATTGCTGACTATTTCTGCTCACCAGTTTTCAGCTGGAGCCTGAAGCGGTCCATGTGTCTCATACCGTGTGGTGTCTGTCCATGGTATTGTGTGCAATAGAGCTGTTTACTGTCTTTGGCAAACATAAAATAATAAAATGCTATTTACGGCCCTGATATATTTTACTATGTGTAATCTTGTATTTCATTATCTTCCAGAGAGAATGTTGAAGACTTCACAGGCCCCAGAGAAAAGAGTGACCTGGGATTCCTCATATTTGATATAAATGCAGATATCCTTTCTTTCTATGTTTCTCTTTTATGCATTTCCTGACTGTCGGGAAACGTCATCCAGTGATAACCGGTGCTACAGGCCCCAAATCCCAAGGTTATATTTACTCTTATTATCAATGCCAAAGATAGCTTTGTGGGACATACTATGGCTGGCACAGAACGTCCAATATTAGTCACTAGATACAAGTCCTGCTTACCTGCTACTTATGGGCAGTGTCAGCTGCTTGTCACATTTTTAGTTCTGTTCCATGAGGCTACAACTATGAAAGGTGACTGCAGCTTAGCTGCATAACGTGGTGTGTAATCTAGCTACATCCCCATCAGATCCTCTGGCTTTTGCTCTGCCATTCCCTATGCTTTATACTGTAACCTTATGTGTTCAGTGCACAGAGAAAGGATTAATAGCAACTAAAGCGTTGTCCCATGATGGACGTTTTGCACCTATTCCAAGGTTAGAAGATAATTGTTTCTGGAAAGAGAAGGCCGTGTTCCTCCTCACGGTATGAAGCAGGGAAAAGAAGTGTTCATGGAGCAGCAGTTGAGTTTGTTCTCTGTTTAGTGTTTGAGGGGTTAGTTCACTGTACTTGGCTAGCAGTCACTCCCATAAACTTACAATGAAGCAGAATTGGCTCGCTTGACTTCTTTTTCTAATGGCATGGAATGGGGCTGCCATATCCCCATTATGTCATTGTAGTGGTTCTTCATCTATAGCCCATCGTGTAAGCAAGTGCTAAATATCTATTTTGGGACAATCCCTTTAGATGACCTATAGTAATGAATAAAAATAGTTGCCGTACATAGTACAAGAACCACTTTAAAGACGACCTTTCAGGTCCTCGAGCACCTGTGGTTTTCTGTACCGCTATAAAGCCGACTGCGCTGAATTCAGTGCGCTGTCGGCTTTCCCGTTATGTGCCCCCGGTGAAGAGCTATCGGTGCCGTTACCGTAGCTCTTCACTGTCAGAAGGGCGTTTGGACAGTAGAGTCCATAGCGCTGTACTGTCAGGGGGGAGCATTCCTTACCGCTCAGTAATGACGCTGAGTGGTGAAGAACACCCCCTAGTACTAGTCTATGGACGAGTACTGTGAGGAGGGGCGTTCCTCATAGACTCTCAGAAATGCCCTTCTTACAGTGAAGAGCTACGGTACCGGCACCGCACCGATAGCTCTTCACCAGGGGCACATAACGGGAAAGCCAATAGTGCGCTGAATTCAGCACACTGTCAGCTTTCTAGCGGTGTATAAAACCGCAGGTACCCGAGGACCTTTCAGGTCCTCTTTAAGTATCCTATGCCAGCACTAGCCCTTCTGCTGGATCTCATGTCCATGTCACACAGTCACAGATCAGACTTGTTAAAGGGATTCTACCACTAAAGCAACATTTTTACTAATTACCACGTCAGAATAGCCTTAAGAAAGGCTATTAGTCTCTTACCTATAGACGGGGTCTCCGCGGTGCCGTTCCTTAGAAATACCAGTTTTAACCGGTATGCAAATGAGTCCTCCGCAGCAGCCTCTCTTGCTCTTGTAATTCAATACAGGAGCGTACTGCGCAGGCGTCAGAAGTTGGACCAACAGAAGAGGCAAGGTTGCAACTGAAGATGGAGGCAGCGCTGGAGTGAGCTCTCGGGCAGCAGTGGGGACGCTCCCATCGCCGTTTGAGTCCTGGGACCCGCCCTCATTGCCGCGGAGAACTCATTTGCATACCAGTTAAAACCGGTATTTCTAAGGAACGGCGGTGCGGAGACCACGTCTAAAGGTAAGAGATGAATAGCCTTTATTAAGGCTATTCCGACGTGGTAATTAGAAAAAAATGTTGCTTTAGTGGTAGAATCCCTTTAAACTACCATTTTTCGGTTTGGTAATTACTTTGTAATAGATAGGCCCTATTGAAAACTCCAGTACTTAGGAACAGAATATAATCTATAATTATTCTATGTTCTATAGGGAAACATGGCTACTGAAATAACTGCATCAAAAGTGTTCGGTAAAATACACACAGCATACATAAGAGATGAGAAAAACATTTTCTAGTTTAGATTCACATTCCTGAAGCCCACAGTTCCTATTACATTGATCCTCTGATGTTTTTTTTTTAAAAAAACAAACAAACAAACTCCCCCCCCATCATTTATGTGCAATGTAAAGTAGTAATATAAAGTTTTTCTTAACAAACTTACATTTGCAACCGATATTTGACTGGAACGTCAAGCAGTTGTTCATATACCTTTCGGCGGAGTATGCAACAAAGAGTAATGTAAGTACCCTTGTTGTCACTGAATGGAAGACCATTTTTTGTCTTTGAAGAAATGTCTCATAGACCATATATCTGTTGGATTAAACCCTGCCATGTTTTTATTGTTGTGTCTTCAAAGAGGTCCTGTCACCAAGTACAAAATGCTAAATAACATACTTAATTTGATGGCTCCTGTTCCCCTGGTCAATTTGTGTTTTTTGGGTTATATGTAAATTAGCTCTTGTTTTCCAGGTGAGCAGTAAACTTTTGTAATTCTCAAAAAGATAGGTTCCCACCCACTTTTAGAACAAGAGCTAGTTTACATAGTCCTCTTGGGGTCATATCTTTTAAATGGGTGGATGGCTTAAATAAATATATATTTAAAAAATTTTTAATACTGATCACACACAGCTGACCTCAAATGAATGATGTCATTTACCATTTTGTTCTTGGTGACGGGTTACTTTTAAAGAGCTGGGGACCTTCTATGTCCTCAGGTGTGTAGTATTACATACTGCTAGAAAGGAGACGGCTTTCTTGACATGCGCCTGGTGCCGGAGATATCGGTGCTGTTAGTTTCAGCAGCAATATCTCTCCACTGTCAGAAAGGTGAGCCTTACAGCCTAGTGTCATCGCTGGGCTGTGAGGAATGCCTCCCTCCCATGGACAGTACTCCATGGCCTCCATAGCCTTGTACTTGAATTCAACTTACTGTGAGCTTTGTAGTGGTATGTGGTACTGCACATCTCTGAGTACATGAAAGGTCAAGAGGACTTGTCACCTGGTTTAAAAATCCTAGTGACACACCTCATCAGTGAGGTGTGGTTGTGATGTTGTCTTTTTTTTTTTTTTTTTTTTTACCCAAATCCTCTTAGGCTGAGTTCACTTGGAGTTTTTTGGTCCGGAATCCGCTGATTCCTGACCATATAACTCTGTGTGAACTCAGCCTTAGCCTTTCCAAAGACCCAACCCACCCCCAGAGAAACCAGTATCGGGGCTTATATCTTTGGAATGGCTGATTTTTAGATAAAGAAAACCCCAAAAGGCTCAAATCCTCTTGGAGCATGTATTCTAATCTACCATATATACTCGAGTATAAGCCGAATTTTTCAGCACAGGAAAATTTTTTTTTTTTTTTTTTTTGGAAGGGGTGTCTATGACCAGCCACAATAATAATGTATAGAATCTCCCATAAAACAGTGAAAAAAAAAAGAGGCTTTAAATAAAATATATTAAAAAAATAAAGTAAATAAAATACCCTAAATACCCTATATTCAGCCAGGCTGAATTCCAAGTGGGGGGGGGGGGGAAACCCAGTCCTCAAGCTCAGGGAAGGGGCAGACAGACAACCAAAACGCCCCCTCCCCTTCCCCAGCACCCAATATCTACTGCACCCAAAAACTCCAACCATTTTCATTTTTGAAATTTTCCAGTAGCTGCTGCATTTTCCCCCCTCGGTTTATACACAAGTCAATAAGTTTTCCCAGGTTTTGTGGTAAAATTAGGGGCCTCAGCTTATATTTGGGTCGACTTATATTCGAGTATATACGGTAAATTACACATATCAGTAACTCATGTGCAATGGCCATAAAAAAAAATAAATAAAAAAAAATACATAAAATCTGATGGGTCACATAACAGTAAAGAATTTTGTATTTTCACAACCGATTTATTTTTGTGATGACTGAAACTTTGTTCTGTTTTGCACACAAACCTATCTTTCCATTCACATGCACTGAAATAGTGGAAGCTGTCTGCTCAGCTATTTCTGTATCTCCAGTACAAGTGAATGAGGAGACACTTGCATGGGCTGCCCTTCTCTATTCACTTTCGGGATTCTCAAGATAAATTCAGGTCTCACAGATGGAACTCGCATCTGTCAGGAAATAGACGTACATACCGAGATGAAAATACTTGGCTACAGTGCCTAAAAGCAATTTGAACCATACCCTGTGCAGCAGAGCAGCAGCCTGAGCCAATCATAAGACAGGGGGTGTGTCCCAGACTACCTCCGGCTCAGTGTAGGCACTGTATCTAAACTCTAGCCACTGATAACAGCCCTGTCCTAATGGAAGTGAGCTGAAAGCTATCAAAGAGAAAAATCTGAAGAAAACAAATAGCAGAAAATTATTCCTTATAGGTTTTTGCATATCATTTGTGAGTGTCTGACCCGAGGGTCACTTTAGGAGATTAATAACTGCTTTAGTCAGCTTTGGTATAAATTTTCACTTACTACATGCGGCCATATATGGCCGTCTAATATTTCCACATATTGCAATCAGAGCTTGTAACGTTCCCTGTGTAAATGTATGTGTATTGTCCTTTGTATGTGGTAAAATCTATGAAATATTACTCCTGAATATCTTTATGATTTCACTTTAGGCTTTGAACCAGGTTGTACTATGGGACAAGATCATCCTCCGGGGAGACAACCCAAAGTTGTCTTTAAAGGAGATGAAATCCAAGTATTTCTTCTTTGACGATGGAAACGGCCTGAAGTAAGCATCTGGAAAAAATATATTGTTTTTATTAAAAAGTGGTCTTTTCAAGAAGCGAGTGCAAGAGATAAAATTTATAGGGTGAAAGCTGACAGAGAAAGCTGATGTGTGTTTACTCTGTGGCGCCAGGAAGGTTTGTGATTGATTTGTGGTGACAGAAGGGAGGGTTCTGTGGAGGATCAAGATGTCGGGAGGACTTCAAAGCGGAGCTCTTCAATTAGCATTGGCTGATATTACTTGTAGCGCACTTTACTGAAATGACTGGCTGCGCATTATTACTTGCTGAAATCTGAATCTCATTATCGGAAATAAAGACGTAAAAATGTCCTTAAGATTGTGTCCCTGCTTTTAGAGATTCTTATTGTTTTCAGTCATGGGGGATTGATTAAGTATTGGGAGAGTAAAACTAGGGTTGGGTAATTCTGGGGTTAAATTGTTCTTTGACTGATGAGAGGAAAAACATTACCGTCAAATCCCTCTAAGGGAGCGTTCACACTACCATCGGTGTCCGACAGCTAGCGTCCGCTGCTAATGTCCGTGCAAAATCTTGTGCGGACATTAGAATTGGACACTAGCTGTGTCCGTGACATTTTGCATTGATTTAAATGGAGATCGGGTGCGTTCTTTTACTGTCCGTGGGTGTCCTTAACTGTCCATTCCTAAAGATGTCCAACTTTTCAAGCGGACAACAAAAACCTACGTCGGGTTTTGCTGTCCGCTTGAAAAGTTGGACATCTTTGGGACAGTTAAGGACACCCACGGACAGTAAAAGAACGCACCCGATGTCCATTTAAATCAATGCAAAATGTCACGGACACAGCTGGTGTCAGATTCTAATGTCCGCGCAAGATTTTGCACGGACATTAGCAGCGGACACTATCTGTCAGACACCGACGGTAGTGTGAACGCTCGCTAAGCCAGTGTCTGATAATCCAGCACTTTTTTTCAGGGCTAAATTTATACAAAGAGAAAATTCACAAACTGTGTAGAAGATTCAGCAGAGGTCAAAGGTTAGGTAATACCTCTAAAACCCATTTCACATGCGGCAAAAAAAATAAAAAATTCAGGCATAATTTTTGGGCTGCTGCAGAAAAGAAATTGGTCCCAGACATAATAGTATGGTAAATAGTTCTGCCAAGCCAAGGTTCCACCCCATTGAATAACAATGAGGTTAGTCCTTGTTTAGATCTGCTGTACACTCAGCCGCCCAGCAAAACCGTGGCAGAAATAGGAGTGTCAGGATTTACCCAATGGAAATCCACATTGATTTCTATGCCGGCATGTGGTTATAGCCTCATGTACCCTGTAGTAGTACCAGACTGTATTTTGGGGCATTTTACCAAAGGTCACCGACCTATAGCTGTCAGTGATTCAGAATGTGACCATATGACAGTCGGCTCGTATCAATGACTGACATTGCATTTTTGATGATTTACATAATCCAGTGATTTTGTGTATCATCCGACTTCTCATTCCCGACCATGGCCGTGTAAACATTTCCTGGATGAGCTGACAAATGCTTGTTTGTCGTCTGATCACATACTTTGTGCTTTTTTTGTTAGCTGCCTATCTTATGTAAATAAGGAATGTTCTGCTGACAGAATGCAAACTGTATGGGGATGAATGATCATATCCATGATTGTTCCACATAGTTTATAAGGCTGAAACTGGGGTATATCCAACCAGTGCATTGTCCTGCATTGTTGATCCAGAGAAAGGCAAAAGCCTTGTGGGATACAAGCCAATTTTCTTAATTTTAGGGGAAGAAAATCCTTCCTGACTCCAGTTTGGCAATGGGTGGTTGATAATAATAACTATAACCTGTGATGTTGTTACATTCGAGAGACATTCAGGCCTTTCCTAAACTCTTCTAGCGATTTTCCCCATGACTGCTTCTAGTGTCACTGATCCTACAGTAAAGAGCATAAAGAATTCAAGCACTCCTTAGGTTGAGCTGAAGATGTGATTTAATCACAAGAAGATTCTTACAGAGCGGTATAAACGTTTTCAGCACTTCCGCCTTCATCAGAATTTATGGTACAAAATTATAAATAGTTCTAAGATAGAATATGATTGCTACAGGTCCAGTCCACATTAGATGATCCAATCTTAATTCACAAAATCCAGTATGTGGGGTGATCACCTCAAGTACCGTGATCTCCTCAAGTACCGTGATCTCAGTACTCGGGGACAGATTGGAGTGCCATACATTGTGGAAAAACTATGTTTATCTTGCAGATTCTGCCTTAGTATTTTGAGCCAAAGCAGCTTCTAAAGGAAATTATTATATAAAGGAAGCCCTTATTCTACTGCCTTCTACTAAATCCACTTCTGGGCTTGGCTCAAAATCAGAATCTGCATCAAAAATGCAGCTTTTCTGCAATGTGTGGTCTCAGTCTTAAGGCTGAGGCAGTAAACAGGCCCATAGTAAAGAAGATGGCTTGCTATGGGAAGCTTCCTCTTCTGGTATTTGGCTCAGGAGTCATCTCTAGGCATTATCTCTGTGTGAAGAGACACCAGGGACTCCAAGCAGTGTGTGAAAAGGAGGCAAGAGGGAACCATCAGAGACCCATTTATCCAGTTTTAATATTATCCAGCGCAAATTCCATTGTCCTTTTAATGCTGTATAACCTAGGCTTCCCTACTGAATTGCGTGCCCATTGGCCTGTGAAGGGGGACTTCTGTTCTATATGTTTATGTGAGTTTATGGTCTCTTAGAAATCTGCGAACCATAATGGCTGTTATGTAGGCAGGCGTATAGTACTAACCTGTTGTTCTAAATATGTTGTATTTTTCACTTCCAGGGGTAACAGGAATATCACACTCACCCTGTCGTGGAACGTGGTCCCGAATGCTGGCATCTTGCCTCTGGTCACAGGATCTGGGCACATTTCTATTCCATTCCCTGAAACCTACAAAACCCCGATGAGCTATTAAGTTATTGCAACCTTTGCTACGTTGAATTTTTTTATATATCGGTATGTTCCTGTACATCTTGAAAATCTCCTGCCTAATTTTCCTACCAAAAGAAAGACGTGTTTTATTTACAAACACACAAAAAAGCTACACTTGGCAATAAACCATTTATTTGGAAATATGTTCGCCATGTAGGTGAGAGCGCCCATGTAAATACCAATGAAAAATACCACAATTTTTATTTTTTTATTTTGAGCAGGTCTTGGTCTTTCCAGATGCAAGGGAGAGACGGTCACACCCATCTGTTTGAAGCAATGCAACATTACGTTTGTCTTGTTCAGTTTTCTTTTTCTTTAATAATGGCTGAGCCTGTTGTTACCAGAATAAATGTGATGAATGTATATTGTTTTTTTATTAGGATATTCATTTGGAAGAAAATATCAGCAGTCCAGACACTGTTTTCAAATAAAACTATCCAACATGGTGTACAACTTACTTGCAGACACGTTTTTTTTCCAAAGTAAAGGCTTTTCTTGAAAAGCGAAGCCATAAAAAATTGCCGTATTTGATACTTTTTGGGTCTTTTCTATCTTGATGGGTACTGTATTTTTTTTGTATATGTATTGGAGGGAAAAAAATGCTACTTTCTAGGAATATTAAGCTATTTTCCTGCTTCCCCCTCCTAAATTGAGTCAGTCTGATGTGACTACTGAATCCACCTTGAGGCCGAAGCCACTCACAGTAAAGCTATTGTTTCTTGGCAAAAAGCCAAGAGTGGCTCCAAAAGGAATGGACCATATAAAGAAAGTGCATATACTTCTCCCTTTTACTAAATCCGCTCCTGACTTTGGCTCCAAAAACATCGGCCAAATCTGCAACAAAAAATTTGATACAATATGTGGTCTCAGCCTTAAGCGGGTTTTTCCCCTGATAATAATAAATGGCTGCCTTTTACTAGGGACAGCAAACACACCTGTCAATGGGTTATATATGGTATTGTAGTTCAACCATATTCACTTCCGTTGGAGCTGAACTGCAATAACAGAAACGGCACAACCCAGTTAAGGTAGACTACAGCACTCACGGTCCTGGATTACATAGAAGTGTATGAAGAAGGAAGGAAAAGGAGTGTGAGCAGAATCTGAATGAGAAAGGCAGGTACAGACAGGCTGCTAAATATGAAGTTTCTAAGTCTTCCCATATACTTTATTCTGAAGTTCTTCAGTACATGTCAGTAATTCTGTGCAATGACTTATAGGAATCTGCTAATGCTTCTCATGGGATCAGAACAGTGGACTGAGAAATGCTACTCTATGGGTATGTTCACACGGAGGAAAAGGTTGCGGAAACCTTTTCTGCCTTGTGAACTTTCCGCACAGCTAGCTGCGACGGGATGCCGATGCAGCATCAGCATTGTGTTGCGGCATCCCGCTCCTGATTTGGCCTGAATGAATAGGCCTTAACAGGAGCATGTCTCGAGCCACGGTTGATTTAGCTGCGGAATCCATGGCAAGATGGATCATCTCGCTTTTTTTCCTGATACTAGCTAGCGGGAAAAAAAAAAAAAAGCGCGCGGTTCCCATTGAAGTTAATGGGAGCCGATTTTGTGTCAAAGTCCACCTGCAGAAAACTCTTTGTGAACTAGCCCTATATTTGCTTCTATTACCATTTATTCTAATGTTTAAAAACATCACTAAAGCTTCCTTCCATCTTGTTTCTTACTGCCTCTGTTTTGTGAATGGTAATGGATGCCAAAGGATGGAGCTCTATCTGCACCAGTCATTCAATTGATTTTTTATTCCATTGTTCAGATCCTATGACTGATCAGAAATCTGTTTAATAAAGTATATTACAAAATGTATTAGGGAAAGTTCACACATTTGAATGTCTTTTCAATGGGAGGGGGAGATCGCAGCAGGATTCCGCCATAATAGGCGTCCTGCTCAATCTTTCCATGGATTGTGGTGGATATCAGAGGAGATTTCACCCTTTTCATCCCATAGGCTGGTATCTACTGTGGAAATCTGCAGTGTATAACTGAAATGCTGAAGATTATAAATCATGGTTCTGTACAAATGTTTGCTGCAGTTACCGGATGAGAATTCTTAAAATCTCAACCACTTTGCTGCTGCTGTAAAATGCCACAAAATCTTCATCGAAATTCTGCAGTGAAGTTACATGGGAACCTATCTATGGTTGCTTGAGTACTGAATTGGGGAAAGGGAGCAACTCAATCAAAAATTTTTACTGGAGCCACCCACGCCCTTCTTTACTGGTCTGCACAGTGTATTGCCCCCACAAGTTATATTGTCTCATGCCCCGATGCAGAATATTGGCTCTTTTCTTCACACAAACACAATACATTAGATTGCTATCTATTGGATTATACCAACAAGTAGTGACTGAAATTTTTACTCATCTATCCTCACTCTTGTTCAGGCCTGTCTCTGCTTTGGCCTCCAGAGGGCACCACACATTATGTCCATAAACAAAAGGTAATCACCCTAACTGAAGAATTGGGTAATGACATTAAAGGGGTTGTCCCATCACAAGGATCCTATCTATACTGCTTGTTAATGTGGATGTAAGACTTTTCCTAAATACACTGCTTCAGCAAATCTGCTTTGTTTGTCCACTATCTTACTTTATTCATTTTTTTTTTTTACACAGACCTGACTTAGCTGCTCATGAGTCAAGTGATGTATCTGCTGCTCTCAGGGGGGAGGGAGGAGGGGCTAAGTTCAGGTTGCGAGCCTGTGTCTCTAGCTATTCCTGTGTCTACACCAGTGATTTTCAACCTTTTTTGAGCCGCGGCACACTCTTTACACTTAAAAAAATCCCGGGGCACACCACCAACCAAAATGGCACAAAATGACACTAAAACAGTACATATTATACATATAGTTAATAATATAGATTCTAAATGGTTGATTCTTTGGTTGAAATAAACTGCCGCAAAATCTGCAACAAAAACGCTGCGTTTATGCAACGTGGGGCCTCAGCCTTACGCCTTCTGCATACAAGTGGCACGCATGTGGTTTTCACTGATATAAACATTAAAAATTAATTGACAGGGCCACAAATGCAGACAGATATAGGGTATGTATAGGACAGATATAGGGTATGTATAGGACAGATATAGGGTAGGTATAGGACAGATATAGGGTATATATAGGACAGATATAGGACCTGCTCTATAATTTTCAGCTCTTCAATTTGGCCCAAATACACAGCCACAAAAAGAATGGCTGTATATATGGGTCCTTAGAAATGTATAGGTCTGTACTCTTATCCACAGTTGTGTATAAAAAGTCTGGTCATGTATATTACAGGTTACAACTCAATGTGCCTCATATTAATAGCAGTGAACCCCATCCTGTCCCTCACATTAACCCCCTGTGTGCTTTACATAAGGGATACTGATATGTGAGACATATGGAGGTGATAATTAAGTAAATATCTTCATTATATAGTACCCCCATATGTCACACATGTTATTAACTCTTATGTGAGCCACACAGGAGTTAATATGAGGGACATGATGGGGTTAATTGCTATTAATGTGAGGCACATGGAGTTACTAAAACTAAAGTAATAACCCCAAATGCCTGACATTAATGAGAATAGTTACTAACCTGGTGTTTTCTTTTACTTTCACTTTGTTCAGCTTCCTCTCCTCCTCTCCTATTCAGGGCTGCAGACGGCAGGAGCTCCTCCTCACATGTAGCAGCAGGTCCAAGGAGCCCTTATCCTGTGCAGTGAGAGGCTCACCTCTGATTGGTGGGCAGGGAGAGAAGGGGGCGTGTCCTACACCTCAGCTCTAGCTAGCAGAGCAGTGAAGGGACGCTCCGTCTACATTTACACGGGGACTGGCTGCTGTGCCAGCAAAATAGGTCTCCCGTGCCAATCTTGGCATGCGTCTGGGGAACTTTCCCCGCGGCACACCCGACCATGTGTCACGGCACACTAGTTGAAAATCACTGGTCTACACCATGTGACCTAGCTTCCTGCTATCAGATAGGGGAGAGGAGCTGCTTTCATTTCTGAATGTCTTCTGTTCTCCCAGTTATCAGGCTAGCTAATTCAGTTGTGTTCATTATGGCAGAGACAGGCAGTCTCTGTATGTAACACAGAATGGAGTTGCTGCTGCCTGTACTTCATAGTCCAATGTGGGTGGGCGGAGCTACATGCGAATTTGGGGGCAGGGCTAAACGGCAGGTTGCATGTGAAACCCCGCCCACCAAATGATGCAAGAGACCAGGAAGAATGAAGATTTTACAGCAGTAAAGACTGTTGAGTATGCAACGTGGGAATACCCCTTTAAGGTGGATCTCTGATGGTAGATGTCTGGAGACAAGGGATCAGGCACACTTGAATGCTTGGGTTTTATTCCTTTCTCCTTACTAAAATAAATATGCATGCTTGCCTGGACTAAGTGCCATGTTTATTGTGGGTGTAGGTAATACAGACATGGAGAGCCAGCTATTGCATGATCAGTTTAAAGAGCTGCAGGAACTCTGGATGGCACATACTGTCAGTCCTGCCATGTTCAGGAGGTCTGGTGCCATATTGGTACTAAAGGGTGGCTTCTTGAAACTTTCAGTTGCAGTCCAAAAGAATATGTATCCTATATATCTGCCTGAATATCACTTACATCTTGGGGAAAAATAAATATATGAATTACTGTATATATAGGGTCAGGGGATAATCGTACACATCAGGGAGAGTGTTTGCCTACATAGGCAGTACGGAGACTTACAAGTTATTCCTGCTCCACTAGGGATTCTGGGTAAAAAATATGCAAATCTATTCTCCAGGATGTAATTAGGAGAACAGTGCACTCTGTACACCACCCTATAGAGGGCAGCATCCTTAACATCATGAACGACTTCATGTCTTCATGTCTTTTCAATCATAATGTGGATTTAATTGCTGTCCCAAAAGGAACAGATTCCCAGCTATGTTTCGGCCTATTGGGCCATCCTCAGCAGAGTGCACTGTTCTCCTAATTACATCCTGGAGAATAGATTTGCATATTTTTTACCCAGAATCCCTAGTGGAGCAGGAATGACTTGTAAGTCTCTGTACTGCCTATGTAGGCACACACTCTCCCTGATATTTACGATTATCCCCTGACCCTGGTCTATAGTCTCTCTGCCAAATCAGTATCCCTACGCTATGCTGAGGATGGCCCAATAGGCCGAAACAGCGCTGTCCATAGCTGGGAATCTGTTCCTTTTGGGACAGAAATACTGATTTGGCAATTAAATCCACATTATGATTAAAAAGACTTTATAACTGAGTCATTCATGATGTTAAGGATGCTGCCCTCTATAGGGTGGTGTACAGAGTGCACTGTTCTCCTAATTACATCCTGGAGAATAGGTTTGCATATTTTATACTGTATACATGAGTCCCCCTGCGAACTTCCGGTTGGCACATGCGCAATGGAAGGGCGGCAAGAAGACTTCCTGTTCCTTAGTGAATTAACCAGGGCTGGGTATGTACTTCAGGGTATGGTCCTCGGGTTACGACGAGCCTGCTGCAGAACCTCATTTTCTGAATGCTATACAGTGTATAGCATTCGGCAAATGAAGGCTGATTGTGTAGCAGGCTCGTCCTTGCTACGAGCAGGTAAGTATGCTGTTACCAGTTGACTTTTTCTCATTGAAATGAATAGACCAGCGTTGATTGGCCAGTTGCCAGTGATTTGGCCAATCAACGCTGGTTCTGCCAGAGGCTCGTCTGAGGAGGCGGAGTCTAACATCGGACTATTCATTCCAATGAGAAAAACTCTTGCCTGCCCGTGGCAAGGACGTGCCTGCTGCAGAATCAGTGTTCATTTGCCGAATGCTATACATATATATAGCATTCGGCAAATAAATATATATACTGTATAGCATTTAGCAAATGAGGTTCTGCAGCAGGCTCGTCGTAACCACGAAACAGTATGCCTATACCCCTGCTAGACATGGCAAACTCTCAAAACCGGAAAGAGATCTTCGACCGGAAATAGGAAGGGCGGGACTTAATCCTTTGTTATTGTTGTCAAAGGGGGACTCATGTATATATTTAAAAATGGGAGAGTATTTTAAGGGAAGCTAGTACCCAACATGCCCACTAGATGTCAGCACGTGGATGTTTAGTTGGCAGGCCTCTAATACTCCAATTCAGTTTAAACTGATTTATATTGATTATGATGCCATACCATAATTTTACATATTGCTATGTTGGGGGAGATTTATTTATACTGATGCACTGTCCAATTGTCAGTCTCAACCGCTGCCACTTGCATTGTATTCATGAACAGGTTCCATTGTTTTTCATTTGTTTCATTCATTCTACACACACGAGGTCTAGAATTGTGCACTGATTCATGCCACGAAACTTATATCTTTATAGCAGTTGGAGAGTTGTGTTCCTGTCATATACATAGATATAAAACACACAGAAAGATATCTGGCAGCAAACTGGCAACACAAGCCATGAAAAAGTTGCAATATTAGAGAGATTTTTTTTCATGCAAAAATTGCGTCCTTTCCTCAAAGGGCATGTTTGGTGGTGGGAGTGTGTAGTGGGGCAATGCCATCATCCCCATTTGTTTTCTCGTGTAAATGAAACCAGAAATCTATGTCAGCGAGGAGGTGACAGACTATGGAGGCTGCACGTCTGGCAGCATAATGATGATCAATCCAAGACCAATGTGTAATACGCCGGACATGATAAATGAGCCCCACTGTATCAGTTCAGCCTGAGTACCTGCAGCTGCCACTAGAGGGAGATAAGGAGCTTCTTTAAAGGGGTTGGCCACTTTCAGACCAATATTGTTAAAACACATGTACAATAAAAAGATACACAATTTTCCAATATACTTTCTGTATCAATTCCTCACGGTTTTCTAGATCTCTGCTTGCTGTCATTCATTCTGTTACTTCTAGAGGATAAAAGTCTGACCATGGCCATGTGATTTACGGTCCATGGTCATGTCCATGGTTCAATGTATAACCAGTACTATATGTAGTAATTCCCTCAACTCAAAACCTGTCATCTTACCCACCATGTCCGTTATAGTAAATAAATCACTTTGCCCATGCAATTCTTCACTCATTTTTTTGTTATATCTCTGTGTTGTACCATTCCTCTGTTATTCTTCCTGGAAATATAGTTATCTGGTTAACTGGCTGTTACCAGTAGGGAGCATGTCCCTGGACAGTCTGATTGGACAGTGTCAGTCTATGCAGGGACACAGTCCCTACTGTTAACATACACTTGATTAACTACTCAACTTTCAGGGAAGAATAACAGAGGAATATAACATAGAGTTATATGAAAAATGTGAAAGAAGATACCGTATTTAGTAAAACAT
Source organism: Leptodactylus fuscus (assembly GCF_031893055.1). Taxonomy (NCBI): domain Eukaryota; kingdom Metazoa; phylum Chordata; class Amphibia; order Anura; family Leptodactylidae; genus Leptodactylus; species Leptodactylus fuscus. The sequence continues at coordinate 299,240,527 of NC_134265.1, forward strand.
GTCAGGAGAGGTGACAAGTCCTCTTTAAATCTTTAGCTATGCTACTGTTGTAAATATATTTTAAAGGGATCCTATATATTTTTTTCTGCCTAACACGTAGGAATAGCCTTAAGAAAGGCTATTCTTCTCCTACCTATGTCTTCTCTGCGCCGCCGTTCAGTATATAATCCAGTTTTCATAAGTATATAAATGAGTTCTCTCGCAGCACTGGGGGCGTTCCCAATGCTGTGAGAAAACTCTCCAGCGTCACCTCCATCTTCTTCAGGAACGGGTCTTCTTTGCGTCTTCTTCCAGCGGTGGCTTCAAACTTCTAGGCCTCGGGCAGCCGACTGCGCATACCTGCTGGCCACAAGAAAGTGGCTGCTTACAATACTGTGTAAGCGGCCATTTTCTTGTGGCCGGCAGGCATGCGCAGTCGGCTTTGCCCGAGGCCTAGAAGTTTGAAACCAACCCCCGGAAGAAGACACGAAGAAGACCCGTTCCTAAAGAGGATGGAGGCAGCATTGGGGACGCCTCCAGTGCTGTTTAAGCGCTGGGGCCCGCCCCCAGTGCTGCGAGAGAACTCATTTGCATACCGACGAAAACCGGGTTATATACAGAACGGTGGCGCAGAGAAGACATTCAAAGGTAGGAGAATAGCCTTTCTTAAGGCTATTCCTACGTGTTAGGCAGAAAAAAATGAGTTTTAATGATAGGATCGCTTTAAGGAATGAATCAGCACAACAGTATGAGCCATTTGTGAAAACTCATAATTTGTGCTCAAATTGATAATAAACACAAGAGTAGTATAAGGCTTTATTTATTTATTAGAGATGAGCGAGTACTATTCTAAACGGCCGTTTCGAATAGCACGCACCCATAGGAATGAATGGAAGCGGCCATTCATTCCTATAGGTGCATGCTATTCGAAACGGGAGTTTTGAATAGTACTCACTCATCTCTATTATTTATTTGAATATCAATGATCTATCCTAAGTATAATTTATCACTCTCAGATTGGCGATCCTACATATGGCAGTGACACAGAGAATGGAGCAGGAAGCAGACATCGCTGTTCTCTGTGTAGTGGCAACACCAGGTACTGCAGATCAGCTCCTCTTCATTCTGCCCTGAACAAGCTTCATTGTAGTCAATTGCAGAGATCAACATAGGATGGTGAAGAAATAAGCTTCCTGTTTGATCTTCACGCAGATTTTGCAGCTTATTCAGCCATAGAGCCCAGAGCGCAAGACACTATTTGTACTAACCACATTCATCAGAGACTGAAGACCCTGATGGAAAGCTAGAGGGGCAAAAAGTAAAGATGAATTGGAGGCGGAAGTCACATTCTTGTTCAATATCCATCTACACATACGGATGTAGGGTGATTCTAGAGAAAATTGTGAAAATTGCAGCATGTCAATTATACCTCTGGAAACTGCGGCATTTTCTCTTTAGATATAATTGAAGCAGAAAGTCCAGAGAGGGAAAAATGTGATGCGTTACCACTGCAGTTTTCCTACACGGGGCCTTAGCCTTAAAGGGAGTTCACTGCCACCACTTGTATGCCAGGGGAGAATACTCACATTACTGCACACCTTTCTAGTAACAAAGTGCAGGCGTGCTGCAGAGAAATTCAATGTTTATTCCATGTGCAAATGAGCTGTTCACTGCACTCGTGGTCGGGGGACCCCTGCTGGAGCATCATCTTTTGTGGTCATTGCAATTCACTGTTCATGGGTCATGTCAGGTTTTCTGTTTGAGGGCTGTCCTCGGTGGGGGCCACTAAAGAAAATGGGTGCTCCGCCAGGTGCAGTCCTTCCCCAAGTGCACCAAACAGGTCATTTGCATATGGAATCAAAGGTGCATTTCTCTTGACACAATAATGGAATGTTCACTATGTCACCTACAACAGCATGTAAGCTTACAAGTGATTTTGCTGGTAGTAGATTCACTTTAAAGAGCATTACATCCCAGTAGGTGAAAGTTCAATAAATAGATGCTGTAGATTTTATTTATCTGTCTGCTCCTGCACCAACATTTTTTAACTGCACATGACTGCAACTGAAAACTGATGGAATGGAGAACTGGTCATTAGGGTTGAGCCGATCTTGAGATTTAAGGATCGTTTTTAAAATTTGATTTTCGATCATTTTCTAGCCGATCGCAATCGTGAAATTTGATCGATCGTTGATCGGGATCCGATCTTTCCCGATCCTGATCGCTCAACCCTACTCATTTTTTTTCCCTTATACTATATGGAAGCGTCCACTTTATAAGCAGAGCACCCCTTTATTTAAAGGCCACTTTTTTTAGCAAATTTTTCAGTGTGAACCACTTTGAAAAGAATAGACATTGGCAAAGCCGCACCTTCCATGAGACTATGGCTGCAAATTGAGTTATTGCAATAAGCAGTGGCCGATAAATTTTACCCACCTGTCCATGTTCCTGCACTCCACTGCCACTTCTAGGTGGCGCTGCATTAAAATCACAAGGCCGCAGAACACCGGGGCGCTACATAAAGTCTGTGGGTGTTCTTCAGCGTCGGTTACAGCACACCCTGGAGTCAGCAGAGGAGGGCAGCCTGTACAGGAGCGCGGACAGCTGAGTAAAAATTATAGGCCGCTACTCGGCATGGGTGTGGGGGGAAGAAAAGGGTTCCTAAACTTAGTGTTGGTGGGTGTGTGTAAAAAAAAAAAAAAAAGAGGTGGGATTTAAAAAAGGGTCATATACTGTGGGAGTGGGGGTGTAAACAGAGGTCAGAAACTGTGTGGGAGCCATAAATAGCGGAAACATTTGCTGTGGGGGGGGAGGGGGTCATATACAGTGTGGTGGCCATAAAAAGGGGTCAGATACTATGTGGGGGGCATAAAAAGGGTTCAGATATTATGTGGGGGGGCCATGAGAAAGAGGTCATATAGAGTGGGGGTGGATTAAGAAAGGGGTCATATACTGTGGGGGCCATAATTAGGGGGGCCCCATCATGCAGCCAAAGATATTGGTTGGCTATTTTTTAGTCTGAACTAAAGGCTCTCGCTCATACTGGGTATGTTTCTCAACTACACCTAAGTAGAGATGAGTGAACACTAAAATGTTCGAGGTTCGAAATTCGATTCGAACAGCCGCTCACTGTTCGAGTGTTCGAATGGGTTTCGAACCCCATTATAGTCTATGGGGAACATAAACTCGTTAAGGGGGAAACACAAATTCGTGTCTGGAGGGTCACCAAGTCCACTATGACACCCCAGGAAATGATACCAACACCCTGGAATGACACTGGGACAGCAGGGGAAGCATGTCTGGGGGCATAAAAGTCACTTTATTTCATGGAAATCCCTGTCAGTTTGCGATTTTCGCAAGCTAACTTTTCCCCATAGAAATGCATTGGCCAGCGCTGATTGGCCAGAGTACGGAACTCGACCAATCAGCGCTGGCTCTGCTGGAGGAGGCGGAGTCTAAGATCGCTCCACACCAGTCTCCATTCAGGTCCGACCTTAGACTCCGCCTACTCCGGCAGAGCCAGCGCTGATTGGCCGAAGGCTGGCCAATGCATTCCTATGCGAATGCAGAGACTTAGCAGTGCTGAGTCAGTTTTGCTCAACTACACATCTGATGCACACTCGGCACTGCTACATCAGATGTAGCAATCTGATGTAGCAGAGCCGAGGGTGCACTAGAACCCCTGTGCAAACTCAGTTCACGCTAATAGAATGCATTGGCCAGCGCTGATTGGCCAGAGTACGGAACTCGACCAATCAGCGCTGGCTCTGCTGGAGGAGGCGGAGTCTAAGATCGCTCCACACCAGTCTCCATTCAGGTCCGACCTTAGACTCCGCCTCCTCCAGCAGAGCCAGCGCTGATTGGCCGAATTCCGTACTCTGGCCAATCAGCACTGGCTAATGCATTGTATTGGCGTGATGAAGCAGTGCTGAATGTGTGTGCTTAGCACACACATTCAGCTCTACTTCATCGGGCTAATAGAATGCATTGGCAAGCGCTGATTGGCCAGAGTACGGAACTCGACCAATCAGCGCTGGCTCTGCTGGAGGAGGCGGAGTCTAAGATCGCTCCACACCAGTCTCCATTCAGGTCCGACCTTAGACTCCGCCTCCTCCAGCAGAGCCAGCGCTGATTGGCCGAATTCCGTACTCTGGCCAATCAGCACTGGCTAATGCATTGTATTGGCGTGATGAAGCAGTGCTGAATGTGTGTGCTTAGCACACACATTCAGCTCTACTTCATCGGGCTAATAGAATGCATTGGCCAGCGCTGATTGGCCAGAGTACGGAACTCAACCAATCAGCGCTGGCTCTGCTGGAGGAGGCGGAGTCTAAGATCGCTCCACACCAGTCTCCATTCAGGTCCGACCTTAGACTCCGCCTCCTCCAGCAGAGCCAGCGCTGATTGGCCGAATTCTGTACTCTGGCCAATCAGCACTGGCTAATGCATTGTATTGGCGTGATGAAGCAGTGCTGAATGTGTGTGCTTAGCACACACATTCAGCTCTACTTCATCGGGCTAATAGAATGCATTGGCCAGCGCTGATTGGCCAGAGTACGGAACTCGACCAATCAGCGCTGGCTCTGCTGGAGGAGGCGGAGTCTAAGATCGCTCCACACCAGTCTCCATTCAGGTCCGACCTTAGACTCCGCCTCCTCCAGCAGAGCCAGCGCTGATTGGCCGAATTCCGTACTCTGGCCAATCAGCACTGGCTAATGCATTGTATTGGCGTGATGAAGCAGTGCTGAATGTTTGTGCTTAGCACACACATTCAGCTCTACTTCATCGGGCTAATAGAATGCATTGGCCAATCAGCGCTGGCCAATGCATTCTATTAGCTTGATGAAGCAGAGTGTGCACAAGGGTTCAAGCGCACCCTCGGCTCTGATGTAGCAGAGCCGAGGGTGCACAAGGGTTCAAGCGCACCCTCGGCTCTGATGTAGCAGAGCCAAGGCTGCACAAGGGTTCAAGCGCACCCTCGGCTCTGATGTAGCAGAGCCGAGGGTGCACAAGGGTTCAAGTGCACCCTCGGCTCTGCTACATCAGAGCCGAGGGTGCGCTTGAACCCTTGTGCAGCCTCGGCTCTGCTACATCAGAGCCGAGGGTGCGCTTGAACCCTTGTGCACACTCTGCTTCATCAAGCTAATAGAATGCATTGGCCAGCGCTGATTGGCCAATGCATTCTATTAGCCCGATGAAGTAGAGCTGAATGTGTGTGCTAAGCACACACATTCAGCACTGCTTCATCACGCCAATACAATGCATTAGCCAGTGCTGATTGGCCAGAGTACGGAATTCGGCCAATCAGCGCTGGCTCTGCTGGAGGAGGCGGAGTCTAAGGTCGGACCTGAATGGAGACTGGTGTGGAGCGATCTTAGACTCCGCCTCCTCCAGCAGAGCCAGCGCTGATTGGTCGAGTTCCGTACTCTGGCCAATCAGCGCTGGCCAATGCATCCCTATGGGAAAAAGTTTATCTCACAAAAATCACAATTACACACCCGATAGAGCCCCAAAAAGTTATTTTTAATAACATTCCCCCCTAAATAAAGGTTATCCCTAGCTATCCCTGCCTGTACAGCTATCCCTGTCTCATAGTCACAAAGTTCACATTCTCATATGACCCGGATTTGAAATCCACTATTCGTCTAAAATGGAGGTCACCTGATTTCGGCAGCCAATGACTTTTTCCAATTTTTTTCAATGCCCCCGGTGTCGTAGTTCCTGTCCCACCTCCCCTGCGCTGTTATTGGTGCAAAAAAGGCACCAGGGAAGGTGGGAGGGGAATCAAATTTTGGCGCACTTTACCACGCGGTGTTCGATTCGATTCGAACATGGCGAACACCCTGATATCCGATCGAACATGTGTTCGATAGAACACTGTTCGCTCATCTCTACACCTAAGCTATTGTCTTGCTCACATCACTGAGGGTTTGCTACACTATATCAGTGTAGACAAGAGCTGAAAGAGGAATTTCTTATCATCTTATCATAAAGCTGCAAGAGTATACTCATAGTAGTGCAGATACACTAAATCTAGGCTCACATGGCAGAAAAGGAAGAGAAATCCTCTTTGTTTTCTGCTGCTGTATTCAGCCACGTGATTGCTGCAATGGAATGTAGTGCATTGTGGCATTCCTCTGCTGATTAGCACCACACGAATGGGCCTAATTGGAAGAGACTCCCAAACTGTGGAATCTGCGCCAAGCAGATTAAGTGTGGAATTTGCCAGAAATTTGGGGGGTGGAATTCACTCCCAAATCCGTGGCAAATTCCTCCGTGTGAACTTAGTCTAAGACTCTGCATCACTATTTTGTTGCAAAAAAAGTCACAAATGAGTGGTTTCTGACTTTTTAAATGACACTTCCGACTATAATTGTAGCAAGTGGCGTTTTTACATCAGCCTTACCACTTTTGTAAAAATGGACGGGCAGGGTGTGGCTGGAGACAACACCCCGTACCAAACCTACTAACATTTCCTCACTGCCCAGCGATGACGCTGAGCTGTGAGACCGGCCCCTCCTACAGTGCGGGATATTAGTACCCAAACTAACATTAGCAACATCTCTGGCACCGGGCAGTTACCTGCAAATCTGACAGTCCACTCAGTTCAGTTTTGCATCGGTTTGTAAAATGCTACATTTTTTAGGACAAAATAAAATAGATTATAAATACAGTGAAACCTCCCTAGAAGACCACTCATTTAACAAGATCCCCCCTCTCATCAATATTGATTTTTTTTTCCAATTATGGATTTCACTCCCATTATACTATATGGAAGTTGCCACCTTATGAGCAGAACACCCCCTTAATCCGACTAAATGCCACTTTTTGGAGCAAATTTTTTCAGTGGGAACTTTCTTGAAAAGACCACACAATTTACTTACATACACTGTTGGACCAATATGGACATCAATATTAGATCCACGGAGGCAACGCTCAAGTACCTACACTCTCCACTACAGTTTGTACAGCAAATTTGTGACTATATTCTGGCTAGATGCTCCATTTGGCATGAAAAGATTATTTTTTTTCCTTTTTTTTGAAGGTGGAAGGCTAAGTGTTATAAATCTTCTCACTTTATTTCACCAGAGGACAGGGATAATAAATTTAGAATGTGCAGACTCCTAGTCATCAAAGAGATTCAGAAAGGTGATCAAAGAAGTTTAATCAGCCTTAGTGTGGTGACCTGCAGATCCCCAGGATTATGGACCTAGTGGCAGTGAACAATTTAAGTTATATCAGTGCTTATGGGCCCTCTAAGGCTTCTGGGCCCAGGTGCTATTGCACCCTCTTAAGTTATCCACCTGATACATTGCAAGATGGACTGCAAGTACCTAGTAGGATGGATTGCAAGTACCTACCGCTATACGTGCTACTGACATGCCTCTTGCTTACTGCCAATAACTTTGTTGACCTGTCGGTAACCTTGTCAGTACTTTGCTAAAGAACCAACTTTGCTAAACTATTGACGTATACTGTTTAAAAGTGTGGATTATGGCCTACAAAATATACAACTACATTATAGAAAAGTGAGAGAAGGTCTCTCAAATATATTCAGACATCTTCGAGTGAAATAACAGAGGAATGTGAAAAAGAGACTGTTTACTGGGAATTCAAGAAAGATACAGTTAGGGCCAGAAATATTTGGACAGTGACACAATTTTTGCGAGTTGGGCTCTGCATGCCACCACATTGGTTTTGAAATGAAACCTCTACAACAGAATTCAAGTGCAGATTGTAACATTTAATTTGAAGGGTTCAACAAAAATATCTGATAGAAAATGTAGGAATTGTACACATTTCTTTACAAACACTCCACATTTTAGGAGCTCAAAAGTAATTGGACAAATAAACATAACCCAAACGAAATATTTTTTTTTTCAATATTTTGTTGCGAATCCTTTGGAGGCAATCACTGCCTTAAGTCTGGAACCCATGGACATCACCAAACGCTGGGTTTCCTCCTTCTTAATGCTTTGCCAGGCCTTTACAGCCGCAGCCTTCAGGTCTTGCTTGTTTGTGGGTCTTTCCGCCTTAAGTCTGGATTTGAGCAAGTGAAATGCATGCTCAATTGGGTTAAGATCTGGTGATTGACTTGGCCATTGCAGAATGTTCCACTTTTTTGCACTCATGAACTCCTGGGTAGCTTTGGCTGTATGCTTGGGGTCATTGTCCATCTGTACTATGAAGCGCCGTCCGATCAACTTGGCAGCATTTGGCTGAATCTGGGCTGAAAGTATATCCCGGTACACTTCAAAATTCTCTTTACTGTTGACTTAGAGACAGATACACCTACTTCACTGAGAGTGTTCTGGACTTCAGTTGATGTTGTGAACGGGTTCTTCTTGACCAAAGAAAGTGTGCGACGATCATCCACCACTGTTGTCATCCGTGGACGCCCAGGCCTTTTTGAGTTCCCAAGCTCACCAGTCAATTCCTTTTTTCTTAGAATGTACCCGATTGTTGATTTTGCTACTCCAAGCATGTCTGCTATCTCTCTGATGGATTTTTTCTTTTTTTTCAGCCTCAGGATGTTCTGCTTCACCTCAATTGAGAGTTCCTTTGACCGCATGTTGTCTGGTCACAGCAACAGCTTCCAAATGCAAAACCACACACCTGGAATCAACCCCAGACCTTTTAACCACTTCATTGATTACAGGTTTACGAGGGAGACACCTTCAGAGTTAATTGCAGCCCTTAGAGTCCATTGTCCAATTACTTTTGGTCCCTTGAAAAAGAGGAGGCTATGCATTACAGAGCTATGATTCCTAAACCCTTTCTCCGATTTGGATGTGGAAACTCTCATATTGCAGCTGGGAGTGTGCACTTTCAGCCCATATTATATATATAATTGTATTTCTGAACATGTTTTAGTAAACAGCTAAAATAACAAAACTTGTGTCACTGTCCAAATATTTCTGGCCCTAACTGTAAATTATCAATGCAGTGAAACGTCTCTAGAAGAACACTAAGAAGACTCATTTTTGGGGTTGAGCCGATCTTTAGGATCGCTTTTAAAATCCGATTTTCGATAATTTTCCAGGCGATCCCGATCGTGAAATTTGCTTGATCACCGATCGGGATCCGATCTTTCCCGATCATGCAACCCTACTGGTCATCTTCTGCATCAGTTTGTGTCATCACTTTGACAAATATTTTTACTGTAGATGATGATAAAGAATGATTACGTAGAGTATACACAAGCAAGTGCCAAGGCAATCAGCCACAATATTTACTACCAACATATTCAATCGGACAAATACTACATGTGAATTGAGATCATGATCATATTCTTTTTGGGTGATCCTACATATGGCAGTGGCACACAGAGAATGGTGCAGGAAGCAGACAGCGCTGGGTAGGTTGTAGGTGTTGCTGTGGGTAAACACAATAGTATGGGCACCTAAAATGGTGTTGCTATTTTACTTTGATATAATTTGCCCCATTTGGAAATTTTTCCACACTTCTTTACCACGTGATCATGATTCCGAGCAGTTTCTTCAAGCTCAGGTGTAACATCTCTGCCTGTTCAGGTCACTGTGCCACCCTCTGCTCGCTTGCGGCGGTGCAGGAGAAATGTGCAGTTTAGTTCCTTGCTTAGAGTTTTTGGTTGCACTGTGTGAACACGGCTCTAGTTCTTTAATTGAATTTGCACCACACCCGTCTTCTGCCCTTGTTTGCCTCAGTCCATGAAGTAGTTCAATTTGGTCTTGCCCTGTGATTGCGTTGTGTATGTCACATATATAGGAAGGAATCGTCTCCAAGTTGCTGCCTATTACCTAGGATAGGGCCTGGCAAGAGGAAGGGACAGTGGGGGGCTTCAGCTTAGGGCTCACTGTCTCTTGTGCCCCTTCCTCCAGGGTTTTCCAGCAGCTATTGGGGAATTGTAATCTAGCAATTCCCTAACATCAGGGAAAAGTGCTCACGTCACTGAACTGTATGCAGGGCCCGTTTTAGACAAAATGTGGCCCTCGGAAAAATTAAAAGTGAGGCCCCAAATCCTGACATACCAACAACAACATCATATTTAGTCATTTCAGAAGTCAGGGCTGCACTTCTAGCAGCATTGATATAGTCTTAAAAGATTAGAAAAAAAAAATTGTAAACATATATAATTGTGAATCCGACATAGGTATACCACTATACAGACAATTACCAAACAAATCGGATCCCATTTGTCCAGTTTGCCCCTGCCAATGCCGGCCCTCGCTGTATGTATTATCAGAGCACACAATGCCAGCCTTATGTCATTTATAAAATAACTCAATTGTTATGTAGAATGTAGAATAGAATTCTAAAACTGTAATGGAGTTCAAAGATGTATATACTATGCACTATAAGATAAGGTCTTTGAGGAAGCGTTCAATCTTTGTTGAACTCTTATTTCCACATATGAGCACTTCAGTGGGACGTGAAAGACTATCCATCATGTAGTACTTCTAAGGTGGAAAACCTCAGCTATTCACTCATACTATAATACATCAAGTCTAGCCTTCTTATGTATTACATACAATAGCTGGGAATAAATCAAGGCTGATACTTATGTTGTGGATGGTTATAGAATTGTTTAGTTGCCGCTTCCTGAAATAATTCATTTACCTTTATTGTAACTTATGTTAAAGCTTTTGCAGTCGACCACTTCCTTTGTGAAATATGAAGTGGATACATGCTGAACAGAACATATATATTGTGATATTAACTTATGGTGCAGTGAGCATAGACATATTGGTCAATTTAAATAACATTGCTATTAACTTTCATATTAAACCATAAAACCAAGTTCAAGGGGCTTTTCCATTAACGTAAGTTAAGCCCTGTTCATAGGAATGGGGATAACTTGCAGATGGGTGGGGGTCAGGGGTGAACCTTCCCCTTTCGCCGCCCGAGCTAACTGCAGAAAGCCGCCCCCCCCCGCCGGGAAGAGGGGGCGGATCGGGGGTGTGGCCGGTGGATCGGGGGCGTGGCAGAGTGAAGGGGTGGGGCTTAGCCCCGTTCGCCGGCAGAGAGTAGGCCCGGAGTCTGCCTGCTCTCTGCCTGAGCGTGAGGGGAGGCTGCTGGAGCGGCGCTGATCCAGCGGCCTTCCCAAATCACCGCTCGGTGATAAGCCAGTCCAGGACAGCTTGTCCTGGACTGGCTTAGGTTGGCAAAAATGCCGCCCTCCCTGAGGCCCTGGCACAGTGCCGCCTGAAGCGCTCGCTTCAGGTCGCCTCATGGGAGGTGCGGCACTGGTGGGGGTCCAACCATTTAAATCAAGAGAACAGGAGATTTTTGTCCCCTGTTCCAAATGGAGTATTGTGTAGACAGATCACATTGGTCTATTCATTTCAATGGAAGTGCTGGATATAGCCAAATTACAGACGTGGCTCTTGGGGGCTCCAATTGAAATGAATGAAGTGGAGCAGGCGGACCCCTACGTATTCTGGCTTCTGTGATGGCGTATATGACTATGGAGATCATGTTTTGGCTGAGTGTAATGCCTAGTATCAGAACAGTTACTGCTTTCCACAGCTGACAATACATGTAGATATGGAGCTGGACAAACTGCTATAACAATGTCACCATAGCCCAGGGAAGTGTGGTTCCCCTGATCCAGGCCAAGTCCACTGCTATATCTATATAGAACAACAACTTCTACAAGCGTATCTCAATGATCCAAAGGTTTACATCACATATAACACAAGGGTCAAATATTCGTCCCTTTTGTATGTATATCTTGACTTAGGTCATTATTTATATGCTGCTGTTAAGGTGCTACACTGTAAGACTACATCACTACAATAGTCAATAGTGGGGAATAATACCACTGCTAAATAGGGAAGGGGCCCACATATTATAAACATGTGATATTAGATACAGGTCAAAGGTTTGTTTTCTGATGCACCAGTGTCTTGCTAATGTAGAATATAGTTATACAGTACATGAGGTTGTCAGGATACAAACTTATAGTCCATATACTTTTATTAAAATAATCTTCTATATCTAGATTAATCTTAAAAAGGCTGATATTGCAAGGTAACCATATGTAATAATATTATAGGGAACCCTTAGGCCACAGCAAAAAGAAGCTACGGGAAAAACAGTGGCGGAAACGCATTGCGGTTTTCCCACAGCACTTTTCCTCTGTGAAGTTTTTGCTTCAGTTATACCTATAGGAAAGCTGTCGGTATAATTGACATGCTGCCATTTCTAAAAACGTTTTTGCAAATTGCAGCATTTCTGCTTCGCATATATTTCTGCAATGTGGATGGGATTCGCTTTGCAGGGACTGTAAAATGCCACAGTTTTTGCCATGTGTGGCCCCGGCCTTAAGGTGATTTTTCTGACGTAAACTGGCCCCATTATGTATAGGATGAAGTACTAACTTTTTCATTGCTACACTCCGTAATATTTTGGTTGGAAAAAAGTGATGTTATAATTTTTTGAAAGCATAAATGGAAATTTCCCTAACTTGTCACGGAGGGCGGGAAGCAGCTTCAGCCTAGTCATACTGTCCAGTTACTATTCACCCCTCGTGGGCATGATTGACATCGCCCTGAAAGCCCGGCCCTCAGGATTGCGAGCGAGCACTAACCTCTGTGCCATTAACATGTGTTGTTTATGCAGTAAGTTTGCCAGAGCATAAACCGAAATCGTGCAGCAGTTTTAGACTCCATGCACACACAGTATACAATACAGTATACAGTATGCTGTACATGGCAGAGCTCTGTGTGTAGAGCCTGTTCCATTGTGGTATTTTAATTTAATACACCATTTTTTACATCTATACTCATAAGAAATGCATGTTTTACTTCACATTTTGTTGTTGAAATGTTGTACTGCTTCCAAAGGTGGAGATACCACACACCCCGAACACATGACACAATGCCAAAAATGACAAACTCTGTTCCAACGTCTCAAGTAGTCTTTCCTAATTGATTGCGTGACGCAGTGTCCTAAAAAAGAGAGACTAGCCTTATGTAAAACTGCTCTGGGAAATCGAAAACTTCAGAATGAACATGATGAATATACAGCAATAAACTTGGTGTTAAATGCTCAGAACACAGATTTATTATAGTATAATTATACTTACAGAAAAATAGAAATTGTGAACATTACTACATTTAAAGGGGGTCTCTAACTAAATATATTTAAGGTATATTGGCAGGATCCTTAAGCTCCATTTAATTGTATTGTTATTAGGGATAATACTTAGTGAATGACTTCAGCTGCTTTTATAAGATTTAATGTAGAGTGACTGTGTATGAGTTTGTGCCTCCCATTCATGAAACACCATGGCAGAATCCCCCTCAAAATCCAACCCCTCACAATAGAGGTCTATGTAGACCGCTAGCATTCTTTTTTGCACTAGCGGTGTGTTCCCATTCGCGCAACAAAGAAGCAATCTGCCCTTTCTTCAGGCGGATTCCACAGCTGATTCAACCACAGCATCCGCCTCGCGGCACCTCCCTCCGGACTAGGCCCATTTATTTGGGCCTAATCCAGAGCGGAAAGCCATGACGGGATGCCATGCACTGCATCGGCATCCCGTCACGGCAGCCGCAACAAAATGTGCACATGCGGAATCCCCGAACTAGCCCTTATATTGTGTAGGTTTCCTTTGTACCACCAAAATAGCTCTGGCCCATCAACAGGTGGACTCCCTGAGACCTCAGAAGGTGTCCTTAACAAAACATCACTTGGTGCTGTAAGATGCAAGATGGGACCTTAATGGACCAGACTTGTTTCTCCAGCATATCCTGCAGATGTTCAACCAGATTGAGATCTGAAAAATTTGGAGGCCATGTTAATACCTTAAACTGCTTGTCATGTTCTCCAATCTCTACCTGAACAAAGTAATAGTGTGGCAGAGTGCATTATCCTGTTGAAGGAGGTCAATGTAGCCACTGCTGGTATGAAAGGATGTACTGTACAATGTTGCAATGCATCTGAATGTGGTGCCATGTGCCACTCATGCAGGGGTTGTGGGGCCAGTTCAAGGTCCTGACCATGTTCAGGGGTCTTAAACTGCCTAAGGGTTCCCTGTGCCCACCTCAGCTCAGAAGCTCAGAAGCTTACCTGGGGATTCACCTGCCCCCCCTGGTGAGCCTATTCAAGTCTGCTGAGGCCCCTAGAACTGGCACGTATTAATACCACCTTGGTGTGCCAGATCTTTTTTTTGAGGAAAAAGTGACCCAACTAACCTAAGTAATCTAACAAATGTGCTATTATTTTTTCTGTTGAAAGGAGTCTTGTCTAATGGGACAACCCTTTTAAGAGAAAATTAATTTTCAAAAGGAAAAAAAAATAGAATAGATAGAATAGAATATAGAATATAATTTTATTTCTTTTAGAAGTCCTGCAACATAGTAAATACAACACAGAAAGTAGCCCTCTATGTGCCTGAAAAGTGGAACTGAAATACATTATACAAGAAATGGTCTTACTTATAGTGGTGACACCATCAGACAATAGTTGGCAAAGAAGGGTAACCAGAGATGTACTAGATTCACAGCGGGGTCTATAAAAAGCCTTGTGTTAGGACCTGTCACTAGAGAAGATATTTTAGAACTCACATATTCCCATCATTCATGAGAAAAAGGGAAATGGAGTTTTAGAGGAGGGTGAGAAAAGACGGAGGAAACAATAGTATTAAGTCACAACAACTGATGTCAGCAATAAGGTTCCCTTGTGACCAGACTGTTGTACCTTTTACAGGAAAGACAGGAAACACACGAAAATATCAAAGTCAAATTGAAATGTCATGGGAAAAAGGGAGGCAGAGACCAATTTGGCCAGTTTGTAGTTCCCGTCATAATGTACAAATTGTCATTGTATAAGTGACAGCAGAAAATTCAAACTGATGTCAGCAATATTGTCTCATATATCTTATATATATTGTATCACATATATATACTGTGTATATATATATATATATATATATTATTTATAAGTGTCATGATAACATAATGTGATCTGTTACTTTAAAGATGTGTCATCTCTCCTGAAATGTCTCCATAATATAACTTTTCTGGAGCATTTTAGAAAGCTGCATTATGCTGTTCCTGTTATTCCTACTAGAAAATGAATAAAACGACAACTGGGAGTGTCTCTACTAACATTGTCCAATCATTGCATTCATTGTCAGACTGTGTAGGGACACACCACTTTAATAAGTGGAATATCAACGCCCAGTTGTCAATCCTACTAATCCTATCCTACTAATATTATAAATGTGAAAGTTTGTATGTTTGTGTGTTTGAATGTTTGTTACTCAATCACGCAAAATCGGCTGAACGAATTTGAATGAAATTTGGCACATAGATAGATTGTAACCTCTATTAAAATACTACTACTTTTTATCCCGACATGGCTTCATGACTGTTATGAATTTATGTTCATATACTATATTACATTGTTCCTGCAGCAGCTTTATCTCAGGCAGGGCTGTTATCTCTCTGTGTAAACACACACTAACCCTCAGTGTTCATGCATTTGCATATTATCTGATCTGCTTCAGGCACTGATGACAAACTGACAATGGGCAAACACCTTTAATCCAAATTGGCAAGTTTGTCAATTTTCAACATGCCTGGAAAAAGAAAATCTAATTTGTCACAAACAACGAGAGCTATGAAGGAAGCCAGAAGTCACAGAGTTCTCCTGAAGCACAGCTGAGGGGGATCATTGACGCCAACAACACGTGCATTACATGGCGTCGCAGCGAGCTGCTGAGATACCGGAACACTCACGGGCACAGCTCGAGGAATGAGTTCAGCAGCAGGCCAGCTTGACAGCTGCCGAAACACCACAGCAGGTGGATCCTCAACACCAACAACATGCTCATTATATGACGTTCCAGCGAGGTGCTGAAATGCTAGAACACAGGCACAGTGTAAGAAACAAGTTCAACAGCAGGCCAGCTGAATGCCGTAGCATGCGGATCATCAACGCCAACAACATGCTCATTATATGGTGTACCAGCCAGCTGCTGACATACCAGAACAATCACGGGCACAGTTCGAGTAAAGAAGCAGGCCAGCTTGCGAGCTGCCAAAATGCCGGAGCAGGCAAACCATCGACGGCAGCAATTTGCTGAATATAGGCGGTTTATCAACGCCAACAACCCACAGACGAAGTTGCGGGCACAAGCTAGTTTGGTCATATATTTAAATGAGCAGGGGCGTAGCTGTAGGGGATGCAGAGGTAGCGATCACTACTGGGACCTGTATCCTGAGAGGGCCGCAAAGGTCTTTCTGCCACATAAAATATAAATCATTAATTTAAATGGTACAAGGTAGGGGTCACGTTATAGATTTTACATTTTTGTACCCAGTTATACTTCTGTCTAGCAGGAATAACAGAGGACAGTACAACTCACAGTATAAAGAAAAAAATTCTCCAGATTTTTTATTTCACATGTAAGGCAGCTGCAGTCATACTAGTGTTTGGGGGCTCTGTCCCCATTCCACTTAAAATATGCAGAAAGAAAAGTCCTCTTAGCAGGACTTTTCACCATCTTCGGGTAGAAACCCGTCTTACCCTATTATAGTCTGTGAAGGCGGCGGGTTTCCACAGGTAACTGCTTTTTAAGCACATAGGGTTTCCATTTTTTGGGGTCCCCAAGCAGACCCGAAGAACGGAATCTCAAATGCGAGTGTGACCCAAGTATTCACTAAAACAGACATGTCATGAGTGGTGACTGGTTCTCTTTAGTTATGAGCAGTTTAGCTACATCTTTAATTGTACCTAAGAGGGGAGGAAAGACGCCTGACGATGGTTGTCTGTCCCCCCTCATGTTTTATACATTCATGAGAATATAAATGTTGTGAACATTCATGAGAATATAAATATAGCATATATAAATAGCATACATTTAATGAACTTTGATAAGAGTCAGTCCACGGGGTCAATTATTCACAATATAGCTGGCCTTTCATTGAGGTTAAGAAAGTGGTAGGCAGTGGGCTGCTATATCAGTTTTCTGGCGTAAAAGGCATGACAAATGTTTTGTTTTTTTGTGCACATGCTGTTTCAAAATTTGGCCAAGGCGAGGGGGCCTCTACCCAACAAATTTACTATAACTTGTGTCAGAAAATGTTTGCAAGTTATAACTAAAACCTACCCCAGTCCCTGGTGCAAAGGAACTCTTGTGATGCCCCTTAGATATTAAGAGGCCTCTCAATAATTCTGCCATATTTCCCTCCAGGGCCAATCAAGTCATAATAAGTTTGCTAAGATATCTGTTTTCTGGGTTATACATAACATATGGTATACCAAGCTTGAAGGTTAATATACTGTACGGTATATTTCATATGGAAAGTACTGCATAATTCATGTTCTATGTTCATTTTGCTTTTCCTTAGTCCACCCGAGTGGGATCTTCTTCCTTCTTCCTCCCTCTAGATGTCACTGTTGTATTTGATGTCCACATTAAGTACTGGACCAGGGAATAGATCATGGCAGATCATCTACAACTAAAAAATTACTTACAACAAGTGAACGCTTAACCCCTTTCTGCTCAGCACTGTATTATCTCATTGCAATGAGCATATATAGTTAATGTTTACTGCTGTACTTGTACCTGATACATCTGTGTCGGATTCCAGCTATATTATACAGCTGAGGACGAGATCTTGCTGTCGCAGTCAGCATCTAAGTGGCTAAGGGGAGAAACACTTTTCTCAACTAACAATGGCCTCCAGACTGTTTTGCATCCTGCTAGAAACAGACATCTGCTAAAACGTGCAATATACCACAACACAGAAACATTGCAGTACATTGTACAAGTGATCAAGTGTTTGCATGTTCAATTTTCTTAGAGGGATTAAAGAAAAAAAAAAAAAGAAGTATTTTCAATAATTTTATAAATAATACAAATCTGAAAAAAGGGTGTCAGAATATAAGGGTGTACAAAACGCGTTAGATCTGCTCCACTCATGTAAGTTTTTTACTGAGTGGATTATCTGATATGTTTTTATGCTGTTTAAACATCTTATTTTTTTAAAGTTAATCAAATAAACTGGATTTTTTAATATATTTTTACCATGCTTGGCCATTGCTGCATTTGGTTTTTTCATTGTCTTCACCCAGAAATGGCCTGGTGTGACAGACTTCTGTGTGATTTTTCACTACGACCCTATGGATCAACTTATTTTGGGATGAATCACATTCACTAGGTGAGCTGACAATATTTTCATACATTTTTGTTCTTCATGACAAGTCTTCATATGAGATATACGTTATATGATGTACACAGTATTAACACAATTTTTCAAAGACTTTCTAATGATTTTTGATGTCTTCTGTGACATGTTATCCTGCTAGTGAAGTTAGCTCTGCTACATCTGTAGGTTGTATAGTCAGGCATTACTTTATATTTAAAAAATATATTAATTGGAAGTGTCATAAATGTCTGATCACTGATGATCCAAACACTGAAACCCTGGAAACAGGTTCCTTATTTCTGATGGATGAATTGGTCAGTGGTTTTCGATAAATCCCATAAACTTTCCAGCTTACTATATGTGCTGATATCATCTCAACTAGATATCAGGTTTCCTGTTCTTAGCATTGCTGGAGGTTTTATGGCTCAGATTCCTGGATCAGGCATTTGTCATATATTGATACTTTTAAGCTATAAAATTACCGTATTTCCCATACAAAACACTTTACCAGCCTTTGATAAGGGGTTAGCGACCTTTTTTTGTATGGTATGCCACTTAGAAAAAAATAAATAAAAAATTAAGTACTCATTGTGACTTGCAATGATTGTGAAGACATCTGTCGACCCGTATAGTAAAGTCATATAATGACAACTATAACAGCAACGGTTTCATTTCAACATTATCCTAGTCCTGGATTATTATTTTTTTTAACCACTTCATTACCGGGCCAAGGACACATTTTAGGTTTATTTTGTATGTGCACTTTAGCGGGCTGTAACATTTTTCTCATACGTCTCATTCAACTAATTTTTGCGTCTTTTTTCGGGGACACATAGGGCTTTATTTTTATGTTGTTTTTATTTTCAAATGTGTTTTAATTTTTTATATCCAGAAAATATAAACAAAATAGAAGGGAAATTGTGTCTGGTTTACACTTTTCTTTTTTTTTCTTTTTTATTTAATAACACAAAGTGTCACTGAAAAACTTTATAAAATAGTTTTTCCTCTCTGTTATGGTAATTTTTATTTTGTATGGTGTTGTCAGGGGTGGGGCTATAACCTTTAATAATGGCATTTTATTGGCGTATTATTTTAATTATTTTTTAAATTATTTTATTTATTATTTTTAAAAACTTTTTTTTATTAATTATTAATTCTTTTATATATATTTTTTCAGATGGTGTCCCCATAAGATCATAAGAGACCTTTCGGGACATCTGATCACTTTTTTTTTGTACTGGAGGCTGATTTCCCCTGCGACTGGTGCTTGTACATTTAGCCCCAGTTGCAGGAGGAATACAACCTCCTGCACGCTGTATACGCATCTTACAGAGCTGATCTGGGTCCTGTAGAAGCCAGCAGCTCTTGTAAGACACTGACACCGGCGGATCACGTGACCGCCAGGTCAGAGGGCGGCCGCATCATGGCGGCACCCATAGCTGTGTATACAGCGCTCATTGAGCGCTGTATACACAGCGATCGAAAAGGCAGGGATGGTAAGAAACCTTCCGTGCCTTCTCTCTGGGAGCTCTGGCTGAAGTTACAGCCAGCTCCCAGTATCAGGAGCTGCATGATCTCGTGCAGCAGCTGTATTCTGACAGGACGTACGGCACGTCCTGTCAGAACAAGGCAACCACTTCCCGGACGTAAATACTCTATAGGCGGTCCGGAAGTGGTTAATGTGGATTGTGAGCCCCATATAGGGATCACAATGTATGTTTTTTTTTTCCTCCTAGCAGTATGTCTTTGTAGAATTGGAGGAAATTCACGCAAACATGGGGAGAACATACAAACTCCTTGCAGATGTTGTTCCTGGCGGCATTTGAACTCAGGACTGCAAGGCTGCAGTGCTAACCACTGAGCCACCATGTTGCCCCAGTCCTGGACTCTTTTTTTCAGAGCTGATCCTTCTCTGGTGGATACAATCTGCAGATGAACACAGGGCTCGGATTGGTCTGCAGTAAGCCTGCCTTGTGAGGGGCAGAGTATGCTCTCACATAGCCTGATCTTTTTGTTGAATAGATCCATAGAAATTTGTCAAATCCTCTTAAAATTAACAAACTTGCACATTAGTGTGTTTAGCTACCGTGTTAAGTAGCTTTGCACATTTTTCAAGGCGCAAAAAAAAATTGCACAGGTAATTGCTGGCCTCTGACTAGGCAAACATATGGCCTGAATCCAACATAATGCCTCATCTTTTCCCCTCTTGTACTTCCTTCCCTCCAATTGTGTATCCATAGGAAAAAAATCTGCTCTTGATGAAACGATTGGGAGAGTTTGGAACATACCCTAGAAAGATTGTCACCAAAGCACTGTTTGCTGTGTTTTTAAACAGCAAAGAGAAGCCAATGCCAAGTAAAGGTACCAACCCTGCAACATGTGCCAGAGATTTCTGACCAATGGATAAGACTATAGCTAGAGTTGGAAATAGATGGAACTCTCAAGATTTGTTTCGTGTTTGTGTGGTTTGGGTCCCAGATTCATTTCATGTAGAACAAGTTTGGTATGAACCACACTGTAAGTTGGCTTAAAACCTAGTATAGGGCTCTCTTAGGCCGGGTCCCCACAAAGGGCGAATACCATGCCATCTAGCGAATCCCAGCGCTGGAGTCCTAGGTTAAAATCCTGCCAAGGGCAACATCTGCAAGGAGTTTGTATGTTCTCCCCGTGTTTGCGTGGGTTTTCTCCGGGTACTCCGGTTTCCTCCCACACACCAAAGACATACTGATAGGGAATGTAGATTGTGAGCCCTATATGGGACAGTGACCGACAATATCTGTAAAGTGCTGCAGAATATGATGGCACTATATAAGTAAGCATAATAAATAAATAAATAAATCCCATCCATGTGTTGCAAAAAAATATGCACATTGGACATGCTATGATTTCCAAAACCATTGGAAAGTTTGCAGGGGAATGCTGTTGAAGTGTGCATGGTGAGCAGAACGGTTTCCCATTCTCTGGTCCTTGTGATTTCATGGGAGGGGCTACAATGGCTTCCACCTGGTCATTTAATCCTAGCCAAAAGTGGTTTTACAGAAGAAAGTCCGTAGACTTTTTTCCATTGTTAATGAGAATAAATACACAATTGGAATCGCCACATCTGTAACGAACCATAAAATAAAATGAGGTACATTACTTATTATACATGATAAAGTCTAAAGCTTAGAATTCAGACACTGTGTCATTTATTTGACCTTTCAAAAACAAAAAATAATAAAAACTGATCAAAAATAAGGATGTACCCCTACAATTTGCCAATAAGATTTAAAAAACATCATGCAAAAAACAGGACCTCACGTTCATATCCATTGAAAAAGAAAATTATTAACGATCTTGGACTATGGCAACAGTTTAAAAAAAATAAATAAAAAACAGGTTCCCGATAACTCATGTCATACTTAGTACGGGTTCAAGACGCTGGGAAATAAGGTGGTGCTAGGCGATACATAGAGAAAATCTGTGAGCATGACCAATGACCTCTGTCCTACATGTAGAGTCAATATAATTTTTACATATTCACTAGTATTGGGGTATATTTAATTAGGCACTATTACTATTTAACTACTTCAGGACTGGGCCATTTTTCCTACATAAGGATTTTTGGGTTTTGTAGTATATACGCTTTTGAGAGCTATAAAAAAAAAATTTCATTCAAATTACTCTAATAATTTGTGCTTCTTTTTTTGGTTACATATGGGTTTTATTGTTATATTATTTTTGCATGGTTTTGCTCCCATAGCTGTGTACACAGTGCTCATTGAGAGCTGTGTATACAGCAGTTGGGAAGGCAGGGGCAGTAAAAAAACATCCCTGCCTTCTCTCTGGGATGTTCGGCTGTTGTGACAGCTGGCTTCCGTCTTCTGCAGTTGTATAATCTAGTGCAAAGATAGATGCCAACCACCTGAGTGTATATAGTTAATAAAGGGGTTAAAGGGGTATTTTGGATTCATAGCGATGATGTATTTTAGTATAGGCCATCAATATCAGATTGGTTGGGTTCCAATACCTGGCACCCTCATCACTGTATAGTAGGGACAGCGCATATAACTATATATATTGTGGGGACGGTAGCTCGGTAGCAGCAATGATGCAGACCCAACCAATTAGAGACAGGGCATAAAATCTGGTGCAAACAGGTTTATTTAGAAAAAACTGCAGAATAAATAAACCTTTTTTTCAGGCACAAAATAAGCAAAATAAGATACAACCTTAACTTCAAGCAAAAATGTCAAACAAAACCCTGCTCGTCCGAGCACTAACTTAAACAGAATGAAGCTAACTATACGTGTGGCCTACTACCAGCCACACGAACAAAATCTCTCCAGACTTTCAGTATCTCAGGACAGACCCAGGCGGCACCTCTCTCTCCCAGGATTTTCCCCGAATTGTAGGCTCTGCAGCCTTTTATGGCCAATAACAAGCTCAGGCCCCACAACCAGGCTGCAGACCCGTACCGGAGCACACATACGTCAGAAACCTGGGGCTGATATATATATATATATATATATATATATATGTATATCTGTTCCTGATATAGATGCTCAGTCCTAATTACATGACATCAGCCTCTGAGACGTAGTCACAGTACTTAACTGAATACCAGTAGTGTTATTGAAGGATGTAGGCTTCCTAAAGATGTGATTTTGCAGGGTCCACTTGAAGCTTGTGATTATGGGGGACAGTCTTATGTGTCATAGTATATAAAAATGCTACAATTTCCATTTAATATTTGTAGCTAGTTTGCTAAATGTTCTATTATGTATTATGTATCTACTAATTTAATCACTTATATTTCACTAATACTATTTGCTTTACAAAGCTCCTATAAATTAAACAGATAAACTCCTTCTGGTCTTCATATTCCGATGCCAGCCATGGACTGTGCCAAGCATCTGTTCTATCACTAGCTCTATTCTTGGCCAGACTTTTGGAAGAGACAAACTAATTTTTTGTCCTGACCTGAAATGAAAACACTAACTCCTCTGTGAAACTTAGCACATGGCTTGCTAGAGAACCATTTATTTTAATCAGTGCACTTAACCATCTGATGTTAACAAAATGAATCACATCCCGAACTATCATTTATTTTCAATATCATTAACTTTATAGAAGAATAATGTCCGAATCACTGTTCTGTATCCTTCACAAGTGCATAGATGTCTCAAAATAGTTGTTGGGTCACTTTCTCATGAATCCCTGTATGTAATTTATTTGTGGACTTCAGGGAAAAACATTACTATATCTGAAAGATCCTGAAATACCTTGATAGGAAAAACCCTGCAGGTTGTGTAGTCCTTTCTATTTTAATAACTATTTCCTTAAAGGGGTTGTTTTTCGGACAACCAATACTCACCTCTCTCCTCCTTCCCATTCCTGCGCGAGGCTACAGTGGTGATGTCGCATTGACAGGATTGCTGCAGCTTATCATTGGTCTCTGCAGTATTTGGCTCATGCCAATAATAAGCTGTAGTGGTCCTGCTGGTATAACATAATGCCCTTAAAGCAAATTTTACTAGTTTGTGTAGTTGATTAGTAAATTAGAAATGAGTTCAGATGGCACACACTGGCCATATTGGTTGTTATTCAATTTACCTAGAAAAAAACTGGTATAAGAAAGGTTCAATATTTGTCAGACAGTCTCTTGTATTAATAACTTGTATATGTGGATATATAGTGTAATTTAAATAGATACCTCCAGGTTCACATATTGTCTTTATGGTGGTCTGGACCCAGATAGTGAAGGTAACAGAAATGTAAATGCTGCTAAAATGTTCAAATGGGATGCGGCTTATGGCTGTGAGAAGTTGTAGGGGGCTCAAACTGAACAAGACGGTGAGCCTTAAATAATGCTCCTGGTTGCTGACAACCTATCCTTAGGATATCAGATTGGTGGGAATCCAACCACTGGCAGCTGCTGTAGACTCTGCCCATGGTATGGAATAGCAGATGGCTTTATATAATGTATCCAACATGTCACTGATCTGGTATTGATGACCATATTTTGAGTTGTAGTTTTGCAATGCTGACATCCCATTTAAACAGTGTTCTGGATCATTATTCTTCTGTTGATTTTTGGGCATGTATTGTCTACCTTTTTGTATGAAATAAAGCATTTATATTTTTTCTATACATTTCCAGGTGGGTTCCTTGTTATGTGTTGCCTTTCTTCTTGTTTTAGTTATTTATTTTCCAGACCACATATTGTACCTGGTAATTGTTTTTTTCACTACTGGGCCCACCATTTGTTTTACAGCTGGCCACCCCTCTACTCTTGGACAACACCTTTTAGGGCGGGTTCACACCTGAGCCCAGTCTCCACTTTCGGGTTTCCATCTTCTGCCGAGAGAACTGAACAGGAGACGGAAACCCAGCGGTCAGTTTTCAAACCCATTCACTTAAATGGGTTTGCAAAGTGACTGCCCGTGAGCATCTTCTGCCTCTGCTGTCCAGTTTCTCTTGGCAGAAGACGGAAACCCAAAAGCAGAGACCGGGCGCAGGTGTGAACCCGCCCTTAGTTGTCCATACACATAAAATACATAACTGTTAGACAACCTGTTCAACAGCTACTTCTCCCAACTGTGCCATAAACATGCCAATCCAGCTGAGAGTATGTGTTTATTTCAATGGGGAGAAGGGAATGGGCTGGGGTCAGAACCTTCTGGTGGTGGCTTATCTCCTGTGAGAGCAAAGGATTGGGCATGTTAAAATCTAACATGCCCAATCACTCTTTCCCCTAAGAACTGCATTCACAAGAGAACTGGGAAGCCCTCATACATATATGATCACTTACTAATCCCAGCAAGACCACAACGTTTATTCTGTGTGATGTATAGCCAGCATTAGTTGTACAGTGTAACTTTGAGCTTATTGAGATGTGATGTAATATTAATGTGCTAGAATCTTCTGTTCTTCTGTTCTTCTGTGTACTGTTATACCTTAATAAGTAACATCAAATTCTTTAAAATATGTTAAAATAAAAAATAAAACAGTAGCGTAGCATTGAAAATAATAATTTTCCTCCAATCACAAATAAATGCTATATGCATGCATGAATATACTGTACAATATATCGTACAGGTTATGTCATTTTGTATGGTTTTTGTTCTAGTGTATTTTAGGTCAGGAAATGTGGGTGTAAACAGTATTATCTATATGTCAACATAGTCCAGAGTATGTTCTGTCTGAAGCACCCTGACGTCTGAATAGCTTGGCCTGGTGCCTGGGCAAAAACATATTGGGTAAATCTCTTAAGCAGAGTTATTGTGACACATGGAAAGGGGTAACTCATGACCAAAGCGTTCTAGGCTTCAATCAGTAGAGTTTTGCCAAAAAAATCAAACTGGACAGAACACCCAAGAAGGGATAGACTGTAAGTACATAAACACGTTATCAGACTAGTGTGCATTGAAATATGTTGTTTGGTAAATGAGGAATATGATCTGCTATATTCCCTTTTCATCTTCAGCACAAATGATTTGACACGTCTGTCATACGTACAGAAGTCTCCATATGCATTTGGGTATGTACGCTTTAGGTGAGTGAGAACCTCCTTGTTCTCTATTCTGAAGAAAACAATACAGTCAGGTCATGATTACAGTTTTAGTCAATCTGTGCAGTTTTGTGAAGAGGTATATACTTTGTAGTGTGCAAGGGTCAGCAATCCTCAGCAATGGAGCTATTGTGTAAGTACATGCTGGGCATGCGCCATTCACCTCTATGGGAGTCCCAAGAACAGCATAGCAAGTATGCGTATTGTGAGTTGTAGCTTCAAAACAACTGGGGTGTCAATGGTTGCCGACCCCTACTCTAGTTTGACTAAGCTTATTTAAGTCGGACATTGACTTACAAGGTAGATCTTTGTGGGTGACACTAAAGAGACAGTTTGGTCCTTCTGTAGGAAAGCTACTTTGGTTACTTATTTATCATTTGATTTGCCAACAAGATATATCAGCAGAAGCTCCCCAATAGGAACCAGTATCCCCTATGGCTAAGCTTGCTCCCCAATAGGAACCAGTATCCTCCATGGCTAAGCCTGCTCCCCAATAGGAACCAGTATCCCCCATGGCTAAGCCTGCTCCCTAATAGGAACCAGTATCCCCTATGGCTAAGCCTGCTCTCCAATAGGAACCAGTATCCCCTATTGCTAAGCCTGCTGAGGAGAAGCTGAGTTATCTATAGTAAATCATAAAGAGTAGGGTAGAATATAGAAAATTCTATTCATTTTTTTTAATCCGCTTCTGGTTTTAGCTTTGAAAACTATATTTATACAGCACTTAAAGGGGTTGTCCCATCTCAAGGATCCTATCTATACTGCTAGTTTATGTGGAGTTAAGACTTTTCCTAAATACATTGCTTTATGAAAACTGCTTTGTTTGCCTGCTATCTTAATTTATTCACTTAATTGTTTACACTGCGTTTCCATAACCACTGCTCTCAGGGAGGGGGGGGGGACTGAGTGCATGGGAGTGAGCTTGTATTTCTAAGCTGTTTATCTCTCTGCACCACACAAGTGACGTAGCTCCCTGCTCTCAGATAGGGGAGAGGGGATGTGAGTGCTCCGTGCTTGCATTTCTGAACTCTTTATCTCTTGCTCTTCCAGTTATCAGCTCTGCTAATTGAATTTTGTTGATTATGGCTAAGACAGGGAGTCGTTACCTCTGTATGTTGCACAGACCTAAAACAGAGCTTACTGCAAGCTGACTGTAGCATGTAAATTTGGGATTCTCATCAAATCCAGCTCTGCTACATCAGCTTCATATTGTGCATCTTCCAGTGATACTGTGCTAATTTATTTACAACCAATCCCTCATTACTGACTGCAAAAATACTGCTATGAAGAGAGATAGCAGAGCTGGCTTAGCCTGTGAGAAAGCAAGTGAAACCCCACCCACCAATTCACTGAGAAAACCAGGAAGTGAACAGAGCACACAGCATGCAGGTTGCTGATCAAGCTAACTAGGAATAACCCTTTAAGTAAGCACCTTGATACATGTGCTGTACATCCAGATCTTATAGCAACTCCTGTATATTCTCTGTAAAGGTAGTGTATGGAAGTACCTGTGCAGGATTCAACTGAGTCTGTCCAGTTTCTGACAGCAGATGTTTCTAAACATGTAAAGTACAAGTTTTTTTTTTAGGATAGGTCATCAAAATGATGGCAAACCATCTGAATATTCTTTTGAGATTCATCTCAGGGAAACTAAAATGGCCACCAGATTATACGTCTGTTCAGAGGTGAAAAAAATAAAATACTCACCTACCCTTACCTTCTCACAGCATCTAAAAGAAAAAAAAAATCCCAGTTAGACCCTGGCACTATATGGCAGTAGCAAGAATTGAGGGTGTATGTAGCCCCAATATATTCTTTGAATTCCCGGTCAGACCCTGGCAGTATATGGCAATAGCAAGACTTGAGGGTGGCATGAAAGCCCCAATATATTTTTTCAATTCCCAGTCAGACCCTGGCACTATATGCCAATAGCAAGAATTGAGGGTGTATGTAGCCCCAATATATTCTTTGAATTCCCAGTCAGACCCTGGCACTATATGGCAGTAGCAAGAATTGAGGGTTTATGTAGTCCCAATATATTTTTTCAATTCCCAGTCCGACACTGGCACTATATGGCAGTAGAAAGAATTGAGGGTGTATGTAGCCCCAATATATTCTTTGAATTCCCAGTCAGACCCTGGCACTATATGGCAGTAACAAGAATTGAGGGTTTATGTAGTCCCAATATATTTTTTCAATTCCCAGTCAGACACTGGCACTATATGGCAGTAGCAAGAATTGAGGGTGTATGTAGCCCCAAGTTCTCCAAAAATTCTACGGGTAAAGCGCAGTCCTTGTTGATGGTCCTTGACTTCATATCCTCACAGCATCTGGCGCTCTCCTTCTGATGTCAAACCCCTGGGTCACCAATGAAGCCTGCAATTGGGCCACCAGTAGTCATGGCGAATGCATGCCCATGTTACCACTCAGGCCAAATCACAGGCCACAGCAGTGATTTCGGGTGCATGCCATCACCAGGAGATCACTGGATGCCGCAAGGAGGCCCAAAAGAGGTCTCAGAGTATGATAAAGTCTAGAGATGAGCGAACAGTAAAATGTTTGAGGTTCGATATTCGTTTTGAGTAGCCCCTCAATATTCGACTACTCGAATCGAATATCGAACCCTATTATAGTCTATGGGGGGAAAATGCTCGTTTCAGGGGTAGGCAACGTTCGATCAAATTATACTTACCAAGTCCATGAGTGAGGGTCGGGCTGGATCCTCCGTGCAGTCTTCTCCGTGCAGCTTCCCCGCGGCGTCTTCTGGCTCTTCATTCACTCTGCCAGGCATCGGGCCTGGGCAGAGCCGACTGCACATGCCCGCACTACAAGCGGACATGCGCAGTCGGCTCTGCCCACACCCGATGTCTGGCAGAGTGAATGAAGAGCCAGAAGACGCCGCGGGGAAGCTGCATGGAGAAGACTTCTAAAGGTAGGAGAAGAACCAGCGTTGATTGGCCGACTGTATAGCATTCGGCCAATCAATGCTGGTTTTGCATCGAACTTTTACATTCGAACAGCGAGTGGTACTCGATCGAGTACGAGTATTTCGAGTACCATAGTATTCGATCGAATACCTACTAGATCGAGTACTACTTGCTCATCTCTAATAAAGTCTCATTTACTTTGACATAACTTTGGATATGTTTGCCTTAGAGAGCTAGACATTGGTTAGATAGGTTTCTAGAAGTCCTGAGAGTGTTGTAGAGCTATGTGCTTCTGGTTCTGAGAACAGCTGATCAGCGAAAGTCCTGTTTGTCAGACCCACACTGATCTGATGTTGATGACCTATCCTAAGGACAAGTCGTCAATATCACTCAATAGCTTTTTGCGGATTCTTCCTTTACTATTATTAAATTTCTTCAATAATACTTAACTCATTCAGCCCAGTATTCTATACTGAATTAAACCAGTGGATTGATCTTAATTTCTACAATGTCACCTCTAATGTTCTGTTCTCTATAGCTAAGAGTCGCTGTATTAAAAAAGAGAAAAAACCCTCTCTGTGAAGTGTTCCCATTGATAATTCTTTACTTTGAAGTTCACCTTTATATAAAAGGTCAGTTTTTAGTATTTCTTCTATATTTGAAGCTGGTAGGATGTAACTGTCCTCCACCCTTCCTTTTCCGCAACGCTCCTCCAACGCTGCTTATAGGCCACTAACATGCACATGTACGTTACTGGCTTGGATGGGTCATTTTGGTTGGGTTTCCTTTGATCTCCCTTGGGATTTTCCATAAATTACTGAAACTAATCTGGTAAAGCTGCTGTTCTGCAGCGAAGTCATCAATATTCTTGGTAATGCCATGGTCCTCTTTAAGGTATAAATGTTATTTTTACTAAAGTAACTTGATCTATTCAAACAAATGTGGCTGCTCAGATTACTAGTCAAGCAATGTGGATGCATTATTTTAGCTACACATGTAGCAATGGCTCAGATGCTCAAGAAAACCAAACATTTTACTCCTTCTCTACCAGTTCATCATGGATTGCAAATTTCCTGAGAGTGAGTTATGTGATACAGGAAAAGTAGTAATGACTTTTCAGCGACTCCGGCCTGTGGCAGCCATGATAAATGTGTGACAATTTAGCTCCACTAACAGGCATCACTAGTAGAAAACTTGAGAAATGACCATGCTGGGGATCAAAGTATTTTCACTTAGCTTGATGACTTGTGCACAGACAGTACAGGAGCCAAAGACATAGGTGAAATTCACACGAGCATCTGTGAAGTTGTGTGTTTGCCGAGTTACTGGCCTGAACACTGATGCTGGGAGAGGGACTTCTAACATTATAGCATCACTCCATAACTACTGTTCGGAACAGTATGTCACTGGGAGCCAGGGACTACTTGCACCATGGATAACTATAATGCTAGGAGTCCCTATCCCAGCATTTGTTCAAGCTGGTAAATCAGGCACACACATGGACCGGGTTGCATGGATGAATGTAGCTGGTAGGATGGGGTTGCAGGCTTTCTCCTGACATGGACCGCGTCCCGTCTCCTTCTAGCGCAGGGGTAATGTTGGGCCTGTTGGAGCCTAGTTCTTCTCCACCTCCGCTCCTGCTCACTGCTAGCTAGTTGGTCTGTAATGCTAGTTAGCTCCCCTCTTCTGTGTTCCGTGTGTCTCCTGTTTGATCTCCTGGTTCCGCTCCTGACTCTGCTTTTGCTTCCTGACTTTGTACTCCACTCTCTCCTGAAAACGACCTTGGCTTGCCTACAGACTCCTGCTCCTTGAATATGATTTGGCCCTGCTCTGCTCTCCTGCTACAGATGCAGCTTGCTTGATCTCTCCTGGAATATCCCTCTGTACTGTGCTGACCACGTTGACGACTTGGATTAGACGACTATTCTATTGGTTTTCTGCTGCCACCTCCCGGCCACCACCATCAGCTACCTTCTGCTTCTTCAAACCTTCATCTCATCTCTGGAAGTCTCCCAGTAAGTAACTTCATTTTCTGGGTCTGCTGAGACTAATGGTGCGCTGTACATATCCTGTACACACTGCCTAACGGTAGCTTCCAGGTCCATCCCCGCCATTAGGGGCTCTGGTGAACATCTTTGGAGGGTCGGGGGTTGGTGCGGCTTGGAGTTCACTGTACACTCAAACTGGTTTTGTACCATTTGATCAGTGTGTCTGGTGCTGGGACTCACTACACACACAGCAATTATTATATACACTATATATTCAGCACCCTCCTCCTTAACAACTGTCAAAAGACAGGCTGGTATAATGGCTGCCTGGTTCATTGACAAGTGTGAAATTCAATAATTCACGGGGCAACATGGTGGCTCAGTGGTTAGCATTGCAGCGCTGGATTCTTGGGTTCGATTCCCACCAAGCACAACATCTGCAAGGAGTTTGTAAGTTCTCCCCGTGTTTGCGTGGATTTCTGTGTTTCCCCTTGTGTGTGTGGATTTCCTCCCATTCTACAAAAAAGACCGGGCTCCCTAATGTCCCAGACACTGTCAAAGCCGCTACTGCTGCTACCACGGTACACCATTGTGCAAAGACTTCCTTTGTGGCAAGTGATAAAAATAACTCTGCTATATGTGTAGTATCCTACTAATATTATAAATGTGAAAGTTTGTGTATTTGGATGTTTGTGGGTTTGTGTGTTTGTATGTTTGTTCCCTAATCACACCTTACTGAACGGATATGCGTGAAATTTTGCATATACAGTCCTATGAAAAAGTTTGGGCACCCCTATTAATCTTAATCATTTTTAGTGCTAAATATTTTGGTGTTTGCAACAGCCATTTCAGTTTGATATATCTAATAACTGATGGACACAGTAATATTTCAGGATTGAAATGAGGTTTATTGTACTAACAGAAAATGTGCAATATGCATTAAACCAAAATTTGACCAGTGCAAAAGTATAGGCACCTCAACAGAAAAGTGACATTAATATTTAGTAGATCCTCCTTTTGCAAAGATAACAGCCTCTAGTCACTTCCTGTAGCTTTTAATCAGTTCCTGGATCCTGGATGAAGGTATTTTGGACCATTCCTCTTTACAAAACAATTCAAGTTCAGTTAAGTCTCATATGCGGGGGCATCTCATCTGCAGCATGCATCTTAACCAAATTGCATCTTAACCAAATTGCATCTTAACCGAAGTGCAGATTAACCAAAGTGCACTTATACATGGCATGACTATGACCTTCATTCTTCCTCTCTTCATACAGGTATATAATCTGCTATTGAACCCACCTCTGCTTGCTGTCTGAATTCTCCCTTCGATCATCTGCTGTAATATTCAATGGTATATAATCTGCTATTGAACCCACCTCTGCTTGCTGTCTGAATTCTCCCTTCGATCATCTGCTGTAATATTCAATGGTATATAATCCTGTATTTCACCTCTGTATTTCACCTCTGCCTGATTACTGAACTATATCCTAGCATTTCATCCAGGCTGTATATTTTTTGCACTTCCATGTCTTCTTATCTGCACTAGTGTCAGTCTTTTGATCTTCACTGATTTTATTGGTGTTTCTGGCCAAGTGTTTACTTGGATCCACACTGCCAGTCTCCTCATGTGTCACAGTTTGTAGATTAATTAGTTAACGACTTAAATTAGTGCTAGTCTGAAGCTGTGCTTTCCTATATAAGTAGATATAGCTTATGGGGTGCATCTCATATGCGGGGGCATCTCATCTGCAGCATGCATCTTAACCAAATTGCATCTTAACCGAAGTGCAGATTAACCAAAGTGCACTTATACATGGCACTTAAACAGGGCATGGAACAGGCTAACCATGGCAGAACACTAGGTAAATTTCAACCTAAAACAACAAGTTTTACCAAATGGTATGCTATAGCTACACTGTCTCTTACTATCTTAGCCATTGTCTTCCTGCAGATCTCTCCTCCATCTCTACCACCAGTACACACCATCCATATCAGTCCCTCTTTTCTTCCTTCTCCCATGTACAGCTCTCACACACTTTTCACACTCTTTAATCATCCCTTTATTTCTTTTAGCAGTGACACCAAACAGAAGCGCCCACATAAATCACTGAACCACCTTCTGTCTCTGTCCATGTTACTCCTCCTCGCTGCTGGGGACATCTCTCCTAACCCCGGCCCTCCTTCCTTCACTAACTCTTCTTCCTGCACACATAGAAGGCCTACAAACCTCATCAATATTTACCGTGTTCCTTCCCCTCATCTCTCCCCTGTCTCCTTTAACTGCTCTCTCTGGAACGCCCGCTCAGTGTGTAACAAACTAGAATATATTAATGACTTATTCCTTAGTAAATCCCTCGGCCTGCTCGCCTTTACTGAAACTTGGATCCAGCAGGCAGACACTGCCTCCCCTGCTGCTCTGTGTCATGGTGGCCTACAATTCTCACATACCTCTAGGCCTGACAACAGGCAGGGTGGTGGGGTAGGATTACTGCTGTCACCGCAGTGCATTTTTCAGTCCATTCCCCCGGTCCCCTCACTCACATTCTCCTCATTTGAAGTCCATGCTATCAGACTTTTCCGGCCACTCTCCTTACGTGTAGCTGTGATCTACCGCCCACCTGGCTCACCCTACCAATTTTTGGACCACTTTGCTTCTTGGCTTCCCCACTTTTTATCCAGTGACATTCCTACCCTCATCATGGGTGACTTTAACATCCCTATTGCCCCCCCTCACTCCCCGGCTGCCTCACAGTTTCTCTCATTAACCACTTCTCTTGGTCTCTCACAATGTTCTTCTTCCGCCACACATATAGACGGTAACACGATTGATCTAGTCTTCCATCGACTCCTCACAGTCTCTAAATTTTCTAACTCTTCTCTGCCGCTTTCTGACCACAATCTTCTATCTCTCACCATCAGTGCTCTCTCCCCTTCACAAGACGCCCCTACCCATCACACATATAGGAACTTGCGTGCTATTGACACCCAGCACCTCTCAGATACTCTACAGTCCTCCCTGTCCCCCATCTCTTCAATCTCCTGTCCCAATCTGGCCACCAGTCACTATAATGATACCCTCAAAAATGCATTGGATGAGGTTGCTCCCCCCTCCACTCGTAAAGTCCCACATAGGAGGCATCAGCCCTGGCACATGCCACAGACACGATTTCTTCAGCGCTGCTCTAGGTGTGCCGAACGTCTATGGAGAAAATCACGCTCACCTGCAGATTTCCTCCACTTCAAGTTTATGCTTAAAACATATAGCTCTGCCCTTTACCTTGCCAAACAAGACTATTTCACTGCCCTCATCTCTTCTCTCTCAAGCAACCCTAAAAGGCTTTTTGAAACCTTTCACTCCTTACTCACACCCAAGGTGCAGACGCCATTCACAGACCTTAGTGCTGATGACCTGGCCATGTATTTCCATGATAAAATTGATAAGATCCGTCAGGAAATTACTGCCCAAGCCCCAGGTGGCATTGACTCCCACACCTACGATAGTACTGATCCCCTCACCAGCCGCACTTTAGACTGTCCATTCTCATCTTTTGAACCTGTCACAGAAGAGGAAGTTTCCCAGCTACTTTCTTCATCTCGCCCCACAACCTGCAGTAGTGACCCCTTCCCCTCACACCTTCTCCAATCTCTGTCCCCTGCTGTCACTACTTACCTTACTAAAATATTTAACCTCTCTCTCTCTTCTGGAATCTTCCCATCCTCCTTCAAGCATGCTGTTATAATCCCGCTACTGAAAAAACCCTCCCTGGACCCATCCTGTGCTGCTAACTATCGACCCGTCTCTAACCTCCCCTTCATCTCTAAACTTTTGGAACGCCTGGTTTATTCTCGGTTAATCCGTTATCTCTCTGCTAACTCTCTGCTTGACCCCTTACAATCTGGTTTCCGCGCTCTGCACTCTACTGAAACAGCTCTCACAAAAGTCTCTAATGATCTACTAAAGGCTAAATCCAATGGTGACTTCTCTCTTCTTATTCTTCTGGACCTCTCTGCAGCTTTTGACACTGTTGACCATCAACTTCTCCTCACTATGCTCCGCTCAGTTGGCCTCAATGACACTGCGCTCTCCTGGTTCTCCTCTTATCTCTCAGGCCGCACTTTCAGTGTATCATTTGCGGGCTCTGTTTCCTCTCCTCTTTCCCTTGCTGTTGGGGTTCCTCAGGGCACGGTCCTCGGCCCCCTGCTCTTTTCTCTCTACACAGCCCCCATTGGACAAACCATCGCCAGATTTGGCTTCAGGTACCATCTTTATGCTGATGACACCCAATTATACACATCTTCCCGTGACATCACCCCTGCACTCATTCAGAACACCAGTGACTGTCTCTCTGCTGTCTCTAATATCATGTCCTCGCTCTATCTGAAACTAAATCTCTCTAAGACTGAACTACTACTGTTTCCACCATCTAACAGATCTGTCCCTGATATATCCATTGCAGTCTCAGGCCTTACTATAACTCCTAGGCAGCATGCCCGCTGCCTTGGGGTCATATTTGACGCAGACCTTTCCTTCACCCCTCATATTGAATCACTCGCACGTTCATGTCACCTCCACCTCAAAAACATCTCCAGAATACGCCCTTTCCTTACCAGAGATACACTAAAGACACTTATTGTCTCTCTGATTCATTCTCGCCTTGACTACTGTAATTCCTTACTAATCGGTCTTCCCCTCACTAAACTCTCTCCTCTACAATCTATTCTGAATGCAGCGGCCAGGCTCATCTATCAGGCTAGACGCTACAGCGATGCCTCCGGTCTGTGCCAGTCACTACATTGGCTGCCTATTCATTATAGAATAAAATATAAAGTTATTACTCTCATCCACAAGGCTCTCCATAATGCCGCACCTCCCTACATTTCTTCCCTCATCTCTGTCTACCGCCCAACCCGTGCTCTCCGCTCACTCAATGACCTAACACTTACATCCTCTATTATCAGAACCTCCCATGCTCGTATACAAGACTTCTCCCGAGCTGCACCACTTCTCTGGAATGCTCTACCCCGGACAATCAGATTAACTCCCAACTTCTACAGTTTCAAACGCAAACTAAAGACGCATCTTTTCAGACAAGCCTATCACAATTCCTAATGCACAAAATTGTCTGAACACTGTATAAGCAATGCCGCCCCTGCTACCTCTTGTGTCACCCTCTCTACCTCATAGATTGTAAGCTCTTTTGAGCAGGGCCCTCAGTCCCATTGTGTGAAATGACGTTCTTTGTTATGTATGTCTGTATCTGAACCCTATAAATTGTACAGCGCTGCGGAATATGTTGGCGCTATATAAATAAAATGTATTATTATTATATTAAGTTTGATGGTCGCCGAGCATGGACAGCCCGCACTCAAATGATCTGAAAACAAAGATTGTTCAACATAGTTGTTCAGGGGAAGGATACAAAAAGTTGTCTCAGAGATTCAACCTGTCAGTTTCCACTGTGAGGAACATAGTAAGGAAATGGAAGACCACAGGGACAGTTCTTGTTAAGCCCAGAAGTGGCAGGCCAAGAAAAATATCAGAAAGGCAGAGAAGAAGAATGGTGAGAACAGTCAAGGACAATCCACAGACCACTTCCAAAGAGCTGCAGCATCATCTTGCTGCAGATGGTGTCACTGTGCATCGGTCAACAATACAGCGCACTTTTCACAAGGAGAAGCTGTATGGGAGAGTGATGAGAAAGAAGCCGTTTCTGCAAGCACGCCACAAACAGAGTCGCCTGAGATATGCAAAAGCACATTTGGACAAGCCAGCTTCATTTTGGAAGAAGGTCCTGTGGACTAATGAAACAAAGATTGAGTTGTTTGGTCATACAAAAAGGCATTATGCATGGTGTCCAAAAAAACCAGCATTCCAAGAAAAACACATGCTACCCACTGTAAAATTTGGTGGAGGTTCCATCATGCTTTGGGGCTGTGTGGCCAATGCCGGCACCAGGAATCTTGATACAGTTGAGGGTCGCATGGATTCCACTCAGTATCAGCAGATTCTTGAGAATAATGCTCAAGAATCAGTGACGAAGTTGAAGTTACGCCGGGGATGGA
This sequence comes from Leptodactylus fuscus, assembly GCF_031893055.1. Classification (NCBI taxonomy): domain Eukaryota; kingdom Metazoa; phylum Chordata; class Amphibia; order Anura; family Leptodactylidae; genus Leptodactylus; species Leptodactylus fuscus. The sequence goes on from NC_134265.1 coordinate 299,277,182, forward strand.
TATTTCAGCAAGACAATGATCCAAAACACCGCTCCAAATCGACTCAGACATTCATGCAGAGGAACAATTACAATGTTCTGGAATGGCCATCCCAGTCCCCAGGCCTGAATATCATTGAACATCTGTGGGATGATTTGAAGCGGGCTGTCCATGCTCGGCGACCATCAAACTTAACTGAACTTGAATTGTTTTGTAAAGAGGAATGGTCCAAAATACCTTCATCCAGGATCCAGGAACTGATTAAAAGCTCCAGGAAGCGACTAGAGGCTGTTATCTATGCAAAAGGAGGATCTACTAAATATTAATGTCACTTTTCTGTTGAGGTGCCCATACTTTTGCACCGGTCAAATTTAGGTTTAATGCATATTGCACATTTTCTGTTAGTACAATAAACCTCATTTCAATCCTGAAATATTACTGTGTCCATCAGTTATTAGATATATCAAACTGAAACGGCTGCTGCAAACACCAAAATATTTAGAACTAAAAATGATTAAGATTAATAGGGGTGCCCAAACTTTTTCATAGGACTGTACTTACCTTGGGTCCCAGAATGAAAGATAGGCTATTTTGTAGATCCCTATGCCACCGGTCTTCACGCCAAATTACGCTGATGTTCGCTCCGGTATCTGCTTGACGACCTGAGATGACGTCATCCCAGGCCCTTGCGAAGTAACCGCATTGACTTGCACTGCAGTGTGGGCGGAGCTATCGGTCGGGCAGCAATCTAAGGAAGATGGTGGCGTTCACTCGCTGGGGAGAGGACCGTGCATACAGCCTCAGTGTCCAGCCGCGTGCCCAGTGTATCGGCTATGGCTTTCCACTCAGTACACCGGGACATGGCCTGGTGGGTGCTGAGGAAGAAGGAGTAGGGAGGGGGCTGTGGAAACTGGGGGGGCCGTGAGAGGCCAGGCAAGGTTGGGGGGTTCCGCGGGAGGGGGGCCCTGAGGTAGGTATGTGCACTGCCGCGGGAAAGGAGGCAGGGCAGGGAGGGGGCAGGGAGGGGGGTCCCACGCGAGAAGGTGGAAGTCGGAGGTGGGTTTTGAGGCTGAGGGAGGACAGGGGTTGCCGCGGGTGGGAGGCCCGGTGGTGGGTGCAGCGGCCGCCACAGGAGGGGAGGTGGGGGGGGAAGGGGGTACCACGGGGGCTGGGTGCAACGGCAGGGGGGGTGGCCTAAGGCCGGCGTTCCATAACCAGCACCAATTGGCCATATGTACGCGGCTCAACGCCAACGCTGACCCGCGGACGAAGTCGTGGGCAGAAGCTAGTGAGATATATAAGTTCACTTTGAAATCCTAGATAGTACCAAACGTGCTCCTATCACATTACTGTAGATCATACCGTGCAACATTCATTTCCAACTTTGCATACAGATTGCCTCAGGGTTGCAATGTGACCCCATGGAGGGTTAGAAGGAACTTTTTGGTCTTGCAAATGGTTTTTTGTCAAAATTATTATGTAGCCCCAGCATTATTGGTAGGATTATCTCGTAGTTTTTGACTACTGTTATATCACTATTGTACTACTCTACTACTGTAGCATGCTACTCTAATATAAACTAAAATTTTAGTCTTTTTCTGAAAGGTACAAAATGTCACGATCGCTTCTTTCTGTTATCGCAAGTTCTAGCTGCCTTTCGTACATTCTCCAGAATCAAAATCCTTAAGTCTGTCTCTTCTGTAAAAAAAAAAAAAAGTTAAATGATCCAAAATCAATATTATCCTGAGTACTCCAAATAATCCTACACATAACTTGTCAAGGCTGCTGATATTAAATAATGCATTCACATAATCCATTAAAAAGTCACCTAGTTTAAACCTTGTATTTGCTATTTCCTTGTGATATGTTTGGCCTGTGCGCCTGTAGGACTGTAGCTATCTATGTGAATGATAAGCACACAACAATGTATATGTATAGATAGAAATGTATGTAACTTAGCCAGCACCATACACATACTCATATTGTATTGCTCCTATGAAAATAGTCCATAATATTAAAAGTGAATCAGACTTTTTCATATACTGTAAAAAATGAGTGTATCAAAAAATAAAGAAAATGTGGAAACACAGTCCATATGGTTGTATTCACACTTTTTAGGTGATATATTTGCTAATCGTTGGTTATGTATGATAACCTGTTTCCCTTAGTCCAAACAGCAGCACAACAGATGGGGTATTCCTGCCCCTGTGTGCGGTTTAAGACAGGTGGAATTTTAATTAAATTAATAAAGCAATTAACCAATTGGATGACTTGGCCTTCTCCAGCCAATTCCATGTCCCTCTCACGTGCATCTCATCTAGATGGGCTCCCCAACCGATAAGAAATGCATCCATAGTCAACAGGGTCCAGACTGGCTGGACCGTGGAGCTTCCGTCTTTTAGATGGGACCACCACCTGAATGACAGACGGGTATTGAGGGATAGGTGAATCAGTGAATCCAAACTTAGAGGGCTGCGGTTTCACAACTGCAGGACCTCGCTCTGGAGAGGACACATGTGCCAAAGTGCCCAAGAGACTGCATCTGCAGCCACTGACATGAGACCAAGGACCTTCATGGTCAATCGGATTGACACCCGGTGCCTCTGGAAGAGATAGTTGACCGCTGTCCTGATTTTCTCCTTCCTCTGAGGAGGAAGAGACACTGTCATCTGGATGGAATCTAGGACGCACCCTAGGAAGGTCTTCCTTGTGGAGGGTACAACGTCTGACTTTTCCCAATTGATTATCCACCCGAGGCTCTGGAGGAAGGAGGTGGTCACTTGTACTTGGTTTCTTAGCAGCTCCTCTGAGCAAGCTTTCAATAGCCAATCGTCCAGATATGGGACTATGGATAACCCTTTCAGCATGAGATAAGCAGCAATGGGTGCTATGACTTTTGTGAAGACATAAGGAGCTGAGGTGATGCCGAACGGCAGAGCCGCAAACTTAAGATGACATAATTGGCCGTCTAATAGCACGGAAATTCTCAGATATTTCCTGTGGGGAAAAATCGGGATGTGGAGATAGACATCTTTGAGATCCAAGGTGGCGAGAACGTCGCCAGGTTACAGAAAGGCGACCACTGATTTTATAGTTTCCATGCGGAAATGTAGCTTGCGGATGAAATGGTTCAGGTACCTGAGGTCGATTATTATCCTCCAGCCTCCTGATGCTTTTGGTACCAGGAAGACTGGAGAATACATGCCTGCGCCTCTCTCGCCTCGAGGCACTGGTTCCAGAGCCGCCTTGTCCAGGTACTCTTGGATCATGCCTTACAGGCACACTTGTTTTTGACTGGAGAAAGAATGGGTTGCAATTAGAGATGAGCGAGTACTGTTTGGATCAGCCGATCCGAACAGCACGCTCCATAGAAATTAATGGATGCACCTGGTACTTCCGCTTTGATGGCGGGCGGCCGCTTAACCCCCCGCGTGCCGGCTACGTCCATTCATTTCTATGCGAGCGTGCTGTTCGGATCGGCTGATCCAAACAGTACTCGCTCATCTCTAGTTGCGATGTATCTGGCGCGAGGAGGAGACACAAAATCTATGCGGTATCCATGTTGAATTAGTTGGAGGACCCAAGGGTCCTGGATGTTTTGGTGCCAGGCTGGAAGAAAGCTTTTTAGGTGACCTCCAACAGGTGGAGAGTTCTCCACAGGAGGGGTACAATGATTGTCAAAAAGAATTCTTTGGTTCCTCTTTGGAGAAACAGCGGCCCTATCCCCTGGACTGGAACCCAGATCTTCTGGCATACTGCGGCCTGGAAGAAGATTGGCGCTGGGAATCTCTACCACAAGATGACGTACCAGGCCTACCTCTGTAGGACTAAGGAAGGGACTTTCTCTTGCTATCTGCCAGCCCCTCCATGATCTCATCCAACTGTCTGCCAAACAGTCTGCCGGGTTCGAATGGAAGACCACAGATGTTATAATTAGAGGCATTGTCTGCCTTCCACGGCTTAAGCCAGAGAGGCCTTCTGGTGGCAGCTGATAAAGCCATACCTTTGGCTGCTGCTTTCACTTGGTAAGTGGAAGCTTCACACAGAAAATCGGTAGCCAAAAATAGGGATGAGAAGGATACCAGCAGATCGTCACGAGGGACTCCATCATCAATATCCCACTGTAATTTCGCCAGGCTTGACTGTAGGCTGTTAGAAACCTCAAAGGAGGTTACACCAATGGAAACCTGGGAGGCAGCTGCAGTGTGAATACGCCTTAAGACACACTCTGAGCGTCTATCCATGGCGTCTGGCAAGTTGGACCCATCTTCGGATGGAACAACGGTACATCTGGAGAGCTTGGCCACAGCGAAATCAACCTTTGGCGGTGGAATCCAGCTGGTTCGATCACTTCCCTCTAAGGGAAACATCAGTTTAAATTTTTTGGATTGAAAAAACGCCTTAACCGGGCTCTTCCTTTCTACTTCCATTGCTTTGATTAGGGCTGGATCCACTTGGAAGGCCTTCTATAGGTGGAATCTGAGGCCTCCCCATCGTCAACATCAAGGACTTGAGGAAGGACTTAAATAATTTTTACATTTTCTCCACTGGAAGTGCGGTTTTAGAAGAGACAGAATCTTCATCAGAAATTTCAATAGTGTTGGAACCTTCATCAGAAGGATACATCAATGGCACTATGGGGTCTTTTGGTGGAGTGGGAAAGGGAGTCTTTCATATCACGAAGTTGGAGTTGGTGACAAATTCTTTAACCCATGCGACCATGTCACAAAGGGCAGGTTCCTCAGCAGGAGGGGCCCGACACTGACGGTATCTATTAAATTTGTATCCGTCAGGTAGTGGAATGTTGTAATCTCTGCAGGCGAGGTTCCTGTGTTTGGACAACCCTTTCCACCTTGGAGCTTCGTCCCCTTTGGGAGAAGAGGAGGACATCTGCAAAGAGAATAAAATACTCAGTATTTAAGGAAACAAAAACACCGTATCCAAGGGGCCACATGGTGGCTCAGTGGTTAGCACTGCAGCCTTGCAGCGCTGGAGCCCTGGTGTTCAAATCCCGCCAAGGGCATAAAACCATCTGCAAGGAGTTTGTATGTTCTCCCCGTGTTTGCATGGATTTCCATCCCATATTCCAAAGACATACTGATAGGGAAAAATGCACATTGTGAGCTCTATGTGAGGCTCACAATCTACATTAAAAAAAAAAAAAAAACACCATAGCCTAGCTAGGTTTAAACAGTACCGTGGCTGAAAAAAGGCAGAAATGCAGCTTTTAGCAGAAAATACACGAAGCACTACTAGAGCAGCAGAGCTTGGTCCTAACAGCAGAACAAGCACTAGAGCTCTGACTTGACAGGGTTTATATAAGACCAAGAGGGGAAGGGGAGGGACAACGAACTCCTCCCAAAGAAAAAAATATGTAAATGCTTATTTCACGTGCTTATATCATTCTACCTACGGAAGCAAACCTGGTTCAAATCCAAGAACAAACACTCACCCCCCCTTTTTTTTTAAAATTTCTTAACCCTTTCTGCTCTCCAGGAGAGCAGAGGGTAATTTGTAGGGAAAATACCCTCCCCGGAAACACAGGGGAGGGTGCCGACAGAGCAGCCTCCAGGCTGTATAACCAGCCAGCATTCTGGCTACGCGCGCTGCCAGGAGACACGCCGGCATACAGAGAAGCCGCCGGCATGCCGAAACTTTGCAGGAGGCAGCGACAGGATTGGGGATCAGGTAAGACTGTTCCCACACCAAAAAAGAAGAAGGGTAAGGACACAGGACAGAAAAATACACAACTGGAGGAGGTTCCTCTTACCTTGTTATGGGGGGGGGGGGGTTAATTGCTTTATTAATTTAATTAAAATTCCACCTGTCCTAAACCGCACACAGGGGCAGGAATACCCCATCTGTTGTGTTGCAGTTTGGACGTGGGGGAATAGCAATTACTTCTGATAGAATTTCTGTTCCAGACTACATTAAGAAAAATGTGTTTCTAGAATGTAATAGTTCTGTAAAAGGAACTTCCATAAGCAAAGGTGTTAAAAATAAAAATGAGCTCAACCCTTTTGTCTCTAAGGTTGGCTTCACATCCATTGGAAACTCAGTTGTAGAGACCGCTAAAAATCTGACAGTGCTCACTGAGACTTCCGATGCTCGGTGCTGACTAATTAGCATATGAATAAAAATAGGCTCATTCAAAAACGAATGAGAGAATTAACAAACAAAAAGTAGGTGTGGAATAGCCTTACTAAAGGCTATGCAAGTATATGTTTAGTTAAAAATGACTTTTCCCAATGATAGAGCCCCTTTAAGAAAGGCTATTCTTATCCTACCTTTATTATTCTGATCCGCGCTGCTGTTCCTGAGAAATTTCTTATTTCTTCCTTATGTAAATGAGTTTTCAGAAAGTACAGGGGGCATCTACTGTACTGTCTGAAGACTCTCCTATGACGTCTCAATCTTCTTCTCCCAACTGCCTCTTCGCTATTTCATTGGCCACGATGTCTCATGTGCTGACTGCGCATGTCCACTGGCCATTTTCCTGTGGCTTCTTACTCGAGCGTCTGTATGGCCATAGGAAAATTGCCGACGGACACGCAAAGTCAGTGCTTTCGACTGAAGACACGGCCGATGGCAAAGAGGTGGTCGGGAGAAGAAGATGGAGGTGTTGCTTTCGAGGAAAGGGAAACACCCCCTGTGCTGTCTAAAGACTCATTTACATAAGGAAGAAATAAGAAATTTGTGAGGAATGGTGGCACGGATCAGAATAGTCCATTCACACGGAGTAAACGTGCGCTCATTTTGGCAAAATACACATGTAAAGAATACACGTGTAAAAATAAGACTCCCATTGACTTCAATGACATTTTACACGTGTATTTTGACATGTTTTTTGATGTGTATTTTGACGTGTTTTTTTTACACGTGTAAGAAAAAGTCATTGAAGTCAATGGGAGTCTTATTTTTACACATGTGAAGGCACCTTAAAGGTAGGAGAAGATTAGCCTTTCTTAAGGCTATTTTGATGTCGTCTTAATTAAACAAGGGTATTCTAATGATAGAATTCCTTTAACACTTTTTGTTTTGTTTTTTAAAACAATTGAAAGTTTTGCAGCATTTTTTCCATAGCTGCCTAAAAATTTACACACTACCATTTCTGTAACTATCCAATGGTTACAATGTGAATTGCAGCTTGTCAAGGAACAAAATTTCCAATAATGTACTGAATATGTATGGTGAGTAATGAAATTCATGGAAAAATAATGGTGGACACATCCATATGTAACACTACTTTATGTCGGTTTTTTTTTTACTTAGGAATAGATATATTGTAATCCTTACCTCTATTTCTAATCTGCTTCAGTTCCTGTTTTCAAAGTGATGTTTCTTTTCAGAAGAACAGAAAGTGTTCCAACTACTCTTGCAAGCTTGTATTATTTTTGGTTGGAAGAGAACACAGGAGCAAAGCACTTTTCTGTTGACACTACATTCGTGTAAAGTGACATTAGGTTTAGATTTACACTTGGCTTCAATACCACAGGTTTGGCCCCTTTTTGCGACTGTGGGTTAAACAGCATGAAATATGAAATAAATCTAACTGGTGTGGTCAATAGTAAGTTTGTCTTCTGCCAACTAATGAGTTAATGATACAGCCACAATCATTTTCTTCTGCTTTTTCTGGACAGGTTTTATATTTACATAGAAAACAAACACATTTCTGTTAGCAAAACAGCTCTTATGTTGAAAATCTTGTCAAAATTCCACAAGAATCATAAACTCATTGCACTATACTAAAATAACACTCTCAAAGAAAAAGAAGTGCATGGATGGCTTAGTCCTGGGTTCCTTAGACCTACCCAATTGAGTAGCTGTGGCCGAGGGGCATTTTGTTCCTTACATAAAGCATAAAGGGGATTCCCATGAAAATAACCGTATTTAGATTGGAGATAATTAAAAATTAAACATGTTTCTAATATAAAACATTTGAAAGATGTTCTTTAATCATCTTAGTTGTGACAGTCTGTTGTCTTGATGCCAATGGATACAACCATGATTACAGGAACTTTCTATGGTTTGCAACTTGTCAGAAACCCTGCCATGATGTCCTTATTGTGGCCGGGTTTTCTTCTCATGCTTGTAGTTTCCCTGCTTAATAACCTGGACACAATAAGGATATCATGTCTGGTTTTTCCTGCATTCCTAGTTGTAAACAATGGCAAATGATGAAGATAACAGGCTATAATCATGAAGGTTAGGTTTACATTTACATTGGAGTCTCCATGGGAGGCTTTGTCACGGTGTTGCTTGAAAACGGTGGACAAAAAAAGACCTGCATACACAATATATAATAATACATTTTATTTATATAGCGCCAACATACATGGCTTTTTCACCTGCTACTTTTACTTTAAATAGACCTGTTGGACCCCATTATAGTAAAAATGTTTAACTTTTCATTTTCTACAAACAGTAATATGCTTATGTCCATGGGAAAACTTCTTTAGGTAAAGTTAGTTTTGTTTCCTTGACAGAAAAAGAACAGTATTTATCAATCTAACTAAGAAGAGAAATACCATATTTTTAGGACCATGGAATTAGTCCTTCTAGTCCAAAGTCTTCGTAAAATAGTGGTGTTAAAGAGCTTTTCCTGATCAGGGCAAAACATTGTAAGGCAGGGGAGAGGAAGCTGCACTCTCCATATTACAGCTGGCTGACTGTGGCCCCCAGCATTCTGGACCCCTGATGCCTAGCCCCATAATGATCACACCAGCTGGGAGAAACATGCATCTCCCAGCCGCTCTCCCCTAGCCTGTACATTAGAATAGTGGCAGCAGGGAATGTAATCGTGCCTATGGCAAGTCAAGGATATGTTTAATTGTCTAGATAGCAGGGATGACTGCTGATCCCTGCTGCCGCTCTTGTATAGTGCAGTTATGATAGTATGCTACTTTCTGTCTCGTGTCTAGTTCTGTGTGGGGGGAATTAGGAGCATTATGCTGTGTGGTGGGTACTAATGTCCCATTAGTGCCCACCTACAGTATAATACCCTATTACACATACCCGCACATACTGACTACGGACAAAATAAAGATCCCGAACTCTGATCGACACGACAAGATCCCAGGTAACTTCACCTGCAGCACACCTAATGTAGTGTATTTGATATTGTGTACTAAGTGTCCTGAGGGCCTGTATGTAGGTGAGACAGGACAGTCACTTAGGATGAGGATGAACTCACACAGACATACGATTAGAGAGCAAAGAATGGACCTCCCGGTGCCAAAACACTTCTGTAATCAAAATCATAATATGACCCAGGATATGAAGATCCTGGTACTAAGGGGGAATTTCAGAGACAGAAAAGATCGCCTCATATGGGAATTTAAACTTATGACGACCCTTCGCACTCTCCAACAAGGTTTAAACAGGGCCCAGGGTTTTATGGCCTTTTATAACCACTAGACACCACGTCACTGATCAAAGAAGCCATAAACCCAGAGAACTTTCCTGTGAACTGATATATATGTGGGTTTTTTTTAAAACTGTTTATGTTCTGTTTTCCATCTATTTTGCATCTAACACTCCATTTCTCTGTATATATATGCCTACCTTCAGACATTGTGTTATACCATCCTGATGAAGGGACCTTTATAGTAGTCCTGAAAGCTCGAAATATGTCATCAAAAAACTTTTTGAGTTAGCCATTAAAAAAGGTATCAACTACTGAGGACTTCTCTCAGAAAATTTCTTTCATTTCATATTACAATAGTGTCATCACACAAATAATGTCCCATCAGTGCCCAACACACAATATAATGGTCCTTAGTGCCCACCACTCAGTATAATACCTTATTAATGCCTACCCTTGAGTAAAATGACCCCATTAGTGTCCATCACTCCATATAATGCTCCACTAGTTTATTAACACTTTATAATTCTCCATTAGTGTCCATCACACTGTATGATTCCTCATTAGTGCTCATCAAACTGTATAATGGCCCATTCATGCATATAATACAGTATAATGCACTATTTGCCCCCACACAGTATAATTCTCCATTAGTGCCCTTAACACTGTATAATGCCCCATTAGTGCCCTTCACACTGTTTAATTCCCCATTAGGGTCCCTCACACTATATAATGCTGCCTTAGTGCCCATCACACTGTTTAATGCTCTATTAGAGCCCCATACAGTATAATGCTCCGATAGTATAATTCTCCATTAATGCTTCTCACGCAGTATAATGTTCCATCAGTGTCCCCATACAGTATAATGCTCTATTAATGTCCTTCACACTGTATAAAGCCCCATTAGTGTCCATGATAATGTATAATGCTCTATTAGAGCCCCCACACAGTATAATGTTTCTTTAGTGTCATCACACAGTATAATGCTCCATTAGTGTCCCTACACAGTTTAAGGTACCATTAGTGTCTATCAGAACCTCCCGTGCTATAGTCTATTTCATTCACCTCTATTGATAGCTGAGAAGTAGAATTGTACAAAGCACCAAACATCCTTGGTTTAAAGTGCAAGAACAGGTCACATGACATTGAAGCAATGGAGGGTATTGAATGTGAGGATACACTTACTATGTGGTCGTTTTTATTTGTAATGTCAATGGTATTTAGAAAACGCTATTAGAGGTGCAGAGACAGCTCCAATAGGTACCAGAAACCCCACTGCCAGAAAAGATGCCAGTGTTATCAATAGCACATGAAGGTGGAGGTCTTATTACAGATTTTTCATTGGAGCCCTTATAATTATATCTGTTTTTACCTATTTCTTTAACCCACTCATATCACAAATTCCAAGAGGATTATTCCTCCTTGTAGGAAAGTATGAGGGATGTGAGAAGGTGAAAGGCAAAGTGCTGGAATCACAGTATATCAGCCCCAGATTCCTGACCGATGTGTGGTCCAGCGCGGGTCTGAAATAGGCCTCAGCTCCAGGTGTGGGTCATAGGTTTTTTATCAGGCCATAAAAGCCTGCTGAGCCTGCACTTCAGGCAGATCCTGAGAGGAGAGGAAGTGACTGGGTCTGTTCTGTAGCTCTGAGTACAATGAGACCAATTTGTGCTTGTGTTTTTCGTGTGGCTGGTAGTAAGCCACACATATAGTTAGATTATAACGTCTGTTTAGTTAGTTGCTCAGACAAGCAGGAATTTGTTTTGTTTTTGCCTGAAGTTAAGGCTGTGTTTTGTTTTACTTATTTGTGCCTGAAGTCAAGGTTTATTTATTTTCCTGTTTTTTTGACTATTTGGGTCCACACCACTGCTTCTACTGTGTTTCCCCAAAAGTAGGAAACCCCTTGAAAGTAAGGCATGCAGGAGTGTCTGTTGAATTGCCTAATATAAGGCATCCCCCGAAAAAAAGGCATGCCCGGCAGTGGTGTGCGGGGTTTCGGGGGGCGGGGCTTAGCGGAGCTTTCGTGGGCAGGGCTTTGCAAGCTCCACTTTACTGACACAGCAGCCATGCTCTGTGCTCCGTGTGCACAGCAAAGCCGGCTGCTGCCTCTGCTGTTGTAGGATGAGCTCTCCCAGCTCATCCCAGAGGCAGAGACAGCAGCTGCCATACAGAAGAGGCAGCAGCTGGCTTTCCTGTGCACATGGAGCACAGAGCACGGCTGCTGTGTCAGTGAAGTGGAGCTTGCAAAGCTCCGCTAAGCCCCTCCCCCCGAAGCCTTGCTAAGCCCCGCTCACCACTTCCAGGACGAACAGCAGCACCAGCGCTGCTAGGAAGAAGGGAAAGGTAAGTATGATACCTTCCCCCCTCCCCTACACTACACTACCTACAACCGGCAGTCATGCTGACGCTGCTGACGCTCCACTAAGGAAGTGCCGGCATGACTGCCGGTTGTAATAAGGCACCCCCCGAAAATAAGACAGGTCCTATATTTAGGGGGAGAATTTAATATAAGACACTGTCTTATTTTTGGGGAAACACGGTACTAGGCTACCTTCCTCACAGGGGCTATGCAAATAATCCCTTTAATGCTTTGGTTAACCTTGAATCCAGGGTACTAACCCACTTTAAACCCTCTGATCTACATATGGTTGACTGGAAGATTCTGGTCTTTACTACATACCATTAACTTGTTAATGCTGGAAGGATTACATGAAAATCTTCCTTTAGTAATTAGATATATTCTGACTATATTCCTCATCTGGGCATGTGGACGGTTTATATAGTCTTATGTTTTTTGCCTCAAAACATTTGATACTGATTTGTAGAAATATGAATCATGTCAATAGTATTAAAAAATGAAGCCAAATCTATAAAGGATGAATATTATGTGTAGTATGCCCACCATGCAATAAATCCTCGCAGAGATTAATGCTATTCACGCTCCATAGCAGGTGCAACCTACATCTCCAGAACTGGAATTAAACAAGGCCTAACAGATAATATATCATATATCATGTACATCTGTAATACTGTCCCATATCTCTTAATTCGTATAAGACAGAATCTTTTTTTCTTTAGTATCAAAACCACATTTAGATGCACAGACTATAACACAAGACTTGTAACGTAACCTTGGATTCATTTGCAACCTTATTAAACATCATCTTTTGCACACATTAATAACATCTGTACCATATGTATTTATTTTACCTTTGCTTGCATGTAAATTGTAGTGAGAGAATGCACTTCACTGTCAATCTCACATCAGGGCACAATCTGATATCAATTGCCATGAATGGTGGCTTTAAAGTACACAGACTGTAAATGTCGGTAAATGTTATGTTCAGGGTTACAAAAGTCTTACTAATGTTATGACAAGTCGCAATCAAAGACATTTCTTCCTATCAGGGTCAATCTAATCTGGGAGGCACAAATGTTCGGTGAGGCGCAAGCGTTGGGAATTGTAAACTACGTTACATGAATATGACTGCAGTGCTAGATAGAAAACATAAATGTAAGTATTCTTTGGGGATATACCCCAAAGAAAGTCACGCCTAGAAATGCACAATACAAGTAAACATGAGAGAACACAGGGGTTAATCTGCTGATATGCTCTATCTTCAGCTGGAGACCGACAGGGGATGGACTTAACCGGTTAAGGACCAGGCCCAGAAGTACATTAAGGACCGGGCCTCTTTTTTCAAAACTGACATGTGTCACTTTAAATGGCAATAACTTTGAGACGCTTTAACTTACACAAGTGATTTTGAAATTGTTTTTTCGTAACACATTATACTTCACGTTAGTGGTAAACACTAATCAATATTTTTGTATTTATTTATAAAAAAACTAGCAAATTTGATGGAAATTTGGAAAAAATTGCAATTTTCAAAATGTGAAATTCTCTGCTTTTCAGGCAGATAGTCATACCATCCAAATACATGAATAAATATTATCTCCCATATCTCTGCTTTATATCGGCATCATCTTTTGATCGTCTTTTAATTCATTTTGGACGTTACAAGGCTTACAAGTGTAACAGCGATTTTCCAGATTTACAAGAAAATTCCTCAAACTAATTTTTTAGGGAACACTTCAGTTCTGAAAGGAATTATAAAGGCCTATATAATAGAAACCCCCATAAATCACCCCATTTTCAAAACTACACCCCTCAAATTATTCAAAACAGCATTTGGGATGTTTGTTAACCCTTTAAGCATTTCATAAGAATAAAAATAATATGGAGGTCAAATTTAGACATTTCATTTTTTTTCACTAATACATTCATTTAGACCTAAAATTAACACATTCACAAAGGGTTAAAGGAGAAAATGCATCTCACATTTTGTTATACAATTTCTCCCGTGCACAGAAATACCCCACATGTGGGTGTAAACTGATTTTTGGGCACACGGCAGTGCACGAAAGGGAAGGAGTGACACTGGGTGTTTGAACAGCATATTTTGCTGGAATAATTTTCAGGCACCATGTCACATTTGCAGAGCCCTTAGCGTACCAAAACAATGGAAACCCCCCAAAAGTGACCCCATTTTAGAATCTACACCCCTCACAGAATTCATCAAGGGGTATAGTCAGCATTTTGACCCTACAGTTGTTCCACAGATTTTACTAACATTGGAATGTGTAAAAGAAAAATTACTAAAATGTCACTTTATCCCCAAAGTTTTCATTTTCACAAGGGGTTAAAGGAGTAAAAGCCCCCCAAAGTTTGTTAAACAATTTATCCTGAACACGGCAATACCCCATATGTGGCCATATTCTGCTGTATGGGAACATGGCGGGGCTCAGAATGGAAGGAGCGCTATTTGGCTTTTGGATGGCAGATTTTGCTGGAATAATTTTAGGTGCCATGTCTGATTTGCAGAGCCCCTAGAGAACCAATACAGTGGAAACCCCCTAAAAGTGACCCCATTTTGGAAACTACACCCCCCACAAAACATATCAAAGGGTAGAGTGAGCATTTTGACCCTACAGCTGTTTCACAGATTTTATTAACATTGGGACATGAAAATGAAAATTTACTTTTTTTCCAACAAACTGTCAATTTAGCCCCAAATTTTTCATTTTCACAAGAGGATAAAGGAAAAAAAGCTCCCTAAAGTTCGTTACACAATTTCTCCTGAACACAGAAATGCCCCATATGTGGTCATAATCTACTGTATGGGAACATGGTGGGGCTCAGAATGGAAAGAGCGCTATTTGGCTTTTGAAGGGCAGATTTTGCTGGAATATTTTTCAGGTGCCATGTCGAATTTGCAGAGCCCCTAGTGTACCAATAAAGTGGAAACCCCCTAAAAGTGACCCCATTTTGGAAACTACACCCCTCATAGAATTTATCTAGGGGTTTGGTGAGCATTTTGGCCTCACAGCTGATTCACAGATTTTATTAACAATGGGACGTAAAAATGAAAAATTACTTTTTTTTTCCAATTAATCGTCCATTTAGCGCCATATTTTTAATTTTGCAAGTAGCTGAAGAATTAAAAGCCCCCCAGAGTTTGTTACACAATTTCTTCTTAACACGGCAATACCCCATATGTGGCCATAATCTGCTGTATGGGTATACGGTGGGGCTCAGAATGGAAAGAGCGCTATTTGGCTTTTAGAAAGCAGAAGTGGCTGGAATAGTTCTCAGGTGTCATGTCGCATTAGCTGAGCCCCTAAAGTATCAATACAATGGAAACCCCCCATTGTGACCCCATTTTAGAAACTACACAGGTGACAGTAAACTGGAATTCACCAAGAAGTGACCCCATTTTGTAGGGACAATTTTAGGGCCTCTGCAAATGTGACGTGGTGTCCAAAAACAAAGAATCTAAATCTGCACTCCAAAAGCACATATCGCTCCTTCACATCTGCGCCCTGCTGTGTACCCAAATAGCGGTGTATGCCCACATGTATGACACTGGTGTACCCCGGATAACGGACTTAATGCCATATGTGGGTATAAATGGCTGTTTGGGCACAGCCGGGCACAGAAGGGAAGGAGCGCTATTTTGGTTTTTGGAGCACAGTTTGGTTTTAGGACACCATGCCACTTTTGCAAAGCCCCTGAATTGCCAATAAAGTGGAATCCGCAGACATGTCACCCCATTTTGGACACTAGCCCACTGATGGGATTTATGAAGTGTTGTAACGAGCGTTTTTAACCCTTGAGTGTTGCATTTATTTAGTTTCCAGAAATGAAATCACAGCTGATAATGAGAAGTTAAAAATGAAAAATTTCCAGAGATTCGCCATTTTAGTGCCCGATATGTTGTGCCCAACTTATGTCAGCAGAGACACTCCAAAAACTGGTAAGCGGGTATCCCGGGCACAACAGCTTTTAGAGCGTTCATCTCTGATACAAGGCGGGCACAACATATTACGCACTGAAATGACGTATTCCTGGAAAAATTGTCATTTTCACCTCTCACAATCAGCTTCGTATTCATTTATGGATAATAAGTTATAGCAACACTTGGGGGTTAAAAATGCTCTCTGTACCCCTGGAGAAATCCTTCAGGGGTGTAGTTTCCAAAATAAGGTCACATATCAGGGGATTCCACTTTACTGGCGTTTCAGATCTACAAAAGTGTCATGGCATCCAAAAACCAAACCGTCTGTGCTCCAAAAACCCAATAACCCTTCTTCCCTTTTGCGTCCAGCTGTGCCCTAATATCAGTTTATACCCACATATGACATTACGTCCGTTATCCTGGGTACACCAGTGTCATACATGTGTCATAAACTGCAGTTTGGGCACACAGCAGGGCGCAGAAGCGATGGAGCGCGATGCGGCTTTTGGAGTACAGATTTTGATGTTTGGTATCTGGACGCCATGTCATGTTTGTAGAGCCTGTAAGGTACCAGAAAAGTGGATTCCCCAAAGGAGTGACCCCATTTTGAAAACTGCACCCCTCAAAGAATTTCTCAGGGGGTGTAGTGAGTATTAGTATCCCAGACGTGACTGCACAGCGGATGGCGAAGAGGGAATGTATAAGCTGTGCGGAGAACATTGCAGACACCAAATTCCCTACTATGTCCCAGTAGCTCCTATGATTGGGGGAGTCACTCTGGGGGTCACTTTGGGGGTCACTTCTGGTGTTTTTTCGCTCATAAGCTGTAAATCTGGGGTGTCCCCTGATATTCGCTCGCACAGCTTATATATTCCCTATCTGCCGCAGCCAGTTGTGTTCTAATAATTTGGCGATTTTTGGGGGGTTTTGCCTTGACATTGCTAGATGCTATATTTTCTTTATTTTTCTGGTGACGTGGCCATATAAGGGCTTGTTGTTTGCAGGATGAGATGCATTTTGTAATGACACCATCTTTGGGTGCCTACAACTTACTGATTACATTTTATTAACTCTTTCTTGCTGGATTAAAAAAAAAAAAAATCAATCCTGCATTGAGTTTTACATTTTAAATTTTTCGCCATGCAGCGTACAGCATAAGTAACATGTGTCCTTTATTCTGCGGGTCGGTACGGTTACGGCGATACCTCATTTATGTTATTTTTTTATGCGATACTAAGTCTGCAGAACAAAAACACATATGGGGACATAAATCAATGTTTTTTGCATCGCCATCTTCTGAGACGTAACATTTTTATTTTTCGGTTGACAGTGTTGGTTGAGGGCTTATTTTTTGCGGGAAAATGTGCGCTTTTTATTGGCACTGTTGTGGGGTGAATATGACTTTTTGATCACTTTTTATAGCATATTTTGTAGGATGAGATGGCAAAAAATCATTATTTCCGGCGAGTTTTTTCCGTTTTTTTTTTCCGACGTTCACCGTGTACATTAAATATTATTTCAGTTTTATTGTACAGGTTGTTACGGACGCGGCGATACCAAATATGCATTGCTTTTTTTAATTTTTAGTGCTTTTTTTTATATAATTCATTTTGTATAGAAAAAAAGGGATTTTTGGACTTTAGAACTTTATTACTTTTTTCATACACTTTATTATTTTTTTTTTAACTTTTTTTTTACTTTTTCATGTGTCCCTTTAGGACACTTGAATCAGTTGATGCTTTGATGAAAGCATCAACTGATTCTACACAGTAGCAGACAGGACACGAGCAGGACATGAGCCTGCTCGTGTCCTGTAAGCTGCAGAGGAAGTGAGACACATCGCTCACTTCCTCCACCGCCTGGCAGGATCACCAGGTATGTGGGGGCTCCGGTAGTCTGGGGTCACTGGCCAGACCCCAGACTACCTGTTACTGACATCGGCACCCCTCGATCTCGCCGCGGGGGGTGCCGATCACTTTAAATTATCGGCGGATCCCTTTCGATCGCGCCGTGATGTTTCACGGCGCGATCGAAAGGGTTAACACGTCCAGTCGGACTGAGTTCCGACTGGACGTTATGGAGGAAGGGGTTAGGTGTTAGTAACACCTAACCCCTGTCCCCCCCGCACCCCTCCCCCCGCCAGAAAGGTACCTAAAGGCCGGACGTATTTCGGCAATAGTCCGGTCTTTAGGTACCAGCACATGAGGCCGTAAATTTACGTACGGCGGTCCTCATGTGGTTAAATAAGGGGCTTGGATTAAAGGGGTTCTCCTGGTAAAATTTGTTAAAAATGCTGAGGGCAGGGAATTGGGTAAAAAAGAAGTGCAAGTGGGCATTCACAATACCGCCGCTGTCCGCCTGGGGTTTCCATCCTAAACCCTGGAGAAATTGGACAGGGGACGGCTTGCCAGTGGTCAGCTTTATAGCCCATTCATTGGAATGGGTTTTTAAAGGTGACTTCCAGTGTCCGTATGCGACCTCTCCACCTGGAAAGCTTTTTTTTTTTATGCATGGACACAAAGTTGGACATGCAGTACTTTGTGTCCGTGCAAAAAAACTGGTTTCCAGGAGGAGAGGCTGCATATGGACACCGGTGGTTATCTTTAAAAACCCATTCAAATGAATGGGTTTTAAAGCTGACCACCGGCAAGCCATCCCCTGTCCAGTGTCCCCAGGATTTAGGACGGAAACCACGGGGCGGACAGCGGCAGTCGTGTGAACGCCCCCTTACTGACCTATTCTTACCCTTGCAGTGGTGCTCCAGTGAGGATGGAAGATACTATATTCATACTAGATTCATCTTACTGCATACATTAGGGTTGAGCCAATCTTGACTTTTCAGGATCGATTTTAAAATCCGATTTCCGATCATTTTTCATTCAAACCCGGTCTCGATCCCAATTCCGATCCCAATGCAAGTCAATGGGATTTTTTTATTAATCGGAGATTGGATTTTAAAAGCAATCCTATTCACTATACAGCATGGAATCTAACAATTGAACGCTTTAATTGTTAGAATCCAGGCTGTGTAGTGAATCACTAAGTAGCCAGAGGATTTTTTTTTTTAATCCTCTGGTTACTTAGTCCCCCCTGGTGTCCGCTTACCTCCAGAGATGGCTACTCCGCTGCTCCGGTGTTCTTCTCGCTGCCACTCCACGCTGCAGTCTTCTTTGCCTCGCTGCTCCCTGTCTCCCAGGTTAGGAGAGTGTGGACAGGTTAGGAGAGCGTGGGCGGGTACTGGGAGGGGAGACGTCACGTCCTAGCTCTTTAAACACTAACCTGGGAGGCGGGGCAGTGAGGCAAAGAAGACTGCAGCGTGGAGTGGCAGCGAGAAGAACACCGGAGCAGGGGAGCAGCCATCTCTGGAGGTAAGTAGCTACGAGACATGTTAGTTTAGTCTCCCTTTAGAATGAATGGAGGCAGCCGGCGCACAGGGGGTTAAGGCTGTATGGAGGCTGCTTCCATTCATTCCTATGGAACCACAGCGGAGCCTTCACACTGAGTATACACTATATACTCAGTGTGAAGGATAAGGGGAAATAGTGAAGAAATAATCCTCAATCTCGATCCCACCTAAATAGATCGTGTTCGGAATTCCGATCGCGATTGAGAAATTTTTCTTATTCTTCTTATGGTAGAGTTGGAAGGGACCTCAAGGGCCATCGGGTCCAACCCCCTGCGAGTGCAGGTTTTCCTAAATCATCCCAGCTATATGTTTATCCAGATTCCGCTTGAAGATTTCCATTGATGGAGCGCCCACCACCTCCCGTGGCAGCCTATTCCACTCTCTCACTACCCTCACTGTCAGAAAGTTTTTCCTAATGTCTAATCTGTATCTCTTTCCCTTTAGTTTCATCCCATTGCTTCTTGTACTTCCTTGTGCTAATGAGAATAGGGTAGATCCCTCTGCACTGTGACTACCTTTCAGATATTTGTAGACTGCTATTAAATCTCCCCTCAGCCTTCTCTTCTTCTCGATCGCCGATCGGAATCTGATCTTTTCTGAACACGATCGCTCAACCCTAGCATACATATGTGTGCTCCAATTTTTCTTGAAAACTGTAGTTATAATTGTAATCTCTCCAGTTATTCCTGGAGAAACTATTATATATCATGGCGATGTATCGGGTGAAGACCTTGGGTGGAGCAAAGAGAATAAAAATCTTTTTAACACCTTGGATAATATTATCGCTCTCTTGCTACAACATTAACATATGGCCATAAAGCAATGTTTTGAGCTGACTACTTGGTACTAGGAGAGGTTGCTTCTTCAGTATCCACCAGTGGAGGTTGTATTGTAGGCCTGGTCTGAAGCGTGGAGATGGAGAACCATCAAATATGTTTCTGAATATTGCATTACTTGTGCCCTGGATTTTTACAGCCTTCATATCTATTTGTTAAGTTCCCCTGAGCTCAGCTCCAGAGTTGGCAAGGACTAGCTGCTATGATGTCTCTCATACATTGCACACAGAGAAAAGAGGTCCTAAGATCCTTAGGCGAATTCAGCATTGGGTTGCGAGAGTAAGACGTGTCTGTGTCCCTCTCTCTCTGTGTGTTTCTGCAGCTGATTCCTCCTCCTCCTATAGACTTCTATGGACAGCAACTGTAACCTGAGCCCTCTCTGTAGACACCTTTGTTCATATTTTACCTGTGAATTGAGAGTAAGCGGTCAGTGAAGGAGACTGGAGAGAAAAAATGGAGGTAAAGCTAAAAACAGATAGCAGATGTTTAATACTGTAGAAATTTACGTAGATGAGACAAATCTAAGCATAGTAAACAGTGCTCAAACACATTTGTAACCAAGATAACTACTTTTTGATAGTAAGTAAAGTGCTTATTGTGCTTATTACAAGATTTTGGACAGTGAATTTGCTACTTGTCCAGAAATGAGAAGATACAGATCAGACAAATGCCTTGTAATCCAAAGTTTTTAGATTTGCATTTGCAAGCTAAAGATTTATACACTTTTTATGTTTTCCTCTATCTATATCCCTAATCAATTTCTTTGGAACGAAGATACATAGGAACAGTACATGCTATGAGCCACCCTTCATCCTCATCAATATTACAGGTTACTCTCCGCTTCATAGAGATATTTGTGCTGTGAAAACAGAAGAGATAGAAGATGCATCTGCAATCCAATTATGCAATCGTGACATGTGGTTTTACTGGAATGGAACATCTCTGTCCAAACGTTATAATATTTCACCCTCTACTGCATTGTCTTTACAGCTGGAAGATAGACTTCCCAGGAACCCAGTTGTGCTCCAAGAAAAGGCTAAATATCTAAATTTGGCCCAAGCAATATGTATCCATAGGACGTTTTAAAGATACAGCAGCATTCCATTTGTCCTTGTATCATGGAAGTGATTGTCTTTTGGAACTATTGTGCTTAGCACCATTCCAAACTCGTCATGCACAATCTGTTTGACCATCTATACAAGTGTACTAATGACTCATGTCTATTCAATCCTTATCAATCTTTCCTTCTTTTGGAGCACAAGTTTTTGGCATGTAAAGAATATTCTTTAACAACCAGAATGTTTTTTAGGATAGAGCATATTGAAAAATAATTCTAACGACTTGCAGCCAATCTTATTTTGGACATGTTTGCAAATTCCTAGCATCGTTTGTTTTTTTTAGTTTTTCCCTATATCTGTTCTTTTGTAAACTCCAAATACATATTTAATGATGTCCTTGTGCTGCGATGTTATATTTGCTGTTGATTGTGCTTTACGTAAAAGTATAATAATTTCTGCAATCTATCAAGTCATTGTAAAAGGAGATTTGTGAGCTGTTTATAATAGCACAATCTTAATATTTATATCATCTATTACACAAGTTCATCATATGTGTTTAGTATTCTTATTTATCGTTTAATAAAACAATATCCCAATGATGATGCTCAGTGTTGTACAAAGTCCTACATAAATCACTGCAGAATTACAAATATTACAAAGGTCAAATATTTTTCTTTTTTTGTAAAGGATTATTTCACATTTAGTATCCAATGCTTGATATCATGCGTGTGGAGCACTGCCTAGAATGCCTTTATGACTGGCCCTTGGAGAGACCAATAGAGATACATCAAAGAGTATCCTAAATATCTATCTCTTACTGCTGCAGAAGCATTAGGGGTGTAAAGTGTAGAACCTGGAGTTAGAAACTAAACGTCAAAAAGTTATATGTTTTTCAAGTAAATCTAAGTGACTCCCAGCATCGCCACCATAATGTATCCGGTGAGAGAACTAACTCGTTGGTCAATTGACTGCTGATACAAAATTGGTGTTATACAGTACAAACACCCCTTTATGATGTTCTTATATATGTTGCAAGTTTTTCTTCTCATAGATTAGGTATAGCTTGGTGAAAACTCTTGTAGCATCCTATATAGAACCCAGGCTCAGACTGACCCACCTGGGAGGCAGTGTACCTCCCTTGAGTGGGCCCTATCGGACCTCCACTGTTTTTTTTAATAACCAGTGGAGATTTGATAATGTCCCCTATTGACTAACCCTTCACTGCTCCTGCTTGCAGTCTCTCCTCTTCCCTCTCCAGCCTACAGGGGGCCCCTGTGCACCGCACATTACTTCATTCTGACCTGATGTGCAGAGCACAGGGCCCATTGAGGGCTGAAGATGGAAGAGGAGAAGCCGCAAGCAGGAGTGGGGAGAGGAAAGTGATGCAGCCAGGTTCTGCCAGAGAAGTGACAACAACAACCGGGTTCTACTGATAAAGCAGGAATCCACAGGCTTCTTCAGGCTTCTTTGTGATAGAATGGATACTGGTGACGGACAATGGAATGCCAGGGAAAGACGTGTATGCTTTTTTAAAATCTATATATTGTTTTTTATTTTACACCTCCCTCTATCACATGCATTTCTCTGATTCCTTAACAGCCTCTTTAAATGGTTTACCCATCTTTCTCATATTGATGGCCTGTCCTTAGGATAGGTCATCAATATTGCATTTGCAGGGGTCTAACAGCCAGGACCACTACATATGAGCTTTCCCAGGACATTGTGGATACAGGTAACGGTAACAAATCCAGGATCTCTGCTGCTCATTTGTCATACAGGGTGTGGAAATGGGTTTAGGTAGTGCAGTGGTGCAAATCATATGGCGGATGAGCAGCATGGCTTCCAATATGTTATTACCTTTAGCCACACTATCTCAGTATAGCTCATCTGTAGGGGTCCTAGTTGTGGGCAGTGAGGCCCTAGAACAATTCCGCTGGTGGGCCCTAGACAACCCAGTCTGACACTGGTAATACCCATATTGTTGTCACCAGCTTTCCTGGAAAGAAATATTGTATGTATCCAGTCTGTATTCATATTTATGTTAGTAATTTTCATTGTTCTGCTCCATCATAGAACAGAACAATGAAAATAACTGATATACTAGATCTGTCATACCACACTAATAGGTCTTGCTTCTGCTTAGCGTCCTCCTGTGAGTCATTCCCCTAGCCTTGCATGAGAAAGATAAGGCCAACTAAGTTTTTCCTCTCAAATGGATAAAAGAAATCCAGCACAAATGTGTATATAGCTAGAAATGAGCTTTTAATCTGCATGTTAAACGGAGCACGTAGTGGACTCTGCTTATGTGTTTTGAGGCAAACTGTTTCTTACTCATAGAGTGCTATGAGTGCTAGAGTGCTATGAACAAGAGAGGGTTTGCCTAGAGACGCATAAATAGAATAGCAGCACAGTATCATTTCGGTGAATAGGACTAGTTCTAGTTTTCTATCTAGGTAGTCAGGAGTGCCTAGGGAGACAAACTTGGTGACAGACTCTCCTAAAATATTTGATTTTTGGGCTCTTCATAAGAAAGGCTCCAGTGTGAGCTGAAATTTTGAAATGGTGAGTAAAAAATTGTTTACAAAGAACCCTATCTTGATATCCAGTGGGCTGACTGCCTAAGGTCAAAAATGATGGGAAAATCCTGTTAACCTAATGGCAGACATGCTCTGCAAACCAATTCTTGCATTTTTGTCAAAGTGCACTTCATTAAGTTTATTTTGCCATTTTGTCACAGATATAGAACCATCAATTAATTGCAAAACCTTTCCTTGTGTATGTGGTGTGGTTTCCTTGTGATATATCTACCCCAGGTTTCTGACATATGTGTGGTCCAGGGTGGGTTTTGAATATGTCTCAGCCCCAGGGGTGGGTCATAGTTATTACTGGGCCATAAAAGGCTGCAGAGCCTGCACTTCAGGGCAGATCCTGGGAGCGAGAAGAGGTGCCTGGGTCTGTCCTGACACCCTGAGAGTCTGGTGAGATTATACTGCACTATTTTTGTTTACTTGTGTGGTTGGTAGTAAGCCACACATACAATTAGTACTTTATTGTTTAGTTAGTGCTCAGACGAGCAGGATTTTGTTTCACATTCTTTTCCCTGAAGTTACGGCTGTATTTTATTTTGCTCATTTTGTACCTAAAGTGATGGTTTATTTATTTTGTTGTTTTTTATAAATAAACCTGTTTGCTACAGATTTTGTGTTCCTGTCTCTGGCTGGTTGGGCCCGCACCATTGCTGCTACCGAGCTAATTTCTCCACAGTGGACATGGGAGGACATTTCAGGGAAGTCTTGTTCTGCCTGTGGATTGGTAATAGAGGTGATATCCATACACATTTTTAACTTCATTGGCTTTGTTTTAGGACATCATGAATTATCAGGATGGAAAGCATAGTTATGGGTTGATGAACATAAAGTGATACAAGTAGTACTGGGAGTTGACATGATGACATTATGTTGGTTTATTGAGTCCCAAGGACAGTTCAAAAGCCCCTTTGTCAAAGAGTCACCCATGATCACTACTTTTTT
Source organism: Leptodactylus fuscus (assembly GCF_031893055.1). NCBI lineage: Eukaryota > Metazoa > Chordata > Amphibia > Anura > Leptodactylidae > Leptodactylus > Leptodactylus fuscus. The sequence continues at coordinate 299,301,654 of NC_134265.1, forward strand.
AACCCTCAGTTATCTTCAGAGCTGACAAACTTTTATAGGGATGAACTCGTATTACACTTTTAAATTGAACTTTACAACAAGAATGAATGTAAAATAAAGTCAAAATCACTTTGAATACTAAGCACACAAACATTCCTCAACTTTATTACCAATTTTATACACACAACACAGAAAGGAATTCAGTGGCATCTTCAGCCACAACAATGCAGGATACATCTGTTCATGAGTAAGATCTGCATACGTTCTCAATTTTCTCTTCTCGTATCCAAAGCTGGCTTTGCATTCCATCACTATGGTTAACGGACAGTACAACAATCACACAAAAGCCTTTCATAGGTCATATATCTGGACTACATAACACAAACAATGTGCATTATTATTTATATTATTGTACCATGCTTATGAAAAGATTAAAAAAAAAAACCTCAATGTAAATGCAGAAAAATATCTGGATATATAAAATATTTCGCTGGCAATGTAAATATGTTGTGTATCATTGATCTTCTGAAAATACATTTATAGTTAAAGTATTGCCCTAATAAAAATTGTTCACAGGTCAGCTAAATTCCTTTTCTTTTAGCATATTTTTAGAGTCATTAACCTAACTAGAAACAGGCAACTAAGTTATGCAGCCAATATCACTTAACATTTCTATACCAAGTTTAGAACAAGAGGAAAAAAAGTGATTTACTATGTTTCAATACCTTTTTCTAATATGAAATACCAGCCAAACAATCACTTGGTAGAGATTGCAGGCTGTAAATTCAGCGACTATAGCTTTGCCTGTCACAAAGCCCATTGCAGAAAATGAAAAATAAAATAACAATCAAATGCAGTTTTTTTTTTTTTTCTGTCCATTGATGTAAATGTATCTTGTAAAAGAAATCTGACATCCCAAGCAGACTTTGAACTCTTTGCCCCTCTTTGCTTTTATGGGATATTTAATTTAAAGTTAATATAGAATACTTTATCTGGAATGCGGATTTTGCAACAAAGCAGTTAAACAATGACAAAGATGTCATGGAAACTTTGGAGAGGTAATGTATAATGGGATGGATTAGTTGGAATTTCCATCTTTAGATAGCGATTTTCAATGACTATGTTATTCCAGCTTCTAAACTTGTGGTATGTGAACCCATATTAGCAGCTCAGACAAACAAGATGTGTACCTTTATCTGCAACTATCCATTTACTGAATATATAGAAGACGTCCATATACTGTATGCATTATATCTATTTTAGTAAATATAACATTTTGGTAATCTATTCTACTGAACAAAAGACTGGTAGTCTAAAAAATGCTGTTTAAGTAAGAATGTTTTAATAGTTTATTTTTATCAATTGAAAAAATTAAGCGAATTTACAAAAGAGAAATATAAATCACATCAATATTTGGTGTGACAGCCCTATGCCTTCAAAACACGATCAGTTCTTCTATATACACTTGTACACAGTTTGTGAAGGAATTCAGCAGGGAAGTTGCTCCAACCATCTTGGAGAACTAAGCAGAGATCTTCTGTGGATGTAGGCCTGCTCAGATCCTTCTGTCTCTTCATGTAATCCAAGACAGACTCAATGATTACGAGATCAGGGCTCTCTGTTGGCCATATCATCACACCCAGGACTTCTCTTTCAAAGGTCGGTAACACCAACTATTTCATTTCTTTCTTTTCTCTTTCTCTTAATTTTGTCAAGTGACAAAGTTAAACTAAGAAAATTTCTATTTTTGAAAAAATTCTTACATTTTTCCCACACCTGTGATATAGCAGAGCCAGAGCCTCATATGACAATACATGGACAGTTTAGGAATTGGCCCAAAGTATATGATAACCAGCTAGTGAGAATGTTGAGAGGGGAACAATACCTGGAGTAGAATGGTAGAAAAAAATTAAAAATTAAGATTATGTAATTGTTCCCTTATTAGTAACTAGAGATGAGCGAGTAGTTAAATACATGATATTCGATATTCGTTTCGAGTAGCCCCTCAATATTCGACTACTCGAATCGAATATCAAATCCTATTATGCTCTATGGGGGAAAAATGCTTGTTTCAGGGGTAGGCAACATTCGATCAAACTGAACTTACCAAGTCCACGAGTGAGGGTCGGGCTGGATCCTCCGAGAAGTCTTCTCCGCGCAGCTTCCCCGCGTCATCATCCGGCAATTAATTCACTCTGCTAGGTATCGGGCCTGGGCAGAGACGACTGCGCATGCCCGCACTACAAGAAAATGGCCGCTTACAGTCAAAGCGGCCATTTTTTTGTAGCGTGGGCATGCGCAGTTGGCTCTGCCCAGGCCCGATGCGTAGCAGAGTGAATTCAGAGCTGGAAGACACCGCGGGGACGCAACAAGGAGAAGACTTCTAAAGTTAGGAGAAGAACTAGAGTTGATTGGCTGACTGTATAGCATTCGGCCAATCAACGCTGGTTCTGCATCAAATTTTTACATTCGAATAGCAAGTGGTACTCGATCGAGTACAAGTATTTCGAATATCGTAGTATTCGATCGAATACCTACTCGATCGAATACTACTCGCTCATCTCTATTAGTAACCTGTGAATTCCCTTGGTTTGAAAGCATTGAAAATATGGGACAGAGAAGGTAGGAGCATATCGCACGGATTATTGAGAACAGAATTAATCGAACATATTTAGTTTTTCAGACCTTTGGCACCATCCATGTAATGTAAACATTTCTATATTAATGTACTGTCATAGTTTTTGGATTACAACCCCCCAAAAACATTTCATGGCAAAATAAGTCCATACATAGTGCCAAATAGTGCTGATTTACATTACTCGTACACACAGTGCATTTTTGCTCTGTGTGTACAACTTCATCTAGATTGCGCAAAACAGTACCTAGTTAAAGGAATTGACATTATAGAGCCTAAATAGTTGAGCAGGTACCAAAATTAACTGCGCTAACAGTGAGGAATAAAGAAATAATTCCATCTGTGCTGGAATCTTAAATTGATGGAGGTGGAGAAAGGTCCTCTTTAATGCAGTTGTACAGGAGTTTTTATTTATGGCATGTCCACGTCCACTAAGTTCTTACCATAGTTAATAGGGTTCGCTTCTCTGATTCCAGCACAGTTGGAATTAATTCTTTATTCTCCACTGTTAGTGCAGTTAGTTTTGGTATCTGATTGACTATTTAGGATCTGTAATGTCAGAAGAGTAGAGTCAGGCAGTGTGATTCAGAGCTCCAATCAGAGGCAGCCAGTGTCAGAGCTCAGAATCACACCCCTTGTCTGCCCCCCTGACAGTACAGAGACTAAATAGCATATGAAGTGCCAAAACTAACCCCATTGTTTGCTTGGGAGCCATGGAGGATAGTTAAATAATTTCAACTGTGCCAGATTCCAGGCAGCATCACCTACTAGTTGAGGTAACTTGTTGGCGGTGGTGAGAGGTCCTCTTTAAGTTAAGTGGCAGTTCACCTTTGTCCTGTATTTAAATATACTGTATAGTATTCAGTAAACATTACCTACTACTTTGTTGTTATAGTTTCTGTCTATAACTCCTTCACATAGCAGGTTGTCCTGTTTCTTCCTTCACATAGCAGGTTGTCCTGTTGACTCACTCTACCCTTTCCTTCTCTCTAGAGTTAGCAGCAGGAAATAGCAGGAGATTTTTAATGGTGATTGTTACAAGTAACATCAGAGAAGGAGGCACCAAGGGGGCTGAAATTTAATCTCAAAGATGTCCTGCTCTACCCACCCCCTGCATGCACTCTGTACAAAATATTCTTAATGCTAAAAAACAATGCTCTAAATAAAATCATCAGTTTTTGTCTGTTTTTTTTTAGGACAGACACAAACATGTAGTATAAAGTCTTACAATGATGATATAAGAGAAAGAAGTATTACTTTGACAACTTCTCCTGTACAGCTTGGTAACATGCAGCCATTTTGTAATTTCCTCTTGATGCTAAGAACCCAATGTACTTAGAAACTTGAATTTGAGAAGCAAAAGTGAACAAATGATATCCCTGTTCTATTATTTGACCTCAAGAGTAATATTTTACTCATTATGTTTCACTTTAACCTTTACTTTTCAGGATGATGAAGAAATGTTGAAGCCATAGACCCCCTTTAACATAACATGCAGTTACTTCGGATTACTTTATCACTTCTGAAGTCAATAGTTACACTCACAATCTAGAAGGTTTATATTAGAAAACACTGCGGCCAAGCTTAGTTTGCTTGTAACACAACTACTTAACTGCTGCAGATAAATATTTGGAGCGCGTTCATGTAACACAAGACTTCTAAAGCAAATACATACAATGACTTAATGCAGCACAAGCTGGATAATACAAATGTACATTAATTCTAGACTTCACAACATATGGAAGAAATCAGGTTGTGTCAATGTGTTTTCTCTCATTGACACACCCTTGTAATCACTTTCATGATAGTACCACAAAGATAAAACTTATGAATTGCATGATGGTATCACAAGCGATCCTGTCTATTCAATCACCTGTCAGAGCCATATATTATTGGGCTTTGTTATCCTGGCTTGATATCTTTATATTGATGTGGTACATGAAGTAATGTTGAAGGACAACATTCCAGAAACAAATCATCTCTTCCTCATTTCGCTATTAAACATTGAGAAAATGCGCTGTGCCATGTTGGACGAAATTCACCAGGTATTCTTGATTTACATTGCTTTGTTCAACTGAGGTGAGAGATCAATGTGGTCCATATGTTATCTGTATGAACATTTTGTGTTCTCACCCTACAACCATTTTTATCAGATGTGGATGAATTGCCAGATATCAAAAGTACAACCAGATAATTAACTCTATAATTCTTTTACTGATCGGGAAATAAAATCCTGCCATCAATAAAAGGGCGAGCGAAAATACTGCCAAGAATACAATCTCAGCAGATGAACAGGAAGGCGTGCCAGGGAGTCTGTCAGGTCTAAAAGGCCTCCCAAACCAATAATAGTGCTGTGGAGGGGTCTTTAATAGGAGCAGAAACATACCATTGTAGCTATAAACGGAATAAACAAATGTATTGAAAAGTCCTCATTTTATGAATATGCAAATCAGCCTCAAGTGCTTTAGGGGTCGGAGCTGACTTAGTAGATTTGCCACAAGTGCCCTGAATGTCCTGCTGTCCTGTTGCTGCACAGTCTTGTCACTGTAGCTGCAAGTGACATTTTCTGCTTATGCCTGTATCACAATTGTCTTTAGGAGAATCTGGTAAATAAAGTCCTGCCCATGATGGACAGTTCAGTCCTTGAAAGAACCACCATTAAGCCTCTCACCTCTGCCAGATCAGTCCTCTCTAAGCCAAGCTGATGAGATGCAAATACATCGAAACGGCTGTCCTTGGCGGAGAAGACTGTATCTGGTATAATCCCAACATCATTGCAAACAAAGGCCTCTGAGAAGGTTGGCATGATGTTAAAGGGAGCGCCCTCTATAGGTGTGTTTGACTGAGACTCTGTCTTCCTAATTACATCATGGAAGATAGACTTGCACATTCTCAGTCAGCGCCCTCTATTGGTGTGCATACTTGAGGCACTGACATCCTAATTACATCATGGAAGTCAGATTTGCATATTCTTCCCATAAAACTGCTGAAGTTTTTAAGACTGGAGTTGAATCTTCTGATAAGACATCAATGGTGATATCACAGCCCTCATACACACACTTGTAACTATAAGCAGCGGTAACAATTACAGCCAGGGCAAATGGACTCTGTACAACATAACAAGACATCAATATTATAGACATCAAGTGACAAGAGGGGGCCTCATTACAGATTCTGCACCAGAGCCCAGGAACTTCAAGTTATGTCTCTACTTACACATATGTTGTACATGTGATCTCACATTTGAACTACACTGTGTTGCAAGATACTATGTTACAAAAATGTATAAAATATGTAATACAGATACAAAGGATGCAATGACAATATAGTATAAAGTGTGGCAAACCCTATCTTTAATCTTACAGATTACTTGGGACAAGTTCCTGCTGGTGACACTTGTCTTTTTGTCTAGGGTCTACCTATGATGTAGGTTAGCACAGACAAACCATCCAAACAACCATTTACTGTAGTGTTTAAGGTCCATATACTACCAGTATTGCTGTCTGTATATTTATAGCTTTATATTAGAGGACTTGGAGGCATCTAGGGGGACAAGTTAGCTCATGGGATTGTCATCTTCCATGGTTGGTACTCAACGAAATATCAGTATAACACAGTGGGTTTTCATTTAGGATCGGCCATGACCAGCTTTATTGTCTTCCTACATGACAATACAAAACATTATAGTGCAAAAATAAAACTAGGTCACTTGGCCACTAACCACACATGTTCACAATGCCCTGTAGATCAAATATAATATTGTTTCAAAGCAGACCACGTGATAGCTCTCACAGGCATTCAGGAGATGTCTCATCACTTGAGATAACATAGCCCTACCAGCTCAGATAATCACAACCACTTCTTAACTAAGTTATATAAATATAAGAAAGCAGGCAGGTATGGTTGTAAGTAAGGTGAACATTCATACAAGCGCTTACCCCAATAACCAGCCTGTCTTATATTCCTCATTCATTAAAGGGGTTGTCCCATCACAAGGATCCTATCTATACTGCTAGTTTATGTGGATTTAAGACTTTTCCTAAATATATTGCTTTATCAAAACTGCTTTGTTTGGCCGCTATATTAATTTATTCATTTCATTGTTTACACTGCATTTCCATAACCACGGGCCTGTTGATAAGCTTATCTCCTCGGTCCACAAGTGACGTAGCTCTCAGGAAGGGGCTGAGTGCTCTGTGCTTGTATTTCTGAGCTGTTTATGTCTCTGCCACAGACAAATAACAGAGCTCCTGCTCTCAGATAGGGGAGGGGGAGGTGAGTGCTCCGTGCTTGTATTTCTGAGCCGTTTCTCTCCTGCTCTTCCAGTTATCAGTTGGTTTAACAGAATTTGGCTGATAAGGGCTGAGATAGGGATTCCGTTACCTCTGTATGTAAACAAAGACCTAAAACGAGTTTATTGCAATAAAATCCAGTTCTGCTACATCAGCTTCATATTGTGCATCTTCCAGTGATACTGTGCTAATTTATGTACAACCATCCGTCATTACTCACCGCAAACATGTACTGCTATGAAGAGAGATAGCAGAGGAAGTGATACCCCACCCACCAATGTACCAAGAAAACCAGGAAGTGAATAGAGCACACAGCATGCAGGTTGCTGAACAAGCCAGTTGGGAACAATAATAATAAATAATATTTTTTTGCAATAAGTATAGGCCGGGATGTGCTGCCGGAAGCCGATAAACGTACATTCTGTGGCAACAATTCTTTTAAAGATGATTCCTACTGCATGTCTTCTGCATCAGAGTGTGTATTAGGCCAATGCAGAACAAGTGCTGATTGCCTTGTTTTGTACCGATCAGCACTCATAAAACAAATTCTCATATAACAGTCTCTGATCTGGATTCTGACATCGGGACCTGGTTGGTTGAGTTCCTGATAACAACACCTTTGATCAGAAACTGTTAATTATATTGAAGTGTCAGACATTCCTGTAACCACAGAAACACAGCAATTGTCAATTGTTGAATACCTGCAGCTGATCTTGGGACCAAAGACAATGGACTGTGCTGGAATCAGTGGACTCTCATGTATTGAAGGATGCAAAGAGTTGAGTTAGTCTAAAATAAAATGCTATTACATAGATGATGGGATCTTATTAGCGTTTACTACCACTTATGGAAGCTTTTATACTCCATTGGAATATGCTACACCTCTCTACCTTCTATCTTATAAAATAATAACAATACATTTTATTTATATAGCGCCAACATATTCTGCAGCGCTATACAATTTGTAGGGTTCAAGTACAGACAAAAGGATACATTACAAAAGAAATAGTCACTTCACACAATAGGATTGAGGGCCCTGCTCGCAAGAGCTTACAATCTATGAGGTAGAGGGGGTGACATAAGAGGTAGCAGGGGCGGCATTGCAACTAGTATTGCTTATACAATAGTCAGACGAATAAGAAAAGAACCACATAGGGTGCAATTCTCAGATCTGTAGGATTCCATTAAATGACCATAAGCCTAGCTCCATCACACTCATACAAGGACCTCAAATACAGAAATGTGAATAATGCCGTTATTTTTTGCCCATCAATGGGTTGTCCTATGATTAAATAAGATATTTACTGTATTAATTAGAATTGATTAACAAAAGAAGAAATATTGCTACACCCTGTGGCCACAAATATATCTGCAAGGCAATTGGATTAATATTTTTGTTATTTTAAATTGCATTCCTATTGTATTTATTATACTCCTAAACATGAAACTGTTACCCCATGTCGCCATTTTCCCCATTAGGTAAAATTTGCTGCAGTTCACACAGGGGGAAGTTTGAGCTTAATGAACAAGTGTATTTTCAGCCTTCCTGTAGTTTTTCAGATGTCTAGTCAAAAAATGGTTAATTCTTGAACTGATATAATAAGAATTCAGCCTGCTTTGAGCTTTCCAATCCACTTATTGTCTTACTGTCAGGTAATATCTTTCTTTTCATACTGAGGAAAAATGAACCTCATCTAGTGTTATTTGACCAAAGCCGAGGAGCAATTGTTTGCATTTTGTAGTGTGAGTACATTTCATCCAACACTTTTGCCTTAACCCCCATGTTGAAGGTTAATACAATGATACGCGGACCATAAAACAATAGTTGTGCCAACTTCAACATAACCAGAGCGAGAGAATGATTCACAAGCTGCTCATGGCAGGTCTTTTGACCTCAGAGAATTGAAATTGTAATTTCCAAGGTTATTCAAAATACTTTCCTTGTTCTGCACAAATCTCCCCAGCTCTCTTCCCTGGAAACTACAGATAAAACATCAACAGTACCTCTCCTAATATATCTCAGGACCGTCGCTTGCTACAGATGGCTTGCACACATTGTATTTACTCTTGTATGAAGTTGCTGAGAAAACATTGAATACAACGGTGACAAGTGGGAAAAAGCTAACGATAATTATGATGAATGACAGACAGAAAATAAGACTTACGGTATATTGTGGTGGTAAAAGGAAAATGGCAAACAGAAGTTATTTTTAGATCTAGTTTAGTGCATTGTTCCTACCAGAACGACAAGCATTCCTTAAGAAGTCTCTTTGTTCCCCCCATGCTATCCTCATCCGCACCTGTCTCTTGGTGGGTGTCCTTATAGTTTGCTACAATGTACAACTGTAGAAAATCCTCAAATGTGAATAGCAGTGAAACAGCTTATAGAGAAATGACAGCAAATACACTGACAAGGTAAGGAATTTAATAGAAGTCTATTAGAAGGTTGCATGACTTTTTATTATTCTATACATTTTTCTACTGTGCCTGAATCAGGCGAACTGCCATAAACATCACAAAAATTGTAAAAAAAATGTTGTACTTTATTAAATTTAACACATTAAAAATACACAATAATGAATGTACAGGGGATAGTACAAACCATATAATACATGGAGGTTAAGTTGCAATACTGCATCAAAGGCTGTAGGTATAACTCATGTTACATATATATATATCAGACGTCATGGTACATCTGTGCGTCTGAACAGCACTACATTAGTTTAAACATGGTTTACATAGAGTATATACACATAAATAGAATTAAGATCATGCAGGGTTACATTTACCTATAAGTAGACCTCCATGTACATGAACGTGCCCCGACGCGCGTTTCGCCAATACCGTGGCTTCGTCAGGGGGAAAAAAAGATGATTATTCTATACATGATGAAGCCTCTGTTCATACATTTCTATTGACTTTTCATTTTTTAATATGTCAATGGGGAAAGGGGACCCATCATAATACAGCATAAAGGATCAATACAATAAATCATAATTCTTCATAACTGACGTTTCTTACCTGCAATGGAGTCTGGGACCAGAGAATAAGCTATAGTATACATAAAACATTCAATTTACAGATGTCGCAAAGTTTACTATTTCCAATAATTCTGACAGCTTGTTCAGCTATCTAATATATATGGCTAGATTTTGAGTAATCTCTTGCTCAAACATAGAGATGCTGAATGGTATTTTGTGACATTGTATCAACTGCTAAATATTCCTGACAGTTGATATGCATGGTTAAGGAGATATTGTCACTCCTTAGGGAGAGACCACCATATAGGTGTGTGGAGATTTATTAAGCCTTTAGCACTCCACTTCGCAAGGAACCATGGGAAGAATATGCAAATCTGTCTTCCATGATGTAATCAGGAAGTCAGAAGATGCCTTAGTGTTGCAAACCAATAGAGGGCGCTCACTGGAATGTGCAAGCCTGTCTTCCCTGATGTAGTTAGGAAGACAGAATTCCAGTGAAATAACCCAATAAAGGTTGCTCCCTTTTGCGTCATGCTCGACCTTCCAAGAGGCCTTTATTTTGCAATGACGCTGGGATTATTACCAGGTATAGTCTGTCAATCGAGGACGGCTGTTTGGATGTACTTGCATCATTGTAACATTGTGAGTCAGCCTACTCCCTTGGAAAAAAATGTAAAAATACACAGAATGTTAGTCTGTCCCTGATGTTTTTCTTGAAAAGAAGCAGCCTTGGGAAGAAGTGGGTGAACAAATAAACATACATAAATTGTGATAATCTCCAAACCCTGATTAGGCAAGAATCAGTCTGGATTTGGCCCAGAAATGGATATCCAGCCTACCAGGTGGAATTGCAGAAGTCTTGAAAAATAAGGGTCAACACTGGATATATTTATAATGCCTTGTTTTCTGGAGTACAAGGTATAAAAACTTGCAATTTTGGGGGCAAATTAGTTTAAAAAAAAATAAAAAAAATAGTGACTTTTTGTTTTTTGTATCCCCTCACCATTTTCCTAAAAAGTGGGATGTGGCAAGGGCGTGCAGGAGGAAGAACCAAATGCCCCCACCAGATTTATTATTATTTACACCAGAAAACTTGATGTATTTGACAATAAAAATGTAAAAACTTCAGTTGTACTTCAGTATGCCATATAAATATATGACTAAAGCATGTAAAGACACCCAAGCAGCAAACTTTGTGGAAACCAAAATTTGTGTCAGTCTCAAAATTTTTGGCCACAACTGTACCTATCTGATATTCTAAATATGATATCTGTACAGCAAGAACTGCCTGCTCCGTCTATATATGCCTTCCATTCCTTCTAAACCACACCATTGACCCGACCCACCCATGCTTACTGGCCTCATCTTTCTGGATTCAGCAACACATTTTCTAAATAACTGCACGTACCCTCTCTTTGCTTTGTCCAGCAGATGTAAGAACATCCTATGATCCAATTTATGTTCCTAGAATCTAAAATAAGATTTAAGCTGATAACCTTTCCATGTGGATGAAACAAACAATTTCATAACATTCCCAGCAATCATAACCAAATCATCCCTCATAAATATTCTGATCACTTGACTCCCTCCTATTCTACATTGAGAGATAATTCATGGAAATTCTCCAACTGGAAACTAGACAAAGACTCAGCAATTTTATTTTTAACTCCTGTAATATGTCCAGCTGTTACCAAATACTATGCGCTATCAACAGAGCTAAACCTTCTTCTCCCAGGTTCAATAATATATGAGATTGAATCAATGTCATATGAATTAACGATCAACAATAAGAGACTATGAAACGTGACACAGAGAATATAGAACATAATAACCTGGTGAATTGTCTTTGTCCTACACCTCTCACTACCAGCAGCATAGAAAACACACACTACACCTCCAAAAAAGCTGAATACCAACATTCAGGTTATAGTCAAAAAAGTACCTGCCATTGCAAAAGTCTACACACTCTTAACCAGCGCCACACCTCTAATGAGGCGAGGTGAGGCAATGGCCTCAGGCGGCGTTATGATGGGGGGGGGGCATTTTGAGGAACCTAAGCCAGTCCAGGACAGGCTGCTTTAAAAAAAACAAGATGCATGTGACTTGTCCTGGGCTGTCCTAGTGTTTTTGGCGGGGGGAGGAGAAAGATGGCTTGGGGCAGCCGTGTAGAGTCAGTCAGGGAAGGGGGGGTGCAGCTGCTTAACCCTCGGGACACTATACAGCAGCACTTACACCTACAAGTTTATTAGATCCTGTCTGTGCAGCCCAGAATACCCCCTCCCCCCTCACAGCAGTGTCTGATCGTAGCGTGTGGGGACAGGAAGAAGTCTGCAGCGATGGGACAGCTTCATTCCAGACAAATTTTTTGTAAAATAATATTTAATATGTATATATGTGTACATTTGCTAATAGTTTGTGTCTTGTATACTGTGTGAATTCTATATGTTTGTTATGTGTAATTATATATGCTGTAATAATGTATATGTGCTAGGATAATGTATATTTGTGAGTATATATGCTATAATAATGTATATGTGTGAGCATATATGGTATATGGATGACTTTGTAGGTATATATGGTATGATGTATGTGGTATGCGTGAGTATATATGGTATATGGATGACTGTGTAGGTATATATGCTATAATAATGTATATTTGTGAGTATATATGTTATATGTATGACTGTGTAGGTATATGTGTTTTATGTATGACTGTGTAGGCATATATGGTATATGTATAACTGTGTAAGTATACAGTCCTATGAAAAAGTTTGGGCACCCCTATTAATCTTAATCATTTTTAGTTCTAAATATTTTGGTGTTTGCAGCAGCCATTTCAGTTTGATCTATCTAATAACTGATGGACTCAGTAATATTTCAGGATTGAAATGAGGTTTATTGTACTAACAGAAAATGTGCAATATGCATTAAACCAAAATTTGACCGGTGCAAAAGTATGGGCACCTCAACAGAAAAGTGACATTTATATTTAGTAGATCCCCCTTTTCCAAAGGTAACAGCCTCTAGTCGCTTCCTGTAGCTTTTAATCAGTTCCTGGATCCTGGATGAAGGTATTATGGACCATTCCTCTTTACAAAACAATTCAAGTTCAGTTAAGTTTGATGGTCGCCGAGCATGGACAGCCCGCTTCAAATCATCCCACAGATGTTCAATGATATCCAGGTCTGGGGACTGGGATGGCCATTCCAGAACATTGTAATTGTTCCTCTGCATGAATGCCTGAGTCGATTTGGAGCGGTGTTTTGGATCATTGTCTTGCTGAAATATCCATCCCCGGCGTAACTTCAACTTTGTCACTGATTCTTGAACATTATTCTCAAGAATCTGCTGATACTGAGTGGAATCCATGCGACCCTCAACTTTAACAAGATTCCCGGTGCCGGCATTGGCCACACAGCCCCAAAGCATGATGGAACCTCCACCAAATTTTACAGTGGGTAGCAAGTGTTTTTCTTGGAATGCTGTTTTTTTTAGAGCCATGCATAACGCCTTTTTGTATGACCAAACAACTCAATCTTTGTTTCATCAGTCCACAGGACCTTCTTCCAAAATGAAGCTGGCTTGTCCAAATGTGCTTTTGCTTACCTCAGGCGACTCTGTTTGTGGCGTGCTTGCAGAAACGTCTTCTTTCTCATCACTCTCCCATACAGCTTCTCCTTGTGCAAAGTGCGCTGTATTGTTGACCGATGCACAGTGACACCATCTGCAGCAAGATGATGCTGCAGCTCTTTGGAGCTGGTCTGTGGATTGTCCTTGACTGTTCTCACCATTCTTCTTCTCTGCCTTTCTGATTATTTTCTTGGCCTGCCACTTCTGGGCTTAACAAGAACTGTCCCTGTGGTCTTCCATTTCCTTACTATGTTCCTCACAGTGGAAACTGACAGGTTAAATCTCTGAGACAACTTTTTGTATCCTTCCCCTGAACAACTATGCTGAACAATCTTTGTTTTCAGATAATTTGAGAGTGGGCTGTCCATGCTCGGCGACCATCAAACTTAACTGAACTTGAATTGTTTTGTAAAGAGGAATGGTCCAAAATACCTTCATCCAGGATCCAGGAACTGATTAAAAGCTACAGGAAGTGACTAGAGGCTGTTATCTTTGCAAAAGGAGGATCTACTGCATATTAATATCACTTTTCTGTTGAGGTGCCCATACTTTTGCACCGGTCAAATTTTGGTTTAATGCATATTGCACATTTTCTGTTAGTACAACAAACCTCATTTCAATCCTGAAATATTACTGTGTGCATCAGTTATTAGATATATCAAACTGAAATGGCTGTTGCAAACTCCAAAAAATTTAGAACTAAAAATGATTAAGATTAATAGGGGTGCCCAAACTTTTTCCATAGGACTGTATATGGTATATGGATGACTGTGTAGGTATATATGGTGTATGGATGACTGTGTAGGTATATATGCTATAATAATGTATATTTGTGAGTATATATGTTATATGTATGACTGTGTAGGCATATATGGTATATGTATAACTGTGTAAGTATATATGGTATATGGATGACTGTGTAGGTATATATGCTATAGTAATGTATATGTGTGAGTACATATGCTATATGTATGACTGTGTATATATATAAGTGTGTGGTATGTGTGAGTATATACAGTATACTAGTTTTGGAAATTGCTTCATGTCACTTATACCTACAGAAACGCCATTGGTTTCCCTATAGGTATAATGGAAGCAGTTAGTCTGCAGAGGAAACCTCTACTGACTTTTTGTGAAAAGTGCTGCAGGAAAAACTATGATGTGATGTCGCTGCGGTTTTTCCCGCAGCCCTTTTTTTGTTGTAGCCTGCTACGTGAGGCTTTATCCTTATAGTGTGACTAGCTTCTGCTCGCAAGTTCGTCTGCGGGTTGTTATTGGCGATGAGCCACTTATAATTCGCCAAATGTGGTTGGCGGCGTCTGCAAGTCGGCTCTGCTACATCTGTGCATATGCGCAGCACCCCCAGCTGTATGCACATCCGTATGGAGAGCAGAGCAAGCTGTGGTACCGCGCTGCCTCAGCTCGGCTACATCAAGCAATTTGGATCACAGGGGTTGTGTTGTCTGAGTGTCCTAGCAGCGTCTGTGTTAACAGTGTATACAGTAGTATATATTTATAATATTAGTAAGATGTACAGATGATAAGGATTAGGCCCAACAGTGAGACGCAGCTAATAAAACACTGTGGAAAAAAATAGCGCTGAATCACAGTTTTTTTTTCCACAGTATTTTTTTTTGAGCTTTTGATGTATGTCCCTGCACTTTCTCCCCCTATTAATTATACATGTAAATGCTTGTGCCTGCGCAGGTAGAATTCCCCTGCCATAGTTTAAGCGCACGCATCTTACAATTTGCAGCATCTTCCATATGTTCTTTTTTTTTCTTGCAATATGAAGATGCGGTAAATTACATTTCATTCAGTTTGCTGGTTCTGTAAAACACTTTTTTCTGCAGTAGCCAAAAACACTGTGTTTTTGCAATGTAGGGTTCTGCCTAAAAAAAAAAAAAAGCAGGTTTTCTGAGCTAAAGCCAGGAGTTGGTTAAGCAGGAGGTAGAAGTATAAGAGATTCCTATATATTTCCCATTTCTATTGTCGTCACTCCTGGGATTGTCTCAAAAAAAAAAAAAAACAAAAACCCCACAGCAAAATCTGCAACAAAAAAAGCTGCGTTTCCGCAATGTGGGACCTCAGCCTAAAGCGAACCTTTCATGTCCTCAGAGGTGGGTGGTATATCACTAGAAAGACGACAGTGCACTGAATTGCACTGCTCCTATTAACCACTTCCAGATGTTGAGAAGTGGTTAATAGTACCATGGATGCCGGGTGTCAAACTATGGACAATCAAAAGATGACACCCCCTCCCCCTTCAGTATTCAGTCCCGGGGAAGGGGGGGGGAGCGTTTTTTGATCGGCCGCCTCAGGCAGCAGAGAGGCTAGATTCACCACTGCCCTTAACAACAACACTCAACAAGATCTCCACTGAACATGCTGTTCTTTCTAAATGTGAATACCCTTTACATCTCAGAAGAACAGTCAGTGATCTAATAAGGAATAGCAAAGAAATGACACAAGGCTTCTTTATCAAAACAGTCAACAAAAAAGTGGAAACTTGGAGTTTATCACTAGTACTATGAAATTCTAATCTTTTTCTACTTCTTAGAACTAACAAACAGAAAGGCAGCATGTAATAGAGCAGCAGGAACTGAGCAGATTGATGTATAGTTTTGTGGAAAAGATTCAATATAACAAGAACCCGAGGACAGGTCAACAGATCTGAGGAGGTCGAAAACCCAGTAGTCCTGCCAATGAGTTGTCTCAGCCACCAGTTACATTGAAATGGAAGCAGTCAGCTCTGTATACTGTGAAGTGGCTTCCCATAGATACTGCCATACAGTGTCCATTCAAACTGTGGATAGTGATACTGAGTGTCGCCCCCTATCTGATATTGATAGTCTACTCAAAACATGCGCCATATACATAAAAATTTTGTACAATCCCTTTAATATTACAGTTATACTACATGATATATCAATTTACTTAGGTATTCCTGCTTTATAACATAAGATGATGGCAGTAGGTTGGATAGATTTTTCATAGTGACATCGCTCTTAAAACCACTTTTGAAAGAACTTAAGGAGAAAGGGTGTCCTGACCTCCATTATGGCTACTTTTTGTAGTGCACAAACAATCTGTAGAGACCAGTGAAAGAAGGAGCTGACTTCTAACATGGCTAATGTCTTCATCAATATGGCTCTGACAGAGCCATATAACAAAGTTCTGCTTTGGTGCTAAATTTAAGACTATGTTATTAAGTGTTTGTCCCTGGCATTGTGAGAGGAAATGTATGATGTATGTTGTGTAGCTCAGCCCAAGTGGCCTTTTCTTTTGACTGAGAGTCTATTGTGTGATATACTTGAAGATGGTTTTCCCACTCTAAAATGGCCGCAGTAAGTGTAGTATCAATTAATGACCCTTCCTTCGGAGTCCCTCACTAAGCTTTTCTCTTGATGAAAGATCAATTTATAATCCTTTAAGACCTTAGGTTGGCATATGCAAAATTACCATAGCTAGACAGGAGGGTAGAGGATAGCTTCATCTAGTCATGCAGTCATTGCGCTAAATCACTCGACCGTCACTGTCTGATGTTAGCCTAATACACTACCTTACTGCCCCCATCATAAATGAAAACTGAAAAGTTTTCTGATGGATAAGAAACTTCATTCTCCCACTATTTTTCTCATTTATACATTGTTTTAACCCTTGTATTGTGTTAGCTTTCTGTTACTCTCCCTTGTGTTAACGGGTCGGTTTTGACCCGTGTCTTAAATCATCCCTAGGATACCCTAAAAACAGTTATTTATGATCCAATTTGTTTCTTACCTCTTAGTTACCTTGTTAGGGTTTCTCATCCATGGAAGGATTGATTTTAATATTTTTGGTGTGGCCCCCTGGGCCTTTCATTTGAGAGCATACCCTTCATTTTCAATATAAAAATATTGTCAAATGAACCTCAAGAGAATAATATAAACTTTAAAAAGTTTGTTATATCATCTGACTATTACTGAAGGGTTTTAGAACACATTTCTTAAATGTAAAAAAAATATACATATATATATTTTATATTATTAACTTTAGTAACATCTATGGTGTTACGGGTCAGTTTTGACCCGTATCTAACTACTTTATGAAAAAGGCAAAAAACAGATTTTTTTTTTTTAATAGAACTTTAATACAAATAAAAGATGAAAATTATATTAACATTAATAGCAATAATAATAATAAAAAGTAGCTTTTCTAGGTCAAACAAACAACAATCAATCAAGCAAATCAAATCAACAGAAATCAAGTACTAGTTTTTAGATGCATGTGTGGCAAAAAGTGATACATTTTGTGTGTTCTTTGCAAAGGTATTTTTTTGCAGGCAAAGCATTATGTGTTTTTCTTTCTGTCCTTATTGCTAGGGCAGACCTGACACCTCTTTCTTTTAGAATCAGGTGGTCTCACTGGGGTTGTGGCTGTTGTGCTTGATGTTGAGGCAGGGCTAGTTGAGGAGGATGCTGGTGATGATGCTCTTTGTGTTGCTGTGGGTGTGGGCGAAGCACTTGTTGAGCTCTGGACTTGTCGGACCAAGGCTGCAGCGGCTGGGTCTCGGGGCACTCATTCCCTTTGGTCAATGTGTGCCTTGACAAGGGATCTTCCTAGTACCTCAAGAAACATCCTTTGTTTGTTTTTTTTTCTTTGAATTCCATCCTTGGTGAATTTGGGTCCACAACACAAATGCATTGTATGCTGCCACATCAAGGATGTTTGAAAATACAGCCATTGGCCATCTCCTAGTCACTCGCTGGCAAGTGTAGGTGGCAGTCAGCTTGTCCTGGTTGTCCACTCCTCCTTTTGATGCGTCCCAGAGACTATCAGTGGCCCCATTGCAGGATTTGTACACTCCAGCAAGGAGAAGAACACCAATGTAGGCATCCAGGTCATCATCATGAAGGTCATTCCACATGTTGCCGTGGACTTTTTTTTCTTCAAGGTTTGTCATAGCAATAATGACTTTTTTTTTATTGACAATGGCATAAACAGATCAAAACATGTCTTGATGTCACTTACTCTTGTCACAGCAAACCTTGTGATCCCAGGGGTCATTTTTATGACATTTGCAGCATCTGCCCTGCCATGTACATCTGGAGGTACTGAGCTCCAACTGATCTTGCCACTTTTGGATTTGAATCTTTCAGCGGGAGCAGCTTCAGCACCTCATCAGACTGATCAGAATGGTCTGTGTCTTCTGGTTGATACTCCACATCATCTTCCTCCCCAGGAACCTGTTCATCAGTTTTCTGCTGTGTGTCCTCTGATTCATTATCATCCCAGATATAATCCAGAATTTGGCTTGCATCTAATCTTCTCCTCATTGTTGCATGGTGTAAACTGAAGATGTATACTCTGCAAAGTACCAACTGTAAGCGGATTTGGCCATACATGCCTGGACATGTCCCTAACTCAAGTTGTTGGAGGTAGAGCTGGCTGTGGGCTGTTGGTTTATATTGTGTTTATGAGTTCAGTTTTGGGACTTATTATTGTTTTTTTACTCTTATATTAAACCTGGGTCAAAAACGACCCCAACAACACAAATGCTATAATTTTAATAAGAGCATTTTACAATTTAGTAAAATAGTTTTATTTTATTGTATTTTGTTTAAAAATAAGTTTCAGGAAAAGTCAAAAAGTCTTAATGCAATAAACAAATGTATGTAGTATTTGTATGTATTTAAAAACTAAAACGGGTCGGTCACGACCCTAACACAAGAGGAAGGGTAAGTGTTATTGTTTAGTTCAATAAAAGTTATCGGAAAGCCATATGTAGTGACCAAACTGAATTACTACAATAGAAATAGACAATGAAGTCTTGCCATGTGTTACTACTTATTGGTGATTTACAGATGATTAACTACCTACTATCCTAGAATATTTTACCCACTGAAGTATTCTGAATGACAGATTTATAAATCAGATTTTATTTGATTTTATTACAATGCACTGATTTTAGAACATTCTCACAAATCGAAATTTAATATTAAATTTAACTTATTCTTCCAAGACTATTTTGTAGTTTATAGATGGAAATTGTTATACTTGATTTCAATATTTTATCATTTCAATCTAATTTTTTGAAGTATTCTCCTTTGTTTTCTATCAAAAATTGTTCACGTTTGAGTATTTAGGTTAATAATATACTGTATATACTCGAGTATAAGCCGACCCGAGTATAAGCCGACCCCCTAATTTTACCACAAAAAACTGGGAAAACTTATTGACTTGAGTATAAGCCTGGGGGGGTGTGTGTAAATGTAGCAGCTAGAGATGAGCGAGTAGTACTCGATCGAGCAGGTACTCGATCGAATACTACGGTATTCGAAATACTTTTACTCGATCGAGTACCACTCGCTATTTGAATGTAAAAGTTCGATGCAGAACCAGCATTGATTGGCAGAATGCTATACAGTCGGCCAATCAACGCTGGTTCTTCTCCTACCTTTAGAAGTCTTCTCCATGCAGCTTCCCCGCGGTGTCTTCCGGCTCTTCATTCACTCTGCCAGGCATGGGGCCTGGGCAGAGCCGACTGCGCATGTCTGCTTGTAGTGCGGGCATGCACAGTCGGCTCTGCCCAGGCCCAATGCCTGGCAGAGTGAATTCAGAGCCGGAAGATGCCGCAGGGACGCTGCAAGGAGAAGACTGCTCGGAGGATCTAGCCCGACCCTCACTCGTGGACTTGGTAAGTATGATTTGATCGAATGTTGCCTACTCCTGAAATGAGCATTTTCCCCCCATAGACTATAATAGGGTTCGATATTCGATTCGTGTAGTCGAATATTGAGGGGCTACTCAAAACTAATATCAAACCTCGAACATTTTACTGTTCACTCATCTCTAGTAGCAGCTACTGGAAAATTTCAAAAATTAAGGACTGGGTTTTTTCCCCCCCACGTGGAATTCAGCCTGCCTGAATACAGGGTATCTGCAGAGCTCCTATTAACTCCTTCCTGATGGAAGAGGAGCACTGCAGATCCTATATTCAGTAGACTGGGCACTTGCAGACACAGGGATACCTAATGTGTATGTGTTTCACAGTAATTTTCTACTTTTATATGTATTCTAGGGAAAGGAGGGATTTAGAACTTTTATTTAGTTTATTTTTTTATTATATTTATTAAAGCTTTTTTACCCCACTATTTTATGGGAGATTCTATACATTACTATTGCGGCTTGTCATAGACCCCCCCCCCCAAAAAAAAAAAAAAAAAAAAAAAAAGAAATTAATAATATATATATATATATATTTTTTTTGCTTGACTCGTGTATAAGCCGAGGGGGGCTTTTTCAGTACAAAAACTGTGCTTAACAATTCGGTTTATACTTGAGTACATACAGTAATTTAATTTTAATGTACTTGCTAACAATACCTCCTACATGTCAAGGAGGGATAAGGGTCTAGTATCCCCTATCCTAAAGATCATTAGAGCTTACTGGATGTTAACAGCTGGAATACCCCTTTAAGTAACCCTTTAAATGATAAAATATTAAGATTTCAAAATAAAAGTATTTTAATGCGGAAATCTTTAAATGAACACAAGGTAATATACAAAAAAGAGGGTTACTGGAAATAAAATATTCAGTCATTCTGCATATTTTACAGTTCATTAATCAAATGTTCAATCTCATGCTCCATTCATCAGCTATCTAGCCTTGGATTGTTGATACAGGAGGTGGTTAGTGACCGGATGTCAAGTGTAAGTTCTGGCACAGGTAAATCGCTCTGTATATCACGCATACAGTAGAATCGAGAGACTGCAGGAGATGATGGATGACATTTCTTGGTTGTTTTTCCCCAGGAAGCTTTGCATAGAAGTGTTTCCCAATCACTCAAATTGCAACTGGCTTTGTTTTAAACATAATATAAAGTTATCCAGCCACATTAAAAATATTGTTATAGAGAGCATTACTGGAAAGCGTGCCTAAAGAATGTTACAAATATCCTAAAAATAGGATAGCAAATGACTAACTGCCCCATTTACAACTGTTTTCGAATTCCCATCATAAAAGTACTGGGAGATTGATTTGGCCTTTTTCTTGTTTCTTGGTGGTCTGTCTATTTATACACCCAGTGCAATGGTCATTGGGAAGAAGAGCTGTGTACTAAATTTAAGATGAAAGAATTATGATTTTGTGTTCCCTAGTTTTATTTGATTTAGCAACCAGATAAATTACAAAGGCATTGGGTACTCACACCACCCGCTATTCTTCCAAGGCTAAGTGGGTTTTGGACTGGCACAGCTCGAAAAGAAAAAATGACAAGAGAGGCCATCCCTTGCATGGAACCTTTAAGATCTCACACATTTATTATGTATCAATGTCATATACACTGTCTATCAGTAAGTATTTGGACACCCATATAAATGAAGATATCTGCGGTCGTGATGTATGTCACGCCTTCTGCCTTTAAATAGGAAACACCATTGGCATTAGTCGCATGCAAGGTACTACAAAGTGCAGAGTTGTCCAATTTCGAGAAAGGGGTATTTGTGGGGTACCACAGAAATGCTTTATCCTTAAGGGACATAGCAAGCAAACTGAATTACCCAAAATCGTCAGTGGCCTATGTGATTTCAAAGTGGAAGGTCAACGGTGATTGTCAGTATGTGCCCCAAGTCCGCAGAATGACGAGTGCTGGCTAGAGAAACCGCACCCAACTGATGGCTCACATACAGTACATCAGTAGTTTTACCAGGCATGCGGCAGTATTGTGTCGATCAATACCATCCATAAGGAAGCATCTGCTGGGTTGTACCAACTCTTGAATATGAAGAAATATTGTTTTTCTACTCTACCACAGATGTCCTAATACTTATTGGTAGATAGTGTATCATAAATGTCTTATGGATGTAGAGTCCACATATCCCACACATATCATGAGAATGGGGATTCTATAGCTGCGATTGGAGGGATGGAAAGGTGACTGTGCATCCTCAATTATCATAACTCCCCTAGAAATGAACTCATCACTTACAGTGGCCATGGTATGAGGTTCCCATTGTTGAGAGGTGCAAGTCTAAGTAGTGATATAACCACCTATTATGTCATATTTTATGTCCTAAAGGTCTGACATGCAAAAACATTTTTGACTAAAGTATCTTCAGAATATGGCTACTGACTGTTTCAATAATATGGTTAACCTGAGAAGTTCCAGAGGCAAACAAATTCAGCCAGGTCAAAATTTTGGCAAAATGACTTTTGAAATGCTAACGTTTCTTGCAAATGTATTTTTCATATATAATTTTTAGCTAAATTGTATGTGACAGGAGGATAGAAAACAGGCACCTAATAAAGCTATTATTTTGCTAGGTATAAACATAGGCATGCATGAACAAGAACACAACTAACATTTATAAGATGGGAAAGATATCACAGCACCCCCATAACAGAGAAGAAAAGACAGTATAGCGATTCTGTTCTATGTGGTTGATGGAGGACACTGCTGAATTTTCTTTGACCTGGGTGCACACACCAGGCACATGAGAACTTCATGGCTTGCTAACTGGGCATCCCTTAATGTAAATGGCTCTATCTTTCTAGATTCTAGGGGAGGGGTGGAGTCCACTTCTAACCCTGTAAGGATGTATATATGTCCTTACAAGGTTAGCCTGCTGCCCAAGATCGTGCATCTATCGGCTTGCTAAGGAAGCTGGTTGTTACTACAGACATTAGTAAGTCTGCACAGCTATGGGAGCCACCATAAATCCCATGGTACCATGAATGCTCTGGAGACAAGAACTCCGAAAGCTTCAAAGATCAGCTCTAGAGTACAGCATAGAAGGCTGTATAGATCAGCCCCAGTTACAGGAGAAATCATTAAAAAAAAAAAGTTAAAACATCCCCCAACCGTCCATTATGACCTTGTGGAGGGGCACAATGTGTTAAAAAAATAATAGTAATACTACAAAAAAAAAAAAAAAACCCTCCCCCTTTCCCGCTACTAAAATGCCTCATCACAGGTTCTAACCCCATCCCTGGCAACACAACCGTAAGTAAACATGACCGTAATGGGGAGGTAAATCTATTTACCTTTTTTTTCTTTAGTAGCACTTCAGATGTGTTTTTGGGGCTATTATTAATGTAGCCTTTCAAGGTTCTCTTGTCATGGTACAATCCAGGCATCTAATATAATTTATCCACTGAACAAAGCCAAACTCTTTCCGCCAGCTGGTAATTTACTACTTTTACATATTTTTCGATCAAGAGCAACATGGATGGTCTCTGATCATCAGACTGAATAGATTGATAACAGCCACAATGCGCTTTCCTCTATATACGTTTATGTATACCAATGACAATATTAACTAATTCAACATTTAACATCTGTTTTCCTATAGTTCTCTGTGTAATCATAGTTTTCTGAAATTATCATATTAAAAATAAAGTATCAATCATATTTGTGTACTTAGAGATAGTGTGAGTCTAGGACATAACTATGCACACTGAAATGGCAGCAGTATGACGCAAGCCAAATGTCAGTGTGCTCCATCATAGCAGGACATGTAAGGTGAAAACATATTGGAAGCATTATCATTTACTCTATGCTTTCACTTAAATTATAGACGGACAAACAATAGTTATCTCCTAATAGTAACAAGATGTCTACTATTCATACCATAATTGTCATACCTTAATAACTCATCACAGTGGATTCTTTTATTTATATCACCAGTCTAGAAACTTTTGTTGTGTATGTTATATATTTAAAGCTTACACGTACCTTGATTTAATTCAATTCATACTTTAGAAGAAAATCCAATGTATTTATATATATTGTGGGGAATGTAGCTCGGTAGAAGCAGTGGTGCAGACCCAACCAGTCAGAGACAGGGACACAAAATATGCAGAAAACGGTTTATTTAGAAAATAAAACAAGAAAATGAATAAACCTTGACTTCAGGCACAAAATGAGCAAGACAAAATACAGCCTTAACTTCAGGCAAAAACAAAATAAAAACCTGCTCGTCTGAGCGCTAACTAAACAAAGGTACTCTAACTGTACGTGTGGCTTACTACTAGCCACACAGTCTAACAAAACAAAACAGAGGCTATGATAAACACTGGTCTCTCACCAGATAACAGAGTGTTGGAACAGAACCTGGCTCCTCCACTCTCCCCCAGGAACTGCCCTGAAGTGCAGGCTCTGCAGCCTTTTATGGTCCAGTAATGAGGCTATGAACCACACCTGGGCTGCAGCTTGTTCAAGATCCGCCCTGGACCACACATATGTCAGGAATCTGCGGGAGCTATACTGTGACTCTAGCACTCTGCCTGTCATCTTCTCACAATATATATATATATATATATATATATATATATATATATACACCAATTTCTGTAAATGGTTGATGTTTAAATTGCCCCACATTGGCCCCTGCACACAGTATTATGCACCATAGTGGCCCCTACACAAAGTATTATGCCTCATAGTGGCCCCTACACAAAGTATTATTGTCCCATAGTGACCCCTGCCCACAGTATTATGCACCATAGTGGCCCCTACACAAAGTATTATGCCTCATAGTGGCCCCTACACAAAGTATTATTGACCCATAGTGACCCCTGCACACAGTATTATGCTCCATTGTGAACACCCATGAACAATTATTATACTCTGGGGTCTCTTCAGTCCCAAGAGTATAATAATCAGAGACCCAGGGGAGGATACAAACATAAAAAAATGGTACTTACCTCTCCTGGGCTTTGGCACACTCCCCACAGATGTTGGCCATCTTCAATTATGTACAGGACATCATGCGAGCAGGAGCTTGCATCGCGACGCATAAGGATGCAAACCCTGGCCCATGTGATGTCTGGGACATCACCAAGTAGGCCTGAAGCCTTCTGGAGCCAGGAGAGGTAACAGTGTTTTTTATGTTTCGCATTCCACTTCAGACACATTTCTTTATACCAGAAGGCTAAAAGACAATTTGTAATTTTGCCGGAACTCAGTTCCGGTGTGTACTGGCCCAATTTAAGCACTGGGTATAGGTATGGACATATCTATAGGATCCATAAAGGTATTCACTCATGTGTGCTGTAGCCTATTCATTATGCAGTAGGACATACATATCACACATGATCCTTGTCAATATTGGTGTAATAGCCATTGTGAACTTTTGCCTTGGAGCCTCTGCATGGAAACGTGTCAGACACACCGATATGCAGAGAACAGATAAAAGACCTGGGGGATTTTTCAAAACGCTTACTTAGGAATTTTGAAATGTTAAACACAAGTTTCCTTTAGGGGAAAGTTCTTTTCTGTTTTGTTTTCAGGGAAATGACTTTTAATTAGGACTTGGTGATGGTTTCCTTTTTTCAAACACATTACAAAGCATTTTAGTTATATACAGTACATGACTGAACTTTGTCATATACTGTCTACGTGTAGAAGAAACTGTGTGAGGACAATTTACATGAGCACATTGCCTAAAAGGGAACCTTTAATATTGAATTTGAGGTCACCATAGAAAAGGAAGAGCTGAGCGGATTCATAAGTAGTTTTGTGATAACACATTTAGTATATCTTAAGATCCAGCTGTTTAAATCCCTGCTCATTCTGGGCTTAGGAGTCCAGTAGGTGGTGCAATCCATTAATTGACAGCGATCTCTGTATGCGATCAATGAGTAATACCGCCCACTGGACTCTTAAACCTGGATCCCAGGAATTTAAGTTAATAAATGACAAGTTATACTATTTTTTTTTTCTAAAAACAATATAGGAATCCCTTGGCTCTTTCAGTTCTATGATATACTACTTGCGGATTGGACTGCTTGTTTCATGTGACAAGTTCGCTTTAATGTTAAAATTGCTTTCACTAGTCATTCATATATTTATATAGATTAGAATTATGGTTTTTACTTTTTAAAGATGTGGGGCATTATTGAAATAACTAGCATATAACAAAAAAAAAAAAAAAATGAAAGTTGTATATAAAATAAATGACTTGATTCAATGACTTAAGATAGGCAAAAAATGGGTGTATAGATAATTCTAAATAGTTATACAAAACATAATGCCAGATACTCCTACCACAGTGTCACAGGGAATATAATAACTAAAACCCTTAATGAGTTGGGTTTAATCCCAGATCAAGTCACTAGGTTTCAGGAAGACTAAGCATTGATCTACATGGAGCTGCCTTCCAAAAGGTGGTGCTAGAGCAATTTCTCATTTTACCACTAAAAAGGACATTATATGCATATTATTTTCCCAGAATCCGTAGCAAGACATGTTCAGTCTATAGAACCCTACATACCGCAAGGTAGCCTGAAAAGGCAATACACATGTTAGCCCTTTTATCCCCTCACTGTGCCAGCTAGTAACCTCAAAACAGCTGTCTGCAGATGGGACCTTCTTCTATTCCAGGGGTAGGGAACATACGGCTCTCCAGCTGTTGTAAAACTACAACTCCCAGCATGCATACTTGCTCTGCTGTTCTTGGAACTCCCATGGAAGTGAATGGAGCATGTTGGGAGTTGTAGTTTCATAGCAGCTGGAGAGCTGAACCCCTGTTCTATTCTAAGAAAATAATCTGGTTTGGCTTTAATGCCAGATTATGCCAGCAGGTTTTAGGAAGACCAGACCTTCATCTATAGGGAGCTAAAGTCCAAAAAGTGTCATTAAAGCAAATTCTCATTTTTCCACCAACTAGAACATATTTGCATACTCTTCACATACTCTATGAAGTGGCTGCGGCTTAGTCAATGGTAATTATACGTTTACAGCTATAGCTTAGTAATATTGCATCAACTGAAAAACAAGTGGATGTTCTTGGTTCCTGATGGAAACAAGGGGTAAATGAAGTCTCAAATTTTAAGGAGAACTGACTATTGAAATACCATACCTACTGGAGTATTAAAAGATGTAAAAAAATAGTTAATTTAGTTGGAAGCATCAATGTAGTTTCACTATTTTTCTAAGAGTATGAAGGTTTTTGGCACTGAACAAGTTGGGCATAAAATGTCAAGTGCAGGATGTGACTTACTACAGGAGGTTATAAAAGTTTGAAGCCATTGTACTTTCCAAATCTACTCAAATGTTAACTGCAGTATTCCAGTCGTTCAGTGACCTTCTGTATATTTCCTCAAAGCAAAGGCTGAATTTATTTTAACCGCATTAGATATGAAATTGTATCCTTCGGGCAGGCTTTTATAAACAGGTTGGAAGCTGCAGTGGTTTTAGTAAATGGTACAAGTGAATCATGTAGCGCTCAATTTTCAAGCAATGTTTAAACAGCAGAGAGCAATATTTAAAAAAACCATTACCAGCGTACGGTATTTTTTTTCTTAACAATTTTCATGTAGCAGTGTAAAATATATGCCAATAACAAAATCTATGTGAAATAGGACATGGAAGGATTTTAATGGTCTGAAAATCAATGCTCTAAATATGATAAAAGTAATAGTAGCTCATATCATTTTTGCATGTATCTAAAAATAATAAGCAATAATTTATACTTTTTTTTTACTGTACATGCAAGGAAGCCATTTTGGATTATACGTAAACATAAAGAAGCGGCATTGGGAAGTGGCCTATACAATGAGTATTGTACAATTATCATTAAGTCGTAGATTTATAGTACGGCTAAAACCCAAGGGAGAATTTTATGCTGAATATTCACAGTCCATTAAGCATGAGGCATGAAAGTGTAAGATTTCCAAAGCAACTAGATGATGTCTGCGTGTATTTGGAAGTGATGGTAAGGTTAATTTCTTCCAAGATTAAGCTGAAAAGAATGTGATGCATTTATATTGCCCGAACCACAGCAGCAAGAAATCCCATGAAGTATCTTGATTGTTGATGTTTATGAGAAAACACTGGAACAGCTTAAAGGGGTTGGCCACTTTCAGACCAATATTGAGAAACAAATGTTATTATTTGTACAATAAAAGGATATACATTTTTCCAATATACTTTCTATATCAATTCCTCAGGGTTTTCTAGATCTCTGCTTGCTGTCATTCATTCTGTTACTTCTAGTGGATAATGTCTGACCATGGTCATGTGATTTACGGTCCATGGTCATGTGATGAGCACACAGGTGCACAGCTGATTACCAGGCAGATGTCTGATTACTGTGCTGTGACTATAACGAGCGGCACCTGTGTGCTCATCACATGACCATGGACCGTAAATCACATGACCATGGTCAGACATTATCCACTAGAAGTAACAGAATGAATGACAGCAAGCCGAGATCTAGAAAACCCTGAGGAATTGATATAGAAAGTATATTGGAAAAATGTATATCTTTTTATTGTACAAACAATAACATTTGTTTCTCAATATTGATCTGAAAGTGGCCAACCCCTTTAAGAAAATGTTCCAGGAGTTGGGGTTGGGGGTTTGCCTTCTCTCCGACTTCACTATACCTAGCATGGTATGATAGACAGGTCTTCTGCTTACAGTAATAGAGAGAGACCTGCCATATATAGCACTTGGGGAGAAGTGGTTTTAGTGGCCTGAATTTCCTTGTCAGAAACACAGAGGTAGATATTGGTAGAATGGACACACCAAATGGTAGAGTGTCCACAGGAGGAAAAATACTAAAAACTTTGTACTTGATTTAGGGTAGGTTAAAATGTTATTAATAGGGTTATCCAGTTATAGTAAATAAATGTTATTGTAAATTATACGCTTTCCAATATAATTTCTGTATGTATTACTCGATTTCTAGATCTCCGCTTACTCTGATTCATTCAAGAACCCAGTAGAAAAATATTCCTTCAGCACAAGAGGTCTATAGTAAAACTTGACTTTTATTGGAAAAATATAAAAAATAGGTACCAGACATAGGAAAAAAGATGTAGAAAAACTTACATGGTCAATTCCAAGTATGCATGTATGGTTGAAGACAGACAAGTCTACGCGTTTCGGGACATCCGTCCCTTGCTCATGGCAATACTACTGCGTCTGTTTCACTGGAGCTATAAATAGTTAAGCTCACAGGTGTGAAATTAGCATACAGCTGGCATATAATTAAAAACAAATGTTGACTAAAACAAAAACATGCAGAATAAATATACACACATACAATACACGGAGGACAATCCTCAGCGAAAAAACAAGAAATGGCAACACATCAACATAATGACATAAGGCAAAGATTAATATGGACAAAAAGACGTGTTTAAAAGGACACAAGCAATGAATTAAATTATAAAAACCACCCCTAACTAAACGTCAAGAGCACTCACCAAAAAGAAAATATCCACCTGCAGGATCATATAACATCAGTGCATGGTGATGAAGAAGTCTTTGTGATCAAAAATCCCAAGGAATATACATATAACCACAGGTCTCTATATGGTGAGAGGAAGGCGTCTCAGTAACTATGGCATCCAAAGAAGACACATGATCCTCCAGTCACATGATGCGAGTCACATGATCGGGATTCTTAGCCAGGATGTTCCACATAGAAAAATATACATGGCTTATGAACACTTGGTCTGTGGTTGCATGCCACAGACCAAAGGATCAAAATGCTGTGCAAAGAATAATGGTAATTAGCAAGTAAGTATAATATATATATATATATATATATATATATATATATATATATATATATATATAAAACAGAACAAAAGCAAAATAAATAAATAAATAAATATATATATACTAGAGGGAAGACCCGGCTTCGCACGGGTATATTACAATTTATGTTTGTGTAGTGGCCCCATAAGAATTGTCCAGTTTTGCACTGATGTATTTTGTATGCTGTTTGTGTGTATGTCCATAAGCGTCATGTGATTATGTGTATCTCATTTTGGATGTCAGTGAAAAACCTGTGATCAGTTGTTATGGATACCTGGAGTAAAGCGGTATCTAATCCTTCCCCGTGTAGTACTGTGTTTAGATGCACGTGTCTAATCCTTGTTGGTGTGGTACTTTGTGCAGATGCGCATATCTAATCCTCCCCCATGTGGAACTGTGTGCTGAGACGCGTATCTAATTCTCTGGCATGTGGTACTGTATGCAGAGGCCTGTATCTAATCCTCCCCTGTGTGGTACTGTGTTCAGATGCACGTATCTAATCCTCCCCTGTGTGGTATTGTGTGAAGAGGCGCGTATCTAATCCTACGGCGTGTGGAACTGTGTGTAGACACGCGTGTCCAATCCCCCGGCATGTGGTACTGTGTGTAGACGCGTGTATCTAATCCTCCCCCGTGTGGTACTGTGTGCAGATGCGCGTATCTAATCCTCCCCCGTGTGATACTGTGTGCTGAGATGCATATCTAATTCTCTGGCTTGTGGTACTGTGTGCAGAGGCATGTATCTAATCCTCCAAAGTGTGATACTGTGTGCACACACGTATCTAATCCTCCCCCGTGTGGTACTGTGTGAAGAGGCGCGTATCTAATCCTACTGCATGTGGTACTGTGTGCAGACGCGTGTATCTAATTCTATGGCATGTACAACTGTGTGCAGACGCGCGTATCTAATCCTCTGGAGTGTGGAACTGTGTGTAGACGTGTGTATCTAATCCTACGGCATGTGGTACTCTGTGCAGACATGTGTATCTAATCCTATGGCGTGTACAACTGTGTGCAGACGCGCGTATCTAATCCTCTGGAGTGTGGAACTGTGTGTAGACACGCGTGTCCAATCCCCCGGCATGTGGTACTGTGTGTAGACGCGTGTATCTAATCCTCCCCCGTGTGGTACTGTGTGCAGACGCGCGTATCTAATCCTCCCCCGTGTGATACTGTGTGCTGAGATGCATATCTAATTCTCTGGCTTGTGGTACTGTGTGCAGAGGCATGTATCTAATCCTCCAAAGTGTGATACTGTGTGCACACACGTATCTAATCCTCCCCCGTGTGGTACTGTGTGAAGAGGCGCGTATCTAATCCTACTGCATGTGGTACTGTGTGCAGACGCGTGTATCTAATTCTATGGCATGTACAACTGTGTGCAGACGCGCGTATCTAATCCTCTGGAGTGTGGAACTGTGTGTAGACGTGTGTATCTAATCCTACGGCATGTGGTACTCTGTGCAGACATGTGTATCTAATCCTATGGCGTGTACAACTGTGTGCAGACGCGCGTATCTAATCCTCTGGAGTGTGGAACTGTGTGTAGACGCGCGTATCTAATTCTACGGCATGTGGTACTGTGTGCAGATGCGCGTATCTAATCCTCCCCCATGTGGTACTGTGTGTAGACGCACGTATCTAATCCTACGGCATGTGGTACTGTGTGCAGACTCGTGTATCTAATCCTTCAGCGTGTGTAACTGTGTGCAGACACGCACATCTAACACTCGGTCATGTGGTACTGTGTGCAGATGCACGTATCTAATCCTCCCCTGTGTGGTATTGTGTGAAGAGGCGCGTATCTAATCCTACGGCATGTGGAACTGTGTGTAGACGTGGATATCTAATCCTACGGAATTTGGTACTGTGTGCAGACGCGCTTATCTAATACTCTGGCGTGTGGTACTGTGTGCAGACGCACGTATTTAAGCCTCCCCTGTGTGGTATTGTGTGAAGAGGCGCGTATCTAATCCTACGGCGTGTGGAACTGTGTGTAGACACACGTATCTAATCCTACGGCATGTGGTACTGTGTGCAGACACGCGTATCTAATCCGATGGAATGTGGTACTGTGTGTAGACGCGCGTATCTAATCCTACAGCATGTGGTACTGTGTGAAGACTCGTGTATCTAATCCTCCCCTGTGTGGTATTGTGTGAAGAGGCGCGTATCTAATCCTTCGGCGTGTGGAACTATGTGTAGACGCGCGTATCTAATCCTACTGCATGTGGTACTGTGTGCAGACATGTGTATCTAATCCTATGGCGTGTACAACTGTGTGCAGACACGCGTATCTAATCCTCTGGAGTGTGGAACTGTGCGTAGACGCGTGTATCTAATCCTAAGGCATGTGGAACCGTGTGCAGAAGCACGTATCAAATCCTTCAGTGTGTGGAACTGTGTGCAGAAGTGCATATTTAATCCTCTGGTGTGTGGGACTGTGTGCAGACCCGTGTATCTAATTCTACGGCATGTGGTACTGTGTGCAGACGCGTGTATCTAATGCTATGGCGTGTACAACTATGTGAAGACGCGTGTATCTAATCCTCCCCTGTGTGGTATTGTGTGAAGAGGCGCATATCTAATCCTACAGCGTGTGGAACTGTGTGTAGACGCGCGTATCCAATCCCCCGGCATGTGTTACTGTGTGCAGATGCGCGTATCTAATCCTATGGCATGTGGTACTGTGTGTAGACGCGCGTATCTAATCCTCCCCCGTGTGGTACTGTGTGCAGACGTGCTTATCTAATCCTCTAGAGTGTGGAACTGTGTGTAGACGCGTGTATCTAATCCTACGGCATGTGGTACTTTGTGCAGACGCGTGTATCTAATCCTATGGCGTATACAAATGTGTGCAGACGCGCGTATCTAATCCTCTAGAGTGTGGAACCGTGTGTAGACGCCTGTATCAAATCCTTCAGTGTGTGTAACTGTGTGCAGAAGTGCGTATTTAATCCTCTGGTTTGTGGGACTGTGTGCAGACTCGTGTATCTAATCCTGTGGCGTGTGATACTGTGTGCTGATCTGTGTATCTAATCCTCTGATGCGTGTAGCTCAGTTTGGATATCAGTGTTGTATTGTGCATGTGGAGTGACCATGTGTATTGCAGTTGAAATATGAGTGAAAGTCTTGCAGGTTTGTATTGGCTAAGGGGGGGGGCACTGTGTTTGGAATGCTGTATCTCAGCAACGGTACGTCCGAGCGAGTTGGAGTCTCGTCTTAAACCTTCCCGGATATCTGAAGTATCTCTGTACCAAATTTGGTGAAGATCGGTCCAGTCGTTTGGTTCGCATTAGAGCACAGACAGACAGACAGACAGACAGACAGACAGAAATTCATTTTTATAATATAGGGATATATATATATATATATATATATATATATATATATATATATATATATATATATATAAATAAATAAAAATAAAATTAAAATTAAAAATAAATAAATAAAAAAAAATATATATATATATATATATATATATATATATATAAATAAATAAATAAAATTGAAAAAAAATAAATAAATAAAATAAAATGAAATAAAAATAAAAATAAATAAATAAATAAATTTATTAATAAAAATATATTAAATCTGATTTGAAATTTAACCCTTTGGGGAAACGTGTGCCAAGCTCAAAAATCCAGAACGCTTCCCGCTTGAGCACCTTCCTCCACCAGTCACCACCTCGGGTTGGTCGATTAACATGCTCAATTGCACAGAAGCAGAATGATGATGTGTTGCCATTGTGATGCAAAATAAAGTGTTTGGACGCCCCAGATACATTATTGGCAGCAGATTTATTGCAGTCAGACAACTGTTCCGAAATTCGAATCTTCAGATTCATTGTTTACTTCTAGTGGAGAAAAATCAGTTCATGCTCATGTGATGGGCAGTCCATGCTCATGTGATGGGCAGTCCATGGTCATGTGATGGGCAGTCCATGGTCATGTGATGGGCAGTCCATGCTCATGTGATGGGCAGTCCATGCTCATGTGATGGGCAGTCCATGGTCATGTGATGGGCAGTCCATGCTCATGTGATGGGCAGTCCATGCTCATGTGATGGGCAGTCCATGCTCATGTGATGGGGGCAGTCCATGCTCATGTGATGGGCAGTCCATGCTCATGTGATGGGAAGTCCATGGTCATGTGATGAAGATACAAATGCACATCCTGACAGTGCTCTAATTGCTTTGCTGTGCAACTGTCTGTCCATCACGTGACCACGGACTGATTTTTGTGCATTGGAAGTAAACAATGAATCATAGTAAGCAGAGGACTTACTAAATGAAAAAGAGTTGGGTCAGTTGACTTTTATGACAGGCTGACCGTCACATTTTGGTGGGGGCCCCCGTCTATCATACTGTCTATTAGGCTAAGGCCCACGTAGGCCCGAATAAACTTTCTGCTTTAACTATACCTATACAGAAAACACCAGCATTTCCATAGTTGTAATTGACATGCTGCTATTATATGTCTGCGACGGATATATTTCTGCAATGTGTGGGTGAGATTAGCCAGAATCCCATTCACTTTGTATGGACTATAAAACGCTGCAGCACTTATGCTACGTGGGGCCCCGGCTTTAAATGGATATTTGGGACAGGGTTTGTGCAGGCATACTCCTAATTCAGTTGGCAAAAATTAAATCCAGCTAATCACATCAGTGCAACTTCAATGCACCATACTGGTAGAGCGACTAGGTCACTTGCTTCTGCTCTTGCACCTTCACTTCTCAATCCAATAAATGGTTACACTAATTTATTGAATTTGCAGATCTGTCTGTAGCTTAACCATTTATATCTATGTAGCCCTTGGACCTACCTCAGTTCCCTACTAGAGATGAGTGAACACTGTTCAATCAAATACATATTTGATCGAATATCAGGCCGTTCGCAGTATTCGATTGGAATCAAATACCACAAGGCAAACACAGTAAAAATTTGTATCCCCTCCCACCTTCCCTGGTGCTTTTTTTGCACCAATAACTGCGCAGGGGAGGTGGGACAGGAACTACGACAATGGAGGCATCGAAAAAAAATCGGAAAAAGTAATTGGCTGGCTTAATCAGGTGACCTCCAATTTATACAAATGGTAGCTTTAACATTCGATTAATTTGAGACTGTGAACTATGTGACTGTGAGACAGGGATAGATGTACTGTCAGGGTTAGCTAGGGAGTAGCCGAGCTGAGTGCACGGCCAGCTCTGCTTCATCTCCGATGTAGCAGTGCTGGCCGTGCGCTGAGCTCGACTGCATCTTCGGAGTATCCAAGCTGAGCGCACGGCCAGCTCTGCTACATCTCGGCATAGGAATGCATTGACCAGCGTTGATTGGCTGAATGCCATACAGAGTATAGCAAGCTGACAGGGATCCCGACATAATACAGTGACTTGGGCATGTTAGATGCCCCCAGACATGCTTCCCCTGCTGTCCCAGTTGCATTCCAGGGTGTTGGCATAATTTCCTGGGGTGTGATAGTGGACTTGGTGACTCTCCTGAGTTGAATGGTGGGATCCCCTGAAACGAAGCATTTTTCCCCATAGACTATAATGGGGTTTGATATTCTTTCGAATAGTCGAATATTGAGCGGCTATTCGAAACGAATATTGAATATTTTACTGTTCGCTCATCTCTATTTGCTACCATGTCATTTCCCATTCAGTCTTAATGGTACGGCCTTACACAGTGCTGGTCATGTTCTATTCAGTGCCATGCATTATTATATCATCAGGCTAACACATCATCAGCCTTCAGGAGATATGCACCATTAGACTGAGATTTACTTGTGTTTCCTAAGTAATCTAATTATTTTTTTAGATTTATACCCACAGCTTTTCAAGTTTTGCAGCCTCTTGATGAAGTTCATGTTGTAATGAAATACACGCCAAGGTTTCCATACTCTATAACCACTGTTCACCTACTCTAGGTTTGCTTTCTTATGTTCTATGATTCTTCTTCAGTATACTTAAGTATTTCATTTTCCTTGCACATGTGTTTTCATTCATATATTGCATACCTGAGGTTAATGTTTATACTTAGTTGATATTATTCTGAGATATACTGTACTTTATATATACACACAGTACTAGTCAAACATTTAGACACATCTTTATGTTCCATGTTTTTGTTGCTATTTTCTTTGCTTATTTTCAACATTGCAGATTCATATTGAAGACATGAAGATTATGAAAGAACAAAAATGGAAATTCCATAAATTAACTCTGGACAAGGCATAGCCGATAATTGAAAGCCATTCCAGGTGACTACCTCCTGAACCTGACTGACAGAGTATCAAGAGTGTGCAAACCTGTCAGCAAAGCAAAGATGGCTACTTTGAAGACACTAAAATATACAATATATTCTGGTTTGTTTGGCAATTTTTATTTCCTACTTATTTGTTCCTTCATAGTTTTCATGTCTTCAATATGAAGATGCAATGTAGGAAAACTACAAACAATGCAATGAGGAAGGGGTCAAGGCCTCGAAACGCGTAGACAACTAACGCTTGTACATCTATGCCTTAGCATGTCTATTTTTCATCATGCTGTAAGTGTTTTTTTTACAAATTTTCAAGTTTTTGCACTGGTCTTCTGTTTTTGTGGAAAAATATTTTAATAATGGACATTAAAGAAATGTTTTAATTTTGGATACCATTTGGAGTGCCGACTTCCTATTTACTGTTTTTCCATGTGTATTGCCTGGACCGGGAGGTTATAAAGTCTTGTGCACCCAATGAGAGTATCTTTTGAAATACTATATAAAAGCACATTCACAAGGGCTGTGACTACTTTCCTATACGTTTTCATAATGCCAATCAGGTTCAAGTATGAAGGCTTCATGGTGAGCACTTGAATCTTGCCTTTGCTGTGGAGTGAAACACTGCCCCAAGTGCTGGTGTGATGATCATGGGAGCCATCACATTTGATAGTCTGTCACCCCTAGCAATGATATAAGGGACATTTCAGCAGGGCAGCAGCTTGCCCCAACACAAAATGAGATTCCCAGGAATGTCTCCACCAGGTTGGGTGCATGCAGATGTCTTTATTTCCATGGACTAACATTCCATGGAAAAAATAACAAAAACATGCTCTATTTTGGTCTGTTTTGCAGACACTGGACACACATTCATGTCTATGGGTCCATGTGTGCTGCCATGTGCTGTCCATTTTTTACAGAGATATAGAATAGTGTAATAAATAAAAATGATTGCATCCAACCCAAAAATCAGCAAGATCATGTGTTGTCTATGTTTAGCAAGAGCATTAGGAGTCTGTAAACTGTGAACATATGAATAAACCCTAAAAAGTAGATTTTTTTTTTATGATTCTTGGATGCTGTATACCTCCAATTTTCTATATAATAGTGCATGCCTCTGCCTACTTGCTTAGGATATACATTGTCTGTGTGTGTGTGGTGGTGGGGAGGGGGCAGTGTATTACTCCATCTGCACCAATTTTCTGTTATAAATTGGTGATCATGTAGTGAATCTCAGCAAGACTCTTTCTTTCAAAGAGGTTACATGACCTGGATATTGAAATGATAATGGCTGCTGGCATTGTTCATGTAATAATGATTGTATAAAACCCAGTATGTTTATATAAACCTATTTCATGAAGACAATGCGTTTAGATCATCTCAGCTGTATCTTCCATCCTACCGCATGTTCTGTACATAATAAAAGGCCAGTCCGAAAAATCGTTGTTTAAATAAGTTCAGGAAACAATGCACTTAGAGCTGTTTACATATGTGACTACAGTTTGGTTTGGCAGTGCACAGACATTCGGCAGGGTTTGTTCCACTTGCATTTAGAAGGAGTATTTTCCTCACAATTAAAGGAAATCTCATTTGGTAGATTAAGATTTATAATTCTTATCTCTTTGAGCAATTACTATTAAAGATACTCTACAAGGCTAAACCTTGATCCAGTGGAAAAAGCCAAACCATGACCCTGTTTTTCAGGGTTAAACTCAGGTGACGAGATATTGTACAGTACATGTGAGTAATATGCAGCTCAGCTACAAGAATGGTTTACAAGTTGCTTGAGCACCAGTTCCTTTCCTTCTTTTAGATAAATTGTTAATAAAAGCTAGGACTAGTCTCATACTTCCAGAAGCTTGTCCATCACTTAAGTCGTGTATTTGACCATAATAATTGGATCGTTCCTGACTAGAGATGAGCGAACACTAAAATGTTCGAGGTTCGAAATTCGATTCGAACAGCCGCTCACTGTTCGAGTGTTCGAATGGGTTTCGAACCCCATTATAGTCTATGGGGAACATAAACTCGTTAAGGGGGAAACCCAAATTCGTGTCTGGAGGGTCACCAAGTCCACTATCACACCCCAGGAAATGATACCAACACCCTGGAATGACACTGGGACAGCAGGGGAAGCATGTCTGGGGGCATAAAAGTCACTTTATTTCATGGAAATCCCTGTCAGTTTGCGATTTTCGCAAGCTAACTTTTCCCCATAGAAATGCATTGGCCAGTGCTGATTGGTCAGAGTACGGAACTCGACCAATCAGCGCTGGCTCTGCTGGAGGAGGCGGAGTCTAAGATCGCTCCACACCAGTCTCCATTCAGGTCCGACCTTAGACTCCGCCTCCTCCGGCAGAGCCAGCGCTGATTGGCCGAAGGCTGGCCAATGCATTCCTATGCGAATGCAGAGACTTAGCAGTGCTGAGTCAGTTTTGCTCAACTACACATCTGATGCACACTCGGCACTGCTACATCAGATGTAGCAATCTGATGTAGCAGAGCCGAGGGTGCACTAGAACCCCTGTGCAAACTCAGTTCACGCTAATAGAATGCATAGGCCAGCGCTGATTGGCCAATGCATTCTATTAGCCCGATGAAGTAGAGCTGAATGTGTGTGCTAAGCACACACATTCAGCACTGCTTCATCACGCCAATACAATGCATTAGCCAGTGCTGATTGGCCAGAGTACGGAATTCGGCCAATCAGCGCTGGCTCTGCTGGAGGAGGCGGAGTCTAAGGTCGGACCTGAATGGAGACTGGTGTGGAGCGATCTTAGACTCCGCCTCCTCCAGCAGAGCCAGCGCTGATTGGCCGAATTCCGTACTCTGGCCAATCAGCGCTGGCCAATGCATTCTATTAGCCCGATGAAGTAGAGCTGAATGTGTGTGCTAAGCACACACATTCAGCACTGCTTCATCACGCCAATACAATGCATTAGCCAGTGCTGATTGGCCAGAGTATGGAATTCGGCCAATCAGCGCTGGCTCTGCTGGAGGAGGCGGAGTCTAAGGTCGGACCTGAATGGAGACTGGTGTGGAGCGATCTTAGACTCCGCCTCCTCCAGCAGAGCCAGCGCTGATTGGCCGAATTCCGTACTCTGGCCAATCAGCGCTGGCCAATGCATTCTATTAGCCCGATGAAGTAGAGCTGAATGTGTGTGCTTAGCACACACATTCAGCTCTACTTCATCGGGCTAATAGAATGCATTGGCCAATCAGCGCTGGCCAATGCATTCTATTAGCTTGATGAAGCAGAGTGTGCACAAGGGTTCAAGCGCACCCTCGGCTCTGATGTAGCAGAGCCGAGGGTGCACAAGGGTTCAAGTGCACCCTCGGCTCTCCTACATCAGAGCCGAGGGTGCGCTTGAACCCTTGTGCACACTCTGCTTCATCAAGCTAATAGAATGCATTGGCCAGCACTGATTGGCCAGAGTACGGAATTCGGCCAATCAGCGCTGGCCAATGCATCCCTATGGGAAAAAGTTTATCTCACAAAAATCACAATTACACACCCGATAGAGCCCCAAAAAGTTATTTTTAATAACATTCCCCCCTAAATAAAGGTTATCCCTAGCTATCCCTGACTGTACAGCTATCCCTGTCTCATAGTCACAAAGTTCACATTCTCATATGACCCGGATTTGAAATCCACTATTCGTCTAAAATGGAGGTCACCTGATTTCGGCAGCCAATGACTTTTTCCAATTTTTTTCAATGCCCCCGGTGTCGTAGTTCCTGTCCCACCTCCCCTGCGCTGTTATTGGTGCAAAAAAGGCGCCAGGGAAGGTGGGAGGGGAATCGAATTTTGGCGCACTTTACCACGCGGTGTTCGATTCGATTCGAACATGGCGAACACCCTGATATCCGATCGAACATGTGTTCGATAGAACACTGTTCGCTCATCTCTATTCCTGACAATTATAGACAATTTTTTTTCACTTTGGCTGCTCTTTACATTAGAAATAAAATCAGACTCAGTTTGGTTCTTCTGAAAATTAAAGCGTATCTAAACCTTGCAAATAACTTGATTTGAAGTGACCCTTTCCTTTCACAGAGCTCATACACCATAGATAATGAGAAGCAGGGGCAGCCCTAGGGAAACAGTGTAAAAAGGCAGGTTTTCACACAAAGGTTACAAAATTTGTATATTACAAAATCTATTGATGACACAAAAGTTGCAAAAAAAGCAAAGTTACTAGAAAGTTTGGTTCTGCTTCATATTATTTTTATAGCCATGATAGACACAATACTAACGACCGTAATGGCACTAAGACACAGATAGAAGACCCTCTCTTCCTACAGTTTAATGCTAAATATGCCTTAAGCTGAGATATCCTTTTGGTGGACACTAGACCAGGGGTAGGCAACTTTTTTGTTAGGCGTGTTGAATTAAATATTTTAAAAAAATGGATGGGGTGCTCAGTGAGCCATACATTAATGTACTCAACCTCTACATAAACATCATGATGCCCCATTGTTG
This sequence comes from Leptodactylus fuscus, assembly GCF_031893055.1. NCBI lineage: Eukaryota > Metazoa > Chordata > Amphibia > Anura > Leptodactylidae > Leptodactylus > Leptodactylus fuscus. Next base: position 299,342,446 of record NC_134265.1, read on the forward strand.
GCCTTTATACCAAGTATAAGGCACCTGCAGAGATCGTTCCCCGCCATAACTTGGTGGCAGGTAGAGGACCATTTGACCATACATGTTACTTGACCTCGTCCAACATTCCAGTATTAGTTTGCAGAGCGCAGTTTATTACTATAGAGGAAGTTGAATGACACATACAGTCACTTGTTCCTCCATCCACAGTCAAGTTATGGACAGGCTGACAAAATGGAGGCAGTTGCTGCGCCTGGATGTTATGGCTTGCGTGCCACTTTTGGCACGTGTCTCTTGTGCTGGGGGTTGCTGACCCCTGCACTAGGCTGTAGTTGTTAGTTGGTGCTGCAATAAAGTTTATCTATACATTAATAATTTGCTACAACGTGATACTTTATCACAGAGCACAAGAAAAGTCATTGAAAAGGTCAAGATAAAGTTCTGTGCCAAAGTGTTGTTAATGTATTTAAAGGGGTTTTCTTGGCTGGGGGCCATTTTTGATATCCTCAGAATAGGTCATCAGTATCAGATTGGTGGGGGTCCAACATCTGGATTCTGCACCGACCAGCTGTTTCAGGCAGCCTCTGGTACCAAAACCTCTATAGGAGACAGAGCTGCTTCTGCTTCCATCACATGTAAAAGTGCCTAAAATGGAGGTTGCATGGAACGATTTGATACTGATATCACCTATCTTGAGAATCCTATACTGCCACACCAATCTACTGCTGACTACTGTACCTTAAAAAGAAAAATTGGCATTTAAAAACTAATCTTTATTGATATTACCATTAAAAATAACTCCCTGGGTACAAAATTTTTTTTTTTTTTTTTTTTTTAAAATAATCTATTTTCATGCACCATTTGTTTCAAAACACCAATGGGTATCAAATAAACGTATGAGAGCCTCTCATACACTCCCTATTCAATGGGTGTTTTAAAAAGAAACTACTACAAGGTATTGCATATAAATAGCATGGCTGTAGTCATAAACTATTGAATGGGTGCTAGTTCCAATCCCCAGTCTATATATTCTGAGGATCAATTAGATACAATTCATCTCAGACTAGTTGACTGCTGAGTTGTAATATATGACTGCTTCTTAGCTCTTGCAAGTTCAGAGAGACATAAAGTAACTTTGTATCAATATTGCTATTGCCACAAGATTGTCTGTAGCAAATATATATCTAGCTACTATGTCTCTATATTGCATGCCAGCAGCACAGTAAGTTCGCTGATGGCATAATTGGAATTTCAAATGAATTAAGGGGAAAAGGGGACTCCACAAAATAGAAAAGATAGATGAGATCTTGGATGATACCCAGATTATTAATCTCTCGAAACATGTATTATCTAGGGATGAAAAATTATTGCTTTCAAAGGGATTGTCCTTTGTTCCCACTAACAAATTTAGTGAATTCGAATGGGTAAAAGATGTCAGCCTTTTCTGTAGGAAGTTAAGATGGGCTAAATATATGGGTCTGGTTAAACAAAGGAAATGTGATGACTGGGGAGTGGATATTGAAGATCTGCCTGGCCTTGAAACCCTAGAAGATCTATTTAGAGAGGGACAGGGAGAGGTTGTCCCAAGACCCAGTACTGATTTACGTCCAAGAAGCACTAAGACACCTCCTGCTTTTGATACTGGACATATTGATGCATTTGAATCTCTAGTAATCGAAGAGATAAAACAGTTACCCCCCGGTAGATCAGAACACTTAAATCTTCCAAAGACGCAATTGACAGCTCTTAAAGATCTTGAAATGGATACCAACCTGATTGTCAAAAGTTCTGACAAAGGGGGAAATGTGGTCCTCATGGACAGACCCATGTACATCAAAATGTGTGAGGACATTCTAAAATTTGAGGACTCATACAGGATCTTGGAAAGTGACCCTACAGATCTTTTTATTAGGGAACTAAGCAATATATTATCAGAAGCCTTGGAGTCTGACCTAATCAGTAGGCAGGAATATATGTTCATGTTGCCCAGGAGACCACAAATAGCCACCTTTTATTCTCTCCCGAAGGTGCACAAGGGGGTGGACCCGCTGAAGGGGCGTCCGATAGTCTCGGGCATAGGAAGTGTAACGCAGAACATTAGTACATATGTTGACATTATTTTAAGACCCTTTGTCACTGCGTTGCCTTCCTATGTCCGGGACACGATGGACGTCCTGAGACAGCTGGAAGATCTGGTCCTACCCCCTGGCACCTGGGTGGCAAGCCTCGACGTTGAGGCTTTATATAGCTCCATACCCCATGATCTGGGGTGTGGGGCGGTTCGGTATTTTCTGGAGCAAAGAAGGAACCAATTATCATCCCATAATGACTTTGTTCTTGGCCTCTTGAGATTCATCCTGGAGAGGAATTATTTCGTTTTTAACGGGCGCTTCTTCCACCAGCTCAGGGGAACAGCGATGGGGAGCCCTGCGGCCCCCACATATGCCAACCTGTTCCTGGGCTGGTGGGAGGAGCGCCTAGTTTTCACGGACACAATGGATCAATGGACGGGGCACATTATTTTGTGGCTCCGTTACATTGATGACATCTTAATTTTTTGGGGAGGTACATCATCACAATTTGTGTCTTTTGTGGAAGCTTTGAATTGTAACGAAATTAATCTAAGGTTTACATCTGAAATACATTCAACAGAGATTAATTTCTTGGATCTGCACATTAAGATTAATGAGGGGGGCACACTGAGTTCCACGGTTTATCGGAAACCCACCTCCACGAACAATCTATTGAGGTGGGATAGCTTTCATCCTCAATCCCTAAAGAAAGGCATCCCTAAGGGACAATTTTTAAGGATGAGAAGAAATTGTTCTGAGGAGGGAGAGTTTAATCAGAAAGCGTTGGATCTATGCAAGCGTTTTGGACAGAGAGGGTATCCACTGGATACAGTCAAAACGGCGTTCGATTACGCCTCCTCATGTGACCGTAGTGAACTGTTAGTGCCCAAACCCAAAAAAGAGAACGATGGGTCCATTAGGCTTATTGGCACCTTTGACAGCAAACATAAAGAAGTGAGGGACATTATTAATAACTACTGGAAGGTTCTGCAATTGGATAAGGACATCAATCCTTTTTTGACTTTGAAGCCCACTATTACATATAGGAGAGGCAGAAACATTAAAGATCATATTGTACATAGTCATTTGGGAGTACAACAGAAAGACGGTACATGGTTGGATAGAAGTATTCCTGCGGGAATGTTTAAATGTGGGGGTTGTAAGGCCTGTCAATATGTTAAGAAAGGTGCTAGGTTCCAAAGTGCCAAGACAGGGAAATCCTATGATATTAGGGAGTACATTAATTGTAAAAGTAAGGGAGTTATTTACCTGGCAACCTGTAGTTGCAATAAGAACTATGTAGGTAAGACTTCCAGAGAACTGAGACGCAGGATTTTGGAACACATTGGCTATGTGAACCGTAAAGAGGATCAACCAATAAGCAGACACCTGTGGGAAGAGCATAATGGGGATCTCAGGGCTCTATCCTTTCAGGGAATTGAACTGGTAAAGCCCTCCATACGTGGGGGGGGATTTTGACCGCAAACTTTTACAACAAGAGGCAAAATGGACATACCGCCTACAATCTGTCAAGCCGGATGGCTTGAATGAAATCATTTCATATGCATCCTTCATTTAACATGTTTTTGTCTTTTGGAGGTAGATTTTCTCATAATATAGTGTATGGTAGATATGGTTCTGCGATATCTGATCGTTTTACCGATATACCGCGGTAATCGTCTATTATGCATGGTGGGATACCCCCTAATAATAGTGGATATGGACATTCTTTTTAACAAGCTAACGTTCAGGGTTAATTTGGTCTGTATGTGCGATAAGACCACTGTGATCGGTGATACGCGTGTACTTTTCTAATATCAATTTATGTGAGGTTTATCTGATAGATAGGGTGGGTCTGTAGTTTCATAATCGTACAAGTAGATGTGAGACGTCTTTTCAATCTGACAGTTACTCAGGATATGCGGGTCATGTTTTGGAGCCGTTTTTAAGATAACTATTGGATAAGGTATATCTATTCTGATAATGTTGGGGACAAGTATTCTAAATTAATAAACAAATTTAGGGTTAATAATAATTTGTATATAATAGCTGGGAAGCCCTGCATTCTTAATAAACTGCAGTGCAGATGTGGCATTCTGTTGTCCAACATTAAGCGATCTATAGGAATAAGGCACCAGTTTGCTTACCGTATGGGTAAAGTTTAAATATAACATCTTTGTGACCATGGGGTGTTACTGTCCTTTTGAAATCTCTGAAGCGTCACCCGAAGTTGTATTGTATTAAGGGACACATAGAGTAAGATCGGGAGACGTGCGATTCACTGCAGACTGGCAATCATCTAGCTGGGTACGGGGATGAGCGTCTCCGTTACCATAGTTACTGAGCGTCCCGCTCGCTGACCAATCATTGACGAGGGGCGGAGTCTATGACACGCCCTCAGCCATGGGAGACGAGCGGGAAGGCGGGTAAGTACGCACCTTTTGTCCTGGGTATAAAGGGACTCGCTGCGGCGCTCTGCCTTCGGCTGATAGAAATTATCCGTGCCTACCATCAGGGCACGGAGAACGGTGGTTATAACCGCCATAACTGAACATCTAGGCTGTGCTATTAGAGCAGGATTAGTGGACTCGGCAAACTGGGGGATGGTAGAATCTGCTGGAGTGAATATTGTTGCAGATAGTCCCAGTTGATAGGAGTTCATTACCGACGCGGTATCGCATCAAAACCGTGGGGTGTATTTACATAAAAGGTCTCCTGAGGAACCCCGATAACAGGGGGGAAACGCGTAGAGACGCCTATTTATTAGATATCTGCTGGTCATTTGAAATTCCAATTATGCCATCAGCGAACTTACTGTGCTGCTGGCATGCAATATAGAGACATAGTAGCTAGATATATATTTGCTACAGACAATCTTGTGGCAATAGCAATATTGATACAAAGTTACTTTATGTCTCTCTGAACTTGCAAGAGCTAAGAAGCAGTCATATATTACAACTCAGCAGTCAACTAGTCTGAGATGAATTGTATCTAATTGATCCTCAGAATATATAGACTGGGGATTGGAACTAGCACCCATTCAATAGTTTATGACTACAGCCATGCTATTTATATGCAATACCTTGTAGTAGTTTCTTTTTAAAACACCCATTGAATAGGGAGTGTATGAGAGGCTCTCATACGTTTATTTGATACCCATTGGTGTTTTGAAACAAATGGTGCATGAAAATAGATTATTTTTAAAAAAAAAAAAAAAAAAAAAAAATTTTTGTACCCAGGGAGTTATTTTTAATGGTAATATCAATAAAGATTAGCTTTTAAATGCCAATTTTTCTTTTTTGGATTTGCTATAGGAAAGAAAGATTCTGGTGGAAGTTAATGACTACTGTACCTTCCATGATGTATTATGGAAGAGATTTTATTTCTAGTATTACAATAACTTTATAGCTTTCTGGGCAGCTTGGTGGCCTTGTAGCGCTGGAGTCCATGGTTCGAATCCTGCCAAGGACAACGTTTGCAAGGAGTTTCTATATTCTTCCCATGTTTGCGTGTCTTTCCTCACACACTCCAAAGACATACAGATAGGGAATGTAGATTGTGAGCCCTATATGGGACAGTGACCCACAATGTGTGTAAAGCGCTGCAGAATCAGATGGAGCTATACAAGTAAATTAAAAAAATAATAAAAAAATCAATAAATAGCTGCCCACATAATGAACATGATCATAGTGAACAACACCAATGCATCACTGTATTCTATAGAGATATCAGTATTGGGTTATGTAAGCTGTTTCCTTTTTTCTTCAAGTTTTAAAACTGGTAAAAACTCGGAAACATGTTAGGAAGGATATATTATATACACTCACCGGCCACTTTATTAGGTACACCTGTCCAACTGCTCATTAACACTTAATTTCTAATCAGCCAATCACATGGCGGCAACTCAGTGCATTTAGGCATGTAGACATGGTCAAGACAATCTCCTGCAGTTCAAACCGAGCATCAGTATGGGGAAGAAAGGTGATTTGAGTGCCTTTGAACGTGGCATGGTTGTTGGTGCCAGAAGGGCTGGTCTGAGTATTTCAGAAACTGCTGATCTACTGGGATTTTCACGCACAACCATCTCTAGGGTTTACAGAGAATGGTCCGAAAAAGAAAAAACATCCAGTGAGCGGCAGTTCTGTGGGCGGAAATGCGTTGTTGATGCCAGAGGTCAGAGGAGAATGGCCAGACTGGTTCGAGCTGATAGAAAGGCAACAGTGACTCAAATAGCCACCCGTTACAACCAAGGTAGCCAGAAGAGCATCTCTGAACGCACAGTACGTCGAACTTTGAGGCAGATGGGCTACAGCAGCAGAAGACCACACCGGGTGCCACTCCTTTCAGCTAAGAACAGGAAACTGAGGCTACAATTTGCACAAGCTCATCGAAATTGGACAATTGAAGATTGGAAAAACGTTGCCTGGTCTGATGAGTCTCGATTTCTGCTGCGACATTCGGATGGTAGGGTCAGAATTTGGCGTCAACAACATGAAAGCATGGATCCATCCTGCCTTGTATCAGTAACGGTTCAGGCTGGTGGTGGTGGTGTCATGGTGTGGGGAATATTTTCTTGGCACTCTTTGGGCCCCTTGGTACCAATTGAGCATTGTTGCAACGCCAAAGCCTACCTGAGTATTGTTGCTGACCATGTCCATCCCTTTATGACCACAATGTACCCAACATCTGATGGCTACTTTCAGCAGGATAATGCGCCATGTCATAAAGCTGGAATCATCTCAGACTGGTTTCTTGAACATGACAATGAGTTCACTGTACTCCAATGGCCTCCACAGTCACCAGATCTCAATCCAATAGAGCATCTTTGGGATGTGGTGGAACGGGAGATTCGCATCATGGATGTGCAGCCGACAAATCTGCGGCAACTGTGTGATGCCATCATGTCAATATGGACCAAAATCTCTGAGGAATGCTTCCAGCACCTTGTTGAATCTATGCCACGAAGAATTGAGGCAGTTCTGAAGGCAAAAGGGGGTCCAACCCGTTACTAGCATGGTGTACCTAATAAAGTGGCCGGTGAGGGTATAGAAAATGTGGTGTGACTTAAAGGAAAAGAAAGTTGCCTAGATGCTTGTAGTCACAATTGATTTTCTGGATCTTCTTTTAATGCCAAAATGTGTAACACAAGATCAGATGCATCATCATGGATTGCATTAGTCATGTAAAAATCTGAGCCAAATGATAAAGCATGGAGGAAAGCTGTATCCATTTTATTCAGGATGGTGATTTGTAGAAGAGCAAACAACAGCATGTCCTGTTCTATGAGTCACACACATGGGCCTGTTTGGGACACACCTTTTGAGATCTCATGTCAATAAGATAGATGTGTATCAAATACCAACATCTGCAGGATATCAAGGCCTTCTTAAAGGAGAAAAATCATTTAAAAATAGTTTTATCTTTATAAATTTTATTTTCCTAAACATATTAGTTTTTATGAACGTTATGATCATTTTGAGGTTCCATTAAAAAAGTCTGCAAACAAATTATCACCATTCACAGCCCCACTTCAGAACCCATGGAAAATTTTGGACCCCATACTCGACTTACCTAAGAACTGGTCATGTTAATGGCACACAGGGGATCAGGACTCGCAGAAGAAATTCCATTCTTGATATGGATCAAGACAATTAACCTTTTAGTATGTTTTTGGAATGTGGGTAGAAATCATGGTAACTCTTAGTAACTGAGGCAAAAATAGAGAGAACATACATTGCTGGGAACTTCATACTGCAAAGCAGCAGTGTTAACCACTAACACTCTCTGGAACAGGATTAAGTCACCATGCGCCCATAGAGATGATGCATTTCAGGTACCCTGTTATCAGTACCTTCAATAGCTTAGAGGAACAGTCTACAGTTTTCTGCATGACCCTTATAAAAAGGGTCTTATAGAAATCCTACAGATAACACAACTGGTCCGCTCTACTTATTTTTTGGTATTCCTGTTCTTTATAGTGTTCACTGGAGCTATCAAAATGGTTGACTTGAGAGCTGCATTCCATATCATCACTGAAAGGGCCCAGTGTTGAGCTGAGGTACTTTGGTCCTCCCAGATCCAATGATTCTAGGGCCCATCCGTCAAAAACCCTGAAATTGACCATAATAACCTTCAAATTAGGGTGCTGTTGGACCATTATTATAAATTATAGCTCAAATCTATTCCCGTTACCTGCTACATTATTAAGTTTGAGCTTGGGCCTGTGGTGGGCTAGTCTGACACTGCAGGAGCACCAGTAGCCCTGAAAGAAGCTTCATCAGCACTGATGACCTGGCCATCTGGGGCATACAAACCTATCTTAGTGCCCGTACCAACAAAAGATTAATTCATATATATCAACTGTCTATCAATGTTATTGTTTACTTTATGATTCTGTTATTTGAGCACTATATGATACCCTGTAAGGGTACACAGGACATCATCCAAGCCCTTTCAAGCTTATTGGGAGGAGTGTCAATGGGTTGCTCCTACTAGTGTTCACCATCCTCCATGTACTCAATGAAGGGACCATTTTGAAGGACACTCAATGGCCAATACAGCTTGATAAAAATGTGTATCTGAAAAACGTGGAAACATATATAAATGACCAATCTAAATCAAATGAATTGTCTGTATGTACCTATTGAATGTCAGAAAAGTGCAAAGATCCATAAGTATAAAGACGAGTTAACTTATGACTATTCCTAATAATAGATTCCATGGATGCTCAGTGCATAAAACACATTTATTATTGGGATGGAGACTCTGCAACGGTTCCACTAAACAATCCTATTAGTAAAAGTAAAAGGATTTGCAATTATTGCTTGTTATCTGTATGATTTCATCATAGTATCTTTCCAAGTGCTGTATCATTTCCAATATCTATTACTTATATTTACAAGCACAGTCACATATAGTGCAGGTTAACCAATACACTATGTACTATTAAAATATTTTCTCTGACTAGTCAGTGCCAGAATATAATGCTGCACTAAAAGGCACCGCAGTGCCAGATGAGATTCCTGCTCAATGAAATAAATGTTGGACTATCATATTAAAGCCATTAAACACATACTGTAATTTTGAGCAAAATATAAAGAAATTGTTTTATCTTAAGAAAGAAAAATCTATTACAACTTAGGCTTCTATAGTCGAGTACTTTCAGCTGTACAAAGGTACAAATGACTGTATTAATGGAGCACATGATATATGAGGCTCTGGATACGTGAATATGATATAATGTGCGTGGATGAAGAATACCAGACAATGAAATTCTTGTCCTTTACCAGAATTCTGCAGATTGGCATTTCCTCCTATTACAGACTCGTACCCCAGAAACAATGCTCGATGTAAGCTATTGGTAATAATAGCACAATATGAACATGTGTCTTATTGGAAGCTTGCAGATGTTTCTGGAAAGTTACTACATGAAATACACATACAAATGACCGAGAATTCCTTAAATTTGCACACCTATTACTAGACTGGTCTTAAAAAACATTCTACATGGAAACCTCATAGACATTCAGGTAATGGCAAAATATAAGGATTAGAAAAGAATGAGTGCCATGGAAAAATGGTCAACTTCAAGAACATGGCCAATAGGAATAGTACAGTATTGTAAGCCTCTGCAGGGGTAAAAATATGTATTGGAACATTCTCTTAACTCTTTATTGTCATAACACACAAAATATAGAGGTTTATAGGGAAGCAAGATAGATAAATTATGTGAATGAGGCATTTTAATAGGACCAAGAAAGGCAAAAGCAAAGATCATGGGATATATGGTAAGTTTTCTGGAATTTTAAAAATAGAAGGGTTAATAATGTATATTTGTCAGATAAAATGTAGTGTATGAACAAAGCCTAAAATCAAATCAATATTTGGTGGAGTCTTGGAAATGATGAAATGGACCTTACAGAGCCCTGATCTCAACATCAAGTCTGTCTGTAGTTAGGAAGCAAGAAATAAAAATATAAAATGTTTCTGGTGGGAAAGGTTTAAATTAAATGACGATTCCTGAATTTCTTCATCACACAGACCTGATACAGAATAGAGAGACATTGTCTATATCCCCAGAGCGAGACCCTGTAAGTAATAGCATGTGCCGATACTATGCGATTAGGTGAACTTTGTCTGAGGCAGTAGTTTCAGGAAGCCAAAGGACAAAATTTCTATGCCGAACAAGGCCCTGTAATGTGTATAATCATATGATAAATGCTCTACATGGAATGCTAGCTATGGACATGAAACAATGACTGACAGCAGTTGAAATCATCAATGGGGAAGCATTAGACTAGTGGGGCTGGAATGTCTTCTCTAGCTTCTTCTAATAAAGTGTTATTAAGCAGAGTAATGTTACAGCAATGTTTATGGTATGCCTTTAGGCCCTGAAATATTAGGGTGAATCCGGATTAAAATGCACTTTGGATAAATTAAGGAAAATCTACAGTTTATGGATCACACCCTTACAATGTTGAACTAGATTTTAATAACATATAAATGACTATAAATGGTTTGCTAAACTCTCTATCAATTCTTTCCATGTGTTACCTTAAACAATATGTGTACAGAGGCATAACCTTGTTATGTGAATTTTGCAATAAGGCACCAGAATCGTAGTTTTAGCAGGAGCAGAGGTAGCATTAGCCCTGGTGCTTGACTAAAATAGTATAATAAATGGCTTGAGGTAGGATTGGTGAGTCCTTATAAAGATGTTGTACTGGGGCATAGGATCATCCAATGGCACTAATAAACTGATATCTTCATAGGCACCCAATTTCATGCAAACAATCTGCCAGTCTATTGCTGTTTAAGGGTTCGTTCACACAGCGGAAAACTTTTTTTTTTTGGCGCGGCTAGTCGCGACAGGATGCCGATGCAGTGCATCAGAATTCCGTCGTGGCATCCCGCTCCTGATTAGGAATGAATTTGCCTAAACAGGAGCGTGTCTCGAGCCGCTCAGCTGTGGATCTGCGGTAAGATAGGTCATGTCGCTTCTCTTTTCCACTACTAGCTAGCGGAAAAAAAAGTGAGCTGCTCCAATTGAAGTCAATGGGAACCATTTTTGCAGGCAGATTCCACCTCAAAATCCGCCTTCAAAAAAGCTCTCTGTGAACATACCCTAATACTGTATCAGAGGGCTTGACACAAGGTCTTTGGACGTGGCTTTCTCCATCCAAACTTCCCAAGTTCAGACTTCCATCCATCCAGCCAAGTGATCCTGACCTGATGACACTGTGATGACACCATGAAGCAATCAGGATGCAGCTTAAGAAACATTATACTGTAGGTGGCCTTATTAAAACCCACATATTGTGCTCATCATTTACTTCATTCCGAGCTCAGGAATTCAGCTCATCCACAAATTTGGAAAAATGAAGGAAATTCTAGAATGATTAATTGTGTTGCAGTGTGATTCTTCTTTGAGCATATGTCATCATAGTTCCATCCAATGTTACAATATGAGATCATATGACAATATTATCATTTGTAAAATATTTATTTAAGGGCTGGCATACATTGCAACTTAAATGGTAATAATCATTATCTTAATCAGAGTTCAGGGTTAAGATTACACCCCCCCTTCCTGCTTAGCAGCTGGATAACTAAGGTTAGTAAACATCGGTTTTACATTATAATGTAATGACAGCTTCCAGTAGTAATCATCCTAAATCTGAAAAAGTAACAAATTATGTAATGTGCGGAGCCCATCTGAACCGGACAGGAAACAATCCAGTTCCATGTTTGATAAAGTAATCTTTGTGTTGCAGGCTCCCTCCCAACATAATCATCAATGATGAAGCAGGCAGGAAACTGAGTGGAAATAATACAAGGAAGCTTTTTTTCAACACCCATCCCTAAAGCTTCATCTAAACAGCCATTGTTTTGCTGTCTTAGGTTAAATCTTAATAAAACAGTTAATTTCAAGCCCTAGGTTATCTGATGAGGAACAAAAAAAAAAAATTTGCTCCATCCAATAAATATTTTGTACATGCTGACAATTTCACAGTAAAGTATTCCAGCGTTCCTTTCCATTGCATTAAGTCATGACCAGATAAACACATTAGTTGTGCAACAGATCCTGGCGGCCAAGCCTAAGAAACAGCTAAGCGTGTTTTTCTTAACCACTTTTGGGATATTTTTTAATTAATCAGAGCCCCAAACACAATTCGCTCCCAAAACCGATGATGATTCAGAACCTTGAGGTCAAATTTAACATTAAAATACGCACGTAAAAGGGTCATTGTCAGGTTATGACCTGAAAAGTAATAATTTGCTACATTTTAATTAGACATCCTAAAAAGCCATTAGCTAGGGACTAGGTGACGTCGATATGGACGGCGCGTAGGAATGGTAAAGGTTACAACTTTTGGGGCCAAGAAGCAGAAATCTTGTAATTATTCATACAAAATGCCAATTCCACACATACCGAAAACATTAAGGTTTGCTCTTTAGTTATTACATGGGTTATGAAAATCATTTATCGCTTTGTTATTAATTTTCATTTTACATTTTTGACCACAGTAATGGTTGGACAGGTATTCTTTAAGGAAATGAATTAAGATGAATTACAATTTTCCAAATAAAACAAATAGATCATTGGGAAGACAACCTTTCACCACCTGGGGAACATGCGGTTTTATATACCACTAGAAAGCCGACAGTGCCCTGAATTCAGCGCACTATTAGCTTTCACGATCTGTGCCCCTGGTGAAGAGCTACCGGTGCCGGTACCGTAGCTCTTCACCGTCCGCAGGGCGTTTCTGACAGTCAGTCAGAAAGTTAATAAATTAATTAACTTTAATAATAAATTAATTATCTTTAATTAGGTAAGGCCAAATTAACAGCTGTGCCTGTATTCTGCTTGGGGTTTCTGTCCCTGAACCCCCTGAAACCAAGCAGAAACCCGCAGACCCCATTATAGTCTATGGGGTCTGTGGGTTTCCACCGGTAACTGCTTTTTAAGCAGATTAGGTTTCCATTTGCCGGTTCTGCAAGCGGACCCAACAAAAGGAATCCCAGGCGCAGGTGTGAACCTAGCTTAATACTTCCCCTTTAAACACATCTTTGTGGAATTTCATACAGGTATACTTGCAGAGAAAACAAGCTTAGGCTAAGGCCCCACATTATAGAAAAGCTGCTTTTTTTGTTGCATATTTTGCTGCGGCTTTCTTAGCCAAAGTCAAGAGGGACTTGAAAAGGAATGAAAAATATTAAGGAAGTACTTATACATTCCCCTTCTGATAAATCCAATCCTGGCTTTGGCTCAAAATAACACAGCAAAATCTGCAACCAAAAATCAGCTTTTTTGAAGCGTAAGACCTTATCTTTATAACTCATTTGTAACTCTTGTAAGTGCCCAGCAGACATTCCCAAGTACAGCAAGTGCTGTGGCTCTCCTCAGGTTACCTTCACATCTGCAGCAGAGTCTCCAGTGTTCTGCCTCTCCGTTGTTTGATTCTCTCAATGGACCCAAACAATGGAGAGGCAACACTTGTGTGACACTTGTGTCACTGAGACCTTCACATCATCCTTGATCACCCTTAATGATATTGCAGACTGCTAAGGAAAGGGCACTTTCTATGTCTGGGAATGTCTGCAGGGTACATGAAAGCTTGGAAATTAAGTTCATATTCGTTGGTAGTCTAATATCTATTTGCATGCACTCTAATTGATTTATGAGGCATAACCCCTTTAAGCCTGAGGCCCCACATTGCGGAAATGCAGCTTTTTTTTGTTGCAGATTTTGCTTTTTTTTTTTTTTTTTTTTTTTTTTTAAGTCAAAGCCAGGAGTAAATTGAGGAGAAGATAGAAGTGTAAGAAATTAGAATATATTTCCCATTCCTTTTGTAGCCATGTAAGGGAATTGCAATAGGAGCAATTCCCTGGTAGCTGCTGGTGAGCCCTGGGGGGAGGGCACAATACACAGTGAGCCCTAAATTGAATTCCCCCCACTGTCCCTTCCTGCTTGCCGGTCCTATCCTAAGCAATAGGCGGCAACTGGTTGACGGGCCCTTCCTATATAAGTGGCAACACAGAACAAAGGAAAAGACAAACAACAACGAAGGGAAGTAGCTAGACAAGGTTCCGGTAACAGTTGAACAACACAGTAGAGAATCAAAATCCAAGAGAGTAGCCAAAGGGTAAGCCAGAGGTCAGAGGTCAGCAATACAATAGTAGCAGAAGAGGAGATGAGCAGGGAGAAAGTCAAAATAGCCAGCACTTCTATGAGGGCTCATCTCCAGTATATTGGAAGTCCAAGTGCTGCCCTAGGCTTGATTGGAAGAAAGGCTGTCAATCACACAGGGAAGGCTAGAATCACACAAAAATTGTGCTGAAAAGTTCAGCTTATACTCGAGTATATACGGTAAGTTCTTTTTCCCCATTTCATGCCATTATTTTTTAACTCTTTCTCCATACATTATATGGCCCATTAAATAGAGCCATTACAATATACAACCTTTCCTGTAGAAAACAAGCCATTATAGGGCTTTATAAGTAAAAAAATGAAGTTATAGTTTTTTGAAGGCAAAAAAGAAAAAACTAAAGCCAAAAATCTAAATTTTACTATAATGGGAAGGGGCTAATAGGCATTACTGGTTATTAAAGCAGCATGTGTCACTAAAAAAAAAAAATACTACAAAACTTACTAAGCAAAATGAATAAAAATTGTCTGGTCATTTTGGATTAAATCACTTAACAGTAAAAGTTTTACCTAGGGAATCTTCGTAATCCTAGTAAAAGACTAGGGAATCTTTGCTTTTTCTTTTACCAGAAGGAGTCACATGTATACTGTGTAAATGTATGCAAAGAGTGGCCACATCTTAAGATACATCTTGCTGTTCTCCCAAATATTTTATTGTATATTTTTATGTTTTTGAAAATTCCAGTAGCCATAAAATGGCTGCACAAATCCTGTTTATGTCAAACTCTGTATATAAGAATCCAGGACTTTTTAATGACTTTGAAATAAGATTTATCTGCTTGTTTGTAGTTGAGTGATTTCCATGTATCCCGATGGGGTTATCTAGCGGAGTAGTTATACACTAGCGTGAAGTTAATTAAGGATGCCATAAATGTCAGGAACATGAACTGTACAGTGTTCCCCCTAATTGCCCTTTACAGAGGGAGAGATAAGTAGGGTCAGCTCTTATTGGTTTTCCCAAGGGAAAAGTGTAGCCATGGCCTATGCTATAGGATGCCCTATTCACTATCAAATTAGAAAAAAGCCAACACTGGCATTTGACATTTTCCAGTTGAACTTTTTGGGCTGTGTTTATTTTCCGTTTCTAAATTTAACAACTTTTACATCGTTCTTTGTCAAACTACAAAGAATTCATGAACTTCATATAAAGAAGAGTGAACTTTATAAATTCTAGACCTTGGCATCCTGTAAGTGCCCCATGAGCATTGCAGTGTTCGAGTGAAATACAGGAAGCTCAGGTTTTCTAGGCAGCAGCACATTTCATTCAAGGAATTTTGTCTAGTACTTAAGACAATTATAGCAAGGAACTGGAGAAGAAGAAAGTTCTTAAAAGCTTGGATTTATGGCAGTGCTGTGGTTTTTTGTGTTTCCTTATATTTACTGATGACTTGACTGTTCACAGATCATTGCTCTTTACTTTCCTCTTTTTGTTCTTATTTATTTTGATTGTCTGTCAGGATGTGGAGGTAACAGAACATAGCTTGGTCTTTAAAATAAAGGTTACTTCCATGCAATAGACCTCATTCTCTTTGTTTATCATGTCACTACCACCAGTCACACTGTGCTGTGGCATTATCATGTCACTTCCATCAGTCACACTATGTCATGGCATTATCTGGTATCACTTGTCCTGGTGAGTTGTGGTCCCCATAATGTGAAATATAGCACCACACAGTATAGTGGGTGGATCTGTAGCTGGAACAGGAAACAGTCATAACAGAGAGAGGAAGTAGTATCTGTAAGCAGCCAGGGAAGAAAAAGCAAGTAGTAGTGTGGCAGTAGCCATCTTGTGTATCAGACACTGGGTGCTGTGAGGAAGTGCCACATTAGCAGCAGGGGAGAGAAGCTGTGACAGCGCCCTGCATCACTATCAGTAAGAGGACAGGATTGCATCAGGATAAGCAGAGCTACAACCCTGGCAGCCTGCACCTATCTCTACAAGGTAACTGAACTCCTGCTGGGGACCCAGAAGCTGGACCTGCAGACATCTTAGACTCTCTGCTAATACATGGGAAGGTTTCAGACAGCTACAAGCCACTGTGCCACAGCTCACTTCTACGAATCCTGTCTGAACATTGCTTTACTTGCAGCTAAGCCCTGGGCACAAGCTCCTAGTTGGAGGGGAGCATTGACACTAACCCAGCATCTCAGCCCAGGGACCTGCGGGTGTCTCATTACTCCAACTGCCATCACATCCAACTGACTACCTATTACCCTGTGCACCTCTCCTGGGAGTTTTGGTTGCCTATAGGGTGACCGTGACAGTCAAGCTTCCTGCACAGTTCTCCTGGGGTGGTTGCAAATATACAGACACTAGGGAGAAAGAGCATGAGCTAAATTTTGCAGGCTCAATGTCTCTTACTTGGATTATCTTACTTGGATTATCTGGGGTAAAGTGTTCCAGAGCACTGATGCAGCTCGAGAAAAGTCTTGGGGACAGAAGTGGGACTGGGATGTTATCATGTTTATGATTGGTGTATTGTAGTAAAAGATATATAGAATCACCTGATATTATAACCATTAAGCAATGCAGTATCTCTCACCTTATGCTACATGGGCTTCTGGAATAGGTTGTTGGGAAATAATACTTATCCATATGCTTATGCTTGTCTCCTATGTTCCACTGCTAAGGCATGCATCCCTACTTTTGGAGGATAGTATGAGTTACAAATCCAGAACTAAGAGCTAATCCCACCTGTGCTACACAGTAATAATGCCCTTCATGGTGTAACATGGGGATGATGTCTCTTTAGTTCCCCCACACATTATAATTAGAGATGAGCGAACAGTAAAATGTTCGAGATTCGATATTCGTTTCGAGTAGCCCCTCAATATTCGACTACTCGAATCGAATATCGAACCCTATTATAGTCTATGGGGGGAAAATGCTCATTTCAGGGGTAGGCAACGTTCGATCAAATTATACTTACCAAGTCCACGAGTGAGGGTCAGGTTGGATCCTCCGAGAAGTCTTCTCCGTGCAGCATCCCCACGGCATCTTCCGGCTCTGAATTCACTCTGCCAGGCATCGGGCCAACTGTGCTTGTCCGCACTACAAGTGGGCATGCACAGTCGGCTCTGCCCAGGCCCGATGCCTGGCAGAGTGAATTCAGAGCCGGAAGACGCCGTGGGGAAGCTGCACGGAGAAGACTTCTAAAGGTAGGAGAAGAACCAGCGTTGATTGGCCGACTGTATAGCATTCGGCCAATCAATGCTGGTTCTGCATCAAACTTTTCCATTCGAATAGCGAATGGTACTCGATCGAGTACGAGTATTTCGAATACCGTAGTATTCAATCGAATACCTACTCGATCGAATACTACTCGCTCATCTCTAATTATAATGTTCCTTGTGTGCCCTCATACAGTATACGGCACAATTATTTCCTGCCACACAGTATAATGCCCCTAAGTGACCCCCACACAGTATAATGTCCACTCAATGCTTAGTACTCTTGTCTTGCAGAACTTGTGTTCGAATCCAGCACAGATAACATTTGCATGTTGAGTATGTTCTCCCTGTGTTTGTATGGGTTCCTACCACACTCCAAAGACATACTAATAGAGACTTTAGATTGTGAGCCCTATTGACAGTGAGTGATGGCAATAATTGTAAAGCACCTTGGAATGTGTTGGCACTATATAAACAAATAAAATAGATGACTATATTGAGTAGTATGTGTTTTACTATGCCCCCCTTATAGGAAAGTGCAGCAAAATATACTTTCTTTTATATTAAGAATAAAGTTATGCAATCTGGTGGGTGCTAAAAGATATTTGGACATAAGTCGTTTCATGTGGCACCATGGATACATTACTCCTTCAAACCTTGATGGAAATAAATACAGCATATTAGTTACTGCTATCTTTAATAAGATGTGTATAGGGAAACACTGGTAATAGTCAGCACCAGTAATAGTCAGTATACCGCAATGGCTCTTACTGTGATATCCTGTGAATATACCATTAGTGTGTAAGCTGTCAGTACTCTTTATAGTGCAGATTTATGGATAATGAAGCTCTTTGTAAAGGGAAATACATTACAGATCATTATTATATCCAACGTTTCACACAACTTCATTTTATTTCCTTCGACTTTTTTTGTGCTCACTGTAACCCAGATGATATATTATACAGTATAGTCCAACCAAGAGGACAGTGTGACCTACTCCGTTTCTTTCTGGCAGTTTACCGCATAGAAACACCCACATCTCAATATCTTTCAGTACCATCTGTACTAAAATAATATGTTGGAGCATGTTACAAGTGTACATGTTTCAGGTCACTATGAATGTGAAGTCAGTTTTGGACACATTACAGTTCTTCTTCACTCTACTACTTTGCCCACCACCCATGTTGCTAAAACATATTTGGTACAGATAAATATATAGTGATTTATACTGGAAAAATCCCGTGCAGCCTGTACAGCATAGGCAGATACATCACAAAGTGATAACAAACTGGCTGATATATAGACTAAACATACCATCGAGTCTTGGCACTTACCACATAGCTCTTGTTTAATGTCCACAGTTGTTCTAGAGTTATGAGAAGATGACTGGGGAGAATAGAGACATGTAGCAAGGTATTTGATCATCTTGAGTGTTCTAAACCAGATAAACAAGGGTTTGGTTAGATGTCTTCCTGATGTAACTACTTCAGTCACTCATCTCAGACCTACCCTTGGCAGACACTTCATTCATATAGTATTGTGCAAAAGTCATAGGTCATTTTTTTGAGGAATAAAAAAAAGCTGGGGGCATTTTTAACAGAGAATTTAAACCTAGGCTGCCAACATACTGTAATAGTAAGAAACTAGAGTTTCTAAAAAAAGATACAAAAAATCAAACTCTGTACCTATAGGTTTGTGTTGTGCAACGGCATTTTTTGTTTTTGGGAGGTGATCCATAAAAAGATGCATATTGGATAAACTAGGTCGAAAGACCATACCAGACATACTGTATGCAACTATATAGGAAAACCATTGTTTATGCAGTATTAGCCACTTTCAGATGAGTTGTGATACCAGTGTTGAAGCAATTTTGATGTATACAGCAACATATCTTTATTATGGTGATTAATAATTTATCTTTGTTTTTGTATATATACAGATAAGGGGGCACTAGAACTGTTAAAATTTTGGAAAGAATTTACTCACTAATAGCCTAGGAGAAAGCAATTATTGTATTCTATTGCTACAATCGCCTGTGCGGCATTATGTTAATTTTTACCCCTTCATTTTAATTTTTAAATGTTTTGCTATTTTTTTCAAGTTTTCTACTCTCTCCCTAGTTTTTTTTTTTTTTTGTCAGTTTGGTTCTATAAGTTCGATGTAACAGAATCACATTAACCTTTCTCGGTGGAGTATTTAGATTCCAATACACTGGATTTTGAGATTCCCATAGACCTCAATACTGAATGCCAATATAGTGGTGGACATGACTATTAGAGGTAACTATAAATATATATATATATATATATATATATATATATATATATATATATATACATTACCTATGACCATCTCCTCATTTTTTAGCCTCATCATGAAGGTGCCTGTAACTTAAAGATGTATGCACTAGTGTGACTCTTATTCATACTTGCCATCTCTCTCAAAACATCCAGGAGATTTCCGCCAAAGGGAATGACTTCCCAATATTCCAGAAAAGTTGGCATATCATAGAGGAACTGCTATGAATGAGAAAATAACAGAAGAGGCCACAACACGATGGATATGGTGTTATGTTTTTTTGCCACTGGACCCAGGGCCGCACCTCTAATGAGGTGACGTGAGGCAGCTGCCTCAGGGCGGCAGTTTGGGAGGGGGGGCAGCCACGGGACTTTTTTTTACCTAAACAGTATTAAAGTTAAAGGACCTTTGATGATGTCAGTGATGATGATGTCATCAAAGGTCCTTTTGAAATTCGGCATCTATTCAGGGGCTGCGTTAGGAGGGAGAGGGCTGCTGATTGCTGTTTGTAAAAGTTTCTCTGCACACATCAACTTGCTGTGCCGCCCCTCCCTCTCAGCATTGGAGTGTGAGGGGAGAAGTAATTAGGGGGAGGGAGGGGGGGGCGTCTTTTGATCGACCGCCTCAGGCAGCAGAGGAGTACAGGGATAAATCATATTGTGGCTGCCATGGCTGATAGTAGCATTGGTTCTTCTATGATACTGCATTGTATGCCAATACCACCAATGTTTTTTCAATGTTAGATGGCAGGGGAGGAGGAAGGAGGGGAGAGAGGAGGCACTGCCCAGAGTACTGCCCAGCAGTTCATTTGAATTGCCTTTCATGTGAGCTAACATCTGTATATTGCAAAGTTTATTATATTCACCTGAACTATTCTTAAAAAAACGAAACACCCGTTATTCTTTAAAGCTTTCCTTTGCACTTTCCTTTGGATAATTCAAAAGGACATTTTATCTAATGCAGTTACATTACAGTGTCCATATACGACTTTTTAATAGAGAAAAAAATGTAGGGTGGGAAACTCAAGAGAAATTAGCCCCCCATAACCTGCTGTTTCCCATAAGAGTGTATGATTCATTGAAGACTACACCCAGGAATAATAACTTGTTTGAGGAGAACCACACATATTAAAAACAAATGTGAAGCTCCGAGCATACTATCCAGACTACGGACATCTAATAAATCCCTAACGCCAATCACTTCAGCTATGATCATAAATATGTAAGCGAACATCAAAATCACAACCAACACTATTAGTCTGACATATCTGGCATTACAACCAAAATATAGAAGTGTTATAGGGGTTTGATGTTTTTCAACATGCTCAGGACTAGGCTTGGTTGAAGTAAGGTGGCCATATACATTGGTCTAAAGTTAATCAAAATGGATGATTTCAACCACAACTTTAACAATGGTCAATAACCAACCAGTCACAAGTCATTATTAGTTGGCTTCGTTTCCGACAAAAATTTTGGCACATTGGCTCACTGTTTGCTGCACAGTTTTGCATATTAATCAGTATTAAGCTCTTTTCAACTAGCCCCACCCACCTGTCTAATGAAAAACCATTAGGAAGTGTCAAAAGCACATAGAAAATTAGGTGTAAAGTATTTATTCCAGTTTTTGGGATGAAAATGATCCCAAAACTCTCCCAGAATTCTGGTACATTTTTAATAGTTTATCTGCCCAATGTGTATGGCCACCTTTCGGCTCTAAACACCACTAGGTTCCTTTCACATTATGAAAGTATATGCTTTCTGTAGTTCACCTTCTCTAATCACCTTAAGAAATGTTTCTATCTTGTTGAGATCTGATCCTTAATTATTCTGATGTAAAAGGCACCTACAATTGTACAAAAGGACCTCTAAAGGTACAATGGGTAAAAATACAAGGTGTATAGCATGTTGCTCCCCACCAGCAATCAGATCAGCGATTCCCAACTGGAGTGTTGGGGGCTTCCAGGTTTCTGGTTGAGAGAATGTCTTCATGAAATGTTATCTGTATCCTTAGCATGTTTTTTTGGTAGGGATGCCCTGAAGAATTAGGGTTTTTTTCCCCCAGAGCTGCCCTGAGTCTGAGAAGATTGACAAACACAGAGAGTACAAAGTAAAAAACAGTCTTAGGACTTATGACTTTGCAGTTTGAAGATGATGTACAGCTCCTTAGAACAGAACCTCATGTCCTCCATGCACTACTGTACATGTACTATATTTACATACTGTATGTAGAATACCTCTGCAAATGTGAATTCCTTTGGAACATGCCAAATATTTTTAAATTTTAGAATGATTCCCATGCAGTGTTGGACTGGTCCACAGGAGTACCAGAGGACATGCAGAAAACACCACACATTTGAAGGGTACTATAGTCTATTTTATAGGAATTATTTGAGGATGGAACTTCAGGATCATTTTATCTGGTGAGCCCAAGGAACCTCAGTCTGAGGCCTCATGCACGAGATCATGTACATTGTCAGCTAGCCATGTTTTTCACAGCTAGAACATTGACCCATTCATTTTTATGGTACCATACAAACGGCAATGTATTTTTATGTTCCCGTGCATGGGGCCGGGAGCCTTGGGCAAAACTCAGGACTGGCCTTATCCCTGTCCATGTTACAGCTTGTGCTCACGGACAGCAGCGAATGGGGCTGTGGAGGCATGGGTGATACATGGATGTTATCCATGTGCTGTCTGTGCCATCAGTGCTCGGCAACACGTACATCTTATACATGTCACGGCTCGTTCACATCTGCGCCGGCACTCCGTACTTCAGGTTTCCGTTTCCTGCATAACACAGAGGCAGGAGACGGAAACCTGCAGGAGCCTTTCTCACCCATTCATTTGAATGGGTAAGAAAGCTGTCTGGCCGTGAGCGGCAGTGAGCGTTTTAGGCTCTCCGCCGCGAAACCGGGTTTTATAATCTGGACACAGAGTTGGACATGCAGTACTCTGTGTCCGGATTTAAACAAACGGTTTTGTGGCGGAGAGCCTAAAACACTCACCGCCGCTCACGGCCGGACCCGGTCTATGGTTTCCGTCTTCTGGCATGCAGAAGACGGAAACCATAGAACGGAGACCCTGAATGCAGGTGTGAACCTAGCGTCACCTTGCACTGTTCATAGGCATGAAATTAGAGGCATAGAGAGGTAAAGTAGAATTCCAATATACCTCTATGGTAGTCCTATTATAATCCTGTACAAAACAGGGCCATCAGCAGAATAAAGGTAAACTCCTATGGAAAAGCTAAACTTATTAAACAAAGTTTCATCACTTAAAAGAAAGGTAGCGCAACGTATTAGCGGCTGGCACTGGACAAGGAACTTCCTACGAAAGCGATCTGCCAGATAAGGAGCATGATTGTTCACAGACAGGAAAATTCTACTGGCGTATATTGTACAATACACCAATATTTTCTAAATTAGCGCTATGCAATATTAATTTTTGTAATTTGTATAGATTTCCATAAAGTTCTTCTTAGATTCAGAGCTCTACAGATAATATCTTTGCTGGATGAATTATTGTGGTCTCTTCTGGAGGTGATTTATGGTACTATTGTTGACAGGTTGCAAGTACTTATAGGATGCAATAAAATATTATCTAATGTGCAAAGAAAACTCATCCTTGCTCATTCTATGATATAATAATGTTGCTATAATATTAAGTATCACATATACAGTCCTATGAAAAAGTTTGGGCACCCCTATTAATCTTAATCATTTTTAGTTCTAAATATTTTGGTATTTGCAACAGCCATTTCAGTTTGATATATCTAATAACTGATGGACACAGTAATATTTCAGGATTGAAATGAGGTTTATTGTACTAACAGAAAATGCGCAATATGCATTAAACCAAAATTTGACCGGTGCAAAAGTATGGGCACCTCAACAGAAAAGTGACATTAATATTTAGTACATCCTCCTTTTGCAAAGATAACAGCCTCTAGTCGCTTCCTGTAGCTTTTAATCAGTTCCTGGATCCTGGATAAAGGTATTTTGGACAAATTCAAGTTCAGTTAAGTTAGATGGTCGCCGAGCATGGACAGCCCGCTTCAAATCATCCCACAGATGTTCAATGATATTCAGGTCTGGGGACTGGGATGGCCATTCCAGAACATTGTAATTGTTCCTCTGCATGAATGCCTGAGGATTTGGAGCGGTGTTTTGGATCATTGTCTTGCTGAAATATCCATCCCCGGCGTAACTTCAACTTCGTCACTGATTCTTGAACATTATTCTCAAGAATCTGCTGATACTGAGTGGAATCCATGCGACTCTCAACTTTAACAAGATTCCCGATGCCGGCATTGTCCACACAGCCCCAAAGCATGATGGAACCTCCACCAAATTTTACAGTGGGTAGCATGTGTTTTTCTTGGAATGCTGTTTCTTTTTGGACGCCATGCATAACGCCTTTTTTTATAACCAAACAACACAATTTTTGTTTCCAAAATGAAGCTGCCTTGTCCAAATGTGCTTTTTCATACCTCAGGCAACTCTATTTGTGGCGTACGTGCAGAAACGGCTTCTTTCTCATCACTCTCCCATACAGCTTCTATTTGTGCAAAGTGCGCTGTATAGTTGCACTGTATAGTTGTACTGTATAGTTGCACAGTGACACCATCTGCAGCAAGATGATGCTGCAGCTCTTTGGAGGTGGTCTGTGGATTGTCCTTGACTGTTCTCACCATTCTTCTTCTCTGCCTTTCTGATATTTTTCTTGGCCTGCCACTTCTGGGCTTAACAAGAACTGTCCCTGTGGTCTTCCATTTCCTTACTATGTTCCTCACAGTGGAAACTGACAGGTTAAATCTCTGAGACAGCTTTTTGTATCCTTCCGCTGAACAACTATGTTGAACAATCTTTGTTTTCAGATCATTTGAGAGTTGTTTTGAGTAGCCCATGATGCCACTCTTCAGAGGAGATTCAAATAGTAGAACAACTTGCAATTGGCCACCTTAAATACCTTTTCTCATGATTGGATACACCTGGCTATGAAGTTCAAAGCTCACTGAGGTTACAAAACCAATTTTGTGCTTCAGTAAGTCAGTAAAAAGTAGTTAGGAGTATTCAAATCAATAAAATGATAAGGGTGCCCATACTTTTGCACCGGTCAAATTTTGGTTTAATGCATATTGCGCATTTTCTGTTAGTACAATAAACCTCATTTCAATCCTGAAATATTACTGTGTCCATCAGTTATTAGATATATCAAACTGAAATGGCTGTTGCAAACACCAAAATATTTAGAACTAAAAATGATTAAGATTAATAGGGATGCCCAAACTTTTTCATAGGACTGTAAGTATATATTTAAAAATACAGTAAATGACACTTAGTTATCTCCCTGACAGCATTGTACAAGTTCGACGTACTATATGGCATTGTAATGGTTCTTTTCAACTCTCAAAAGTAAAATCTTCATCCTTCGGTATTTCCCTAGAATTCTCCTTGTTCTAAATCTGCAATCTATATTCAGCTCAATGAATCCTTCTTTCCTTACAAGAAAAAACATAATTCCTTTGGAACCTATTGAACCCACCCTCCATCTCCAGTTTATTAAGTCACTCCACAATCAAAAACTGTATTTCATTTTCTTATTATATTTGCCATTTCTCCTGGCATCTGTAGATCGTATTTAGGCCAAAGGTATATTAAACTGTTTGTAGATCCAGAGGCTTTTTTCTTCATAACCTTAATAGTACCCACCACTCCTTTCACAAAGCAGCAGGAATTCTGTTTTGAAAATTCTAATTTTCCTTGAGGGATTGGATGTTGATTGGGCATTTAAAGCCTAACCTTGAACTGTGTCCAGCGAGCCGGTTCATATGTATATCTGATGCTAAAATAACCCACTTTATTTTGTGTTTCAGTATGCAACCATCTGTTTGAAGTTACACATTCCAGCACATTGCTGCATGCACGTGTTTCAGCCGTTCCATCATAATGTTATGCAGATACCATTGTTTAAAAGGTGTCTGAATCGCTACATGGGCTTTCCCTCAGCTGTCTTTAATGATCAGAGCTTTTATTGGGGAGGGGGGGACTGTAAAGTCAGCATTCATAACAACCTTTGTACATATGTGCTGCCCCTGACATCATAGTAGGAGATCTCTGGCTTGGTCAGGTGGACATGGTGTGACCAAGTGTAACCTACTCGCCAATGTAACATGAATGGTCCATCTGCAAAAGAAATCAGAACCTTTCCCCTGCTAGTCATCAAAGGTTTCCTGCTAAAGGGGCTACATTGAAGAGAAGGTTGTCCTCACTAGAAACTCCTTTTTAAAGGGGTTTTCCAGGCAAAAATTGTTATAATTTTTTTAAAATGGTCTGTTCGTGCTATTAATAGGTTAATAAGTGCGCCCAATTACCTTTAGCAGTGTTTTGAGTGATTTCTAGGTGTCCCTCGGAACTCCCAGCATCTTCTGCATTTGTTTACATGGTGTACCTGCTGTCTAAGCCTACAACTATCATGATGCATTGCTCTTCACTCAGATACCACTCTCTCTCTCATTCCCTCACACCCCCTCCCTGTCTCCCTAGCTTGCTCCCACTACTAGCTCTTCCTAACTAACTAATGTAGAAAAAAAGATATTTTAGAAAGTTGCGGTGGCAGGGGGCATGGGGGACTTGTTGAATTATCATGGACAAAACCCTTTAAGTATGGTCAAAAGTAGTGGATATGGAATTTTCACCTGGAATTATGGGCATAAACTCCACAGCATATTACAATGAAAGCAAAGATCGTATTGTGTGAGTTTCCTCCGGGCACTCCGGTTTCCTTCCACACTCCAAAGACATACTGATAGGGAATGTAGATTGTGAGCCCTATATGGAACAGTGACTGTAAAGTGCTGGGGAATATGATAGAGCTATGTAAGAAAGCAAAACAATAATAAATTTAACTACACTTATTTACATTCAGTAAAAGAAAATATGTGCAGATTTTAAATTGCAAAGCAATTGCCTAACAAAATCTGCAAGATTTTTTTTCTGTGAATGTACTGTACCTTTAAAAGTATTTATCACATCAATCAGACAAGCTATAAGAGTCATATCAGCAAAAGAGCTAGCAGTTGATATTCCCACCAATGATGAGAAAGCACAGGTTGTGAAACCTGGTGCACGTGCCATAGCCTATGGTGCCATGATTTTGTGTTCTTCCTGCAGAGCTTTGAACAGAAAGTTTTGGAGTTTTCCTCCGCAGACTTTCTGTTACAATTATACCTATGGGAAAGCTGCCAGCGTTTCCATAGATCTAATTGACATGCTGCGATTTCCAAAACCCCACCGGTTTTGGAAATCGCAGTGTGTCTGCGCTGTGGTTTTAAACGCAAAGTGGGCATGGGATTTGCATGAATCTCATCCACTTCGCAGTTACTGTAAAACGCTGCGGCGTTTATGGCCCGTGGGGCCCCGGCCTTAAGTGGGAAACCATCTCAACAATGTCACTTCTACCATTTCATGAAATATAAGTAAAGAAAAGTAAAGCCCACTATGGTGAGGGTTGCAAGCTCAGACCTCTGCTTATTTCCTTGACCATAGGGGTTCCTAAACCTCTTTAGCCCTGCTCAGGGATTCCAAACAAAGAAGCC
Source organism: Leptodactylus fuscus (assembly GCF_031893055.1). Lineage (NCBI taxonomy): Eukaryota > Metazoa > Chordata > Amphibia > Anura > Leptodactylidae > Leptodactylus > Leptodactylus fuscus. The sequence continues at coordinate 299,369,770 of NC_134265.1, forward strand.
TTCAGATCAATGGTGGATAGAATGCAGTGTAAAAGATTTCCATTAACAAAACCAATGAACAACATCAAAGACGTATCAGAAAAACTTTTTCCGGATGTATTTTACTTTTAACGTATTCATTGTATTCACCTTTTCATCTATCAATCAATATTCCTTATCCTTAGATGTAAAAATTAGGATATTTACCCATCATATTTACATCATTTTAATGGTCCTTATTAGAGATGAGCGAACAGTGTTCTATCGAACACATGTTCGATCGGATATCAGGGTGTTCGCCATGTTCGAATCGAATCGAACACCACGTGGTAAAGTGCGCCAAAATTCGATTCCCCTCCCACCTTCCCTGGCGCCTTTTTTGCACCAATAACAGCGCAGGGGAGGTGGGACAGGAACTACGACACTGGGGGCATTGAAAAAAATTGGAAAAAGTCATTGGCTGCCGAAATCAGGTGACCTCCATTTTAGACGAATAGTGGATTTCAAATCCGGGTCATATGAGAATGTGAACTTTGTGACTATGAGACAGGGATAGCTGTACAGGCAGGGATAGCTAGGGATAACCTTTATTTAGGGGGGAATGTTATTAAAAATAACTTTTTGGGGCTCTATCGGGTGTGTAATTGTGATTTTTGTGAGATAAACTTTTTCCCATAGGGATGCATTGGCCAGCGCTGATTGGCCGAATTCCGTACTCTGGCCAATCAGTGCTGGCCAATGCATTCTATTAGCTTGATGAAGCAGAGTGTGCACAAGGGTTCAAGCGCACCCTCGGCTCTGATGTAGCAGAGCCGAGGCTGCACAAGGGTTCAAGCGCACCCTCGGCTCTGATGTAGGAGAGCCGAGGGTGCACTTGAACCCTTGTGCACCCTCAGCTCTGCTACATCAGAGCCGAGGGTGCGCTTGAACCCTTGTGCACACTCTGCTTCATCAAGCTAATAGAATGCATTGGCCAGCGCTGATTGGCCAATGTATTCTATTAGCCTGATGGAGTAGAGCTGAATGTGTGTGCTAAGCACACACATTCAGCTCTACTTCATCGGGCTAATAGAATGCATTGGCCAGCGCTGATTGGCCAGAGTACGGAACTCGACCAATCAGCGCTGGCTCTGCTGGAGGAGGCGGAGTCTAAGATCGCTCCACACCAGTCTCCATTCAGGTCCGACCTTAGACTCCGCCTCCTCCGGCAGAGCCAGCGCTGATTGGCCGAAGGCTGGCCAATGCATTCCTATGCGAATGCAGAGACTTAGCAGTGCTGAGTCAGTTTTGCTCAACTACACATCTGATGCACACTCGGCACTGCTACATCAGATGTAGCAATCTGATGTAGCAGAGCCGAGGGTGCACTAGAACCCCTGTGCAAACTCAGTTCACGCTAATAGAATGCATTGGCCAGCGCTGATTGGCCAATGCATTCTATTAGCCCGATGAAGTAGAGCTGAATGTGTGTGCTAAGCACACACATTCAGCACTGCTTCATCACGCCAATACAATGCATTAGCCAGTGCTGATTGGCCAGAGTACGGAATTCGGCCAATCAGCGCTGGCTCTGCTGGAGGAGGCGGAGTCTAAGATCGCTCCACACCAGTCTCCATTCAGGTCCGACCTTAGACTCCGCCTCCTCCAGCAGAGCCAGCGCTGATTGGCCGAATTCCGTACTCTGGCCAATCAGCACTGGCTAATGCATTGTATTGGCTTGATGAAGCAGTGCTGAATGTGTGTGCTTAGCACACACATTCAGCTCTACTTCATCGGGCTAATAGAATGCATTGGCCAGCGCTGATTGGCCGAATTCCGTACTCTGGCCAATCAGCACTGGCTAATGCATTGTATTGGCTTGATGAAGCAGTGCTGAATGTGTGTGCTTAGCACACACATTCAGCTCTACTTCATCGGGCTAATAGAATGCATTGGCCAATCAGCGCTGGCCAATGCATTCTATTAGCGTGAACTGAGTTTGCACAGGGGTTCTAGTGCACCCTCGGCTCTGCTACATCAGATTGCTACATCTGATGTAGCAGTGCCGAGTGTGCATCAGATGTGTAGTTGAGCAAAACTGACTCAGCACTGCTAAGTCTGCATTCGCATAGGAATGCATTGGCCAGCCTTCGGCCAATCAGCGCTGGCTCTGCCGGAGGAGGCGGAGTCTAAGGTCGGACCTGAATGGAGACTGGTGTGGAGCTATCTTAGACTCCGCCTCCTCCAGCAGAGCCAGCGCTGATTGGTCGAGTTCCGTACTCTGGCCAATCAGCACTGGCCAATGCATTTCTATGGGGAAAAGTTAGCTTGCGAAAATCGCAAACTGACAGGGATTTCCATGAAATAAAGTGACTTTTATGCCCCCAGACATGCTTCCCCTGCTGTCCCAGTGTCATTCCAGGGTGTTGGTATCATTTCCTGGGGTGTCATAGTGGACTTGGTGACCCTCCAGACACGAATTTGGGTTTCCCCCTTAACGAGTTTATGTTCCCCATAGACTATAATGGGGTTCGAAACCCATTCGAACACTCGAACAGTGAGCGGCTGTTCGAATCGAATTTCGAACCTCGAACATTTTAGTGTTCGCTCATCTCTAGTCCTTATAAGTAAGACCCATACATAACTATTTAGAGACCCCGCTCCTTCTAGAACTAATTGTGTCATTCGAAACCACTGAACTCGGGTGTGTTGGTTAGAATATGTAAATGGCAACAAAGTCATATAACATTCAGCAAATCATTCCTAAAACATTCCCAGATAATGGGACGTGTAATTTAAAGCTCTGATGATGACTTTGGGAGGCTGATTATGACTGATGATGACACATTGACCTCTAGAATAGTTTTGTGATCAGCGAGTGAATGTAATAATATATAGAGCCGTGCTTCTCAAACATCAAACCGAGCCTCACACACATAAGTATAGGATTCTGGGGATCACGCTGAATTTGATTACATAAAACATGAATAAATATTATACTTGTACTTTGATTCAAGAAAACATTTTTTAAAATAATGCAAAATACCAATAGGAAATAGACAATGGTTGAACGGTATGTACGACTTGGTGGAACAGTCGTACATACACTTAGACAAGTTGGGGATAGGTAAAACAAATGTGATCCATGTGTAAGTTATATTAATTTAAGGAGGACCTGTCATAAGGGCTAAAAAGACCAATGACAAACCACATCTGATAGGTGCTGCCATTCTGAGCAGTGTTTTGCTTTTCCAAAATCAGCCATTCAAAAGATATAAGCCCTTTCAGTGTTGATGGAGGTTACAGTATAATAGTCAAGTGGGAGGCAACACTACATGACATATAGCACACAGAAACTGTTACCCTAACATCATAGTATACTAAGTCTATAGACTTATATCCGTGGAATGGTTTAAATTATTCAGATAAATAAGACACCAAAATACTCAGGGTGACGGCACATATCGGATAATGTATATCATTGGACTTTTTGGTCTAGTAACGGGACCTAAAAAATATGAAAAGATCTTTTGAGAATGCTAAGCTAAGTAAAGGAAATCCAGAGAGGAGCTGCCCAGCAGACACTCTTCGAGCCATAGGGAAAAGATGCATTTGTTCCTGGCCCTATTTTAGCAGGAGTCCTTTAAGACAGCAAGACAGTCCTACATTTAGAGGGCTCCCTGCTCCCTGCTCCCATTTGGCCCCTGTCTCTGCTGAAGATGTCTTGGGAGCAGTAGGAATAATGAAATGACGTCACTCATATTGCAGCTGTTGCTCCCTGAAACCTTTGAGGTCTGAGACAGAAGGGTGCGGGGGAAGGTGAGTATTATATATTTGATTCATTGTACAGTGGAACCAGGAGGGGACTTAAAACAGTGGGTGAAATGAGGATGGGGACATGAAATATAATGTCTTAGGGGCCACTATGGGGGGGGGGGGGAGATTAATCTTGGAGGGGCCATGGACAGCAACAGGCTAATAAGTGATGGGCCATTATATTATATGGGGCCACTGCAGGGATATTAGACTGTGTGATGGGCCACTATAGTGTATATGAGGCCATTACAGAGGCATTATACTTTGTGAGGACCACTAAGGGGCATTCAACTATGTTGGGACCACTGGCCTTATAATTATTTGTACAGGTAAGGTCTCTACGTGGTGGTGATGGGAGGTGGACCCACATATGAAAACTTTGCACTGGGCCCAGCAAAGTGAGCACAGTAAAGGGTTACTCATAGGAACAGTAGGTCGGCTATTTTACTACTATTCATTGAAAACCTGGGAATGTAAGAATTTTATAAGAAAAAAGGAGTATAAATGCAAGAGAAATGTTAACAATCCCAGGCTGGATTTTGCTATAAACAATATTCTTCATAGAGCGAGCCCATGAAATAGGCTGAGAATTACTGTTGATTGTAGTGATTTTTCTGTCACTATATGGCTACACAGATGTTTTGCTTTGCGTCAGCATGTCCTGTTTTTTATAACGGTTCTTTCAATTGCAAGCATTAATTATTATCAAGATGATTTTTACTAGATTTATTTTTAACCTAAATGTATCCCCGATTACTTTACTGTATCTGAAAGACACATTGATACTAAAGGAATAATTATCAGACACCATCAATGATGTAACACTCATCAAAGGCTTCATGGTCAATCTATTTATCCTGAAAACAGCTATTATTTTTTGTAAAACATATTAATAATATTAATAATGTTTTACCAGATGCAGACTGTAACAGATGCACTCATTATAGGAGGCCATATAGGATTAGGAAGAACAGCTGGAAAGAGCGGACTGTCCTTATAAGTGAATATACAACAGGTTCATACTGAAGTCTTGTAATGTAATAACATAGGGGTAATGTTATCTTGTTTAATTGGTCATGGTATAAACTTACAAGGTCAAATCTTTCAGCTCCTCCTTAGGATAAGGCCCCATAGTACGGAAACGCAACTTTTTTGTTGCTGTATATTTTGCTGCGTTTTTTGAGCCAAAGCTAGGAGGTGGCTACAAAAGGAATGTGAAATATATAGGAAGCTCTTCTATTTCTTCCTTCTGCTTAATCCACTCCTGGCTTTGGCTCAAAAAACTACAGCCAAATCTGCAACAAAAAGCTGCGTTTCCGCAACATTGGGCCTAAGCCTTAAAGTGAAACACTATGTTCCATTTTAGTCTACACAGCAACTTTGACCAAGACTCCTGTAGCAGACCAAAGATCATTAGACTCTTTTATGCCAGGGCCCCACGGGCCGGAAATGCTGCGATTTGGCCGCAGCGGACATGGCACGGGAAAAATAGTGGAGTTGTACAGTACTTGCAAAGTGGATGGGATTCATGCGAATCCCATGCCCACTTTGTGGAAAAAAAATTGCTGCACGGACACGTTGCGATTTCCAAAACCGTTACGGTTTTGAAAATCGCAGCATGTCAATTATAGCTACAGAAATGCCGGTGGCATTCCCATAGATATAATTGTAACAGAAAGACCGCAGAGGAAAACTTAGTGAACTTTCTGTTCAAAGTGCAGCGGGAAGAACCGCAATGCGATCATGCCGCAGTTGTTCCTGCTGCGCTTTAGCCTTAGTCATGTTAATGAATGGAGTTGCATTATAACTATGTGGCTAAACTTGCTGTATTGTAGCTTTAGTCTAAGGCCCCACATCGCGGAAATGCAGCTTCTTTTGTTGCAGATTTTGCTGCGTTTTTTTTGAGCCAAAGCCAGGAGTGATCTAAATACAAGGGATTTATCAAAATACATGGGACTGATCTAAATGCAAGGGACTGATCAAAATACAAGGGACTGATCTAAATCAAGGAACTGATCTAAATATAAGGGATTGTTTCAGGCATCTTCTGATTGCACTTTCTACATATCTAGTGAACACTTCCAGACACGGGCAGTAGACATAGCATATGCTATGAGACCCAACAACTAAGAAGACCTTTCTCGACAACCCTTGGTTCACATCTGTGTTTAGTAATCCGTTTGGGGAGTTCACATGGGGACCCCCCGAACGGACTACCGAACGCATTTGCAAGCGGTGTGTAGTGAAAGCACACGGAGCCCATAGACTATAATGAAGTCAATGTGCTTGCCGTGAGATCTCCGCACCAGTCATACGGATAGGAAAGTAGATTGTGAAGTACTTTCCTGTCTGCCTGTTCCCTGCGGAGATCTCGCGGCAAGCACATGGACCCCTTTATAGTCTATGGGAATCCGTGTGCATTCACTGCACAGCTCTTACAAATGCACTCGGTAGACCATTCGGGGGGGGGGGGGGGGTTCCCATGCGGACTCCCCCATACAGATAACTGCGTCTGTATACTGTAGCTGGATCCACAGCTACTACTAATAATTTTTTTTTTAATTCATTTTTAATACATATAATGCCAGCATATCTGTCAAAGGGTAACTGAACAGGCAATATCAGATAATACTGTGTAACAAATAACTAACACATCAAACTATGGGACTGAGAGCCCTTACAAGCCCTGTGTGTATTATTCCTCAAACATTTAGTTGCAGGAAAAGCAGCTGCTACGAAATTCAGGAGTTTTAGTGGATGATTTTCTCTGTTCAATGAGACTAAGAAGAGAAAAGAGAAGGGTAGTTAGTAGAGATGAGCGAACACTGTTCGGATCAGCCGATCCGAACAGCACGCTCCCATAGAAATGAATGGAAGCACCTGTGACGCTGACTTTGCCAGCGGCCGGCCGGCGTCACAGGTGCATTCATTTCTATGGGAGCGTGCTGTTCGGATCGGCTGATCCGAACAGTGTTCGCTCATCTCTACTAGTTAGTGATAAGTGCTGTAAAATAAAGGGTATCTGTATCTGAATGGGGGGAGAGTAAGGATTGGCTCACATATGTGCCCAGTCTCCGTATGGGGATTACATTCCTCTCTCCGTATTTTTCACCCTTTTCGGTCGGAAACCGGATGGAATCCATGTAGACCCCATTATAGTCTATGGGGACTGCAGGTTTCCTAAGGTAACCGCATTATTATGCAGATTAAGTTTCCGTTCGGGGAAGGGGGGGGGGGTCCTCAAGCAGACCCCCTAAATGGAAACCCAAGCACAGATGTAAGGCGGGCCTAAATGAGTGTGCATGAGAAAGAAGGAATATCCCAAGGGAGGGAAGAAAAGACACAGGAAACAGAATGAAGACATACATTTATAGCCTTTGCATTTTCTGCTTGTGGCGGATCAGGCCTCATGTTTGTTTGTCTAAAACTAGAATTTTTTCCAGAGGTTTTTGTATTGGTATATTATATTGAGATTTATCAATAGATCTTTCCTATATGAGCTCTTACAAGATCATAATTCATACGAATAATTTCTTACTTGTACCATTCTGTTTAGAATACCCGAAACTTTAACTATGACAACTAATATCTCCTCCAGCATGGTGTAAGCATTAGAATATTGTTGTATTATTGTATCGCCACCTACTGGAAAATCATTTATATGGGGAAGAATATAGTATTTTATCAGTTTTTTTTTTCTATCTTGAACATTGGAAATTTTGATTTAAACCTTAAATCTATTTTTTTTTCAGAAACTGTTTATGTAGATGTGTGGGATTATCTCAGACAATGGTAAGAGTGTGCTTGTGTGTATCGTTGAGGTGGATCTCAATAGCATGTTTTTTTCCCCAATGATAGAATTGGGGTTTGCCAACAAGAAGATATGATACACTTGGCTGAAAATAGCATACATATTATTACTTTCCATGCCTGAGGTTTTATTTTCTAGGTGGGTCATTCAGCAAGATGAGGAAGTTAGGACAAGGTTTTGATTAAGTTTGTGAGAAAACACGTTTGCATCCAAAACCTTTATCAGCTTAGTAAGATTCCAATCAAAACCCTTGCAGAGAAAAAGTGGCAAGGAAAAGATGCAGCACCAGTTTGGAAGAGGAGTTCAATCCTGTAATTTTAGGCTACATGTACATGACTGTGGTTGAATGGTACAAATGGCACATGGATGATGTCTGCATGCCGCATGTGTCTTCGTGGACCCAATCACTTTCTTCAGTGAGTCCAAGCTGCAAAACGCACAGGTATAGAACCTGTCTTGAGTTTTGCCCATGGGCTTGCAGCCCCATTCACAGACCTGTAATAATACACGGGCATGTGTATAGGGCCATTATATAATGTATATAATATATAATAATAGTTTGTGGGTGGTGTACCCCAAAAGAATTGGGGTTCTGCTGAACCCAAAATTTTTGCATTATTTGCAACAAACACCATTGGGACCACGATGGGACATAATACTGTGTAGAGGGGTCAATGTGGGACATAAAACTGTGTGGACATAAAACTGTGTGTAGGAGCCACTGTGAGACATAATACCGTGTGGAGGAGCAACTGTGGGACATTATACTGTGAGGAGGGGCCAGTATGGGACATTATACTGTGAGGAGGGGCCAGTATAGGACATGATACTGTGAGGAGTGGCCACTATGGGACATTATGCTGAGTGGAGAGACTATTATAGGACATTATACTGTATGGAGGATGCTACGGAATCTCATACTGTGTGCAGGGACCACTATGGCGCTTGCCCTAAAAAACATGGCTATCACACTAGCACTGTACCAGGGGCGTAACTTTCGGGGTAGCAGCGGAGGCAGCTGCCACAGGGCCCGGGACACTAGGGGGCCCGGTGACAGCTGCTACTGCTGCAGATTTCTATTTTTTTTTTTAAAAAAATAGGCTGTTACCTGCTGGTGTAACTCCGGCATGTAACGGGCCCTATTTACTGCAGTGCCGGGGGCTGCCTGGAGATGGAAAGGAGCTGTCTCCTCCACAGTCCATCTTTTAACAGTAGTAAAGTCAGCAATTGCTGCCTTTACTACTGCACCCAAGCAGGGGCTGCCTGATGTCCGGGCCCCTGCTACCTACCAGCACTTGCATAGTGACAGCAGGCAGGAGAAACTTCTATCTCCTGCCCGCTGTCCCAAGTCCCTGTGCCGGCATCTATACTAGTAGATTGAAGGACCTGAGACATGACGTCATCAAAGGTCCTTTAATCTACTAACATAGACTCAGTGTCTTTTGTGGGTGGAGCTACCCGGATTGTACAGGTCAGTGTACAATGGAGGAATGGGATATAGGCTGTGAGGAAGAGGGGTACATGGGTGTGCAGGCTGTGTGTGAGAAAGTCTGCACCCCCATTCCTTCCTTTCTCACATACAGCCTGCACACCTATGTACCCCTCCTACTCACAGTCTGCACCCCCTTCCCCATTCTGCCCTATGTGAGCAAGAGGAGGGAATGGGTGGTGTAGGCTGTGTGTGAGCAAGAGGGGTACATGGGCGTGCAGGCTGTGTGTGAGCAAAGAGGGTGACCTGGAGGTGCAGGCTGTTTGTGAGAAAGAAGGAGGAATGGGGGTGCAGGCTGTGGGTGAGCAAGAGTGTGGTTGAATGGGGGGTTCCCCCCTCTAGATCACCCTCCTGCTCGCAAACAGCTTGCACCCCCATTTCCCTTCTTGCTTATGCACACCCTGCACCCCACATCACCCTCTTATTCACAAACAGTCTGCACGCCCATGTACCCCTCTTGGAGGGGACCCCATGTCAAAAGTTCGCCACGGGGCCTCACCATTCCTAGTTACGCCACTGCACTGTACGTACTGTATATAATTTTGGTAGGGGGCCTTTCAATTTACAGTTACAATGGAAATTCTTGGACCTATCTAAAATAGTTCTTAACAGTTTGTGAATGCTTCAGCATTTTCTCTTCTGAATAAATTTGACCTAGAAGTACATCAGTATTAAAAGTAAAGAGAATGATATAAAAAAAAGTAAAAAACATTACTGCAATTAACAAAACAGGGGATTTTTTAGTAATTTATATATTATAGAGTAAATACACACAAAGACACATAACCTATCCCATAATACACTGATAGCATTACAGGCATATGTCACATTACCTGTATTAACCTGGTATTGCTGATGATTTTTCCAAAAACAAACAGGGCACATAAGAGACGCATTGTACTGCTCAGCACCTTCTAGTACCCTCAGTCTAGTCATCAATCAATAGGATCATACAGGGGCAGTCATTCATTTCAGCTAGATTACACCAACCATTGCAGGCTGTCTGTCTTCCATGGGAAGCTGTAGATAAAATACATATGCTATTTACAAATACTTCTGGTACATTGTGTGGTGTTAAGCCTTATCTTGCTGTGATAACCCATAAAATCAATGGTCCTACACTTTTTTAGGCTGTGAGATTGCAAGTAATAGTTTGTGCAATAAGTCATTGTAGCTGTGTGGTTCAAGGTTGTGTCATTGTATCAATCTTTTTGTTTATAATATATCTTATTTATTGTATACAATTGTATTTACAAATAAAGGAATATAAAAAACTCCTTTGAGTCTAGTTCTACACACAAAGCTCCTCGTATCTCAAGATTTACATGTGGACTTGAGTGTAAACTTTCTTATTAATATACAGTATTTGTCTCAATCACTTGATACTTCTTGTGCAAACTTCAGTCAACAAATCAAATATGTAGGTGCAGAAGGGGTTCAGCTCGGGGAGGGATGCAGATACATCCGAGGGGGCTGCCAATTCAGGTGTATGCCAATATTACCACCATACCAACTGCACACAAGGTGCTGCACACTATTTCCGTGAATACAATTCAGGAAAAATTTAGACTTTCAGGTGACAACTCTAACTGTAATCGTTCACATTTCCCATCTCTTCCATCTGAAAAATCCTTTGCAAAGTTTGGCTCCTTATTCTTCCAGGCACCTGAGCCACATTGTTCAGATGTATAATATAAAAATCACTTATAAATAAATAAAACCCTTGTTGCCATTTTTAAATTGACAATACCTCCTCTGTGCCCCCTTAACCACTTCCGGACCGCCCATAGACTATATACGTCCGGGAAGTGGTTGCCTTGTTCTGACAGGACGTACCTGTACGTCCAGTCAGAACACAGCAGCTTCACGGAGATTGTGCAGCTGCTTTCAATGGGAGCCGGCTGTAACTTCAGCCGGAGCTTCCAGAGAGATGGCAGGGAAGATTTATTACCTCCCCTGCTATCTCGATCGCTGTGTATACAGCGCTCAATGAGCGCTGTATACACAGCTATGGACGCTGCCATAATTCAGCTGCCCTCTGACCCGGCGGACACGTGATCCGCTGAGAGCAGCGTCTTGCCAGAGCTGCTGGGTCCTACAGGACCCCAGATCAGCTCAGTAAGCTGTATATACAGCGTGCAGGAGGCTGTATTTCTCCTGCAACTGGGGTTAAATGTAGCAGCCTCAGTTATAGGGGAAATCAGCCTCAAGTACAAAAAAATAAGTGATCAGATGTCCCCAAAGGTCTCTTATCACCTTATGGGGACACAATCTGGAAAAAAAGTAAAATAAAAATATAATAAAAAAGTTTAAAAAAAAATGTAAATAAAATAATAATAAAAAAATAAATAATACACTAATAAAACGTCGTTATTAAAGGTTATAACCCCACCCCCGACGACACCATACAAAATAAAAATTACCGTAACGGAGAGGAAAAACTATATTATAAAGTTTTTCAGTGACACTTTGTGTTATTAAATAAAAATAAATAAATAAATTGAAAACCAGACACAATTTCCCTGCTATTTTGTTTATGTTTTCCTGGATATAAAAAAATGAAAACACATTTGAAAATAAAAATAACATAAAAATAAAGCCCTATGTGTCCCCGAAAAAAGACACAAAAATTAGTTGACTGAGACATACGAGAAAATTTTTACAGACCTCAAAACCGCACATACAAAATAAACCTAAAATGTGTCTGATCCTTGACCACAAATTGGCCCGGTACTGAAGTGGTTAAATTTATAAATCCTCCGTGTTGTTCTCCTCTACAAGAGAAAAACGAAACAATGTTGTTCCTTCTATGTCCCATTAAAAATACCCTTAATAATTTGTGGAGAATGGTCAGCACGCACATGGCGTCCATGCACAGTGTGTGTTCTTGATTCCCCATTACCTTGCATAGGTGAGTCTAGGGTACAGGTCCAAAAACAGTAGAGCATGGGCCACACGGTGGCTCAGTGGTTAGCACTGCAGCCTTGCAGCGCTGGAGTCCTGGTGTTCAAATCCCGCCAAGGGCATACAACCATCTGCAAGGAGTTTGTATGTTCTCACCGTGTTTGCATGGTTTTCCATCCAATATTACAAAGACATACTGATAGGAAAAAATGTACATTGTGAGCCCTATATGGGGCTCATAATCTACATTTAAAAGAAAACAAAACAAAACAGTAGAGCAGGCAATGACAGCCTATAAGACAAACAGTCATGGCAATGGCTCCACTGGCCATAATAGGTCCATGTGTTGTTTATGTGGGTTTTTTTTTTACACATTCAGTGTTTGAAAGAACTAGAGATGAGTGAACCAATTTAGATTGAACTGGAACGATCCAAATTTTTCAAAGGTTTAGGGTGCATTCACACAGAAAATGGCGCTAAATTTGGTGTGGAATCCGCGTCAGATTCAGTGCTGAAAAAAAAGCCTCCCATTGACTTCAATGGGTTCCTTTTTCTGCTAGAAGAAAAAGGAACCCATTGAAGTCAATGGAAGGCTTTTTTTTCAGCGCTGAAATTCCACACCAAATTCCTCACCATTTACCTCCATGTGAATGCACCCTTAGGCCGTGTCCACACGGAGTATTTTGGCACGTAATGTGGCACGTAGACGGCGCGGGAGCTTTTGCGGGCCGTATACGCTCCTATTGTTTTCAATGGGAGCTTGTACCGTATACGCGGCGCTATTTTGCGGCTGTGATTTTCCGCGGCCGCAAAATAGCGCCACGTATACGGTACCGGCTCCCATTGAAAACAATGGGAGCGTATACGACCCGCAAAAGCTCCCGCGGCGTCTATGTACCACATTACGAGCCAAAATACTCTGTGTGAACCCGGCCTTAGGGTTCAACATAAACCCAAAATTTATTATGAACCACATTGGAAACTGAAAAATCTGAAATTATTTTGCCATGTTTCCTTTCTGCTTGGACATGGTAGTTTTATAGTTTACAATTTACCAGTGCACTGGACTAAATGAAAATCTTTACTCTCAAGCCTCTTTACGATTGTTGTCTAAAATAAACTGTAAAATCTCCTTTGAATTGCATTTCCTTTATACTGTCCAAGAAAAAACTCGATGTCATCGTCCAAATAAAGCACCATGGAATTCAGTTCTAAGAGAAGCAGAGCTGATGAATGTTATATATGTCAAATCCTGTGTATTACAGAACTAAATAAAATACCTGAGTCTCTGAAGTATTTATCTTTAATAAGGGGGCCAGGTCAACTTAGGCTAGCGTAGTTAGGAAAGTTGGCGTAACTGCTGCTTCAAAGGTCCCATATAACAGAAGTGGACGGAGTGTCTGAATGTGTTTTACGTTCCCTCCTTGTGTTGTTAGGATTGTAATGTTTATTTTGCTGTAACATTATATTCTAAAGGGGCACTAAACCTAACTACCACAGCTTATAAAAGTAAATCTCAGAAAAAGAGCTGCTAATACCTTTCATACATATGTATGTCAATATTTTTGGATTTCCAATATGTCCTATATAGTTTTTTTCTTTTATGTAGATTGTGAACCCCATATAGGGCTCACAATGTACATTTTTTAAAATGTTAATTTTCCTATCAGTATGTCTTTATAAAATGGGATGAAATCCACACAAACATGGGGAGAACATACAAACTAATTGCAGATGTTATTCCTGACAGGATTCGAATGCAGGACTCCAGCGCTGCAGTGTTAACCACTGAGCCACCGTGCGGCCCAATATGTCCTATATAGTTGTGCTCATAGGGATAGCAACATTTTAGAAGAACACTAGAGACTCTTTGCAGTTTAGAATATCTGTCGCAGTGAATAGATTCAACTGCACAGCAATGTATGTACGGCTGTATTCACATCATGATTCTGACCAATATGTACATTTGGAAAAAAGGAATGGAAAAGAATAGTATACTGAGCATCCCCCTGTGTCTAGAAAAAAATGTATCCATTAAAATAAATGACGTATGACTTAGAGGGTGCTCACTGGCCCTGGGGAATGCCAAGGTGCTGGATGAGCCTCATTAACATAAAATTTTTACAGATTTTTACTAAAAACTGGGGGGGGGGTGGTCTTTGGACGAATTGGAGGCAGCACCTGAATAGCCTTTTTAAAGGCTATTCAGGCATATGCTTAGCTTAAAATCCATTTTCTGAATGATTGAGCCCCTTTAATCTTTATATTCTAGGATTCAGTGAGTCAAAGACAGTTCTCCTTGTGTGAAATATTTGTAGCACAATAAAGGGGTTCTACTATTGATGACTTTATCAGCTACCCACAGGAGGGCAGGGGATGAATGTCTGACTGCTTAGGGTTCTCTTGAATTCTCCATGTGATTTCACTGCATTTATGGCCAATTTTCATTGACTGCTGGGATGGTGACCCTTGACAGTCCCATAGAAGAGAAAGAATCAGTGGAGCACTTGTGGCCCCCTATTCTCCTGATCTCTAGGGGTTTCCAGCAATCTTGAGGTCCTTTGGATAAGTGTCTACAGGAGACATTTATTGATTGAAAAAAGACCCAGGTCTGTCAAGATAAAGTATTTTGTAGTTATAAACCAAGAGGAAGGTAAAAACCTTTTTCAGCATGAAGTAAACAATTGTTGTCAATCCGTGCAGGCAGTTGTACTGATCCTTGAATCATCGTTATACATTAATATCATTTGGCACTTTACAAAGGATTCTGCTTCCAAAAATTGCAGGTTTCCAAAAGTGAACCCTACGATGGCATGGTCTTCTTTTCTAGCTGTTGGACATATGGGGAGTCACTATCCCTTAGCCATTGTATCTACATTAATATCAGTAGTACACAGTCAGCATTGTATGAGCTCCATTATCTAATCATAGATACTTCACAATTACAGTTGGCCAAAAGTATTGGCCCCCCTGCAATTCTGTCAAATAATACTGATTCTCTTCCAGAAAATGATTGCAAGCACAAATTCTTTGGTATTAATATCTTCATTTATTTTGCTTGCAATGAAAAAACACAAAAGAGAATGAAAAAAAAGTCAAATCATTGATCATTTTACACAAAACTCCAAAAATGGGCCGGACAAAAGTATTGGCACCCTCAGCCTAATACTTGGTAGCACAACCTTTAGACAAAATAACTGCGAACAACCGCTTATTATGAACTTGTTTGGATGTTAGTCGAGGTTTAAACTTCTTGATGACACTGCGTACGGTAGACACAGGAACATTCAGGTCTTTGGAGATGGACTTGTAGCCTCGAGATTGCTCATGCTTCCTCACAATTTTGCTTCTCAAGTCTCAGACAGTTCTTTGGTCTTCTTTCTTTTCTCCATGCTCAATGTGGTACACACAAGGACACAGGACAGAGGTTGAGTCAACTTTAATCCATTTCAACTGGCTGCAAGTGTGATTTAGTTATTGCCACCGCCTGTTAGATGCCTCAGGTAAGTAACAGGTGCTGTTAATTATACAAATTAGAGAAGTATCACATGATTTTTCAAACAGTGCCAATACTTTTGTCCACCCCCTTTTTTATGTTTGGTGTAGAATTATATCCAATTTGGCTTTTTGACAATTCTTTTTGTGGTTTTCCATTGAAGACAAATTAAATGCCAAATTTAATACCACAGAATTTGTTATTGCAATGATTTTCTGGAAGAAAATGAGTATTATCTGACAGAATTGCAGGGGTGCCAATACTTTTGGCCAACACTGTACAACACTAAGCGCACCTTTAGTCAGTATTAAGTTTCATTTTTATTTTCAGCCATGTTAACCCAATCTAAGCCTTCATTAAGTATTAAAGGCCAAAGGTAAATTGTCCCAAAAACTCACATTGCCCTCTTGTTTAATAAGTAATGTATTTGTTATTTCAGCAGTCACTGGATGTAAAATTTAATGTGCAATTTCCACTGGGTTGGGGCTTCCTTCTCACTTCCTGATACAGGGATTAATTGTTCTATGAAATCTCTTAGGAGAAATTTTTCAGAGTGTGACGTAGACCCTTAGTATATAATCTTGAAACAAGCTACTTTGACCAGGCATTCTTTTATAGAATTGTTTGAGTTTACTAATAAGTCAAGAAAGATCGGTCATGATTCTTAGAGTATTCCTCTGCACTCAGAAGTGCCCGCTATGGCATATAAAGGTAACCTGCCACCATGATAATGCTGGGTAATGTGCAGGCATCATGTTATAGGGCAGGAGGAGCTGAGCAGATTAGAGTATGGTTTTGTTGGACAAAATCCAGTATAACCTGTCATTTATTCATTTATTTCTCTGTTCTCTCTATTTTTAGAATGAGTCATTGAGTCCAGTGGACGGTCCTTACAGTGATTGACAACTATCTAAGTAGGCACCATCACTGTTATCTTTTTCCATAAAACTACATATCAGTCTGCTCAGCTTCTCCTGTTCTATAACATGGTGCCTGCAGATTACTTTGCATTTTTATGGTGACAGGTTCCTCTTAAACCCTATTTATATTGGGGTTACAGTTCTCACTATAGCCTTTCATATTGCAATAAACTTTTCAATCAAGTAGACTTGTTATGGTATTTTACCCCTCTTAGGATAAAGAAAACCAAGAGACTAAATCAGACAATGGTGGAGGTAGATGTCTAGGAGAAACCAGAACCTATCCACGTCTTGGCATTGCTCAACACTAGAGATGAGCGAACACCGTTCGATCGAATAGGTATTTGATCCAATATCACGCCTTTCAAGGTATTTGTTTCCAATCGAATACCACGTGACATAGGCAGTAAAAATTTGTATCCCCTCCCACCTTCCCTGGCGTGTTTTTTGCACCAATAACTGTGCAGGGGAGGTGGGACAGGAACTATGACAAAAAAATGGAAAAAAAACCATTGGCTGCAGAAAACATGTGACCTCTGATTTAAAAGAATAGCCTGCGCACTCTTCATGTCATTTGCGGTGAGAGATACGGAGAGAGAGAGAGAGAGAGCGAGAGAGAGAGAGAGAGAGAGAGAGAGAGAGAGAGAGAGAGATCGATCTGCTGAGGGCTAGATAGTCATTAGCTTCTAGTTTTTGGGGAAAAACGGAAGAAAAACAACAACTCTTTTCAGAGCTATATACTGCAGGGAGAAGAGTCGAGCTTTCCACGGACGGTGTGTGTCCCAAAACAGGGATACAGAACAGTTAGTGCCTGCTATATACGTCCAACCCAGCTTTTCAAGGGGTGACCCCCCAACATGTTAGCAGGAAACAGATCAGTTAGTGCCTGCTATATACGTCCAACCCAGCTTTTCAAGGGGTGACCCCCAACATATTAGCAGGAAACAGAACAGTTAGTGCCTGCTATATACGTCCAACCCATCTTTTCAATGGGTGACCCCCAACATATTAGCAGGAAACGGAACAGTTAGTGCCTGCTATATATGTCCAAACCAGCTTTTCAAGGGGTGACCCCCAACATATTAGCAGGAAACAGAACAGTTAGTGCCTGCTATATACATTCAACCCAGCTTTTCAAGGGGTGACCCCCAACAAATTATCAGGAAACAGAACAGTTAGCGCCTGCTATATACGTCCAACCCAGCTTTTCAAGGGGTGACCCCCAACATATTAGCAGGAAACAGAACAGTTAGTGCCTGCTATATACATTCAACCCAGCTTTTAAAGGGGTGACCCCCAACAAATTAGCAGGAAACAGAACAGTTAGTGCCTGCTATATACATCCAACCCAGCTTTTCAAGGGGTGACCCCCAACATATTAGCAGGAAACAGAACAGTTAGTGCCTGCTATATACGTCCAACCCAGCTTTTATCGGTGTATAGACCATAAAAAGAGCATTAGTATACATCAAAAATGCGTAAGGCTAGCGCAAGCACACTGCCTCCGAGGTGAGGGATGCCCTCCTCAATGAGACGTCGACATGGTTTTCACCGCTGCACCTGGGCTCAGGCATGGTCGTGTGTGATAATGGCCGGAACCTGGTAGCGGCTCTGGAGATTTCCAACCTCCAACACGTTCAATGCCTGGCCTACATGTTCAATTTAGTGGTGCAACGGTTTTTAAAAACGTACCTCAATTTACCCGAGCTACTGGTGAAAGTGCGGCGCTGGTGTGCCCACTTTCGCAAGTCTACAGTAGCCGCTGCTAGCCTCCGAAGCCTCCAGCAATGCCTCCATCTGCCAGAACACTGGCTGATGTGCGACGTCTCCACATGCTTGAACTCAACATACCATACATTGAGCAGAGTGTGTGAGCAGCAGAGACCCTTGATGGAGTACCATCTCCAAAACCCAAGGGTTCCTCAGAGTCAGTTCCCGCAGTTTCTGCACCATGAGTGGCCATGGATGCAGACTTATCCGAGATCTTGCGTGTCTTTGAGGAGTCAACCATGAGGGTCAGCTGTGTCGATGCACTCGTGAGTGTCACAATCCCACTCCTGTGTGTGATGCAAGAATCCCTCATCGCCATCAGGGATAACACATTGTACACAGGAGTCGGGCATAGGAGCAGAACCATCCCAGCAGGATAGCCAGGGAACACTCCAGTCCACTTCACAGCGTATACTGAGGGAGAAAGAGGAGGAGGAGGATGACGAAGTGGCAAATCTCACTGTCACACAGGAGGCTAGCGGGTAAGTTCAGTGCGTCCCATTGCTGCAGTGCAGTTGGGGCGAAATGGAGGAGGAGGAGGAAGAGGAGGAAATGGATCTCCAAGTTGGATTTGTGGCTGGAACTTGCGCTGTACGCATTGGAGGTCCTTTCCTTCCCTGCCGCCTGAAAGGGTCTTCAGCGCAGCCGGTGGCATAATTACGGAAAAGCACAGCCAGCTATTCACTTGACAGTGCTGACCGGCTAACGCTGATCAAAATGAACAGCCACCGGATAGACCCATCATTTTCATGTCCACGGTGTCAAGTACCCCGACATGAAGTTTCATGTGTGTGCTCACCCTCTACAATTCCTCCTCATACTACTCCACCATCAGCGTTGCACAATTCTGCTCCTACTAGTCTCAATCCACCCTGATTCCCCCCATCTCTGCTGGTTAGAGTCTCAATCCACCCTGATTCCCCCAAACTCTGCTGGTTAGAGGTTCTACTCCAAGGGCCAAAAACACTGCTTTTTAAAGGCTCTACTCACTCCAAGGATCAAAAACAATGCTTTTTAAAGGCTCTGCTCACTCCAAGAGCCAAAAACTACATCTATGCTGTTTACAGGCTCAACTCACCCAAAGGGCCAAAAACTAAATCTCTGCTGTTTAAAGGCTCAATTCACCCAAAGGACCAACTAATCTCTGCTGGTGCAAGGCTGAACTAAGTTAAAGGGCCTAAAACTCTGCAGGGAAAAGGCTGAAGTCACCTAAAGTGCCTCAATCTCTGCTGGTAACTCAGCTTAAGGGCCTCTAACTTAATTTGGAAGGGCTCACGTTATGGGCCAGAAAAGTGAATTTTTGAAGGTCTCACCACATCACACACAATAAACATTGACAGTTAAGGGTGGGGGCATTTGGATTTCCCATTGTCTATTCCATCTGTGGTTGTCATGGGCAACGTGATTTAAAGGGGTGCAATGGTAATGTTTCTTTAGCTTTAAATTTGTGTTTATGTCCATCCAATTGGGGAGGAAAGAAGATTTCCAGGTATTTTTCCACTTTCATAGTGGTTTTTTGAGTGTGGAAAGTGTGTAGTTGATAGGCTGTGATGGTCAGGTAAAACTGTGACTTGCACTTGTTAAATGCCCCCTGGCATGCTTCCCCTGCTGTCCCAGTTGCATTGCAGAGGTGTTGGCATCATTTGCTGAGGTGTGATAGTGGACTTGGTGACCCTCCTGAGTCGAATGGTGGGTTCCCCTGAAACAAAGCATTTTTCCCCATAGAGTATAATGGGGTTCGATATTCGTTTGAATAGTCGAATATTGAGCGGCTATTTTATTATTATTATTATTATTATTGTTTATTTATATAGCACCATTAATTCCATGGTGCTTTACATTTGGGGGTTACATACAATACACAAAATATACAGGTACATATCATACTAACAGTGATCGGCTGGCACAGTGGGGTAGAGGGCCCTGCCCGCGAGGGCTTACAATCTATGAGGGAAGGGGGGTAGAGACAGAAGGAGAGGGGGAGACTGTACAGATGGCAGTGAAGTGATAGTGTTATTGGAGGTTGTAGGCCTTCCTGAATCGGTGAGTCTTCAGGGCCTTCTTGAATCCTGTGATTGTGGGGGTCAGTCTTATGTGTCGTGGTAAGGAGTTCCAGAGTATGGGGGATGCACGGGAGAAGTCTTGGAGACGGTTGTGTGAGGAGCGGATGAGGGCAGAGCGGAGTAGGAGGTCGTTGGAGGATCTGAGGTTACGTGTGGGCAGGTAGCGGGAGATGAGGTCAGAGATATATGGAGGGGACAGGTTGTGGATGGCTTTGTATGTTAGCGTTAGTAGCTTGAACTCAATTCGCTGGGCTATGGGTAACCAGTGAAGGGATTGGCAGAGGGGAGCAGCCGATGAAGATCGGGGGGTGAGGTGGATTAAGCGAGCAGCACAGTTTAAGGTGGACTGGAGGGGGCGAGGGTGTTTGCCGGGAGTCCATGCAGAAGGGTGTTGCAGTAGTCTAAGCGGGAGATTATGAGGGCCTGGACGAGCATCTTGGTAGTTTCTGGGGTGAGGAAGGAGCGGATTCGGTGGATGTTCTTGAGCTGGAGGCGACAAGAGGTGTTGAGGATTTGAATATGTGGTTTGAAGGATAAGTCGGAGTCCAGGGTTACCCCAAGGCATCGGGCCTGTGGGACAGGGGTAAGTGGGGTTCCATTAACTTTGATAGATGGGTCAAGTGGAGGGGCCATACAGGATGGGCTGAAGATGATAAACTCTGTTTTCTCAATGTTGAGTTTGAGAAAGCGGGAGGAGAGGAAGGAGGCTACGGCCGCTAGACAATCTGGAATTCTGGCCAGCAGGGAGGTCATGTCTGGTCCAGAGATATATATTTGGGTGTCGTCGGCATAGCAATGGTACTGAAAGCCGTGAGATTCTATGAGTTGGCCCAGGCCAAGGGTGTAGATGGAGAACAGGAGGGGTCCTAGGACGGAGCCTTGGGGGACACCTACAGAGAGAGGGCGTGGTGAGGAGGTGGTGTGCGAGTGGGAGACGCTGAATGTGCGGTCAGAGAGGTATGAGGAGATCCACGAAAGGGCCAAGTCTGAGATACCAAGGGATGAGAGAATTTCTAACAGGAGGGAATGGTCAACTGTGTCAAAGGCAGAGGAGAGGTCGAGGAGGAGGAGGACAGAGTAATGGCGCTTGGCTTTGGCGGTTAGCAGGTCGTTAGTGACTTTTGTTAGGGCAGTTTCAGTGGAGTGCCGGGGTCTGAAGCCTGACTGAAGTCTGTCAAAGAGCAGGTTGGACGAGAGATAGGAGGAGAGTTCTGAGTGGACGTGTTGCTCAAGAAGTTTTGAGGCGTACGGGAGTAGTGAGATGGGGCGATAGTTGGCAGGAGAGGACGGGTCGAGGGACGGTTTCTTAAGTATAGGAGTGACAGTGGCGTGTTTGAAGGCTGAGGGGAAGGATCCATTGGTTAGAGATAGATTGAAGAGATGGATTAGGGCTGGAGTGATAACTTCAGTGAGCTTGGGGATGAGATGTGATTGAATCGGGTCGAGCGTGCAGGAGGTGAGGTGGGATTTGGAGATTAGGGAGGAGAGTTTTTCATCAGTGATGGAGGAGAAACAGGTCAGGGATGGGGAGCAGCGAGTAGTTGGGTGGATGGATTGTCGGGGGAGTAGGGTGAGGCTGTCTCTTATGGTGTCAATTTTAGTTTTAAAGTAGGAGGAGAAGTCGTCAGCTGAGATAAGTGATGTCAGAGGGGGGGCGGGAGGACGGAGGAGGGAGTTGAAGGTGGAGAATAGTTGTTTGGGGTTGCGAGAGAGTGCGGATATGAGTGTGGTGAAGTAGACCTGCTTGGCGGCGGTGAGTGCGTTCTTAAATGTGAGAACTGCCTCTTTGTACCTGAGGAAGTCCTCCTGGGAGTGGCTTTTCTTCCAGAGGCGCTCTGCAACCCGCGAGGCACGTCTCAGTTTTTTAGTCTGGTCAGTGTGCCAGGGTTGTCTATTGGTTGGTCGGACTCTGGAGTTTGTGTAGGGGGCTACAGAATCAAGGGCTGAGGTAATGGTGGTATTATAGAAGGCAGCAGCGGCATCTGTGTCCAGGATTGAGGATATGTCAGCGAGTGGTAGGAGAGAGTCTGATAGGGTGCAGGTGTCAAGGCGGTTGAGGTTCCTGCGGGGGCGTGGTGGTTTAGAGAGTGGGGGGTCCGTTGGAGAAGAGAGGGCAGAGAACGTTAGCAGGTTGTGGTCAGAGAGCGTGGATGGAGAGTTAGAGAGGTTGCATATGAAGCAGAGGCGGGTGAATATTAGGTCTAGTGTGCCCCCCTTTGTGTGGGTGGCAGAAGAGGACCAGAGGGAGAGACCAAAGGAGGTGGTGAGGGACAAGAGACTGGAGGCGGAAGGGTGGTCTGTGTTAATGGGGATGTTGAAATCCCCCATGATGATGGTGGGGGTGTCTGTAGATAGGAAGTGTGTGAGCCAGGTGGTG